>NC_141699.1:407189957-408389957 GCF_964263255.1 Lissotriton vulgaris | reverse complement strand
CAATATACACAGTTCCCACGGAAAAGCATTGGCATTGTAAAGAATGATAAGTTCCCACTCTTTAACTCTGCTCCTAGCATTCACACTCAATGCTAACGTTTTAGGAATGACACCCCGTAGAATTCTTACCAGGGATCTCCTCCGCCACCCCTAAAACAGGATCCTTTCCTATCTCAGTACCATGTCAGGAGAACCCTTACAGCATTACGGGATTAAGAGTCTTTGATGGAAGTCTTAAAGGCTTCTTGAGTCAATTACCCACACGTTCTGTTCTGTGCAGTAGGAAAGGGAAACACCTCTCAGGACTCCACAGCCAGCTGAAATCACTGAGCTGACTCCCTCAGATGACAAGGTCCCACCAGAGGGTTTGGTCAGAGGCTAAGCGAAACGACTTCCAGAAGAGGCTGTCAAACTTTCTGTTAACTAACTTCTCTCTGTGCGTCCACCTCCGCTCGCCACTGCCTCACTCCTCACACTCTCTAGACTACACAAAATGGCTTCCTGACCTCTTCCCTTATATAGCCTGTCCACCCAGGGTCCAGTAGGGTCCAGAAGGTTCTAGAAGGCTCTATGTTAACCTATGGGGCTTTCCAGGGGATGGCAGTTGTGACAGTTGGAAACCACCATTTTGTAGATTTAAGTGAATTCCAGTCAGAAAAGGGCACCTAGGCCTGAGGTAAAAGACCATGGGGGCAAAAGAGCATCTATCCCCCAGGTCAACACCATAAAAATCTAGTGGACACAAAAAGATAACAAGCATTGGAAATGCAATAGGTCTCGCACCATTAGAGTTAGTGCTTTTAGAATTGTTTATGGGTTTTTTTGTAAATGTTTAGCATTTTTGTTTCCTGTAGCCAATGCGAAAGTATTACAAATAAAAAAAGCCATAAACATTTCTAAAAGCTCTAACTGAAATGGTCTGAGAACTATTGCACTGTGTGAGGGTGAGGGTGAGGGTGAGTGAGGGTGGGTGAGTGAGGGTGAGGGGTTGAGGGTGAGTGAGGGTGAGGGGTTGAGGTTGAGGTTGAGGGTGAGGTGTTGAGGGTGAGTGAGGGTGAGGGAGGGTGAGGGGTTGAGGTTGAGGTTGAGGGTGAGGTGTTGAGGGTGAGTGAGGGTGAGTGAGGGTGAGGGTGAGTGAGGTGTTGAGGGTGAGTGAGGGTGAGGGTGAGTGAGGGTGAGGGGTTTTGGGTGAGTGAGGGTGAGGGGGAGTAGTTGAGGCTGAGTGAGGGTGAGTGAGAGTGAGGGTGAGTGAGGGGTTGAGGGTGAGGGGTTGAGGGGGAGTGAGTGAGGGTGAGGGGTTGAGGGTGAGTGAGGGTGAGGGTGAGTGAGGGTGAGGGGTTGAGGGTGAGTGAGGATGAGTGAGAGTGAGGGTGAGTGAGGGGTTGAGGGTGAGGGGTTGAGGGTGAGTGAGGGTTTGAGGGTGAGGGGTTGAGGGTGAGTGAGGGTGAGTGAGGGTGAGGGTGAGGGGTTGAGGGGGAGGGGTCGAGGGGGAGGGGTTGAGGGTGAGTGAGTGAGGGTGAGGGGTTGAGGGTGAGTGAGTGAGGGTGAGGGGTTGAGGGTGGGTGAGTGAGGGTGAGGGGTTGAGGGTGAGTGAGTGAGGGAGGGTGAGGGGTTGAGGGTGAGTGAGGGTGAGGGGTTGAGGGTGAGTGAGGTTGAGGGTGGTTGAGTGAGGATGAGTGAGAGTGAGGGTGAGTGAGGGGTTGAGGGTGAGGGGTTGAGGGTGAGTGAGTGAGGGTGAGGGGTTGAGGGTGAGTGAGGGTGAGGGTGAGTGAGGGTGAGTGAGGGTGAGGGGTTGAGGGTGAGTGAGGATGAGAGAGTGAGGGTGGGTGAGGGGTTGAGGGTGAGGGGTTGAGGGTGAGTGAGGGTGAGGGTGAGTGAGGGTGAGGGGTTGAGGGTGAGGGGTTGAGGGTGAGTGAGGGTGAGGGGTTGAGGGTGAGTGAGTGAGGGGTTGAGGGTGAGTGAGGGTGAGTGAGGATGAGTGAGAGTGAGGGTGAGTGAGGGGTTGAGGGTGAGGGGTTGAGGGTGAGGGGTTGAGGGTGAGTGAGGGTGAGGGTGAGTGAGGGTGAGTGAGGGTGGGTGAGTGAGGGTGAGTGAGGGTGAGTGAGGGTGGGTGAGTGAGGGTGAGGGGTTGAGGGTGAGTGAGGATGAGTGAGAGTGAGGGTGAGTGAGGGGTTGAGGGTGAGTGAGGGGTTGAGGGTGAGTGAGGGGTTGAGGGTGAGTGATGGTCAGGGTGAGTGAGGGTGAGGGTGGGTGAGGGGTTGAGGGTGAGTGAGGGTGAGTGAGGGTGAGTTTGAGGGGTTGAGGGTGAGTGAGGGTGAGGGTGAACGAGGACAATCGCCAGCCCCGACCTAAATTCTGAAGCCCGTGATGAACCACCCGCTGTTATTACATTTTCCCAGAGCTGAGCGCTCAGAGGAAATGTTATCGCCGGGGAAAGTCCAGTGAGGTCAGAGGGTGCTGTCCTGAGAATGTACTCAGCCCCTCATCGGCGTGCGCGAGGCAGCACGTGACCAGGACACTAATCGTCATTAAGGCCCAAGCATTTGTGGCTTGAGAGTGCACGCGCTGCTGGAGCCAGTGTCTGTCCAACTACAGACCACCAAGAGGCCGTGGGAAGGGGCTGGGGTGCGAACGGCCGGGACAAGGAAGCACCCGACACGCTACGTGCACTCGTTCTTAGGCAATGGCATGCACAACTGGATATTCAACATGAAACTAAAGTTACATCCTCAGAAACATGAATTTCTCCTCCTCTCATTGAGGGACAGGAACTTCCCGTCGAAAAGTCTGGTGAACTCAGTGGCACCAGCCAACTAAAACTCTTGGCTTCAAACTCCATGAACTAAGCCATGTTGATTTACAGATCAAAGGGATGGCCGGAAACGGCAGATTTCATCTAAAACGTATCCAAAAAGCGAAACAGAAAGCAGGGTAACCTGACCCAGGAGGGGGGAGGAGGGAGGAGAAATGCGTCTCGGCCGGAGCAGGGGGCGGAGCAGGGAGAGCGGGCTTTGAAATGTACTTCACACGGCCGGCCGGTCGTGAAACTGAAAGCATGGCCGGCCGGCCGTGAAAGCCTTTGATGCCGCAGGGGGTGGAGCGGCACCAGCTGGGAGAGTAGGCAAGGCAGGCGGCTGGGGGCATGTGCACGCGCTTTTAAGCTCAATGCGCATGCTCATTGAGCTTAAATTTCTCGTGCACTGCAAGGAATCGCCACGATTCCTTGCAAGTTGGGGATAAAGAGTGGATAAGCCACCATAGTCTCGCTTGCTCGATGCGCATGCGCATCGACAGGCGAGACCTAAAAAGGGTATGAGGGGAAAAAAGGGGACAAAATAAATAAATAATAGGAGGGGCTACGCAAAAGGCCAGACAGGTCTAACACAAGGTAACAGCCTTTTCTGTCAGTGCATCCAGGATCTGAAACTATATCCATATATCCTTCAGGACTGGCCTGACCCGCAGTTCCAAGTCACAGAAAGCCAACGAGAAGCAGGAGGACAAGACCTCCATGGCCAAGAGTTGAGTAGAAATAGCAGCGGCATGCTGGTTAGAGAAATGCCCTACACTAGACCTTCTATGGTGAATAAATTGCTCCGCAATGGCTTGGATCTCAGAGAAGGGCTGCCGTCTTGAATGGCGCATAAGTCATGCCCCACACCGTTTGGTAGAAAGCTAAACACAGTTATTGTGAGACCTGTAGTAGGTGTGGAGGGTGAACAGATAACTGAGCGTTAGAGACCACTTCATGGATGTTTTGAAGTGAAAGTTATGTTTGATATCTGGAAAAATAGATTAATGTAGGAGTTTAGTAGAGTGTGAACTACTGTACTTTGGAATCATTTAAAGGAGGGAACATGCAACTTTTTGAGAAAGCACTTCATGATCATTTTGAAGAGAGTGGCCTAAATGGCAGTTTGTAGAGAGGGCTAAAGAAATGGTTACAAGCATTATATTGTAGTTTTTAGAAAGATAGCTATGTATTAGTTTTGAATTAGGAGCAACATAGTTTTGGAGAGAGACAGAAAAAGAAAAAGCGAGTTCGCCGATGTTATGGCAAGAGCTATATCCAAGTGTATTTATTGTCTGACTCAGCCAATTCAATTTTGCCTTATTAAATCTCACAATAATTGATTGATTCTGATGACCTGCTGATATTTTCCTTATTGGCAACATTCTTTCCCAGTTTGGGGGCAATGGCTAGCAATATCCTGCCTTTCTCTGTTGACTATGCTTAGCTCTCCTCAAGTGATATTTTTTTATTAAAGTGACGCCTGGTCCCAATCCTTGGACTGCAGCTGGTTGTAACCTTTATTCTTTTCATGACCGAGTTCTTTTCTTATGTTTTAGTGCCATTAATGCTGTTGTATGTTTTTCTGTTGATTTTCTCTCCCCGATGACTGTACCATAGATTGTGATTTCCAAAGACAATTTTCTGAACCAAAAGGTGTGGATCATAGGTAGTGATGTCTCCATTTCGATAATGTGCAGCCTGTGTGTTCTGACTCTAACCATTGGCAGCCCTTTGTTTAAGATTGTACCCAGTTCATGGACCACATCTAGTTGTGTCCTGAACTACTTTATTAGTGAACGTTTGCTCCAGGGACCTAAACCATGCCCCTGTTCCACTGTCGTCAATGGGTTGTGCCCAACTCATGGACTACAAGTCAAAGGGGGTTGCCGATGCACTCAAACACAGTGATACGATTGTTAGGTAACAATACAACAAAAATTAGTTAAACAACATAAGTGGCAGAAGTAATCCAACAGAACTCCAATGAAGGGTAATTCGTGGAGTCTTTATTGCAGTATACAGCCAGCCGACACGTGTTTCATCGCACTCGCGATTCCTCAGGGCTAGATGGCTGTGTCAAATTCAGAAGGTCACTCAGCTGGTGATAATTCCGACCCAGCCGGGCCCTTGACCGAAGATACTCGGTGTGAGTATTTGTGTTGACAAGTAGGGTTCGTAATTATTTTAGTCTTGTAGTCGTTTCTTTAAGGCTCGGAGGTCTCCGTATTTGATAGTTCCAATCTTATTTCCAAAACATCGAACAGGGTACTGTTGATAGGTTCGATCTTCGTAAAGATGCCGGATATGGCTCTCAGATGACGGGACACCCCAGGCTGTGTGCAGTTCTGGAGCGACGTGTACCGCTTCCTGACCTCCGAGCTGAGTTCCTGTCAAAACATCATCTGAGAGCCATATCCGGCATCTTTACGAAGATCGAACCTATCAACAGTACCCTGTTCGATGTTTTTGAAATAAGATTGGAACTATCAAATACGGAGACCTCCGAGCCTTAAAGAAACGACTACAAGACTAAAATAATTACGAACCCTACTTGTCAACACAAATACTCACACCGAGTATCTTCGGTCAAGGGCCCGGCTGGGTCGGAATTATCACCAGCTGAGCGACCTTCTGAATTTGACACAGCCATCTAGCCCTGAGGAATCGCGAGTGCGATGAAACACGTGTCGGCTGGCTGTATACTGCAATAAAGACTCCACGAATTACCCTTCATTGGAGTTCTGTTGGATTACTTCTGCCACTTATGTTGTTTAACTAATTTTTGTTGTATTGTTACCTAACAATCGTATCACTGTGTTTGAGTGCATCGGCAACCCCCTTTGTCAGTTAGTCAAGTGGCAATTGCCCACTTAGTTTGAGTGGTTTAGGTTTGTCCACTCGCCGTTTTGCACCTGTAATTTATTTGTTTTGGAAACCATTGTGCGTATGAACTGGCAGTGCACCCAAGTCCTAACTGAACAAAAACCTCTAGCTGTCATGGACTACAAGTAGCATTGTTAAGTCACTCAATAATGATTATGTGATCCCATGGGCTAAACCCCAGCAAATAATGACATATGCTGCCAACATTCTGGTACCCAAACAAGACCATATATCGCATTGTTTTCCTTTGAACTGCTGTACTCTGTGTAAGAGCCACAGCTAGTGATGATGTATATTCTTCTGGGGATTTTACATTCCAACTGCATGTCCCACAAGTTGTTTTGTGCTTTCCTAATTGTTGTGGTTCTTGTCCAAGGTGAAATATGGACCCTCTTCATAAAGGGAAACTGTTAAGAATGTCACTGTACTTTAGACTCGGAGCCCAACATAATTGTCTATGTTCTCTCTAGGTCAGGATGCCTTTCTTGGTGGATTTGTAGGTGCCCTTAATGGAGCAATGGTCTGTGCTTCAGAGGTCCTGGGCCGCAACCTATATCTGGACATGCAGCGCCTTCGAAAGCAAGTGAAGGAGAAGGCACTCAAGAAGTTTGACTGATCCACCAATACATTTGGGATTTGTGACCAATGACTCATCTGTGTGAAAGATGTCGAAGGCATTCACAGTTTTAGCTTCTCCCTGAACAATGATTTTCCTGCCTGGAAAGCTAATGGTTTAACACTCTTATGGCTCTGAACCCACTGATTTGAAATGTAATTTATTTTATCATGAAAACAAGTTTGATTTAACAATCCAATTTAGGAGAGAACATTGGATGGGATTGGGTAATTAGACACACTGTTCAGACTTCAACTTCAAACAAAGAGCCTACATTTCTGTAAGTTCAGATCTTTAATTTTCTAGAAATTCCTACCCACAACCAAACAGAAGACGGAAACGGTTGCTATTATTATTACCACTCAGCCCATCTAGTCTATTTTGTTGTTGGCTCTTGATTTGCTGACCTTAACACACCCTGTAGCTTTACCATTAGTGTCTCCAAACTAGTTTCCTCCTGTAAATGCCCCACATATGAAATTCAATTCAAAATCTATATCATACAGGTTAATAAAAAGCAATTATGATGTCACTTTCTTGCACAAGGTACATTCAATTAAAATGTTTCAAACACTAGGAGTGATCCTTCAATGTGGAAACAGCAAATAACAAGACAATCTCAGTTCTGGCCACTAACACAAATTGCACAATAAAAAATAAAAGTTAGAGTTTAATAAGCAGGGCTGGAAGTGCCATGTAGAGAAGCCATAACTGCTTAATTATACCCTTAGATTACCACTACTCTGCTTTAGACACATGGTTCTTATTTCTCTTTGCTACTAGAAATGTGTTGCTCTTACCTATATGCCTGCATATTCTTCTTTTTAATATGAATGGCAAATTTTCCTTTTCAAGTACCATGTTACTTAAAGATTTTCCTTAAGCATTGGCATCTCAGAGTAAACACTTATGCAGCTAATCTAAATACAGACTATCCCCCATCCAACAACGACATGCTTTTATTTGTTGAGCTGTTAGTTGCCATATAAAGTGCCTATGTTAATATTCTGGCAGACCTAAAAGTGCCCTTAAGGATTGTGGTCTATGTACCGTAGTTATGTATCACTCCAAATTAACCTTATTCTTTGACTTATAAACGGACAGGATGTCTGTGCAATGTCTACAAGAGAATTCTTACTTCTAGTAAGTATATTTTTCCCTGACCCAGAGTGAAGAATAGCAGCCAAGGCCTTTTTAAAAGTGCTCTTTATCAGTAATGCAATGCAACTATACATCATTGATTTTCTAAACAAGTAGGTAAATCAATAAATATATGAATTCTATTTTTCTAAAAATGAATTTAATATTCTGCATCCTTGAGACAGACGGGGTCTTGCGAAAGCAAGTTCACATTTATATTTGTATTGTGAGGAAGTCAGTTCTCACCTGTGTGCTTTGCTACTAACTTAAACCATTCCTAATTCTACTCTAGTTGCAGAAATTGAAGTGCTGGGGCACCCAGAGTTGGGAACCATATGCTATCAAATATTACTTCTTTTTCTAAAAACAAAATTATCATTTTTCTCATTTGGGCATTAAGTAATTTTGCTTTCAGGATGACCACTGCGTTATGTACAACCAAAATATGCAATTTAATCCGAGTATTCCATAACGAATATAGCTGTTTTCGATTCTCTGTCTTGTGCAATGTCCACTCACATCAAGTACCCCTGATTATCACAAAACATGGTCTATCTAAGTTGACACTGGGTGACTATTTTTAGCAGTGTCCCACTGTATTTCTCTGTGGATCTCCGTAGGTTTCTCCTGTGTGTGCTTTGCAGGTTACCAATTATAGCTTAATGCCACTTTTTTGCTCACTGTTAATCTATCCTATCTTTTTCCTTTCTCTAGTTTAATAGATCTTCTGTCCATCATACCCACATCTTGTTACAATATAGTCTCACCTGTTGGTCTTATTCTGCTTCAGTCTGAGTTCACTTCCCACTGCTCAGCCTGTCAAGTGGATCTAGCCTCTTCACACAGGTCTCCTATCCAACGGGTCTGACAATTAGTGAATCAACGTTGTACAGTCCGAAAAATCCTCAGTGAGTATGTTGTCTTCTCTTGTTAATTACATTTTTTACTCCAATCTTCACGCCGCCAAGGGGCATTTATGTGTCCAGCTTAACTTTGCCGTTTTTACCTGTGTGATGCAAATAGTTGGTTAAGCTCTTGAAACATCCCACTGGGGAGGACACGCATGGCCCTGTAGAGAGTGTACAGGTTTCACAGAAAAAGGACTATTTTGGCCAGCGCCAACTGTCCCATTAAGGTCAATGGAAGTGTTTTTTTTAACACCTTTATTTTTAGTCCCTCTTGAACCTTGCCTGTATTTTACTTATGTTTCTCTTCTTCAGTGGGAGCCACATGTATCCCCAAATAGCAGAAGCTATTCCTGTACTCTCATGTGTCTAGTCTAGCTAGCCCTGCAATGGAGAATTAACTTTTAAACTTCTAAATTCTGCAAACAGATAATATTCAAATATTCTTACGTTTCTCCTAAAAGCATTAGTGCAAAATTAGCAAGCTAGTGTGTGTGTGTTTGTATATATTCACTTAAAAAGCAAAGGTTACAGAACGTTATAGTTAGGAAATTGAATTTTAAAAAAACCTTAGAAATTCACTAAAAATAACCAAAGGTTACAGGGATGTTATAGTTAGGTTCAAATTTTACACTCCTAAAACCATAGAAATTCAGCAGTTCTAGTTACTTTAGCTAACTATAACTTACGCCTCTGCAATGCACTATTTAGGACCTCACATATTACATCACTCATGACATGGTCAGTGATATCACTGATGACATTATCCACAGAACTACTCACCAGCCATTCACACACCATTAGAACCACTAATACACCCATTTACAGACCCATACAGACACTAACACACACACACACACACACACACTACATGCCCACTCACACACCCATTCAGGCAGTCACACATCCACAAAAGTACTCACACACCCATATAGCCACTCATACAGCCACTCACAGACCCAGACAGACACTTACACACAGTCGGAGACCACTCACAAACCCACTCAGACTCATACAGCTACAGACCGACCCATTCACAGACCCTTAAAGCCCTCACACACCAATACAGCCACTAAGACACCCACTCTCGCACTAATACAGACAGTCACACAGAAAACATATGTTGGAAACAGTATCACTCAGTAGTACAGAAAGTATACTAATTTAACTTCTATCGTAGCTTAGTGTATATCTTTAAATCGAACACACTTTTACAAAACACTCACTGGATGATGTCATGAGTGATGTCACTGACCATGTCATGATTGATGTAATATGTGAAGCAGTGCATAGCTTGTTTAATATGCCTAGTTTTCAACTCATGATTAATTTATTCAAGAAATTGGTTAGTCTTTGGACTGGTAACTGGAAGTTTGTATTTAATACTGTAATGAAAGTATTGGTGAGAATTTATAAGATTGTATCAAATCCTTCCGAAGAAGAGGAAACATGCATAATTTGATCAATATCACAGCCATTCTCCCAGATTTAAAATGTGGTTTTCAAATGTTAACACCTTTAAAAAGAAGGTAGAAAGGGACATCAAATCTGTTAAGGCATAACAATTATTTTCTCGGTTACCAATTCTAACTGGAAGTTTAATCTATTAAAACCTAAAACTTCTTTTGTTCCAATTTTCAGTGTAAACTAGAAACTCGATATGTCAACGCCTAAAATAATTCCAGTTGCAAAGTTTAATTGGACATCAAATCAGCACACAAAATATTGCTTTTCCCAGGTGATCTATTTCAACAGTATATTACTTGGTAAAATGCCAACATCGGTTTCTTGTTGCAATATATTGCAATTAAAAAAAACTGCATGCAATTCTCTTCAAACATAGACTAATGCTGATCAATATCATGGCAGCGCAAAACTTGTTTACCAACGTTACCATCCAATACCAAAAGAAGTTAGCTGCCCACTCAGTATAGCTACACTTTTTCTAAACAAACATGCCATTTGAGGAAACGTATATTACAGAATCCCAAGCTGCAACCCCAGCAGCCCTCAAGTGCTTAATCTCCCCCAATATTATATCTAAGAGTGCACCGAGAACTATAAATCAACAGGCACTGTATTAGCATTATAGGCATCCCAGTATCCTAACTGATGTAATTTTCCCGGCACTACAGTTTATGTAAATATAACACAGTTCATATGGCATTGCACTGTCCTAAACCCAACACTGGTAGAGAAGTGACACTGCTCACTACGCCCTATTTTACATTCAGCACCCAACTGCAAACCTTGTCACTTACATATTCTTAAGCACTGTATTTCTCCAATGTATTAATGCACTGGTTTGTTACATACAAATGATGATTGTATTTATTATTCTTTGATTCATTCATGGTTTATTAGTTTTCTGGTGACTATTAAAATAGGTTGTTGATAAAATACCTGATTGTACACCTAATGTTAAATGTATGAGGAAGTCAAATGTTGATTGAAAGAATCATATAATTCTGTTTTATTGTTGCAAATTCTTAGGTGATGGAAGCAGGGGCATAGGAAGGGAGGTGCGGTGGGTGTGGGCCACCCCGGGTGTCATCACTGAGGGGGGTGAGAACATGGCAAGAACATGTGTTTTAAACACATATTTTTGCTATTTTGTCAAGCCGGTGGTGATGAGAAATTTTCCGCACTGTGTGCCATCTGATCTTGCTACACTACTGGACGGAAGAATAATTGGTAGAAACATGTTATATAATTTGGCGCATATTGCATAGTTCTGATTTTAGTGAAATTAGATTAGGCGAGGTTAGTCTGAGGACTGTTACTGTCAGAAAACTGATTGTACAACTATGAACCATATTGAAATATTAAAATGATTGGTTTGACAACATTTAATTTTCAGAATCCCTAAAATAAATGTGTTTATATACATTTTAGTGTGGTAGATGGCAATGTGAATTTAATTAATCTTCAAAAGTCTCATTTTATGTGTGCGTGTGAACGTATTAAATTAGTATATTTGTAATTTGATGTAAGGACCAACAGTCGCACCATACAGTAACAAGCATTTGCAATGCAATAGGTCTCGCATTAATTAATTTTGAGCTATTGGTATTGCTAAACATTGCAACTCCACGTGGCCTAAAAGTATAAAAAATCTAGCCCCAAAATCTATGTCAATTTTTGTTTGTAGAAATGGTGGCATGCTGTTGTTTAGATGAATATATTGTTAATGAAATAGCGCCATACTGTGATTGTTACAATAGTTAATTGTGGTTGCGTTAACAATTGATGTGTGCAGTGATGGTTGGTAGTGTCTGTGCTAGTATAAATTGTGCAGTGATGGCTGGTGGTGTGTGTGAGTGGTGGAAGAGTGCAATGGCATCTGGTGGTGGGTGTGCCTGGTGGTACTGTTCACTGATGGCTGGTGGTGTGTGTGCTTGTTGGAAGCATGCACTTACATCTGTTGGTGAGTGTGTGCCTGGTGGAAGTGTGCACTGACACCTGTTGTTTTGTGTGCCTGGTGGAAGTGTGCACTGACAGCTGGTGGTGTGTGTGCATGGCGGAAGCATGGTGTGTGGTGTTGGTGTGATGTATGGTGTTGTGTGCCTGGTGGATGCGTGCAGTGACTTTTTGTTGTGTTTGTGTCCGTTGAAAGTGTGCAATGTCGGCTGTTGGTGTTTGTTGAAAGTGTGCATTGATGACTGATGTTGTTAGTGTCTGGTGAAAGTGTGCACTGATGGTGTTGTTGTGTGTGTAGTTGTGTGGGTGGTTGTGTGTGTGTGGTAGTGGGTGTGTCTGGTTTTGTATGTGTGGTTGTGTGTGCTTGGTCATGTGTGGTTGTGTGTGTGGTCATGTGTGTGTGTGTTGTGTGTGTGTGTGTGGTCGTGTGTGTGTGTTTCTGTGAGTTTTGTTGATGTATGAAGCTTGTGTATGTTTGTCGCTTGTGGATGCCTGAGGTTTGCGTATGCTTGAGGCTTGTGGATGCCTGACGCTTGTGGATGCCTGACGCTTGTGAATGTCTATCGGCCCTGACGTATCCGAAAGGCAGCGTGCACTGTAAAACGTAAGGAAAGACAAGGGAGTTTGGGGTGAGATGTATGACCCAGGGCCCAAGTTTTTGAAAATTTCCATTTGTAGTGGAAAAGAAATGCAACGAGAGGAGCAGATGAAATGTGAAGAATGATGTTAATTATGACCTCATTTTTGAAGTTACATGTGAATATTGAGCACAGTATTGAACTGTAAGGGTGATGGTTGCGAACTAATTGTAACCGCGGAATCAAAGTGACTTTCAGGCTTTGATGAATAACATTCCATCAACCAGAGTGTGAGTGCGCTGTTGAATGAGAAAGAAATTGCTGTGTGATTGTGCTCCAAGGGGTCGTGTGGGGATAACAGATAAGTGAAGGATTGAGATTCAAGTAGCAAGTTTCGAGGCATAAGGGAAAGAAGCATCATCCAGTTAGACTACCAGTTACCAGTACCCATAATTGAGTGTAGTATTGGTGCTTTTTGGTCCGCTGTCGAAAAGGACAACAAGCATTGGCCAGAACAAAAAAAAAAGCTCTCTGCATTGCTGTGGCGGGGAGGGGGGCGGGGGAAGAAATGCAACGAGAGGAGCAGATAAAATGTGAAGAATGATGTTAATGATGACGTCATTTTTGAAGTTGCATGTGAATATTGAGCACAGTATTGAACTGTAAGCGTGATGGTTGCGAACTAATTGTAACCGGGGAATCGAAGTGACTTTCAGGCTTTAATGAATAACATTCCTTCACGCAGCGTGTGAGTGCGCTGTTGAATGACGGCGCAGTATAATAAAAGAGAAATTGTGTGTGATTTTCTTTAAAATTGGAAGTCTTCTTGTTAGCTTAGATGGTGTGCGTGCACGGCGCATAAGTGCTCCAAGGGGTCGTGTGGGGATAACAGATAAGTGAAGGATTGAGTTTCAAGTAGCAAGTTTCGAGGCATAAGGGAAAGAAGCATCATCCAGTTAAACTACCAGTTACCAGTACCCATAATTGAGTGTAGTACCACGCTGAACATCATCTGAGTAAAATTATACAACCCAAAGCAGCACATTGAGGTTGTTTATGGAAAGGAAAGGAGCTGCTACAGAAATGCTTCCAATAGACAACCAGCAACAGGAAGGAGGGGGCCGCTCAAGGTTAGGGCGACGAGAAACAAAGAGCACGTCAGCGAAGCTTTTATCAGCGCCGCGTGCCTCTCTGCAGACTCCCCCTGCATTCCGCGAGGCGCGCGACGCGATCCGGTCCTTTCTGCCATGCTGTGGAGAAAAGACCTGGCCGCGCACAACGTTATCCTACAGGGAAACGCTGCTCGCGGCCAGGTCTTGTCGAAACACTGTTTTTTGAGCTGAGACGCCGACTATAGTTCTCGCTGCGAGAAAGCGCTTAGCGCACGTTCGTCGTAGCGAGACCTAAAAAGGGCTAAAGCTCTGTTCTCCAGCAGAACTCGGAGTTCATTGTCAATCCACCTCTTGTTGAAACTAACTAGCTGAAAAGCATCAGGACATGCATCAAGCTAGGCGTTTCCCCATTAGTACCTCGATTATAAGTAGGGCTCCAAGTTATATGGTATTTAATATTTTGTTTTTAATTGTCCATCTGTTTATCTAAATGTGTTTTTGCTTATTTTGTCTGGGTTTATCTATATTTATTTTCAGTTAGGTGAAAAAATTAACCTGGCACTTGTACATTTCTGCTTATATTGAACAGATAAATGTACGGTCAACCTTAAATTCCTGATGGGTTTTGATGATGCAGGTACCGAATATATTATACACCAATACATCATAAGAAACTATAAACACTGAGATGCAGAAGGACGCACGCTTTTTGTTTTTTATCTCCGTGAGAGATTGTTTTTCCAGACTAGGGTACACCCCGCAACAGGTCCTGCTAAAACCCTTTACAATCCAGCAGCAGGAGGAAAGTGCCTGCGGAGTCATTTTAAGCATGAGCAAAATGAGCAATTACTCAGGATCCCCACTTTCTAAGGGACCTTCTGGTAAAGCGATCACTAAGCATTCAGAAGCTACAATGATGTCCTATTAAAAATAATATGTTTTTTATGCACAACTGGGCGTGCCAGCTTTACATAAGATTAGTGTGTATTCTTGGGCTGACCAAGCTTAAATCTTACACTTCGAGGTAGCTGGTGGTAATTAAAGCAAATATATTTAATAATCTTGCCTTGGGTATTATTGGTTCTTTTGGTTTTGCCAGCCCTTTTCAACACCGGCAAAAAGGGAAAACATAATTTTTGCCAATGCAGGACAGTACCTGCAAAAACAAACAAAAACGTTCCCACTGTGATGACTTATACATGTGCATGCATCTTGCATGCAGTGGTCATGTTATTTTTTATTTTTTTAAACTTTCTTTTACTGTTCAAAGGTTTAAGATGCCATTCTTAGAGAAGTAAATAAAAAATATTTGTGCACGCATGTTGGAAAGAAAAAAAACAGCAAACTGGTACCAAAGCGTAGCGGCAGGTCTCTCCAAAAAAAAATGTAAAAAAAGAATGTGATGTGGGAAGAGTGAGGGCGGAAGGGACGAGTGGGTGGGGGTGTGGTGGCAGTCCAAAGTCAAAGCCAGAAAGGGGGCGCGGGCCCAAGGAGCAACAATGAGTCTTTGTTGATGAAGGGGTAGCAACATGAATGTGAAAACAGCAGAGCGAGCAAAAAATATATGTACTTGCATGGAGTGCTTAAAAAATAAAAGAAAACATTGTTTTCCTAATGTAAGCAGTGAAAAGATACAAGTAATCAAATCAAACGGATTGTGAAGTAGCTATTGCTCTAGGGGAGGGATAAACCCTAGAAGAGGAAGGTAAACATTGAATAAGAAGCGCCAAATGAGACTGACAAGAAATCTAACCAATGATGAGCAATGGGCTCTCTTCGCCTACTAAAAGTATTGGAATTGTCTACGATAGGTCTTCAAAAACAGACAGCTAAAAGCTAATATAAGTCTGTGGGTGAGACCTAACAAATAGAAATTCTGCCTAAAATCTCTCTCCTTGCTTTGCCTAAACGCTTCTACGCCACTACTTTCTCTTTACCTATCTCTCTCTACATCTCTATGTACCTACCTCTTCTATGTATGTAAATATGATAAGCTAACATCTTTCCTTCCTTGGGAGATCTACAAAGTGCTCCCTACTTACAGATTACTGCTAGGGCCATGCTAACATCTACAGAAAAATTGTGGTAAAATAGGTGCAAAGGCCACAGCAGTTTTATCATACATATCACTGCCCAGAAAATCAGCAAATGTACTGACACCTTATTTGTTTTGCAGGGCAACATCTCATTGGCAGCAAGCAAGGGCTTACCTATTATTTCAGAAACTACGTCAATGTTTCCTTTTTGAGATGCTCACTTACTATTCTGTCAATCTGGAGTTTATAGAAGTCCCTTCAAACTACAGTCAGGAACGATTGTTGGGCCACTGAAATGTAATTCCATTTTGGCAATGCGTTTCTAGTATTATATGTGTTCTATTTGGTACCTGGTGCAGTCTGGCACCCACGGAATCATGGCCAGTGACGTAGCTAGACGGGTAAATATCCTTTATAACGATTTTTTAATCACGCGGACTTTGACTCCGCATACCTTTTCTCCGCATTGTCCCCTACCCCGCATACAATTACTCCGCATTTTTTTACATCGCATGTGCATTTATCACGCATGCCTTTACAACGAAAATCGTTGTACAGGTATGTATGGTAAATGCACATATGATGTAAAAAAAAAAAATGGGCGATCCACGTCGTTGTGAGGAATCAGGCTTTTCCGTTTCCTCACATCGACGTGCACCGCCCCTGACAGAGAGAGGACGTGATTGAGGAAGTAGAAGCAGAGAGAAAATACGAGAAGAAAAAGAGAGAAACCACGAGAGAGGTAAGTGGGAATGGGCCTGGGGTGGGCGTTAATTTTTAAGGGATTAGGGTGGTGTATGTGTAGTGTAGGGTAGTGTTTTAGGGGTTAGGGTAGTGTTGTGGTGTGGGTGTAGTGTTTTAGGGTCGTGTTTGTGTAGTGTAGGGTAGTGTATGTGTAGTGTAGGGTAGTGTTTTAGGGGTTAGGGTTGTGTTTGTGTAGGGTAGTGTATGTGTAGTGTAGGGTAGTGTTTTAGGGGTTAGGGTTGTGTTTGTGTAGGGTAGTGTATGTGTAGTGTAGATTAGGGTAGGTTAGTGTTTTAAGGTTACGGTCATGTTTGTGTAATGTAGGGTAGTGTTTTAGGTTTTAGGGTCGTGTTTGTGTAGTGTAGGGTAGTGTATGTGTAGTGCAGGTTAGTGTTTTAGGGGTTGGGGTCGTGTTTGTGTAGTGTAGGGTAGTGTTGTGGGTGTAGTGTAGTGTTTGTGTAGTGTAGGGTGGTGTATGTGTAGTGTAGGGTAGTGTAGGTTAGTGTTTTAGGGGTTAGTGTCGTGTTTGTGTTGTGTATGTGTAGTGCAGGTTAGTGTTTTAGGGGTTGGGGTCGTGTTTGTGTAGTGTAGGGTAGTGTTGTGGGTGTAGTGTAGTGTTTGTGTAGTGTAGGGTAGGGTGGTGTATGTGTAGTGTAGGGTAGTGTAGGTTAGTGTTTTAGGGGTTAGTGTCGTGTTTGTGTTGTGTAGGGTAGTGTATGTGTAGTGTAGGGAAGTGTTTTAGGTTTTAGGGTCGTGTTTGTGTAGGGTAGTGTATGTGTAGTGTAGGTTAGTGCTTTAGGGGTTAGGGTCGTGTTTGTGTAGTGTAGGGTAGTGTAGGGTAGTGTATGTGTAGTGTAGTGTAGTGTTTTAGGTTTTAGGGTCGTGTTTATGTACTGTAGGGTAGTGTATGTGTAGTGTAGGTTAGTGTTATTTGCAGGGTACTCTTACTTACCTTTTAAACTTTTACAATGAGTACATCTTTAACATGCATGCCTTTGCGTTGTAAAGGCATGCGTGGTAAAGGCATATTCGTTGTAAAAGTTTGCGTTGTGTTAATTTGCGGAGTGTTAGTATTTGCGGGATCATTTTTGCGGAGTGATGGTATGCGGGGTGTTTGTATGCGGAAAAACTTCATATATTCGACAAATTGTTTTACGGGCCGGGGGATGGCGGTAGTCGATAGGCGGGACTACCTCGCCCCCCCTTCCCCACCCAGCTATGCCACTGATGATGGTGCCCTCGGTTGCTGGCAGATATTGCCATAGCATGATAGCACTGCAATCATGTTTTGTAGCAGTGGTATCGATGTTCACTATAGTTTTGCATTTTGAGTTGGACTTCCATCCGATTTCTGAAGGCTGCATGTGTCTCACCTAAATTTGTTGGTGATAGTTCCAAAGTTTTCAGGGGCACCAGCTTTCATGGGTCTTTCAGGGGTACCAGCTTGATGTATCATAGACTAAGAATGAGAAGGAAAGTTCCACCGCGGAGGTCCCCAGACCATTTTCACTCTTTCTGACCGCTTTCAGCTGGAGGTCAGAGGACGATTCACATATTCTTCCTCTGCAAAATAGTTCTTCCATTACGTTGCATGTATGGTTTAGTGTGCATTGGTGTAAGGATTCTTCTTTATGCAAATAGCTGCTTTAGCATCTTGGCATGGTAGCCAATCCCTGGGACGGATCAATTAAGTAGGTTTCCCATCACAGTCCTTGTGCAGGATCAGCATTGATGCTAGGAATCCCCTGTCCTCTCTGGCAGGTCGAAGCATAGTATAAGAGCTATGCTGCACTGTGTGACAAGGAAAGGGCTGGAATGTACTGTATTAAAGGCCATACAGCACATTCCTACCTTTTCAATATCCTGGTGCCCTGTTGGCTGCCTAGCGCCAATGCAGGCACCTTTGCACCACGGTGCCTGCATTGTTGTCAGGATGTTTTTTGTGCAGGAAGGGGAACCTTCCTACATGAAAACAATGCCCTGAAGCTTTTTACTCTTTCTGTTTGCTGCAGAATGCAACTCACATAGAAAGAGGAAACAACTAGGAGAGGCGTAGGTTTTGGGCGCTTCCCATCTACCGCTTCTGGTAAATTGGGGATTCCATGGATGTTGTATGGGAACACCCATGGAAATGCCTCTCTGGCGCAAAGTAATGCAATGCAGCCATTTGTGCTGCTTTGCATTACTCGAGATTTATAAAGTTACTCAGGGCCACTCAAGGTGGCCCTGCGTGGCTTCATATATGCCATTTTTAAGTTGTGTTGCTCCTGCATGCTAAAGTGCTCTTTACTTATCACTGTTTGAGGTGAGATGTGAGGTATAGAGCACATGCTGCACTAGTGATTGAAGTGCAGCTGAGTGATTCAGGCGCACACAAAGGTGTTACAGATGTTTGACAATCACAGGAGGGAGTGCTTGGAAATGCTGTGAGAGTGCTCGACGGTACTGGGAATGTCGTGGCTGTAATGTTGTAAAACCTGCTGCAACTGAGCAGTAATAATTTACAATACCATTAATGAATAATTTCAATGTGAAGTGTGGTTCATATGTCAAGTGGTTGGGACTGCTACATTCCTAGGCTCCTTGCTGCTGAGCCTGCAACCTCCCATATGTGCGGTAGGCGTCAACATTATTGCATCTACGCCAAGTGACAGGCAGTGTGTGGGTTCCTGCGCCTAAACACGTCACTAGAAATCTTTGGCTCATTTATATTTTTGCACAGCCACATACCATGTGTGGGTTCTGTTATATCTATGCCTTTAAGTGTAACATTCTCCCTGAGAATGTATGTGTCATCAGGGAATGTTGGAGGCTGAGCCAGGAGAGTCAGTTGTTATTAGGTTCCCTACGTCAAGACAGCGTCATGCCTCTGCTGGCGCAAGCACCAGGCCGGAGTCCCCTACGTCCACGTCTCAAACTGGAGGACACAGATTTGGCATGCTCTGAGTCCCTTTTCAACGCCCGCCGGAACCCCTAGTCCTCATATCGGGGGGAGGCATGGGTCTTCGCTGGCAGGAATGGCTAGAAGATTTTGAGGAATTCATGAAAGGTTCACATGTGTCTGAGGAGGATCAGCACCTGATTGCTCTATGCAATTTAACCGGCAAAGATGTAGGTCAGATTATAAAGGAACTTCCGGCTGATGCTACTTCGTCCTATGCAAATGTGCGTGCAGTGCTTAATTTGTAAAATATGAAGTGCAGGTGCTGAAATATTTTTCGGAGGCCACACCCACGTTTTCAGGCCCCGCCCACTCTCGACACTGGCTCCACCCACTGTATTAGCCCCACCCACATCTTCAAGTGGCACTGCTAAAAGTCAAATATAATACCTGATCTGAATTTCAGAAAGGGAAAGTGTCCAATGTTTTTTCCTTTAATCTATGTATAACTTTGGAGAAAAAAGCGTTAATTTAATTTTAAATACTCCAATCAAAAATTCACACAAAAGCATGATATAAATGTAATCGTGACATCGTTTCCTTATTTGTACCTTCCACTGTAGCAGTAGCTAGCCTACACCCTAAATGAAAAGCTTTGCAAGAAAGGTCCGACTCGCTTTTACAGCCCGGGCCCGCGTTACCTGTTTAGGTGCAACTGCGAGCCCGGGATGCTCTGGTAGTGGTACGCGGGCATTTAAACACCTATGAAGAGGCTAGCAGTAGCACCTAAGCGCCTACCTAGCCCAGAGTTATTTAGGCTGTGGCTGGGCAAATAACAAACAAACACCTACCAGGCAACGGCTGCTTCTCAATTCCTGGAAAGCGAAGAACCAGCACAAACTACTGCAGTTTGTAACATGGCCCAAGTTCCAACCTTCATTTTGTTACATTCCTTCTCGTTTTAATGCATGATGTAAATGAGAGGTAAGTAACCCTCACAAAATATCATTCTGAGTAGACTTTACAATTGCTCTAATTTTTGAACCAGATATTTATTAAAATAGACTCACTAGACGACTTTGTAAAATGTTATAAAAACATTTCTGGCATTTTAATCGACAGTACTTTGTGTGCTGGGGGCTCTGAGTATTCATAGTTACCATGTTATTCTATTTTTTTAGTGATATGCGAGTTATTCTATGTTTTGGTACTTTTGGGGGGAAAATTTTTTAATAAAGATTTGCGAAACAAAAAAAAGCAAAACCTCAAGTCCCACAATGGTTATTAACACTCCTTGGAAAAATAAACCGGCAGAAGAATGTACGAAGCAGCAGATGAACTGTCTGAAAAGCCACTGAAAAGGAAATGCAGTCTGCTGGCACATGGCACTCTTCTTCCTGAAACCATTATCGGCCCTAAAGATGGTGAGATTCAGGCGGAGGCTGAGCGCTGGTAGCCCAATTTTGATATGCTTTGTCTTGGAACAGGTGCCGCGCGCGCCGCCGCCAATGCCTGAGGGCTCGGGGTTCCCACTTCCATACTGGTCACACTCACACATGTTTTTTGAATCCTGGCTGGGAGATATCTTAATTAATAACATACCTCTGCGGGGACGGGTAGGTCAAGGTTCCCTATATGTGGTGGAGCATTCTTGAGAGAGAGAGGGTCGAGGAGCCCTGAGCTCCCAGTATGTGTATGTGCAGGCATAGTGCATACATAGGCATGGCTCCTGCAAAACATTCGTGGCTCGAGCAGTTGCTCGAAGTTTTCAAAAATAGCTTAAATACTGTTTTGCACTGTTGTTGCTGCTCGAGTGATAGGAAATCGAGCAGACAGATTTTGTTTATCATGTAAAGATTTTTTGCACGAGGTGACGAGGGCAAAAGTGGAGGAATATTATTGTGAACCATAATTTGAGCATATAATATATATTAAGCGTGCGTATTATATATTTTTTCTATTGTGGCATATATTTTATTGCCAGTTTGCCACCAAGAATCTCATCCCCATTTCCCACCCTTCCTTCATCGTCCACCACCACCAGAATAAAACAAAGTGTGGGAGTGGGAGATCATCAGATCACACAGATCAGACTGGCTGACCGACTGGGTCAGCTTGCTAAGCGTAACTTAAAGTTTAGTGCTGCACTGCTGCTGCTGCCTGCTTCTGTTCTTCTCTGCTTAATTTGTATTTTTTCTTACCGTGCGTTATCGTGGTGGTAGGGCCGGTCGGCAGGCCAGAGGACACTGGACACACACTGAGTGAGTACCCTGCTGCAGCCCAGCCCAGGCCAGCTCTCTCTGCCCAAGTTCCGTCGTCACCGTCGACTGGTCGCCGCCGTACTCGTTGGTGGCGGCGGGGGGCCGGGGGCTAAGGCTAACTTATGTGGACTGGTGTGGACGTGGTCTGGTCAATGGGGCCTGACTCGTGGCGTGGGGAGCTGCTGCAGCTTGCCGCCTGTAACTGCGCAGCGCGGTTATGCTGGGGCGTGGGCGTGGGCGTGGCTCATGGCTGCAACTGGTGAGGCAGAGCCAAGTGAAAAAATCTGCGCGCGCTTCCGCGCGCACAGCCCCCCTACTGTGGCCCCAACCCCCATCAGAACCTCCAGAGCAGCTCCAGCCAGCCCCTAGCCCCCACCAACTTCCGCGACCCGCCCACCCAAAACAGAAACTATCAACAACTACTGCTGTCACGTGGCAGGCCGGCCCAGTCACCATGATGATGAAAAACGAAAGTTAGTTAAGAACCGAAAGTTACGAAGTAAAAAATAAGTAGTGCACACACACACATTATATTTTTTTAATCCTATATTTTATTTATTATTCTGATGATTCAATCACTGACTGATAAATAATCTAATCTCTCTTCGACTTGGCCTTGGGGGCGACGGGCGAGGCTCAGTCAACACAACTTGCAAGTAAGTGTGAAGAAGACTAAGAGAAGACGCCGTCGCCGGCCCGGTTGATTGATGACTCACTGAGTCAGTTTGAAATTGACACAGAGACTCGGGCTCGCCTCGGCGGCCGCGGGAACGGGATATCTACATTGACACAGATTGAATGCAGGTCGTCTCGTGGGTCGGACTCGGTTCCAGGCAGAATGAACACACACCACACACACTCACGCTGCAGGGCGAGGCGCCGAGGCGAGCCTTTGGCTTGCAGTGCTGAACAGAGACAGACAGAGAGTACAAGAGAAGCAACTGCAAGCGCAGGTGAACAAAAAAAACATCATGGGTGTCGGCGTACGCACAGGCACAGCAGATGATTCATAGACCCGGCCCTGATATTTAAGTGCCGGTGCTAAGCACCGGATAGCACCGGCACAAATTAAGCACTGTGTGCGTGATGCCCTAAACAGAACATTTCTGCACAAATGGAACATTGATTATGAAAGATATACATTTAATCTGGCATCTCAAGAAAAAGATGAGCCCATGAGTACCTTCATTATGCGCCTCAGACGTTTGGCCGGCTACTGTGAATTTGACTTGTTCACGACGGAAGACGCCCTTCACCTGCAAATCATAGAAGGATGCCAGTCTGTGTCATTAGGTAGACGTCTATTAAGAAAAGTTACTCCCTGGATGAGATTGAAAAAATTTACGCAAGTGCACGATCAGGGAGAAGAACATGTAAAGCGAATGGAAGCTGGAAGAGGCGAAAAACAACAGGCATTCCGGCTCTAATCTCGCAGCACCAACAGGTCTTCCCCTGCAACGCAACGATAATCTAGACCCAAAGTTCAGTCGCACCATACGGTCGAAAAATAGAAACCTTATCAGGGGTCTCACTGATACACCTGGTCCTTTTAAACCAACAAAGAAGAGTTTTGCACAGAAGCTGTAATATAAAATACATGTTATTTCAATCAATCAATCAATCATTTGTAAAGTGAACTGCATACCCGCGAGGGTCTCAAGGCGCTGGGGGGGGCGCTACTGATCGAATAGCCAGGTCTTGAGTATCCTCCTGAAGGTCATTAGGTCTTGGGTCTGTCGTAGGCTCAGTAGGAGGGTGTTCCATGTCTTGGCGGCGAGGTTGGAGAAGGATCTCCCACCGGTGGTTTTTCTTCGGAAGCGCGGGACGGTGGCGAGTGAGAGGTCGGCGGAGGGTAGCTGGCGGTTGGGGGATGTAGAAGGAGAACCAGCTGTTGAGGTAGGCTGGGCTGGTCTTGTGGAGTGCCTTGTGTGCATGGATGAGGAGCTTGAAGGATATCCTCTTGTTGACGGGGAGCCAGTGCAGGTTTCTCAGGTGGGGGGGTGATGTGGCTGTGGCGTGGTACATCGAGGATCAGTCGTACCGAGGCATTTTGGATGCGTTGTAGTCGTTTGATGAGCTTGGCCGGGGCTCCCACGTAGAGGGCGTTCCTGTAGTCGAGTCTGCTGCTGACAAGGGCCTGGGTGACTGTCTTTCTTGTATCGGTTAGGATCCATCTGTAGATCCTGCGGAGCAGGCAGAGGGTGTGGAAGCAGGAGGAGGAGACAGCGTTGACTTGCTTGGACATTGAGAGCGTTGAGTCGAGGATGATTCTCAGGTTGCGTGCGTGGTCATTGGGTGTCGGGGCTGCCCCCAGTGCCGTCGGCCACCAGGAGTCGTCCCAGGCTGAAGGGTTGGAGCCGAGGATGAGACCTCCTTCTTGTCAGAGTTCATCATCAGACGGCTGGTCTTCATCCAGTCGGCGACGGCCTTCATTCCTTCGTGGAGGTTGGCTTTGGTGGTGATGGGGTCCTTGGTGAGGGAGAGGATCAGCTGAGAGTCATCGACGTAGGAGATTATGTTGAGGTCGTGCTGTCGGGCTACGTGTGCGAGCGGGGCCATGTAAATGTTGAACAGCGTCGGGCTGAGGGAGGATCCCTGGGGGACGCTGCAGATGATCTCAGAGGCTTTGGAATGAAATGGGGGGAGATGGACGCTCTAGGTTCTGCTGGAGAGGAAGGAGATGGTCCATTCCAGAGCCTTGTCTCAGATCCCTGCGGCGTGGAGGCATGCATGTAGTGTGCGGTGGCAGACTGTGTCGAAGGTGGCAGAAAGGTCTAGGAGGATGAGTGCTGCGGTCTCGCCGTTGTCCAGAAGGGTCCTGATGTCGTCGGTGGCGGCAATGAGGGCAGTCTCGGTGCTGTGGTTGCTGCGGAACCCTGACTGGGAAGGGTCCAGGATTCTGTTTTCTTCGAGGTATCAGGTTAGCTGTCTGTTGACGGTTTTCTCGATGACCTTGGCCAGGAAGGGGAGCAGAGAGATGGGCCGGAAGTTCTTGAGGTCTCTTGGGTCTGCCTTAGGTTTTTGAGTAGGGCGTTTATCTCGGCGGGTTTCCAGATCTCTGAGAAGGTCGCGGTCTCGAGGGAGAGATTGTGCAGGTGGGGTGCAAGGGAGCGCCTTGCTCTGTTAAAGACGTGGTGCGGGAATGGGTCTGACAGAGAGCTGGAGTGGATTGTGCGCATGGTCTTGATGGTGTCATCGATGATCACCCTGGCCCAGGCTAGCAGGGGGTCGTGGTCGATGGTGTGCGGAGGGTCTGTTGTGTTGCTGTCTGTTGGTGCTGTCTGGGTGTTGAAGCTGTCGTGGATGTCTGCTATCTTGTGGTGGAAGATGGTGGCGAGGGAGTTGCACAGGGCTTGCGACTGCAGGATCTCGTTGGTGTTGGAGCTGGGGTTGGAGAGTTCCTTCACGATGTTGAAGAGCTCCTTGCTATTGTGTGCATTGTTGTTGAGGCGGTCTTTGAAGGAGGTCCTCTTGGCCTCCCTAATGAGGTGGTGGTAGTGGTTGCGGATGGCGTCCTTGTGTGCTGCGTGGCTGTCCGGAGTTTGTTCACTGTGTGTTCTGGGGTGAACCAGCTGACCCTCTTGCTGGTGTCTCTGTTGGGGGGGTTTCTTCAGCGTGGCGAGGGTGTTGGTGCAGTCCTCGATCCAGCGTCTAAGGCTGTGGGCAGCGTCGTCGGTGTTGGAGGGTTCAGTGGGTGGGCTGAGAGCGAGGTTTGCATGTAGTTGGTCTTCGGTGATTTTGCTCCAGCAGCAGCGGGGGATCTGTTGGGTGCGGTGGTGTGTGGTGGGTTTCTGGAAGGCAAAGTGGATACAGCGGTAGTCGGTCCAGAGGAGTTCGGTGGTGTGGCTGACGGAGACGTGCGGACTTGAGGAGAAGACTGAGTCGTAGTTGTGGCAGTCGTCGTGGCGGGTGCGGGGGCCAGGGTTTCTGGCGCTGGGCACGGTCAATGCGCGGACGGGCGCAGACGGGTGGGAGGTAGGAGCAGCTGAGAGGCTGGAGGCGGGGGCAGCGGGCAGTCAGGGGGCGGGGCCACAGGGGACACAGTGGCGAGGGCGGTGACGGACAACGAAGGTAACAGAAGGAAAAAGGGGCACAAAATTGAGGGAAAAATGAGTGGCACAGAAGGCAAAAGGGCACAAAAAACGAGTGGAACAGAAGGCAAAAGGGGCACAGAAACGAGGGAAAAACGAGTGGCACAGAGGGCAGAAGGGCACAAAAAACGAGTGGAACAGAGGGCAGAAGGGCACAAAAAAACGAGTGGAACAGAAGACAAAAGGGGCACAAAAACGAGGGAAAAATTAGTGGCACAGAAGGCAAAAAGGGCACAGAAATACCGGAAAAACAAGAGGCACAGAGGCAAAATACAGAATACAGAAATACAGGGGCAGCTAAGAACAGAAGGCAGAACGGGCAGAGAGGCACGGGGGCAGCAAGGGAAACAGAAGGGAAAACCTGGCAGAGACACGGGGGCAGCGAGGGGTACAGAAGGAAAGATCGGACAGAGATAGCACGGGGGCAGCGAGGGGAACAGAGGGAAGAAAAAGGGGCACAGACCACGCACAGGCAGCGGGGGAAGACCGACAACAGCAGTCACAGACACAACAATGAAAATACAGGGAATACAATAAAAGCAATAAAGCGGAGGATGAACAAACCTACCTACGGCCTACCACTGGCCACCAGGGAAGAGGCGCAGGTGGTAGTCTGCAGGTGGTGGAGGGCCTCGAACTTCCTCAGCAGCGGCAGCTGGGGCAGGGAGGCACAGGCGGTGTGGTGGGGAAGCGACCTACCGGGTGGGGTGAAGAGGCCTCAGATGAGGAAGACTACGTCACACAGTACCCTCAGGAACTGGAGGAGGCATTCTAAGGAGTACAGAAAACAGGGGCCTTATATATGCTTAGGTTACATTAGTCAGCATAAAACCAAGGGGAAGTCTGGCAAGTCTATGCATGCAAAATGACTAATATGGGTATACAAGATTTGCTTGCTCAACAAAGTGGGAGGAGAGTTATTTCTCCTTACATCAGCAAGAATAGCCTGACAGTTATAACATAAGAGCAGGTGCATTCTACTAGCTAGGCCCCTCTGAGCATGTGCAAGGCTCTGGAAGAGGGAAACAGCACATGGCGAGCACATGGCTAACTAAAATGGCTTCCAAGTACAAAATGGCTTTCAGCTCATGCTAACAGATCCCTGCAATCTTTAACAATACAAGTCGTCGTTGTCGCAGTACCAGTCGGACTGACAAACGACAAGAGCGCCAACTTAAATGTTATTGCTTTGGATATGACTTCCCTCACATGGAGACTTGCCCTGCACTAAGCGAAAGATGTAGAAAGTGTGCTAGAGACAATCACTTTGAGAACGTCTACGGAGCACCTCGCAAAGACACACACACAGGGACTCTTACAGACAATCCAGATGACCCAACATTCGCCATCATGCCAAAGCAGGGTGGTACTGCAGAGATTTTTTCACTGGCTCTTCAAGGTCCAGTCGTCATTCTCATGACACCCATAAATCACGTTGATCCCAATCTCGTGAGTTGAGGTCGCTGTCACCAATATCGCAAGACAGCGATAAATATGTCTACATGGTCGCAGATCCTGACAGGCTGAACAAATACCCGCGATTACCTGTTCAAATGGACTCTCACATGGCCAAGTTTGTTTTGGACAGTTGGGCATCTCCTAACTATATGTCATTTGCCGAATATAACAAAATGAATCCGCAACCACACCTTCATAAAGCTGCAGTGTGGGTATATGCATTGATGTCAAAGGAACCTCTTCCACGTATAGGAAAATTTCAGACAAATCTCACATACAAGGACAGGACTATTCCAGCCCATATTCATGTCATTGATGGGTCTGAAGCAGATTGTCTTCTTAGCTTGCCCACCGTGGAACGACTTCGATTAGGAGAAATATTGTATAAAGTTTATGATGAACCTGACATAGTTCAAAAGTTTCCAAAACTATTCACCGGACTGGGAAAGACGGCTCATTGTCAAGTTTGATTGCAAATAAATGAACGTGTGAACCCCAACATCACATGAAAATTCCTTTTCACCTTCAACAATCCATAGAGGAGGAACTGCAGGATCTTCTCCTGGCTGACAACATTGAGAGAACATCAGGACCCACTCCTGGGGTCTCCCCAGTGGTTGTATTACCAAAAAAGGGCTCGCCTGGCAAAGTGCATCTCTGTGTGCATATGAGAGCACCCAGCACAGCCATTGATAGAGAGAGAGACACCGGGAACCTCACATCAGCGACATGATTGCATCACTCAATGGGGCGCAAATATTCTCTAAATTAGACCTCAACAAGGGCTATCACCAGCTGGAACTCCACGAAAAATCGAGATATATAACCACATTCTCGACCCACCAAGGCCTGTTCATATACAAAAGGCTCAGCTTTGGGGTCTCATCTGCTGCTGAGTTTTTTCAAGAAGCCATCAGGAAAGTAATCCATCACATTTCCAACACTCTAAACTACAGTGATGACATCCTCGTATATGGCGCAATAATGCAAGAACTTGACAAGCCACTGGATCGAGTGTGTCATGTTCTGTTGGATGCCAACCTCACATTAAATAAAGACAAATGCGAATTCCAGAAATCCACACTAAATTTTTTTGGACATATTTTCTCAGGCGCAGGCATGAGACCTGATCCTGAAAAGATCGCACCTTTGAACGATACCCCTAGGCCGCGAGACGCTGGGAATGTGCGTTCATTTCTAGGCATGGCAAGCTATTGTGCATGCTATATCAAGGATTATGCCAAGATCGCTACCCTTTGAGAAAGCTGACCAAACAAGGCCACCCATTCCAATGGATCGCGAGATGTGATTAAGCTTTCCACGCGATCAAAGCATCTGTTGAAACTGCCAACAACCTTGCTTATTTCAATCCTCGACGGAAAACTAAAATCATTGTGGATGCAAGTCCTGTAGGACTTGGAGCTATATTGGCTCAATATGACAGGGAGGGTGATCAACGGCACATCGTAGCATACGCCAGTCGGAGTCTCACAGACACAGAGAAAGCATAATCTCAGCCAGAAAAAGAAAGCCTGGTGGTAGTCTTGACTTGCAAACACTTTCACATCTTTATCTACGGAAAACACTTCACGCTTATCACGGACCACCAGGCCATGATAACCATCTTTGGAAATCCCTGAGCCAAAATGCCACCCAGAATAGAGAGTTAGGGCATCTGCCTTCAAGAATATATTTATAGGATCATTCATAAACCCGGAAAAGCTGCAAATCCCGCTGATTATATGTCAAGACATCCCAAGGCAACGTCCAAATCCAATCCATCACTAGCCGAGGAATACATCCATTTTGTAGAGGCTCTAGCCAAACCAACAGCTGTCCCGTTGGAAGCCATCCTAGAAGCCACCAATGAAGATGCCACCCTACAAAATATAAAACATCGCATCCAGACAAACTGCTTGAGGTATCCGGAGGAAGCCGGACAGAGTGCACAATTTGACAGTTTTGAACTGTCCTCTTTCAGACATGTGAAAGATGAACTGTCCATCACTTCAGATGGTCTTTTACTAAGAAACAAACGGATCATCATTCCGAAACAGCTGCGCCAAGGAGTCATCAACCTAGCTCATGAAGGACACAGAAGCATTGTAGCCACGAAGAGAGTGCTGCGGAGCGGGACTGGTTCCCTACGCTTGATCAGATGGTTGAACTCACTAGCTGACACTGCGGGGAGTCTTTCAAAGTAAGTCAAGAGGATTCACCTGCACCTCTACAAATATCAGAATTGCCCAACGGCTTCTTGCACCATGTCGCAGTAGATTTATTTGGCCCATTGCAATCTGGCAAGTATCTTCTGGTCGTAATGGACGAATATTCCCGCTTTCCGATTGGGCACCTCATAGCATCAACCAAAGCTGCCATCACTATACCTGTGCTGGATGAGGTTTTTGCAGCATGGGGCATACCGAAGATAGTGAAAACAGACAATGGCCTACCATTCATAGGGCAAGAATTTGCCACATTAGCCAATCACTTGAATTTCAAACACCGGAAGATTGCACCTCTGTGGCCACAGGCCAATGGGATGGTAGAAAGATTTATTGCCACTTTAAAGAAAACCATCCAACAAGCATAACTTTCAAAGTGTGATGTTCAAGTGGCCTTGAGGTGTTACGAGCCTATTAACCACCCCACATACTACCACAAACAGATGTCCTGCAACTTTAATGTTGCACAGTACGCACAAGAATACCTGCCTGCGAAGACACAGCTAGTGGTAGTCATCAAGAGCCCGATCATGAAGAATTAGCAGCCAGAGACAGACTGCAAAAGGAGAAGATGAAGGAATACGCCGACAAACTGAGAAAATCCATACAACCATCCATTCAGGGTATTGGTGCGGCAAGACCAAAAGAGAAAAGCAGACTGTCGATATCATGCCTGCCCACTGTTGGTGACAAAAAAAAGGGACCATGATCACAGCAGCGGCGGAGGACAAGAGGATCACAAGGAATGTGACACATTTTCAGAAATGCACGCCCAACGTCGTAAGTGTTGACTACACATAGCAGTGAGGCAAAAAGGGACGCACCCGAGTTAGTAAGTGATCATCAGTCTTCCACTTCTCTTGATGAAGGGGAGAGACGGCTGTTCACCGTCCGCAGCTAATTCATCGAAGACCAATTCGCCTCCTTGAAGAACTGTAACTATATATATATATATATTTTTTTTTTAAAACCTTTATTGTACCTTCACATAGTTACACAGCAATTTGCCTACAACCCAGAGGGCCAGCCGCTAATAAATGAGCATTGGAAGTCATGCATAAAGTAAGTCCATACTGTGATCATGCTGCTAAGGGCAAAAGGTGCATCATACGGTTAAGTGAAAGGTATACAATCGATATCATGTTGCAAGTCAGTTAAGGTTTTGTTTTTTTGTTTTTTATGAAAATAACAAAAATAACAATGAGGAAATCGCAGTGCGGTCATCTAAAAGTAGTAGTGCTGTTTAGCTGTATGAAAGATCCACATGACAGTATGTGTTGCTATTTGTTGTCATGAATTCAAGCCAAAGTGAAGGGCAGTGATTCCCCTACATCCACGTGTAACTGTGTAGCAGTCCCTATCCTCCCTCGACCCCTCAACCTACCCCCCCTCATCATCCGATTCCAACTGGTCGTCCTCTGGCAGAGGATCACAAATTTCACCACGGTACACATTCCATGGGGACCATATCTTATTCCATTTTCCCGGGCACGCGCGGCTTAAGTATACCGCCCTCTCTGTCACCATTATCTTGTCCATATTCATGCACCACTGCGACTTCGTCGGTAGTTCTGCCGCCCCCCAACGCTGAGCGATATCTCTCTTGGCCACCATCATGCCTAACGTTACCCAGAGTTGGCCACATCTGCAAAGGTCAGTCGGTCCCCACACATTTAAGAGACATCGCCTCGGTTCTGGAAGGAGCGAGGTCTCTAGAGTCTGTGACACAGTGCGTAGTATTTGTCTCCAGTAATTTTGTATGCGTGGGCAGTCCCAGATTGTATGGAAAAAGGACCCCTCCTCCCCACAGCCACGGAGACAGAAGGGATGTTGTATTCTGTGGATGCGATGTAAGAGTGTTCTCGTATAATATACTCTGTGTAGGACCTTAAGCTGTACAAGTCTCAGCCTGGCTGAGATGCCTACCTCTTTTGGGGATGCCAATGCCTCATTCCATTCATGTTCATCAAGGGCGTCCACTTCCCCTTCCCATCTAGCTTTCAGGGGGGCCAGCGGGTCAGGTAAGTTATTTAGGAGTTTATGGTAAGTCAGTGATGTCGCTCGTTCAATCATAAAGTCAGTTAGAAGACGATCCTCCAACGGGGAGGATTCTGGTAGAACCGACCCGGAGGGGATGGCTGCAAACAAAGCATGGCGTATCTGAACGTAACGGTATGATTCGTGTGGCCCCAGTTCATACAATTCCCTCAGGCGGTTGAATGAAATGACCTCACCCCGTTCCCACATCTCGCCCACCGTGGATATCCTGATGGAGTCCCAGTGAGAGAAGCCCCTACTGTATCTCAGGTTTCCCAAGGCACGGGTGTCCCAGAGTGGGGTGAGTTTGGTAATTTTCCCCTTCCAGCCCAGCGCAGCCAGCGCCACATGCCACAGCGACACAGTAAGTTTAGTAGGCCCCGTTAATGTTCGTACTTTACGTTGGTCGTAGAGTAGGGCTAGCATGTTGTTGGTGCCCAGTTGTGCCCTATCTGTTTGGAAAGCTGGGTCAGTCTGTGAGGCATGTATCCACTGGTTAATGGGCTTGAGATGCGCTACCCAGTAATATAGGTGAAGATTCGGCAACGCAATTCCACCATCATACCAATCCCTGTGTAGCTTGGCTTGCGCTATGCGTGTCGGGCGATTGCTCCACAGCAGACCAGAGACAACTGCTGCCACCTTTTTAAAGTACCCCAGCGCCACCGGAAATGGTGTGTTTTCCAGTATATACAGAAAGCGGGGCAAAGACATAATTTTATATAGCGCTGCTTTTCCCAGCATTGTCAATGGCAACCCCGCCCAGAACTTGACGTCTTGCTTGAGCCGTTCCAGTGGTGGCGTCAGATTTAATTGCATATATGCCAATGGATCCCGTGTGACATGGATCCCCAAATACTTGAAAGAGGAGCCAGCTAGCCGCAGGGGGCAATCAGGGCCGAGCGTCTGGACCTGGCCTTTCAGAACATACAGCTCTGATTTGTTCCAGTTAATCGTGTAACCTGAAATTTTACCGTGATCGTTACACAGATTCAAGAGCGCCGGTACACCATGCTCGGGGTCTGTTAAGTACACCAGCATGTCGTCCGCGTAGAGGGACAGCCGGTCTTCCCAACCCTCCTTCCATTGTATCCCCTTAAGTAAGGGCCTTTGCCTTATTAAATTAGCTAGAGGCTCTAGGGAGAGCGTGAAAAGCAGAGGTGATAGGGGGCAGCCCTGTCGGGCGCCTCTCCCCAGCGGAAATGTTCGAGAAATGTGGCCATTTGCTACTACATGTGCCATCGGTTTCGTATACAGCAGTCTGATCCACGATATAAATTTCGAGCCGAAGCCCATACAGGACAAAACCTCAAAGAGGTAGCTCCATTCCACTAAATCAAAAGCCATTTTCGCATCTAGGGCCAATATAACTGCGTGGTCGTGGATGAAGCCTGCTCTCGCCAGTACCCCATGAACCCTGCGAAGGTTTAGTGCTGTGTTCCTATGGGGCATAAATCCGGATTGATCTGGATGGATAAGATCAGGCAGATGTGCCATCAACCGGTTAGCTAGGAGCTTGGCCAGAATTTTACCTTCTGCGTTTAGCAGGGAGATGGGGCGATATGAGGAGCAATCCTCTTGTGGCTTCCCGGGTTTAGGTATCGCTACTATAGTGGCCGTTCTTTGATCGAGTGGAAGCTCACCTCTCTCTCGGCATTCCTCGTACATGTTGAGCAAATATGTACTGAGCTCCTCGGACTGGGACTGATACCATTCCACTGGAATGCCATTCGGTCCAAGAGCTTTGCCAGGTTTGAGCGCTCGTATGGCCAGCTGTATTTCATCGCTGGTTATGGCCACATCCAGGTCGGCTATTGCCTCCGGTTGCAATACTGGGATTTCCATTCTACTCAGCGCTTCCCGTGCCAAGTCAGCGGTCATTACCCGTTCTGGGGTATACACCTGCTCAAAATGTGTCGCCAATGCTTCCACTATCCGTTCAGGGCTTGTTTGCGTCGCGCCATTGCTATCCCTCACTTGTTGAATCCCTCTGGAACTACCCCCCCTCTTGTCGAGCCAGGCCAACATCTTTCCCGCCTTATCTCCAACATCGTATATCCGATTCTGTGTATCGGTGATGTGTCCCTTCACCATATGGCGAACATGTTCCGTGTATAGTCGCTGATGGAGTGCAAGGGTATGTGCAGTGTCTACTGTGGGGTTAGCCTCATGCAAAGTTGTTAAGTCGCGTAGTGTCAACTCAAGCTTAGACTGTTCAGCCGTCTGTTCCTTTTTATGGGCCGCAATAGAGCTTATAGCTTGCCCCCTCAACACTGCCTTGTAGGCTTCCCATAGCACCTCGGAAGAGGCCACGGTAGCCACATTTTCCTCGAAATATTGTGTTGTAGCCTTCTGTAGGGTTTTCCTGATTTTCGGGATTTTGAGGTATGACGCTTGAATGGGATATATACGGGTACGTGATTTTTTCTGGGTGGAAACTGTTAGGGTGATCGGAGAGTGGTCTGAAATGCCTCTAGGGTGTATGTCTGCGGTATCCACGTGGTGTAACCCTTCACCCAAAGCCAGGAAGTAATCTATTCGGGAAAGACTGTTATGGACTGTGGAGTGGAACATGTACTGTTTGTCTTGGGGGTGGACGTGATGCCAGATGTCTACTAACCCCATTGCTGTCAGGAACCGCTGAAAGCGGGAGGGCCCCCCAGGCAAAACTGTCGTAGGGAATCTGTCAAGCTGTGTATCTACTGCAGCATTAAAATCCCCACCCAAAATTACATCGCTTTCGGGGAGAGACAATAAAAAGTCACTAAGAGCTGGAAGCATTATTGAGTGAAGGGATGGCGGGATGTACACGGATACCACAGTTAGGGGACGACCCTCCCATTGCCCCTGCAAGGCTGCGAAGCAACCCTGACCATCAGTTTTTGTGCTCAGTGGAATGAATTGTGAGGATTTTTTAATCAAAATATCAGTTTCCCGGGAGCCCGATGTGAATTCTGAGTGTGCCACCATCCTGTACCCCCTCCTATCTAAGGCCTTAGTGGCCCCCCCCGTCAAGTGCGTCTCTTGTAATAGCGCCAGTTGGGGTTTTTGCCTCTTCAACACATTTAGTACCAGGCCGCGCTTCACCTTATCCCCAAGCCCCCTCACATTCCACAAGAGTATTCTAAGGGAGGAACCACATGACCGTGACTCAGCGCTCCCCGCGTTACTTAGCTGCTCATCCGCCATTTCCAATCGTGCAGACACACACAAACAAATCTAGGAGGATCAACCGGACCTGTAGGTGTATCCTTCCAGCTATAACACATACACAGGGAGCACCAATTTCTGACCGACGTAGTGAATTTCCAACCAACAACCAAAATCCCCCCCCCACCCATTCCCTCCCTGCCTCCCTGCTTAACGGACCTTCAACTGCCCGCCTCCCCAACTGAGCAGAGCGCTTAACCCATCCCAAAAACAGAGTACTTGCACGTTGGGGGAGAGTGTCTCCCCGAGCAGGCGCCTCCCCTGCTCCCTTCGGAGTACCCAGGCCGGCGTCCATTAACGACCTGTGTGTATAGGCAGTCAATCAGGGAGTCAGTGTCCAAGTTATACACGGGCTGCTCATATTATTTTCCCCCGGCAGCCTCAGACAGGTCCGGTGTCGGTGATTTGCTTGCGCCTCTTCTATCTGAAGTTTGTGAGCCAGTCTGGCTGTCGTTTCGATGTCCGTGATGCATTCTGTCGGACTTGCGTTCTACTGTGTGCCAGCCATCAAGCCAGTCTCTTGCCGCCTCGGGGGAGTCAAAAAACCAAACCTTCTTATCGGCGACCACCCGTAGCCGAGCCGGAAATAACATGGAGTAGGGTAATTCTTGCTTGAGCAACGTCTTTTTTACTTCTAAAAAAGTCCTCCTCCGTCGTGTTACCTCCGCCGTGTAATCAGGGAGAAAAGATATCCGCGAGTTTTGAATTTGAATGGCTGGTGCCACTCTGGCCGCCTGGAGGATGGTGTCGCGATCTCTAAAGTTAAAAAGTCTCGCTAGGATCGGGCGCGGTGAGGCCCCTGGTTTCGGTGTTCCTCCTGGTACTCTGTGGGTCCGTTCCACAGTGAAGAAGTTTGAAAGACCCTTGGGGGCTAGCTGGTTCTTGATCAAGTCCTCCACGTATAAATCTATAGCTCCTGTGGTTTCAGATTCCAGACCCCCAAAATACGAACGTTGTTTCGACGGGAGCGTCCTTCATGATCGTCCAGCTTTTCCTTGAGCAACTTGTTATCGGCCTGCAGTTTCTCCATTTCTACCTGTAGATCCGAGACGTCCTCCACCAAAGATTTAGCTACCACCTCCACTTGCTTCACCCTTTCGCTCATCTTCTGGAGGTCCGCCCGTATAAGGGTCACTTCTGTTGTGGTTGCCCCCACCGTCTCCTATACCTGGGCCAAGGCGTTCAACACGTCCTCCAGAGTGGCCTTCTTCGCACCTTCTCCTTCCGTGCCTTTGACCAGGGATTTGCGCTGCTCTGTCTGGGAGAGTGATTGTTTCTCAAAGGCAAATTTATCAAGCTTAGCTTGGGTGGAGGTATTTCTGGACCCTTTGCCCGCCATGTTGTGACACTGGTACTTTCAGCCTGTGGCGGTCCCTTGTTGAAGGAGTGATGGCGGCGAACGGTCCACCGGGCCGCCCGAGTTTCAGCGGCGCCCAGTCTACGCAGCTGTTAGGCTTCCCACCGTCGGCTCTGCACTCTGTACTTCAATCGTGATAGTTACTCAGGATCTAATACCGAGATTGCGGTACAGGTCGCCCGGCCCTGCAGATGAGAAAGTTCGTGCCCACAGTGGCGGATGTGATAGAAAATGGCGGCGTCTACGCACTTGCCTTTCAGGCTTCAGTTGCAATTAGCGTCGCCGTCATCCACAGCAAAATCTTGTCGTTGGAGCGATATGTCGAGCCCTTATGTGATCTGTAAAGAGCTTCAGACTTCCACCGCCGTTGTCGCAGGGTCCGTACTCGCTGCGGGCACTTCCGGTTAACAGCGCCGACGAGGCTCCACTTCCGCCTGGGCAGCTCCCAAACCAGCCGCCGCGGCTGCGCTCACGCCACCAGGCCGCACACAGAGGTCGTCGTTTCCACCTGTTCCTGGGGCACCGATACTCCCAAACTTCTCCTCCAATTGCCGTTCGGTCACCGGACCCGGGGCATCTCGTCTGGGTTCGTTTTTGTACGGATAGGCATGCGGATTGATGCGGAAAGCCGCCTTACTCCGGGAGCCGCTCTAGTTTGCTGCCGCCATCATCGGCTGCTAGCCACGCCCCCCAACTGTAACTATATTGTTTCTTTTATTGTTGCGCTGATATGCACGGATACCTTTAAAGTGTTACAAGATTACATCTCCCCCCTTGTTAAACAACTTGAAAGACCTGCTGGGCACTAGGACCAGCATAGAAGTTCTAGAGGTGGGAGGGGAATGGGAGGCAGCACAGGAGGAGTCAAGGAGGCAGAGAGGACCAGGGAAAGTGAAAGTAAGACGTGGAATAATAAAGCTCTCACCATATACTCGTGTCGGTGTCGTCTATTCATGCAGCACAACATTACAGTGGCTAGTTGTGTTAGTCAATGATTGGGGAGTAACAATACTGTCTCTCTATAATCAACAGATTGTGGTGTTGCAAATGCTATGATGCCGTGTATATTGATTTTTGACTATTTATTATTGATAATAGTATGTCTGTGAGTTGCTGTGCTGCGTTATTCTGTTTCCCGTGATAAGCACTGGCTGGTGGTTGTGTGATGTGGCTGTCTGGTAAGTAACTTGAGTGGCGGCTGTAGTAAGGTGGCTCTCTACTCACTTGAGGTGAATCTCTGTCCTTACCACACATAGGGCTCCATCTAGCTCACCTCAGGGTGTCTAAAACTTCCCCTCTTTTTCTGCAGGTCCTCTTTAATACCCTCAGCTCTCAGATCCACCATGTGTGAGAAGGAGACCACCACCTTGGTGAGCGACAGTGGCTCCAGTCTGTGCAAGTCGAGTTTCACCCTACATTGTATGCTGCCCTCGTCACCAGGTAGGAGACCTATGACATCCTACAGGCAAACTGACCCATGAGAACCTGGGCCTTATAATCAGCTGGTTTAATCATGAGTCCTCCCCAGAGGTTATCATTCTGGATTTTCAAACTCTGTGTAACTAAATGTTCTCACCCTAGGGAGAAGCCCTTAGCTTGTTTGTTTACTAGGGCTTGTTCAAAAGCACACAAAGATCTAAAAGGTGCTCTTCAGGACTCTCCTAGGGACAAAGGTCTAGTGAAGGTCCTGAGAAATAATTAAAAAGTCACGTTAGAACAGAGGATGGGTGAGTTGAGGACAAAGGCTTGGCAAGATTTAGAGGCAGCTAGTGCTCTTAAGAGCTTGACAAAGTTTTGGGATATTATTAATTGGCCAATATTTACAGATGTCCCTTCTCAAAAAATGGATTCTTAGATCTTGGGGAGACCGGGGTAGAACTTTTTAACTGTATTTTTAATCATTTTAATATAATGAGTGCCCAGATTGGAACAGAAGCCAGATAACCTCAATCTCTGGAACGAGCAACTCCTTTTAGTAGATCTATCCCCATGTAAGAGGTGGAGATTGCCATTTTTCAGGGCCTCGAGTCCAGATGGGTTACCCATCGATCTATTTAAAGAAAACCGTTCTCTTTGGGCCCCTCTCCTGACTAACATAATTTGAGCAGCCACTGCTGGTTCTCTTACTGCCTCATGGAAAGAGGCAACAGGGGTTCCCATCTTTAACAACAGGGAAAGAATGATTCAGATGTTATACACCCATATCGTTGATTAGTGTAAAGGTATTTGGGAAGGTTCTTTTAGCTGATTTGGAAGATTGGGCAGATGAGAATAATATATTTTCAAAAACCCAATATGGTTTTAGACATGGGCATAGTAGGACAATGCCTCAACTTGTCACTGATTGTCAGCAAGTACAGTAAGTCTATGAAGTGCTCAGTACATCTTGCCTTCATGGAGTTTTCCTGTGTGTTAGACTCGGTTCACAATCTGTCACAATTGACAATGTTGGGGGACATGGGTGTGGAGGCATCTTTGGTTCTTTTATTACACAACATTCATTCAAACACCACAGTTAAAATTCGCCACAGTATTAACGGGGAGAAAACTAGGTGCATATTCTTAGTTTTTAGTAAGCATGGGCGGAAAATCCGTTCCGCTTGCGGATTTTGCGGATTTTCTGTAAATTCGCAATCCGCGAACGCTTGCGAATTTACCGAAAATCCGCAAATTCGCACGCAGCGGATTTTTTTTTCTTGGTGATACAATTTTGCGGCATGCGGTGTAAGTTCGCAATTGCGAACATGTAGGTGCGGTGGGCAGCAACAATCTCGCACTCGCGAAATTACAAAAATTGCAATTCTGCACAAGAAATCTACTAGCAAGCAGCATAGACCTTCTGAAAATGATGATTTTTATCAGAATAACTCCTCAGGTTGACATTTGCCTGCACTTTTTTGGATTTGAGGCCTTTTGATTTTCTTTGGATAACTTTTGGATTAGAAATCAACTTTCTCATATAAGCTTGTTCGGGGCATTACAGTTGCTGTAATGCTGTTCTGCAGAAAAACGAGTTTTGCAATAGTGAAAGCATTCAGCAGGTTCAAAAGTTCAAACTCATCATTAGTAACCATTCCCTGTAGTGCTTCCTGACAAGGGCCCCTCCAGAGTTCAGTTGCTAGTTGCAACAATTGTATGACCCTGCTCTGACCCTCACAGCAGGCTCATAGAATAGCTACAAGTAGGCCACAAAGGTCCTGGAAAATAAAATTGCACTGCAACAGAAAGCAAATTACAGATGAGGAAGCAGGTGCCAGACTGGAATTTTAAAACAGTGACACATTAATAAATCAACCCCAAATTAATTCATGTCAGTTGAAGCAGGCAGGTGTGCTTGCTTTCCCCCCCCATAATCTAAAGTGATGATGAACCAGAGGGTGGCATTGATGTACCAGAGGGTGGCATGGGTGAAACAGAGGGTGGCAGGGGTGAAACAGGGTGCTGGGAACCTGTGATGATGAACCAGACGTAGAAACAACATAATCGTGACCGTTGCAAGCCGACATGTAAGTTCGCAATTGTGAACTGGTACAAAACCCTCGCGAACTGGCAGAAATCCTTGCGAACTGGCAGAAATCCTTGCGAACACAAAAAAAAATAATCCGCAAATTTGCGAGAATTCGTGGATTTTGCGGATTGCGAGTTCGCAAATTCGCAAAATTTGCGAACGCCAGATTCACAAAATTCGCCCATGCTTAGTTTTTAGGTTTCGCCTGGCGAACCGCTGTGCAGCAGCGTTTCGCACAGACGAAATCTTATGTTTTTACCAGTGTGGGGCTTTGTCCCGCCTTCTCTTCCATTGGCTAGCTCCATAAATGGAGGCTAGCCTTTGGAAGAGAGATATGTCCGTCATTGCCGGAGCAGATTCGTGGGCGTTCCGGCGATTTTTACTCATCCTGCCCCTTTGCGATCGTCATGCGGCAGTGGGCGGTGGTTTATTTATTTATTTATTTAGCTGTTTTTGGGTCATTCCTCGAGGCCAATAGCCGCCGGAAGAAGTCCTGGTGAGTGCTCCCCTCCCCTCCCGCTGTCCGTGTGCCCGTTCCCCCCCCCTCCCGCTGTCCGTGTGCCCGTTCCCGCCCCTCCCCCCCATCCCGCTGTCCGTGTCTCCGGCCCCACTTGTAAAAGAAAAGACATGTATTGACCAGGCTTCGCAGGAAGCAGGGCGATCTGCAGACACAGCAGCCACCCGCAGTCTTAAGTGTCACCTTAAAATAGATAGATTTTCTTTTCGGTGGGGAGAGGGTGCAGAGGGGAACAACAAGGGGGTGGGGAGAATCAAACTCCACAGGTGGGATGGAGAAAGGTTTTGTTGGAGGGCTCCTCCCCGAGGGGGCAGGGACTCGAGCAAGTAGGCCGGGGCTCGGCGAGGAATAAAGAGACACATGGCGCTTGGAGCGCGGTAAAGGGTACAGCGTTCACGCCGAGTCGCCTTCTCCCAGGAAGCAGCCAGCGGGCACGGAGGGCACGGCTGCAGGCAGCACACAGACCGGTGTCTGTAGACCGCAGCGCGGAGATCAGACGGGGAACGGCCCGCACTGCAGAGGCAGGGGTGCCGGTCCTCGCCCTACCACTGACTGGGGCTGGCGCTCGGGTGATTGAAAAGGTGCTCGCAGAGGGATACCGGGGTGCTGCGCCCACAGACCACCGCCACAGGGCACAAGAAGCCAGCCTCAGGAGGTCCCTCCCCGGGCGCACCTGCCACCAGCCCTCGGCCTCACACAGCTCAAGACTCATCCTGAAAACATGCCGAACTTCAACGGCAAATGGAAGGTGAAGCACTTGGAGAACTTCGATGAGCTATTCAAGGCGCTAGGTGAGTGCACGCAGGAGTGGGGGAATGAAGGGGGGTGTTGGCTGAGCCTTTGGGGGCGTCAGTCCTGTGTGAACAGTAGGTGGGTGCAAGGGCAGTGGGTGAATTATCCTATCGGCCAGTATGTGGGCGACTACGAAGCCCCCTGTTTGCTGTGGGCGAGTGAGTTCTCCAGGTGAGTCGGATGTGCAGTTGTTGAGTCATGGAAATGGACGGGTGAGTTCTCCAGTTGCTGTGGGTGAGTCCCGTGGAGGGGCGGGTATGTGCTGGTGCTGTGCTGCGTCCTATGGGATGGGTGGTTGAGTTCTGTTGGTGCTGTGTTTGAGGCAATTGGGAGTGGGAGGATGAGTTAAATGGATACTGTTGGGTGAGTCCCAGTCCCTTGCGAGTGGGACGCTACGTTCTGGTGCCGTGGGGAGTCCAATGGAGAGGGTGGATGGAGTCTCCTCGTGCTCTGTGTGAGTCCCGTGGGAGTGGGTGGGTGGTTTCTATCAGAGCTGTGGGTGAGTCCCATGGGACTGTGTGCGTGATTCCTGATGCTGAGTGGGCGGTGGAGTTTTATCGGAGTTGTGGGTGAGTCCATTGGGAGTGGGAGGATGAGTTCTATTGGTACTTTGGGGTGAGTCCCAGTCCCTTGCGAGTGGGAGGATGAGTTCTGGTGCCGTGGGAGTCCAATGGAGAGGGTGGACGGAGTCTCCTGTTGCTGTGGGAGAGTCCCATGGGACTGTGTGTGCGAGTCCCGATGCTGAGTGGGCGATAGAGTTTTATCGGAGTTGTGGGTGAGTCCATTGGGAGTGGGAGGATGAGTTCTGGTGCCGTGGGGAAGTCCCCTGGGAGTGGGTGGATGGAGTCTCCTCGTGCTCTGTGCGAGTCCCGTGGAACTTGGTGGATGGGTTCTATCGGAGCTGTGGGTGAGTCCCATTGGAGTGGGTGGGTGAGGTCTCGATGCTGTGCTGAGCCCCGTGGAAGAGGCTGGGTACAGTCTCTTGGTGCTCTCGATGTGTGCCATGTGAGTGGGTGGATGGAGTCTCCTGGTGCTCTGGGCGGATGAGTTTTCCCTAAGCTGTCAGTGAGTTCCGAGGGAGTGGGCAGATGAGTTTTCCCGAGGCCATAGGCGAGTTCCATAGGAGTGGGTGGGTGAGTTCTGTAATTGCTGTGCTGAGCCCCGTGGGAGTGGGGTCTCCTTGTGCTCTTGGCGAGCCCACTGGGCAGGGGGGGCCTGGGTCGGTCCCGTAAGCCTGATGCCACAGGGGAGTTCCTATGGGGTTGTGTGACATTGTGGGTGCCACAGGTGAACTGCCATACTGGGAAATGTGACTGTCCCTTGTCCGCTTTGGTGGACGTGTACACCGCGCGCCTCCGTAGAATGGGGCTCTCGCTGGGGGGAATGGGATCTGATGGCATGGACAGCTCACCCACAGAAGTGCCTCGTTGTGCTGTAAACCTAAGAAAATGTTTGTCCGATGTTAACGACCCCGGAGAGGCCAGGGGCTGGCCAGCAGGAGTCAGCGGGCTCCCTTCAGGGCAGAGCTCTGCTTCCGACTCTCAACCCACCGAGCTGCTCTGACGTCCCCTGTCTAGACACGCCGCGTCCTTTGTGTCTTCAGCGCGGACGGGCTGCACAAGGGGAAATACCTTCCTTGCTCACTGATTTTCCTATACGTGTCCTCGTGTCAGGGAGCTCTCCTGTGTGCTTCTCTCTTGCTGACGGGATCTGTTTGTGTGCGTCTATTTTCATTTACCATATAAATAGCTAAACATGCCCGCGACACTGCGTAGGGGGGTGAGCAGATGTGGAGCGGGGAGAATGCATGGCCATGGCTCTGAAAGGAGCCAGGGCCAAGTCAGGCGGAGCTCGAGGGGACGGTGACTCTGCCCCGGGCCAAGCGGCCCTCAGAGACACCGCCCCTAAGAGGCTGCTGCACCGACCCTACTAGCGGTCTGTGTGGGTGAATAGCCTGTATATGCTACACTGGGCTATCCCAAAGGCTGTGACGCCATCTGGACGCACTGCCTTATTTCATTCATTCACGCCCTGGCATGTAGGCACTGGCAGTACTAGACAAGGTCTGAGGGGGGGCCGTCACTTTACCTTTCATTCACTCAGGTGCTGTGTCATATAAGCCCAGGACCCACAAGATGTTGCCCCATTAAAAGCAGAGTTTGGGAGGGGGGGGGGAAGGGAGGGGGAGGGGGGGTGCTCCCTGTTGGACTTGCAGTCCCACCTATCTTTGAGCCAGTGTACTGTGATGTTTCACTCAGTCCGGTCTGGACTCCCCAAACTGTGCTCTCTCGCACCATCACCTGACTGCCCCCCCCCCTCTCCTCCTGCCCTCTTGCTGTTCTACCTTCCAGCTCCTCTCCCTCTCTTCCTGCGAGAACTCTCCAGGCGCTCCCGTAAAGTGCTGTCATTCAGTCCAGTGCGTTGCCAGCGTTTTGGAGAAGCTGCTTTCATCAAACCCCCCCTCCTCGCTTTCTAGCCCCCGCCTGTATCTTTTCCATCCCTCTTGCTTCTCCGGGCGCTTCGAAGTAACGCTATATTCTCAAAAGTGTCATCCAAACATTCAACATAACAATTAAATGCAGGCACTACCCCAAAGCTGTCAAAAAGTGTCCCAGCTGTGCCGTAGAGCGGGTGACTATGCCCATGCTTCTAACAACGTCAGGGTAAACAACCATATCTCTACCCGCCCTTTCAGGAGTTCATGGGCACCCGCTGTCAGGAGGGCATCTCCCGATTTCTCTATAGCGCCCATAAAATGTTTATGCGTGCTACACAGTATCATATTTATTGATTTAGATGGCTGTCATTCACATTAAAACTGTGTTGAAGGCTTTACTCACAGATGTGCATGTTCAATCGAGGTGTAAAGGGTCCTATTTTGGGAGAACATGTGCTGTTTGCAGAGGTAGTCATTCTAAAATACTCGAAAAGCAGAGACGCGCATAACAGATTATAGGTGATAGTAAACTGCAGAGCCCGGAGTTAATTGACCAGGCCCTTGTGGAGAGGAGTTATTAGCTAAACCTTTATGTCATCCATCTCGCTGCGATGAACATCTGAGATCATCGCCCTTCCTTTTGCACCCTCAGCCCAGAAGCAAAAAACTGCCTTGAAACCCGCTGATTTCTAATCTCACCGTTCCACAAATCAACCTTGTGTGTGGCTCTGGGTGTGTGTGTGTGTGTGGTAGTAATTGCTGTCTGCTGAGCTCGTCCGTAGGGTACAATAGGTCTCACATTTGCGAGAGATTAAGCTAATGGCAATGTAAATGACAATGGCATTTATTTATCTGTTTTCAAAACCAACACATAAATACAAATTTTGTCATTTACAATGCGAATAGCACTAACTTTTCCAAAGGCGAAACCATTGCATTGTAAATGCTTGTTCTTTATATAAATGAGTTGGAGGCACATTTGTTGGGGGAAAATCTTGATTTTCCTATGGTTGGGAAACATTTTATTGCATCCTTACTATATGCAGATGATGCTATCCTCATTTTTATACATTTGATAAAATGAGGCTGGAATCTATGTATGAGTGCCGGTTTCTTAGTTCAATAAATGTAGAAATATACAATTTTACAACTCCATTTATTCTCAGAACACAAAATAAATGTGGTTAAACATCAATGGAAAGGTCAAAAAATAAATGTGGACAAATACAGACGGAGATGTTAAAAAAATAAATACCATAAAACAGGGAGGCCTAGTCATAATTCACCAGTAATAAAGAAATTTGAGCAAGGCTTTTATACAGGGATTAAAGGCTCCTGTGTATTCCAGCTATTAAACCATAAATAAGAGAGGTTTTTCTATAGTTACCCCAAACTATATTATTTCAAGGTGTTTTCAATGTAATTAGGAATGAAAATGAGGGAAATTAAGTAAGACAATTGCCCAGGATCACACAATTTCGTTCCCAGAATTGGACATAGCTTGATGGATTTATGTTGTGCAGTTCAACCATTGGATGGGTATTTTCTACTTTCTCCCATACAACACCTAAGGGTAAATTTTGTGTTTTAGCCTTTGGCAATCTAAATCAGTACACTGTTTTAAATGAATACATATCATTGGGCCGACTTACAACGGTACATTTATATGTGTAGATGTACTCATATGTAAATCTACTCTAGCACCTAGGAGTCACTCTACACTTTTTTGCTATTTACCATTTCAGAGTGTAAAGGAACTCTTTTTTGCTACCGAATGAGGTTTTTGAATCAAGACCCCATATATTAAATCAAAGTGGCACTAGATGTCTTTCTAGAAAAAAAATCCAAACTTAAGCAAAGAGAACACTCATATTTCCGGTTTCCCTGATTCAACAAAGAGACAAATTTTAGGAGATGTTGAACAGCTCAGGCCATTACGTGCCTACAAACATGCAGCTCAGATTGGGAAATGTGACTGCAAGGTGGGGGGGGGGGGGGGGGGGGATGGGTGATTCAGATTGTCTGATCAGGCTGTTTGAATTTTTGATTACCTTTTGGGGTGATGGTTCAGATAGGTCACAATGATCTCCCATCTGAATATCCCCCACAAAAAGGGGGAATTAAAAATGCTAAACAATGCAGCACTGGCCATCACCTCCATTCCTGGTTTAAGATAGTATGTTGAGGGGGTGTGAAGGGAGTTGGAAAATGAGCTTGTGTGCCATCTTTGTTCTAAAAGAAAAAAATACAGGGCCTCATTTAGGAGGTTTTGGCGCAGGGCAGCTCCACAACGAATCTTGCTGCTCTGCCATGGTGCAAGGGTGCCTGCATTGCGGGGCTGATTGATTTTGTGGTGGAAGGGACACCTTCCTGCACAAAATCAATCAATTCATTCAATTCAGTCAATTTCCTCTTTCTATGTGTGCTGCAGGATGCAAAAAGTGGCTTTACATGGCCTTATAAATATGCTGCAGCACCTTGCGCCACTGGAACATCAAAAAGTGATGTTCGAGCTGTGCAAAAGTGCTGCAAGGGTCCTCAGTATTTTCCGGCTAAGTATGTGGCAGATTTACAGTGGCTGTCAGATCTCTCTGTTTTAAAGACACCACAGATTCCACACAGTGTTCAAATTAAACCGTTTTAGAGACTTATCACCAGGGCCACTTTAATTATGCAACAGAGGAGGGCGAAATATTGCAGCAGCGTTGACTACATTTTGCATTAATAAAAAATCAAATTATGCAGCATAATGTGGCACATATTACACTAGTGTTTCTTCATTATTTTGTCATTTTTAAACTTGTTAACACTGTCTGGTCAGTAGTTGCACCTCATTACCAGTTTAATATCCAAATACTAAAAGCTCAGCATCACATGTAGGCCCTTTACAACAGTTGACTGGACATCTTTCTTTTGCTCATTGTAGTATTTGGATATTAAACTGATCTGGCAGCCACTGTAAATCTGCCACATACTTAGCCTCAAAATACTGAGGCCCCTTGCAGCATTTTTGCGCTGCTGGAACGTCACTTTTTGATGTTCCAGTGGCGCAATGTGCCCCAACATATTTATAAGGCCACGTGAAGCCACTTTTTGCATTCTGCAGCACACATAGAAAGAGGAAATTGACTGAATTGATTGCTTTGGTGAAGAAAGGTGTCCCTTCCTGCACAAAATTAATCAATGGAGGCGATTTCCTCCTTCTATGTGTGCTGTTGAATGCGCTGCCTATGGAATTATATGATTATGCGAACTCAGTGTTTTTTGCATAACTATGGATTTGTCACATATGCTACATAATCCATCATCTGCTGCATAATCTGCAGATTTTAACCAAAAAAATAATTCTAGCTCAAAAGGTTCAAAATTTACTAAAAGCTCAGCAACACATGTAGGCCCTTTACAACAGTTTACTTGTTATATTTCTGTTGCTCATTGCAGATTATGCAGCAGATGATGGATTATGTAGCAGATGTGGCAAATCCATAGTTATTCAAAAAACACTGAGGCTGAACAATCATATAATTCCATAGGCCCTAGCCAGAAACCGGTCCTAGGATGCTTGATTCCGGTCCAGGGAAGGCATGGCTTGGCAGTTTCGGGCTGGACTGTTCCCATGAGGCACAGGGTCAAGGCTGATTTGCATATGGCCATGTCTGAACTGGGGTGGTGTGGAGTGCAAAAAACGATGGATTTAGGCCCAGATCTCTGTACCGGGGTGAATGTATGACATTGTTAAGCATTCTGTCCATCAACTGTTTTTGCATTGGCACATGGCAGGCAGTAGAGCACCAGCGCAGGGAAAGTGAACATGAATGCAGCGTGTTTGATAGATACAGCGCATTCCTGCCCGTTTCATTTGCCATAGAGCAGCACAGTAGGAAGGCTTGCAGCACTGCCCTGCGGCAAAATATCGTAAATGTGTCCAAGGGGAAGACGACGGGCTCCCTTCCGGCCCTTGGCCAATGTGACATGGGATACCTAGCCAATACAATATACTCGCCAGTGGATGTTCCTGCAGCACTGGTGTCTGTCTGCTCACCCTAGGACCTCCGCCAATAACGTACTGTCACAGGCTTCTGGGTGTCTCTGCTGCACCATTGTGTATTGGATTTCCAGTTTATAGTCAGTGCCATATATTTGCCTATAACTGGGTATCACTGCTGCACCACTGTCAGTTGGGCTTCCAGTTTAGAGTCATTGCCGTATTCTTGCCACCGGATGTCCCAGTGGCTGTTGGGTTTTCAGGTGACAGTCTATACCATATTTTTTACTTACAACTAGGTTTCACTGACACGCCATTGTCTGTTGTGTCTTCCAGAACATTCATAGTCAATGAAGTATATGAGCTTTAAACACCTCGCTGCTTATTTTACATTTATTTTAGCCACTAGGTGGCAGTGGAGCAACAGCGTCTGAACGAGGCCTCTCTCAATACCGTGCTCACATTTGCTACTGGCAGTCCTTGCTGTTGCTGGGTCTATCACTACTCCGTCCAGTTGTTTGCTGTGACAGGGACCTGTGTAACCTCTGCATGGGTGGTGATGGACCAGATTTCATATTTTTGTGCTTCAGACAGACTACATTTAAATTGACACGCACATTTTGGTGCAAGTTAAAACAGATGAAAATATGAAATGAGGCCTAGTCAGTCTGAAATATTTGTGCTGAATTAAAATGTGTTTTTGCAGTGTAGAGAAAAAAATTGTGATTTAAGTGGCCTTTTTAGTTTTGAAGACACCAATAGAATGTGTTCTCTCTTCCCAGCTCATTTTCCTTGCAATCTACATTCACTATTCCTGTCTTAACTTTGGCTCTTTTGCATATTTGGATAAACATGTTCAGTTAAGAACACCTCTTTTTATAATGTGTGTAAATTAACAATGCACCAAACACTACACGTGAGGCAAAACGCTTTTTGCATGAAAAGCTATCTAAAACATTAATACATACTCACAGCAACATGCTTTAATTTGTTTGCATGTTGTGCACAAACAATAAGAAAAGCTGCATGTAACTAATAGCTTTGCTAGGTAATCATGTATAAAGGGTATTAGTATGGGGTGGAAAAACATAATTGGTTTATTTACATAAAGTTAATATTATTTTTGTGTTTGTTTTGTTTTTGGGCTTAAGATAAAATGGCAGACTGTGAATTTCATTAAAAAGAAGAGAGCAGGGCATGGTCAAGATGGCTGCCTGAGAGGACGCAGACCCGCAAGGCTCCCCAACCCTGAACCCAGTTTAGCCTGACTATCTGCACGCAAATCCCCAACAGCACCGGCAAACCACACTGATGATCGGCTGACCTACACAGCCCGACTTTTGGCCCGCATCGGATAGCCGGAGGCCCTTCAGAGAGCGCCTTCCTGCCGGGGACCCGAGCTCCGCCTGTGTGCCGCAGTGAAATGGCGGCCCGGCACCGAGGAGGCTGATGCTGCGACCCGGCTGTGTGGCTTTTGCCGCGGTCGGCGGCGGAACACAGAGCGACTGGGGGGAGCCGAGACCCCCTCTGTGAAGGTGAGCCCCAGCTCGGAGCGAGCGGCGAGAGCAGGTGGCGGAAGTGCAGAGACCTGCGAGCATCACACAGGGAGGCACGCAACTTGAGGCCCCGGTCTGAGGCCTACAGTCCGCAAGTGGTGGACCATATCAGAGAACCGGGGCAGCGGCGGACCTTGTATAGCGGGCCCTACATCGCTGCCCGGCCTTGGCGCAGCGGCAACGACCTCCGCCGCGGATTGGCCCAGGGGAGCAGGCACCGAGGGTGCTGGAGCTGGCGCAGACAGCGGGGCCGTGCGCGAAAATTGAGGCCCAGGCTTGGGGCCTACCACACAATGCAGATGTTCAGAAGACTACAGCCTGCCCAGTCCTTCCACTGAACTTCGGAGGCTTGGACTGCCCTGCGCTCGAGGCGGCCCGGGAAAGGGGCTAGCGACCGCAAGATGAGGAGGGGCACGGAGTAACCGGGGGTGCCCAGTGCCTGGTCATTGCACAGACGGCGTAGGCTCAGCAGGGAGAGCCCTAGGATTGGGGGGAGAGGGCCCCCCTCGCGGAGTACTCCCCATTGGCAAGCCACATACCACTTGGAGGGGTCCAGACAGCACCTTGACTCACCTGACCACCTTCGGGAAGCGCTACTGGTCACCACGAACCCGGCTGGCGAACAGAACAGGACGAGATGGCCAACACAGGGCCCATGGGAGGCCGCACAATCACTGACATGCTTGTCAAGAGCGCCCCAAAGGGAGACAAGAGCCCAGCCCCTCCCGGCAACGGCAACGGGCGCCTCGGAGCAGGAAGACAGGGGAGCCCCTATCACCAGGGCCTTTCTGTAGTCCCTCTTTAACTCCCTGAGGGAAGACTTTCAAACCCTGAAGCAGCCGGGGAGCAACGCGAACTTCGCCGCGATGTAGACGGCTTGGGAGAGAGAGTGGTGGCAGTGGAGGACTCGGACCAGACACGGAGCGAAGAAGTGGAGCTCCTGCAACAAGAAGTCCTCCGCCTCCGGGAGCAACAGGTAGATCTCCAGGCGCACGCGGAGGACCTTGAGAACCGCTCCCGGAGAAACAACATCCGAGTCCAGGGAGTACCATCTAAAGCGGAAGGGAACAGTGTCGCTGACTACCTGCAAGGGCTGTTCAGAGAAATTTTGGGGGAATATCCAGACTTTGAAATCCGCATAGACAGGGCGCACAGAGTTGGCCTGGCTTGGCGTGCACCTGCCCCCCACCGGGCATTTTAGCTTTTCTACCTGATTTCCCCCTGAAGGAGAGGATCCTGAAAGAAGCTCGGCAGAAACAAACCCTTCAGTTTCAGGGCCACCCAGTGACCTTATACCAAGACCTTTCTGCCATCACTCTGCAAAAGCGGAAGGCCTTCCGGGTGGCCACAGCGTTCCTACAGGACAAAGGGATCCCCTACTCTTGGGGTCATCCCTTTCGGCTGATCTTTAAATGGAAGGGAACCTTGCAACAACTTCGCTCCCTCCGAGACACTTGCACACTGCTGGGAATCGACCCGGAGGAGGACGAACACGAGGGTAAAACATCGCCGCGACGCTCACAGAGAGGGCCCAAACAGCAGTCCGGAGGCGAATGGCAGCGAGTGGGGCACCAGCGCTCCCCCAAAGCGGAACTAAAACCGGAGCGGGCAACCATGGCTCAGGAACAGGCGGCAGCCATACAGGAGGTGGTCAAGGACACGGCGGCTGTGCCTTGAGACAGCACTGACAAGGGATTTGCACTCTTAGCTTTGTGTCAACACGGGCGAGGGGGCCAATGGGGACGCCACTGCCACACTACCCTCCACACGAATTCTCTACGGGCCTGAACTGAATTGATAGGACTGAGACTGACTATGGTTTGCAATTGGGAATTCCTAGTTGGGGTTGGTAAGGGGGGGAGGGGAGTTGGCGGGGTGATGGTTTGGGCTGGAACGGGTGTTTGGGGGGGTTGGACGCTTTGGACTTCGGGGAAGGGGGAGCAGTGGGGGTGGAGGGGGGTCTTCAGTTGGGGTTTGGTTTGGGGCGGGGGGAGGGGTCAGGGGTGGGAACCAGTGTGCCGCGGGGGTTCAATGTGCAGACGCGCTAGCTATACACATACCTATTGCACCTCAAGATTATCAACCTCACATAGAACCTTTCATCCCTTCACTTTGAGATGACTGACTCCGTCTTGAAGATACTGACCCTTAATGTGAAGGGCTTGAATAATCCCGTCAAGCGTAGGGCAGTGCTCTCTTATCTAGAAAACTCAGGGGCCGAGATTTGTTTAATTCAAGAAACCCATTTACTTGCGAAGGATTGGCACAGGATGCGATCCCGCGCTTTTCCCCAACAGTTCTTCTCCTCTCTACCAGAGAAAAAGGCAGGGGTGGCTATATTAGTGTCTAGGCGCTTCCGGGAACGGATTGGTGACAAAATAGGGGAGATCAAGGGTAGGCTCCTGGCATATAGCTTCCTGATCGGTAACCAACAGCTGACGATAGGTTCCCTTTACACTCCAAACACAAGACAGGAATCCTTTTTGAAAGGCGCCATCTCGGAGACGCTCAGTTCCCCTCACCTTCTCCTGCTTCTAGGGGGGGACCTCAACCTGGTGATGGACACTAACGCGGAGAGATCAGGGCCAGATATGGGGACACAGGCTCTCTCTCCACCGCAGGCAAGACTTGGTTACACGAACGGAGGCTGGTGGATTTATGGAGGGCCAAACACCCAGGGGCGTCACAATACACGTTTTATTCACATGTGCACCGCACCTATGCCAGACTAGATCACTTTCTCGGATCTTCTGACCTGATCGCCAGGCTAACCGACATTTGCATTGTGCCAGCAGCCCTTTCAGACCACGATGCAATCGAACTTCCACTCACAGTTCCCAGGATTAGGCGTCCCCCTGGGAAATGAAGGTTACGCGAAACTCTCCTACAGCGACCGGAGGTCACTAAGCAACTCCGCAAGTGCATTACTGACTATCTGACCATTAATGATACGCCCGAGGGCTCAGTTTCGGCCCTGTGGGGATCCCTGAAATCGGTGGCCCGCGGCAAACTCATCGCAATAGCAGCGGCGGAGGCTAAGGACCGCGCAGCGAAACGGGCCGACCTGACGGCCCAAGTATCTGAACTCGAAAGGGTTCATAGCCGCAACGGGGCTCCACGAGTCTGGAAGCAATTAAAAGCCACCAGGGCCCAATTGGGCAGCTTGGACATGGATAGGGCAGAGTTTGCTGCACTGCGCCTCCGCCATACTTATTATGTGGGAGGGAACAAGACGGGTCACCTACTCGCTAGGGCGCTGAAAGCAAAAACCCAGCGCTCGAAGACCCAAGGCCTAAAAGACGGAAGGGGCGATGAAATCAAGGAGGAGGCACAGATCGCGGAGGCATTTCGGGACTTCTACGCCTCCTTATACCGAGCCGATACTGTCCCAGGTGCGGACATCGATACATACTTGGCGGGTGTGGCGACTACGAAGCTCTCCCCGGCGAGCGGAGACGCCTTGGAGGCTCCCATCCGATTAGATGAGGTGGTGGCAGCTATATCCCACCTTCGACCCCTCAAGTCTTCAGGCCTGGACGGTTATTCCGCCAGTTTTTATAAAACCTTTAGCCCGCTCTTGGCCCCAGTTCTTACTCGGCTTTTCAACTCCTTCAGCGCCCCGGGTTCCATTCCTCCGGATATGTTGGAAGCCGAGATAGTAGTGCTACCTAAGCCCGGCAAAGAACCCAAGCATTGCTTGGCGTTCCGCCCTATCTCCCTCCTTAACTTGGACCTGCATCTCTTCACAGGCGTGCTGGCCACACGCCTTGGGCCGTAATTGCCTGGGGATCCTCCACCGGGTGGACAAAGCCCATTTCCAACAGTCTGACTCTGCCATGCTGGCCATTGACGCCGAGAAGGCGTTTGACCGAGTCGACTGGTCTTTCCTACAACGGGTCTTGGCCCATTTCGGAATAGGAGACCGCTTTCAATCTTGGATTGCAAGCTGTTACCACCATCCCCAGGCGCGGGTTCGCCTGGGTTGCTTGCGCTCGAGCCCCTTCGAGATCCAACGTGGCACGAGGCAGGGGTGCCCCCTCTCGCCTCTTTTGTTTGCCTTATATGTGAAGCCGCTAGCGCAAAAGATCCGCGATAATCCGGACATACATGGCATCACTTTTGGCGGAGAGCCACATACGATCGGCCTCTACGCCCGGCTTCTACGCCGATGACATTATAGCTGCCCTTGATCGCCCGGAGCGCTCGATCCCCGCATCTCTGGGAGAGGTGGAGTCCTTTGGTGCAGTGTCTGGCTTCAAGATGAACAGGGGGAAGTCGCTGATACTGCCACTGGGTAGCAATACCCGTTCCCCTGCGGGCACGCCAGTGTACGGAGGGGGCTTGCAAGCGAGAACGCAGATTCCATACCTGGGTATCACCCTTACCTCCTCCAGATTTGACAGTCGCCCTAAACTACGCAAGCCTTACATTCCAGATCCGCGCGGATCTGACACGATGGTCCAAACAACCTCTCTCCCTATTGGGGCAAATTGCAGCGGTGAAGATGTCGGCCCTGCCCAAGATTCTATATGTTTTCCAAACCATCCCGGTGTTGCCCCCAGCTGACGCCATTGCAACCTTACAGGGTGCCTTCCAGCAATTCGTATGGGGGGGAAACGTCCGCGCTTACACAAACAATTAGCCTATAGGGGCATGGATGAAGGGGGTCTTGGGATCCCCAATCTTCAGCAATACTTTCAGGCATCATAGCTCCGCTACCTCGTGGAATGGTATAGGCCGGAATCTGAAAAAAGATGGTTGTTCCAAGACAGGGCGATGGCCCAAACATCCCTTTGGAAGATCCCATTTCTCCACCGACGTGACAGGCCGCGATACCTCCAGAGGTCACCTATCACCCGTACCATTCTGCGCGTCTGGGACACGGTCGCCGTAAGGAGAGGCCTTACGACCTTCCCCTCCCCGCTCACTCCCCTTCTAGATAACCCAGAGTTCCCACCAGGCAATGATCCACACGCATTCTCACAGTGGCGCGGCACCAGCTGCAGGTCGGCTGGTCACCTTTTCGATTTGCAGGGTTTTCTTCCCCTCTCAGATCTATCTCAGGGATATGACGTGGTCTCACCCCAACTTTTCTAATATTTTCAACGTAGACACTGGCTAACACACCCTGACTTTGCACCACTAGTTGGCAGACGAATGACAGATTTTGAAAGGTGGCTAGTGACGAAGGACTCGGATAAAAGCCTCATCTCGGAACTCTATCAGTTGCTTACACCCGCACCGGCGAGGGGTCGTGCAGCGGGACAGAAACGTTGGGAGGCAGAGCTAGAGAGGTCCCTGACCGGGAATGGCGTTACATATACTACAGGGCTTCCCACACGACGCGCAATACTGCCGGCAGAGAAGCGGCGGTGAAACTAGCCATTTACTGGCACCTTACCCCCGTTTGGCTCAACAAAGGGAATCCATCTCGTAGCGCAGTTTGCTGGAGGGGCTGCGGGGAACGGGGCACTATGACTCATCTCCTTTGAAATTGCCGAGAAGTTGGGGACTACTGGACAGCGATATTAGATGACATAGACAGCACGTTCGACACTGAAATTCCGAGATTTCCAGCCTATACTCTCCTGGGCCTTCCCAATGAGCTCACCTTCCCCCTGAAATCCATACGAGGGCGCCAAATGGGGATTGCCATGCAAGCTGCATCCCAACACGTCTTGTCACTCTGGGGGACCACCACTAGACCCACTCGCACAGGATGGCTACACAAAATTTGGTTCACACGGGGAATGGAACGCATCCAGGCCACACTTACACAGTCAGCTGACACGTTCCACAAGATTTGGTTACCATTATTGTCCCTTCTCTCAAAGGAATTCAACGAAATTACATGCCCTAGATATCTCTGATTATTGCGCCTTACAGATACCCCAACTGACTCTCACCGACCTCATGAGGGAACAAGTTAAACGGGCTGTGGCAGCCTTGATGATCGCTCTACTAATTCGGCACACTGGTTGGGGTGGGGGGGATGGAGTGGGGAGGGGGTTCTTGGTTTGTGTTCTTAGGATTAAGTTTTCTTACCAGGCTTAACATACACGGTTTACGCCTCACACTCACGAACCGGCCCATGTATTTCGATTGCCATTTGCTTTGTGGAGAAGAAATGCTGGTCTGTCTCATACGCTACTTATATATGGAGCCCTCCTGTCGCAATGTATTGCCTGCATTTTTTCTTGAAACCAATAAAACAAATTTGAATTTAAAAAGAAGAGAGCATGCGCAGATTATACCAGCTTGCCTCAAGTACATTCTTGTGATCATGCCAATGTACCAGTGTTAGTTGAAGTATCCTTCCTGCGTGCGATGTGACAGGAAGAAAGAAAAAAAGACTAACTTTTTCCTAGTAAATCTTGCCAAAAAATATATAAATGTATTAATCATTAACGCTTCATTTGTTAAAACTGGTATGGTTTGGAATTTGCAATGAGATCAGGATAGTGAAACCCTCATGCCATCCATTCTAACCAATCAGGTACAAGCATTACTGAAAAATGCAACATTATTAGTTTAGTCAGCCAAGAATTAGAGTATAAATAATGACCTCTTTGGAGGGTTTTTTGGGGGGCTTTTAGGCTTTGAGATTTAGGCTCTTAGGCTTTAGGGGGCGTGCGAGCATTTGAGAAAGGATCAGATTAGACCAGATATCATGTGGGTTAGGTACGAGAAACGTCGCAGGAGGAGATTGATGCAGGCGTCCGAGGAAAGTTGGTTTCTGGCTCATATTTTTTTTTTAGAGAAGTCCTTGCACGTCATATTTTTGGCAAGGCAGATCACATACCTCTGTGGACTTGTGCAGTGCGCGCTGTCTTACTCCTAAACACAGACAGGCAGATTGAGCATCACCTGGGCAGAGAATGCAGTTGATTAGAACAGATTTAGATGCTAAAACTCTAAATTTATTGTTTGACTAATTAATTAGTTTTGAAAAGATTTATTTGTCTTATGCATTTATTTCTCTTTATGGGGGATGATGACGTTACAACGCGTTATTTTACAACGCAGACCGTTACATCGCAATTTTTACAACGCAGGATCCATTACAATGCATGCCTTTACAACGCATGTCATTACATAGCAGATACTATTACAAGGCATGCCATTACAACGTAAGTATAGGTAAGTATATCTTTTTTTAAAAATGTAATTAAGTTAATTTAATTAATGTAATTTAATTAATTTATAAATTGTAATTAATTTAATTTAATTAATTTAATTTAATTATTTTAATTAATTTTAAAATTGTAATTAAATTAAATGATTTAAATTAATATAATTACATTTCGAAATTGAATTAATATAATTAAATTAATTTAATTAATTTAATTTAATTAATTTTAAAATTGTAATTAATTTAATTTAATTAATGTAATTTAATTAATTTATAAATTGTAAATAATATAATTTAATTAATTTAATTTTATTAATTTAATTAATTTTAAAATTATAATTAATTTAATTAATTTAATTAATGTAATTTGATTAATTTATAAATTGTAAATAATATAATTTAATTAATGTAATTAATTTAATTTATTTAAAGTAGTTTTTTTTTTTTTAAACTGAACCCTAAAAATACCCCTGTACCCCAAAACCCAAACCCAGCCCTAAAACCTAAAAATACCCCTGTACCCCAAAACCCAAACCCAGCCCTGAAACCTAAAAATACCCCTGTACCCCAAAACCCAAACCCAGCCCTAAAACCTAAAAATACCCCTGTACCCCTAAACACAAACCCAGCCCTGAACCCTAAAAATACCCCTGTATCCCAAAACCTAAACCCAGCCCTAAAACCTAAAAATACCCCTGTACCCCAAAACCCAAACCCAGCCCTAAAACCTAAAAATACCCCTGTACCCCAAAACCCAACCCCAACCCTAAAACTTAAAAATACCCCTGTACCCCAAAACCCAAACCTAATACCTAAAAATACCCCTGTACCCCAAAACCCAAACCCAGCCCTGAAACCTAAAAATACCCCTGTACCCCAAAACCCAAACCCAGCCCTGAAACCTAAAAATACCCCTGTACCCCAAAACCCAAGCCCAGCCCTGAACCCTAAAAATACCCCTGTACCCCAAAACACAAACCCAGCCCTGAAACCTAAAAATACCCCTGTACCCCAAAACCTAAACCCAGCCCTGAAACCTAAAAATACCCCTGTACCCCAAAACCTAAACTCAGCCCTAAAACCTAAAAATACCCTTGTACCCCAAAACCCAAACCCAGCCCTAAAACCTAAAAATACCCCTGTACCCCAAAACCCAAACCCAACCCTGAAACCTAAAAATACCCCTGTACCCCAAAACCCAAACCCAGCCCTAATACCTAAAAATACCCCTGTACCCCAAAACCCAAACCCAGCCCTGAAACCTAAAAATACCCAAACACCCCAAAACATATACCTCAGTACCCCAAAACATATGCTCCTATACTCATACTTATTTTTAAAATTACTTAAATTAATATATTTAATTTATAATATAAAAAAAATAAATACATATATTTATTTATAATTAATAATAATTAAATTAATTAAATAATATTAAATTTTTTTTTAAAATGATATACTTACCTATACTTACGTTGTAATGGCATGCATTGTAATAGCATCTGCTATGTAATGTCATGCGTTGTAAAGGCATGCGATGTAATGGATCCAGCGTTGTAAAAGTTGCGTTGTAATAGACTCCCGTTGTAAAAGTTGCGATGTAACGGTGCAATACCCTTTATGGGAGATGTTTGCAAATTATTAATAAGCCTTGCAAAACTCTCTTTTTTTTAGAAACTCTTTAAGAGTTTTGACTGACATTGTGTGCCACATTTTCTTTTCTACATGTGATGCTTGTATGCAGACTGTAATATGTTCTGTACTAATGCTATTTTTCCTGTTTTCAAAATTCTATGACCTGATTGTTATTTGACTAATGAATAAAGGGTTAGAGAAAACCTTATTTTTTTTACTAGAAAATAAAACCCTTTAAAATACTCAACAACTCTCTTCATTGGCTTAATTAATAATTGCATTATTGACTGTTCATGTTTATGTAAGGTCTCCTGAAAGTAATACATGGTGTCAAGGGCCCAACACCTTTTCAGCTGTAAAATAGAGGTAAATGAGGTTTTGTATTGTGAAATTATCGTGAAATTACTGCGGTATCAGTGGGCGCCCCCTGAATCTTGGTCTTCAGCCAATGCTATATTGTGACAGGTCACCGGGTCATGTCACTGTGGCATTATTATCCTGTGACTCCTTTGCTAAAAATTATTTGTTTTCTTCAGCCACTTTTAATTTTACGATGTATTTGTATACTCCAAACTTTCCACTAAGTTATTTTAATGTCTCACAGACTATGATTGAGTTTACGAGTGCAGGACCCTACAGAACAGAAGCAGTAGGTTGACCTTTCTGTCAAGGATGAGTGGTAGTAACGGGCCTCTTGTTCCATTTCACAGGGAGTCAGTTGTGCATGGTTGTATGGTTGTAAAGACCCCTTACTGGACACTGTTCCTTGAGCTGAGGGTGGATGCATAGGCCCCCTGCTGATCCCGGTGCCACGAGCTGGGGGTGGATGCATAGACCCCTGCTGATCCTGATGCCACGAGCTGTGGGTGGATGCATAGTCCCGCTGTGATCCCGATGCCACGAGCTGTGGGTTGATGCATAGTCCCGCTGTGATCTCAAGGCCACGAGCTGTGGGTGGATGCATAGTCTTGCTGTGATCCCGATGCCACGAGCTGTGGGTGGATGCATAGACCCCATGTGTTATGTTATGTTATGTTCTTGTAGAGCGCACGTACACCAAGTGGTTTCATGGCACTGAAGTCCAGGAGAAACTGCTGCAAAGGAGATTTAGCCATATCCTTGTCAGAACAGCCAGGTCTTTAGATTTCTGTTTGTGAAACAGAGCATAAGAGGTCAGTCTCCAGGGGTAGAGAGTTCCAGAATTGAGGAGCCAGGACCGCAAATCTTGGTCATTCTGTCTTCAAAACGGACGAAACACGGGGACTAACAGATTCAGCTGGGAAGACCTAAGGTCATGGAGAGGAACATAGTGCTGAATCCAGGAGGGTATAAATGCTGGACTGCTGCCATAAAGAGCCTTGAAGGTGATGCACCCCAGCTTGAATGCGCAACATTTGGCTACTGGTAGCCAATGAAGTGTGACCAATAATGGCATGCCATTTGGGCTGGTGGTAAATCAGTCTGGCCGCCTGATTTTGCACAAGTTGCAGACGTTTTAGTTGATATGCCGGGAGGCCCACGTAGAGCGAGTTGGCATAGTCAAGGCGAGAGATGAATAGAGCCAAGACAATTTGGGTCAGGGCCTCTATGGTAAAACATCTACTAATCTTCCTGATCCTTCGCAACTGGAAGAAGTAGGAAGAGACCACTGTCCCAATCTGGGCTTTCACTGACAGATCACTGCTAATGGTGATTCCCAGTCTGGGAGTGGGGAGTTTCCCAGTTCGAGAGGCCAGAAGTTGGAGTTCCAGGGGTTGACTGGCTTACCGATAAGGATCATCTCAGTTTTATCAGTATTCAGCTTCAGATGGTTACTGTTCATTCACTCACTTATAAATCACATGGTGGGTTGGAAGTTAAGAACAGACAAGGTCGATTAATTGATGTCAAATATCAATGAAGATCATCGGCATAGTTGAAGGTGCCGACCTTCCTTTCTCCTAGGGAGCGGATCAGGGGCAGTAGGTACAGATTCAATAGAAGCGGCAAGAGCCAGTTTCATTTTGGGGGAGGAAATATGAGCGAGACAGACAGCCTGAGAGCGATCGTTGAGAAAAGTTATGATCTACTCGAGAGCCGGGCCCCGGATCTCAGCACTGCTGACATGATCGACCAAAAGATCATGGTCGACCGTGTCAAAGGCTGCCTAGAGATCAAGAAGAACCAAGGCCTGGGTAGTGCCCATGTCTGCATCCTCCCTAAGTTCATCCACAACTGAGAATAACGGTCTCAGTGGAGTGAGCCGGTCGGAAGCCGGCCTGGTGGGGGTCAAGAAAGTGAGAGCTTTCGATAAAGGAACTGAGGCTATTAGCCACATGGGCCTCCAGAACCTTAGCTGGTAGGGGAGCAAAGAGATGGGTGGACCCTCTAGCCCTTACAAATTACCACCCTAAGGTTTCTTTAATATCGGAACAATTTCTACCTCTTTAATTCTATTTAGGACGATATTTTTTTAGGGAGTTATTAAGGAGTGCACGGGGGGTCCGGGAAGATAAGGAAGGATTCCCGTAATCTGTGTGGGAGCAACAATCCATGGGGGAGCCAGAACTAAACTTCCTCAGAAGGCTAAGAAATACTTGATTGGAGGGAGCTGGTCTAGCAGTAGGGGGTTCCTGCAAATAGCTGGTGGGACTGTGGGATAATTGTTTGTATGAATACTAGCTTTGATACTGGCGATTTTATCTATAAAGTAGGTGTTGAGGGAATCACATGGGGTGACAGCGAAGCCTGCTCCCACCCAAGCCCTATCAGGCTTGGATAGTTCATCGACAATAACAAACATTTCCTTGGATTTATTAGCAGAGTTTAAAATTTTATTGGAGAAATAAGTAGCCTTTGTTTGCAGGATAGTATTTTTGTATTCTTTTAAGAGTACCACAAATTCCTCTTTTTTGTCTGAGGAGTAATTACGTCTCCAGCTACATTCAGCTTGACGTAGGGCAAGTTTTAAAAAGTTTTAAGTTGTCAGAGAACCAATGTTGGGCTTCGTGAGGTCTCGATGTTTTGATTTTTTTTATAGGAGGAAAGCTATAGCTTGCAGATTCGAGACAAGATTTGATACTTTCTGCTTGGTTGTTCATAGACTGCTGTTCTGACGGAGCAGTGGTTGCTAGCATATTTCAGAAATTTCCCAAATTAGCACGTCTCCAATTTCTAGCCATGCGGCCTACCTTCGGGTGGGATTTAGTTGAGCGAACATTGGCGAGAATAAATCTTAGAAAGTGGTGATCTGACCAAGTGCATGGGATGAATATTTAATTGAAGACCCTCAGATTAGATGTCCAGACTTGGAAAATCGTATTGCCCTTGACGTGCATTGCCACATTGACGTGCTGGGTACAATTTAGCCCAGAAAGTAGTTCTGTCAAGTCAGCAGAACTGGTACCTTCCATAATGTCATTAACTATGCAAAAGTCATCATGATTGGAGACTTTAATTATTGGGCCAGTGACAAATTTGGAAATTATGTCACTCAATATATGGGGAAATAGTGGCAAATGATATGGGGGTCTGTAAATCAATACACAAATCAGGGGGGAGTGAGAGGAATCAAGTTCTAAGATTAGGCAGTCGAATGATGGTATACCAGTCACCGCTAATGATGTAAACTGTAGCTTTTGATGTATGATCGCTGCAACCCCTGATAGAGCGCGCAGGTCGCCCGGGTCACTAGATTACCAAATTTCCACGCACTGGGCCCTGGTGTGCATATGATGACAGTGTTTTGCATGAACCGGGTGAAACCTTTCCACGCTACTATGAGTAATTCGGGGGGTGACTCTCTCACCACTTACTATTCATGTACCTGACTTACCACAGGCACATTACTCCTGATGGATCAGGAGCTAGCAGTGGACAGGCAAACAAGATTCCTAAAGGAGTAGATATTTTATACACTTAGTACATTTATCCACACTTTATACTGTATAATGACCACAGACACCTGATGGGTTTTCAAAGTTTATAAAAATAAATTTCAGAATGAATATGCCAGGATAATGAGGCAGATACAAATTAGTACATCAATAATCAGAATTAAAGCCACAATGTAACTATGGATTAGGGCAAGTACCATTAGGGTAATTGGGAACACTACAGGGTATGAGCATTAGGGAACATGCTATTCAGCACAAATTTAAACTAAAGCAAAGGACGTGAGAAGGACCTAATATGTGCACTAGTTATTCTTAAACTAGACTTTATGCTATTCTTACTAAGCTCACAGCAACCATACTAAAGGGAAGGGAAAATGGAACACACTAAAATAATATGACAATTTAACAATATCCTACAGGTAGGGAGAGAAGTGTAACATCACTAATAAACAATTGCATATAAATCACTTTTAAAGGTGATAGGGCAATATCACAGGCAAGAGTGCTTTATTTAAGAAGAGGAAAGGTAAGAGTATAGTCAGACGGACACCCACATAGAATATTTACCTAGGACGGGAATGAAGACTAACCCTGGCCACGGGTCAGTTGGGACAAGATCGGGGACAAGGACCCTCAAGGATTCAGGAATACCAGAAGGTGAGCAGGTACAGCTCACGGACAGTCAGGACAGGATACCCCTCAGGATTTGGGTCAGGACTGGGCTCACCAAAGGGCATGACCAACACCTGCAGCTTCAGATGCAACGCCTGCGTTACCCCCTTTCTGCACGGAATCCGCCAGTAACCCCGACTGGGTTTTCGAATCTCCCAGCAAAGTGCTTCGCCAGCACTTAGGACTATTTCCACCCCTTGGAGTTTGTGGAAAGTATGGACAGAGTGCTCCGCAGCGCTCTGTATCAATCACCTATAGAGTTCGTAGGGTCAGTGACAGGTCTGCTACTCGGACAAGTCGGACAATTTCTCTAAGCTAAACTAAGCTAGTTATACTGTTTTGGGACCCCTAGACCACCCACAAATGTTGCAAGTGACAAGGTCCCAAATTATGATTGGTCAGGAGAGGTGGTTATGTCATGGTTACCACCTATAATTCTGTGTTCCCACAATGAATATTTAATTTTTCATACCCGCCCCTTGCGTTCACGTTCCCAAGCATAGGAATATGGAAAACAATGAAAGTATACAGAATATAGAAACTTTGTAGCACAATTTAGGTAGATAGCAGCATCTTCTCCCATGACCTAGGTAGGTTCCCAGGCGCATCTTGCTTCAGGAGCCAGCTGGCTGAGTTCTGCTTCTGCGCAGTTGGGTTTTTCCCTCATCCCGTGTGCGGGGAGTTTACAGGCTTCAAAATGGATTCAATCTCCCGACCCAGGCCCATGGATGTGTAATACATGAAAAGTAAGCGAAACCAAATTAGAAACACAGACAAAATGAATACACTGTATACCAGGTAATGCTTTACTGCACCCCTTACTTTATAATATCTATAGCATTAAAGTTAGTGCGAAAAAGACAGATATGCAAAAGCAGCAGGAGCTGGCAGAGAGCATGGTTAAATACAAGCGGCCATTTTTAGCGACAATGCGCATGAGCAACAATATCCCTCCAAAATGCGAGTGCGTCACATCACGTGGGTATGACCGACGCATGCGCAGACTGGATTTCTGCGAAGCGGCCATTCAGTAGTGCAAGCTTTGTTATTATGGAAAAGACACATAGGCAAGCCTCCTAGGGACACCCGCGTGTTGGGGAAAGAGCCGAAATAAATGACGGACAGGTTGAATTAATATTATTACAAGTTAGGCGAGGTTCTTGAGTAAGAGCAAGTCGCTTTACGTGCGAATCCTTGCTCCATCAATCCCCTCTTTGATGATATTTACTATCATCACTATAAAGGAAACAGATGCCAACTTCATTCTTCCATTTCTTTCATTTCTATTTCAACAAATTTATTGTTGAGTTTTCTTTCAGCTTCTCTATGAGAGTGGTGATTCTTAGCTTTCTTATAAATCTGGTTTCTTAATTCTTCTAATTCTAGCTCATCAACATTTCTCTTCCCTCCTCTTTTATTCACAGTGTACTTCTTTTTGCATTTTTGACATTTACAGCAGATGAATATGATCAGTACAACCACACCTATCCCAGCTATTGGCATCAGTATTTTCCACAGAAGACTTTTACCTAAGTTAGAAAACCAACTACCTACAGAGGAGAGACCATCAGTCAGTCTCTTCCAGGCACTGTCAACCTCTAATGGTTTGAGTTCTTTTTCCAAATTGGTTATGTTCCTTACATATTTCTTAAGTTCGATACTTTTGTCAGGTATGTAGGTGCAACAATGTTGCGCCTTCAGCATCCTTCAGACTCCGCCCTCTTTTGCCAATAAGGTGTCAAGAGCAAGGCGATTCTGTAAAACCATTGATCTGATCGCAACCATTTCAGTATTGACCAGCAGGAATCCAGCAGCAGTGTCAGTTGATAACCGATCCACTACTGTAGACAATTTGCAGATTCTGTGAGTATTCAGAACTACCCCCATTCCAGGTATCAGTGCACTAAAAATATCACCTACAATTTCTCCTACACTTTCACGTTTTCTACGCGCTAAGCCATTAGTTTCTTCATTGCTTCCAGCAGCGTTGTTCACATGGTATATTTTTGGGGAAACAATGCCAAAGTAGCAGCTACCATACCAGTGATCCGGCAATTTGAAATAAGCCTTGTTCCCACATATATAATATATTCCAGGAAACACAGGTTCTGACCCATTTTTGAAACCCCAACCTCCAATTACCTTGTAATTATGTTCACACTCGCTGGAACCGATGAATACATTGTTATAATAACTAGTCTTTTCTCTATGAAGACAGAGTTTCCCTTTCCGTTCAAAATCCAGCAACAAAGCAGGAGCAGCTTCGCCTTCTGAGGTGCTTTCCATCTTTTCTGCCCACCTAGGGGTTCTATCCTTTTCGTCAGTGGCCTTTTTCTGAAACTTTTCCCTCCTTCTCTCTGCCATTTTTATAAACATATTTTCCTGCTCCTGCAAGGAACAGGTCAGATTAGCTTGTCTAGCTTCATTTAAGTCTATGTCACCTATAGTCAGGAAATATTCTCCCATGTAACGGGTCACCTCACTTCTAATATGCACAAGGTTTAGGCTTCCACGAACAGGAAGTTCTGAAAAGATTACGTCAGTGTTTGAGTAATAGTACTGTAAAGTGCCTCTATAGAATAAGCTTGCTAATATACTACAGGAAATTCCGTAGGTCAGGGGTAAATGGTGATATGTCACGCCTTCAGCTACTGAAGTGGGTAGCTTCATGCGGACATAACAATCTTCTATTTCCATAGCTTCTACATAGTGCACTAAAAGGTTAGCAAAGACATTTAAATGTGTCCTGTTTCTCATTTTGTGAAAGTGTAGTCCACCCTCATCTGATGCTGCTAATTTAGGTTGTGTGTGTCTCAGGCTAACTGTATTGTCACGTTTTTCTGAACTTCGTGGTGTTTCTTCAGTCTGTACAACTTCTGTGTCTAACGTCACTGGTTCAGTAGGGTACAAGTTAGGATCTTTACTTATCATAAAGGGTATAAAGACTGTTAGTCCTATCCATATCACTATCAACATAGCTACACTACATAAGCATATTTTACAGCAGGTTTTACAGCAACTAAATTTGGATCTTCCATTTACATTTGAATCAGACATTATAGCTTACAGGTGGCTTTTCAACCCCTCTTTGTCTCTTTACACCAGAGGCTCACTCGGGTTTGTTTCAAGGAGGGTCTTCGTCAGAACTCCGATCAGCAATGGACTCGTCGTCACTTTTGCCACTGTTGTTGGGTTCGTCAATTTCTTCCAACACCAAGTAAGTCCATTCAGGGCTCCGATACAACCTGTTCTGTTTCTTTACTCTGGTGCTTTTTCTGTTAGACTTTGCTCGGGCTTCTTTTCTTTCACTTTCAGCCCTTTTTCGGTCTTTTAGTTTTTCTTCAACTGTCTTTATTCTTAGTCTCAGTCTTTTGATGTATCGGGGTTCACCCTTATTCTTGTGGCTTTCAGTGGTCGAGGAAACTTGACCTTCCTCGTGAACTCTCTTGATTTCACTTCGTTGTGGCACTCTTGTTTCGGCAGTGTCTATTTCCCTTCCTGTCTGACTAGTTCCAGGTCTTTCATCTATTTCTTCTGCCTGGTTTCTAAGCTGGCCTTGTTCAGGATGAAGTTGTATTTGATCTTTACTTTCAGGCGATCTGGATTCTGCTTCCTGAACACGTTCGTCTATATCTATCTGTTCCTGTTCATGCACTTCGATCCCTTGATTTTCTTCCGCATGAACTTCAGCTTTAATCACTATCTGTCCCTTTCCAGTTTCTGGAGTTTCAGGAGGAGTGTCGATGACTTGGTCTGTCCCTACTTGGCCTATTTCCTGATCAGGTTTGATGTGAGTTTTGATGACCTGACCTTCGTCCTCTAGTTCTGTCTCACCTTCACTATCCCACTCACTATCTAGGTAGGAATATTTTCTGGTTCGTATTGGATCAAGAACCTGATCGTCGGCAGGGAACCATTCAACGTCTTGACTTGTGCTCGGTAGTTCGATGTCAGCGAGATCCGGACCCTCTTCGGGAGTCTCCTCAGCTGGACTACCTTCAGCTTCAGTCGCGTTTTCTCCGGTTACCCGCTTCGTGTGGCTGGCATGGATCCACTTCGGTACGCCAGCACACTTTACAGCAGTTGTGGTGACAAGGATCACTTGTCTTGGCTTTCCCCACTTTGGTCCAAGGCAACTCTTCCGGGTGTGTTTCTTTAACACCACCCAATCACCTGGTCTCAGTTTATGTGCTGGAGTCGTAGGCCATTCGACAGCAGTCTCTCCAATCTGGTGAGAGATAGAACGCACTTGGTCACCCAGCTGCTTGCAGTATTCTAGCACCAAATCATCAGAAATACTTAGCAGTTTGTGTCCAGGTACCCATGCCTGTCGCATCACTCTTCCCATTAGCACTTCATGGGGGCTCAGGCCTGTTTTTCGGTTCGGAATACTTCTCAAACTCATCAGCACAAGGGGTAAAGCTTCTATCCAATTCATTTTGGTGGAATCACATATTTTCGCCAGTCTGGATTTGATAGTGCCATTCACTTGTTCCACTATTCCAGAAGCCTCTGGATGATATGCACAGTGCAGCCTTTGCTCCATCTTAAATGCTCTACAGAGTTCCTTTAGGACTTCGTTTGAAAAATGCCCACCTTGGTCTGTTTCAATAGTCTCTGGAATTCCAAATCTAGGTATCAACTCTCTAAGTAACAATTTGGCTACAGTTATAGCATCATTTTTCTTTGCTGGGTAGGCCTCCACCCACCAAGAAATTAGGCAAACTATGACCAGGACGTATCTGTATCCTTTGCACATGGGCAACTGGATAAAGTCCGCCTGCATCCTGACAAAGGGACCTTCTGCCTTTTCAATTGTACTTTGTTCTACTACTGTCCTCTTTCCTGCGTTGAATTGCTGGCACACTAGACACCTCTGACAAAGTTTTCCCGCTGTGTTCCTGAATTTTGAATTATAGAATACTTTTTCAAACACACAACACATTGCATCCCTCCCCATATGTGTGGGTTCATGTATGATTCTGGCCATTGGGTCTACCAGGCTGTCTGGTAGTACAGGCACACCAGTTTAGTTAACCACCACACCATCATTCCTGATTCTGCATTCGTTCGTCCTCCATCTGTCTTTTTCCTCCCTGTCTGTTGCCTGTTGTAGTTCTTTCAATTCTTCCCATGTAGATACACTCTCAAACAACATAAGTTGGCAGCTGTTTCCACCTCCCCATAATCCAATTTGGAGGGACATTTTATGTCTGGCACAAAACTGGGCGATTTGGTCAGCGTATCGATTTCCGGCTGTCACATCATCATTTCCAGATCTGTGAGCCGCACACTTCACCACAGCCAATTCTTTGGGCAATTGAATTGCTTCCAGTAAGTTCTGTACCACCTTTCCATTTCTGATAGGGGTACCTGAGGAAGTCATGAATTCTCTTTGTAACCATAGTTGGCCGAAGTCATGAACAACCCCATAACAGTACTGGCTGTCGGTATAAACAGTTATTCTTTTGTTTTTCTCCCGCTTGCAAGCTCTTGTCAATGCGATTAGTTCTGCTACTTGTGCAGATTTTACTTCGCATAGGTAAGATGCTTCCAGGGTTGTCGCCAATGTGACTACGGCATAGGCAGCACTCAGACCTCCATCCTCATGTCTTAAACACGAGCCATCCACAAACATCTTAATATCCTCATCAAGTAAGGCTATTTCTCTGATATCAGAACGGGGCTTAGTGCTAAATTCTGTTAAATCTATGCAGTTATGCTCCATCTCACCCTCTGCTTCTTCAACCAGAGGAATAGGCAACAGGGTTGCAGGGTTCAAGACATTGCACCGGGAAATAATTACATTTTCAGCACCTATTAGAATTCTCTCATACTTAGTCAGCCGACTAGGGGTGAGATACTGGGTCTTGGTTCAGGTTAGCAGGATCACAACTGAATGTGGAACATAGACCGTTACAGGATGTCCCATGACAATATTCTCACTCTGTTCCAGACTAGCGCAAGTAGCAGCTACTGCTTTCAGGCATCCGGGTAATCCAGCAGCCACTGGATCTAAAGTGGCCGAAAAATAAGCCACAGGACGCCTGATCAGCCCATGCTCCTGTGAACTGCTCTGGGGTTTTTAAGATAATTCAGATATCAAGGGCGCACTGCCTCAATTTTCTACGTTACGGTGTGTTGAATGAATGGTCGATGTGTAGTGCGTAAAGAGCAGGCGGAAAAACACCCTTAACAGTCTGAAAAAGTCAAAGACTATACAACAATTACAAAGCTGTGCTCTCGCAACTACAATAAGGTGTCACAAAATATAGTACAATGACCAATGTGATTCAATGAACAGAAGCAGATTCTTTAGTGTGTTTCTTGTCACAGCAAGATGATGGTTTATTGTATCCAGACTTGAGGAATGTCACAGTAAGCCGACACGTGTTTCGTTGTGTACAGTTGAGTCAACACGACTCTTCAGGGCTGGTGGTACAAAAATAACGTATGCATATTCAGTTGTGCGTCATATCACTGTAACATACTGCATATGGTGACAGGAGTGCATCATAAATGCAGTTGTGACGTGCGTATCCATTCGCACGTAGTGGATGTGATTGGTGATGACGCTCGAGATATTGGAAGTGTGCCACTACAAGGATGTGAGTGGTTGACCTTGAGTGGTAGTGCAATGGTAGTGAAGTTTGGTGATATAACGTCTAAGTGTGTGACAAGTGTTAGCACGCACCCGGTAGTCCTGCAATCTGAAGGTTTATAAAGTGATAAAACGTCCAGGTGAGAGCAATCCAAAGTGAAGTTTATGTGTGAAAATGTTGGTGATAAGTTCGAACGGGAGCGTGTAAGTGTAGTTTAGAGTTAAAAGATCGGCGGTGTCCGAAGTGAGTTAAAGGAAAATAAACTCTAAACGGTGAAGTAATTACCTTTAGACTCAACTCCAAACGTATGGGTTGAGTATAGTCTGGAACTTGTAGTAGCGTTCTATGTGGGTAGATTAGAGAGAGACTAGAGGAAGAAAGGAAAAAACTCATCAGGAAGGCATTAAAAAGGGGAATGTCCGAGGACACCTATTTAGATGGCAAAAATTGGAATAGGGAGGTTAAAAAGGACAGAGTGGAAAGTGTCCTTCCCACTAAGTCTTAAGATTCAAATTAATGACTGAGTAGGAATGGTATATCCAGTAGAGTCAGGTGCAAGATACTATTCTTGCCGCTATATTCCGCTCTATTAGGTGGGTCAAAGTCTTCAAATTTTAGCACTATGGTAAAGAGAAAAGCATAAAATGCAAAGGTTATCAGGCTGGAAGTGACGTATATCGCGTCACTCTGAATAACATTAGTGGTAAAGTTGGCGGAAATCATAGGTAGGTTATGAGTAAAGCTGTACCTTAATACGGGTACGTATCAGGCAGTAACCGGGAGGGGATCCATCTGTAGAAGTACTTCAGAAAACGGGTTCGTTTTCTCATTAGCGGTGTGCTGTGGAAGGTAAAAAAATGTGTATGCGCAAGCATTAGACATGCGAGAGCCTGGTCGTATAAACTCCTTAAGTCAATTACAAAGGGAATTCAGTTGTTGTGGAGAAAGCCCAACAACTTACCCGTAGTGCGGTATCCCTCCTCTGTTGGTTCCCGGTCGCCGTCTCTCGTGTACGGACACGTGACCGGAGGGGAGGTGTCTCTTTATAGGAGTATTAGACATAGAAGATGTCTAATCATTTGCTGTCAAAACATGACCGCCATGTTTGAGAGGGGAGCTGAAAATGCGAGATGCTTAGTATTCGAGTATTTACGTGTTGTTAGATGAATGGAGGTGTGCACTCGTGCCACACCTTCTGTAAGGAGATAATGATGAATACCAAAGCAGGATGTGTGAGCAATCTTAGTCCAATTATTGATAAATGGAAAAATAAGTTCTAGCGACTATCATGCTTCTTTATTTTCCTCTTTTCAATGTGTAGTGAGATCTTTGGGCTTTCTCCACAACAACTGAATTCCCTTTGTAATTGACTTAAGGAGCTTATACGACCAGGCTCTCGTATGTCTAATGCTTGCGCATACACATTTTTTTACCTTCCACAGCACACCGCTAATGAGAAAACGAACCCGTTTTCTGAAGTACTTCTACAGATGGACCCCCTCCCGGTTACTGCCTGATACGTACCCGTATTAAGGTACAGCTTTACTCATAACCTACCTATGATTTCCGCCAACTTTACCACTAATGTTATTCAGAGTGACGCGATATACGTCACTTCCAGCCTGATAACCTTTGCATTTTATGCTTTTCTCTTTACCATAGTGCTAAAATTTGAAGACTTTGACCCACCTAATAGGGTGGAATATAGCGGCAAGAATAGTATCTTGCACCTGACTCTACTGGATATACCATTCCTACTCAGTCATTAATTTGAATCTTAAGACTTAGTGGGAAGGACACTTTCCACTCTGTCCTTTTTAACCTCCCTATTCCAATTTTTGCCATCTAAATAGGTGTCCTCGGACATTCCCCTTTTTAATGCCTTCCTGATGAGTTTTTTCCTTTCTTCCTCTAGTCTCTCTCTAATCTACCCACATAGAACGCTACTACAAGTTCCAGACTATACTCAACCCATACGTTTGGAGTTGAGTCTAAAGGTAATTACTTCACCGTTTAGAGAGAGTTTATTTTCCTTTAACTCACTTCGGACACCGCCGATCTTTTAACTCTAAACTACACTTACACGTTCCCGTTCGAACTTATCACCAACATTTTCACACATAAACTTCACTTTGGATTGCTCTCACCTGGACGTTTTATCACTTTATAAACCTTCGGATTGCAGGACTACCGTGTGCGTGCTAACACTTGTCACACACTTAGACGTTATATCATCAAACTTCACTACCATTGCACTACCACTCAAGGTCAACCACTCACATCCTTGTAGTGGCACACTTCCAATATCTCGAGCGTCATCACCAATCACATCCTCTACGTGCGAATGGATACGCACGTCACAACTGCATGTATGATGCACTCCTGTCACCATATGCAGTATGTTACAGTGATATGACGCACAACTGAATATGCATACGTTATTTTTGTACCACCAGCCCTGAAGAGTCGTGTTGACTCAACTGTACATGACGAAACATGTGTCGGCTTACTGTGACATTCCTTAAGTCTGGATACAATAAACCATCATCTTGCTGTGACAAGAAACACACTAAAGAATCTGCTTCTGTTCATTGAATCACATTGGTCATTGTACTATATTTTGTGACACCTTATTGTAGTTGCGAGAGCACAGCTTTGTAAGCCCATGCTCCTGTGTTAGGACTGAGAGCGCACAATTGTCTCTTGTGTCACAGAACAGTTAGAAGTTCTTGGAATAATCAGGCATTCCTAATGCAGGAGCTGAGCACAGACAATTTCGCAATGTTACCCAAGCGGACATGCTTTCATCGTCCCAACTGACTGGGTCTTCCACTCCTTTCTTGGTCATTTTTATCAGGAGTTTGGCTAGAGCTGCGAATCCTACAATCCATTGTCTGCAGTATCCTACAACTCCTAGGAACATTCTTACTTCTTTCTGGGTTCTGGGTAGGTCCATAGTTTGAATTATCTTGATCCTTTCTGTAGTGACCTTTCGGATCCCTTTCTCTATCTGGTGCCCCAGATATTTCACGGAGTTCCTACAGAACTGTAATTTGTCTGGTGATACCTTATGTCCTCCCTTTCCTAGGTGATTCAGCAAGGCAATGGTATCAGTGACACAGTCAGTTTGACTTTTAGACGCCACCAGAAGGTCGTCTATGTACTGTACCAGAACAGACTCTCTTGGCAGTACTAAGGATTCAAGGCATCTTTTTAGGATCTGGTTGAAAATCGATGGACTTTCGGTGTACCCCTGGGGGACACGATTCCAGACATATACATGGCTGTCAAATTCAAAACTAAAAAGGAATTTGCTTTCTGGATGCAATGGGATGGAAAAGAATGCATGGCACAGGTCAATGACAGTGAACCATTCCGCATTCCAAGGAATCTGATATAGTATCACTGCGGGGTTGGGTACAATGGGACAGCAAGGCACAACAATTTGGTTTACCTTGCGCAGGTCCTGCACTACCCGGTACCTACCGCTAGGCTTTTTAATTCCAATGATGGGCGAATTACAGGGACTGCTCATTACTTCCTGTATGATGTTCGCTTCTAGCAACCGGTTTACTTCGATTGCAACTCCAGCTTTTACTTCTGCACTCATTTTGTATTGTCTGGTTCTTGGGTAAACAGCATTTGTTTTTATTGCTATTTTAACTGGGTCTACATTCGCCATTAAGCCCACATCTCGTCCTGTGAAGTCCCATACTTCAGGTATCACTCTTAGCTGTAGTTCTTCAGGTAAGTCTTCAATGGACAGAGGTCCAATTTCGGTGTCAGGTCTTACTAACATCAATTTGTACAGGCCATCTTCATCTGGGGTCTGAATCTCGACACCATTTGGTGTGCAAAAGATGGTACAGTTCATTTTGCACAACAAATCTCGTCCTAACAGGTTCACGGGACTGGAGTCACAGACCACAAATCTGTGCATTTCCTTGAAATTCCCTATGGAAATCTCCATGGGTTCAGTTACCGGAGTACTGATTATCTGATTTGAAACACCCACTACTTGGATTGCTTCTCCCGAGAGGGGTAGGTTAGGAACATCCACTGTTCTCACAGTAGAACGGGTAGCACCAGTGTCCAACAAAAAGGTGACGTCTTTTCCTTCAACCTTTCCTTCAATGTATGGTCCAGTCTGGTCTACCGGTAAGGAGGCGCCAAGTACGCACTCCTTGTCCTCCCCCCTCAGGCCCCGTCAATCTTGATCATCACAGAGGAAGGAATCATTTAACAAAAACTGCGGAATTGCTGCATTCCTCTCATTCTCTCCTTCCCATACCTCGGCCCTTTCATTCTGCTGACCCTAATTCTTATAATTCTGTCTAGGAGCGAGAGGCAATGGAGGCAGCTTTACCTGTTGTTGGTTCTTTCGTGTCCCCTCTTTCTGCACCTGTGGATTTAAACCATTTACGGGAGCATTACCAGCCTGCAAATGTGGACATTCGTCTCTCCAATGCCCTATCTGACCGCACCCGTGGCAGGGGAACTTTTTCATAGCCTCCTCCCGACTCATTTTTACCCGGGGTTTCCCTCCTCCCCCAGCAGTGGGATTTTGTGCATTATTATTATTATTCAATTTACTTAACTGTTTTTCTTGCTGTTCAGCCAATTTCACTTGTGCCCACATGACCTTCTCCTTGAGGGCTTTCTTCTTGTTTTCTATTTAATCCTCGCAGTACTTGGCATACTTGAGGACATCATCTATGGGCTTGCCCTGCCAACTGATTTTATTATCTCGAATCCACTGAGATATTTCAGGCCTTAATCCTAACACGAATCTATAACTGAAATGGGTCATGTCCTTCATGTCCACATTATCAATTCCACTTTACGTTTTGAACACCTGCAGTAACCTTTCATAAAAGGAATGGACAGTTTCATCGCGCTCTTGGGTAGTTCTATCTATCCGGGTCCAATCAGTTTCTTTTGCGGGCACCTTTTTCTTTAGGTATTGTATGACTTGATCATACTTCCTCATTACTTCAGGTGAGGGAGCTCCGGTTTTGGGGTCTCTCTCATATTCATCATTGGGCCAATCAATTTCAATTTTGCATTCGGTCCACAAATCTACAGGCACCACAATGTCGAAAAACCCATCCAGGTCTTTCAGAAGACATTTCTGAACCTTTATGAAGCGTTCGACCTGTCTGTACCAGTCAACTGGTTTCTCCCGCAATTTTGGAAAGTCATTAGTAAATGACACAATGTCTTGTCGGGACCAAGGGACATGGACATATTTTCCCCCAGGTACTTCTCTCATGGGACACAATTTCTCTGTGGGACCTACTTCTTTCAGCACGTATTCTGAAGCCATGGGTTTAGCCCTACTATCTTCCTTTTTCTTCGCCCACCGGGTATTCCATTTCTCTACATCCCCCCATTTCTGTAGGAGCTTCAACAATTCCTTTATCTGGGTTTGTTTTCCTGACACATTCATGTTCTCTAAGTCTTTGTCGGAAAAATCTGCTCTGTAGGGTTTCTGAAGGACTTTGGAACGACTAACATCAATTCCCATGTCTGCGGCAGTGTCTATCAATCTCTCATGGAGCAATCTAGCGTTCCGGGTAAGGTTTTTGCTGATGAACAGTAACTCGTCTTCACTAAAGGAGTTTAACCGGTCCAATCCTACATTACCAGCCATTAGTTCCTCTATTTCTATCCTTAGTCTATAGATCTCTAAGGGTTTCGGTTGGGGTGTGTCCTTTTCTAACTCTTTGGTCCATCTATCCAATTCTTCTGGAGAAACTACAGTGGCACTCCTGACCCCTGAAGTGGTTCCGATTAGGACCTCTTTTGTCCTAGCCTGATGTCTTGCCCTAGGTACACTGGTTCCAGGTTCCCTGATAGGCAGATCCATTAAGGAGATCACGGACTCGCATTCGCTTTCTTGATCATCGACTATGAGCGGCTCTTTTCTTGGGGGAGGAATACTAGGGGTAGGTATAATTGGAGTTATGATTGGAGTTCTTGGACTAGCCAGTCTATCCCCATAAAGGGGTATGGCTGGACCGATAGTTACTGGGATAGTCAGTGAATACGGACTGGGATTTATCTGAGCTATGGTCTGAATCAATTCAATTCGCTGTTTGTTCAGGGTTTCCCTTTCTCGCTCACGCAAAACCCTTTCTGAAGAATTGTCATGCATCACTTGGGGTACCAAGGTAGGATAGATATTTGGGGCAGTCGGAAGGACCAAACTTGGTCGGTCTTCCCCAAAAGGGCGATAATTTGGAATCGCGGTACTAGGTCTGCAAAACCCATCACCATCACTGGCTTTACTTTCAGTACCAGTTACGTCCGTCTCACTGGCCCTTCGATACCTGGGATATTTAGAGAACGGGTTCGGTGGACTCATAGGCTCTGACTCTGCAACATAGAAAGGGGAGTTTTTCATCAACAAATCCTCTAGGTGTTCATCTTCTGAGTCCCCCACGGTCATTAAGTGGCGGGTTTTCTCTGTACATTTCCCTTTCTCTTGTTCGAGTACCCCCATCATTGGAAACAACCCCTCAACCATCATATTCTGTCTCCACTGTTTCATTTTCTGCTCTTTGGTTTCTATTTGGACTTTTGGATACCATTTGCTTACTCCCTTGTCCATCCGGGGTCTATCTCTTTCCAGAGCCTCAATCTCCCATTCCTCTAGTGCTTCGTACTGGGTTAATCTGGGTCTGGGATGTAATTCATTCATTCGGGTTCTTAAGTTAAACAGGATTCTGCCATTAAAAGTACCATCAATAGGAAATGCTAGGACTCAGTCATCTGCAGTATACTTTACCCAGTTTTCTAACCATACACAGGTATGATACCCTTTTTCAAACATCATGAAGGAGGCAGGAGTATTTGGCGGGGGAATGATCACACCCTCCCTCGTTCTAATGGGCTTGTCTGTTCTAAAAAAATTCTTTATTTTATCGGCAAATGACATTTTTCTCTTTACTCCGTACATTATGCGCGGTCTACCTCGTAGAATCTGTTCCTTATGAAAGCCTAAATACTGTGGATTAGGTATAAACTCAGGGTACCACATACACCTTTCCAAACTTTTCTCAAGCTCCTGTTGATTAATTTTGTTTACCTGTGTACTTCCAATGCTAACGCGACTTCTATCTCGCAGTAACCAATCAACACCGTGACTAAATAAAAAAATAAAATAAATCCTTGTCCAATGGGTGCGCGGCCTTTCGTGAGACGAGGTCTCACGCTCCGGCACTCACCCCTCCCTTACAATTTCAGCTCCACTACACACCCGCTGTCTCGACCAATACCAGCGCGGCACGGAGTGACGTCAGGGCAGTCTTCCGACTGACTCCCTCCTTCACAAGGTAACGGAAACTTTGAATTTTCCCTAAAGTGCAAGTGCAAATTTTAGTTAACAATATGCAACGTTCGCCGCTGTGTCTGAGTGTTCTAAATAGAAAGAAAAATTTTCTCTCACTACAAGTAAACCACTTCTGTCTACTTTTTATTCACTCCCGATAGACTTCTCTGTCTAACCTCCCAAACAAGCAATATAGAACCTGCTACTCCTCTGACTCATCCACTTCCTTCCGGGATATATACTAAGTCAGGCTTTCACCAGCGGACTACTTTGCTTACCAATCAAGCTTCGGAGACCCTATTACTCCTTCCGCATGTGACCCTTACTAGGTGATATCACAATGGAAGTTTTATACAAAAGGACTCGTAGCTATCATTTATTCAGATACAAAAAGATCCTAATTAGTGCTTCCGGTCCTTCCTAACCATGCACTAATAACTCACGACAAGCGACCTCATCAGCTAACCGGATTCTGCTCACCGTTAGCTATAGACTTCCCCGGGGATTCGGACTACACTGAACGCTCACAGACAATTTTGTTAATATTACATATAATACTTATAGCAGCAATGCAAAAATCATTTACATATATATAAAATCCTTTAAAACATTTGCGCAATATTTGAAGCAATGCAATCAATAGAGCAGCAGCACATTTATTTTTCACGGTTTGTTTATTAACTATCTTGTCTACCTATCTTAACTAGTCCTAACCATACTACTGCTACCAGAAAATTACTGATAGAGCGCGCAGGTCGCCCGGGTCACTAGATTACCAAATTTCCACGCACTGGGCCCTGGCGTGCATATGATGACAGTGTTTTGCATGAACCGGGTGAAACCTTTCCACGCTACTATGAGTAATTCGGGGGGTGACTCTCTCACCACTTACTATTCATGTACCTGACTTACCACAGGCACATTACTCCTGATGGATCAGGAGCTAGCAGTGGACAGGCAAACAAGATTCCTAAAGGAGTAGAACTTTTATACACTTAGTACATTAATCCACCTCTTATACTGTATAATGACCACAGACACCTGATGGGTTTTCAAAATTTATAAAAAGAAATTTCAGAATGAATATGCCAGGATAATGAGGCAGATACAAATTAGTACATCAATAATCAGAATTAAAGCCACAATGTAACTATGGATTAGGGCAAGTACCATTAGGGTAATTGGGAACACTACAGGGTATGAGCATTAGGGAACATGCTATTCAGCATGAATTTAAACTAAAGCAAAGGACGTGAGAAGGACCTAATATGTGCACTAGTTATTCTTAAACTAGACTTTATGCTATTCTTACTAAGCTCACAGCAACCATACTAAAGGGAAGGGAAAATGGAACACACTAAAATAATATGACAATTTAACAATATCCTACAGGTAGGGAGAGAAGTGGAACATCACTAATAAACAATTGCATATAAATCACTTTTAAAGGTGATAGGGCAATATCACAGGCAAGAGTGCTTTATTTAAGAAGAGGAAAGGTAAGAGTATAGTCAGACGGACACCCACATAGAATATTTACCTAGGACGGGAATGAAGACTAACCCTGGCCACGGGTCAGTTGGGACAAGATCGGGGACAAGGACCCTCAAGGATTCAGGAATACCAGAAGGTGAGCAGGTACAGCTCACGGACAGTCAGGACAGGATACCCCTCAGGATTTGGGTCAGGACTGGGCTCACCAAAGGGCACGACCAACACCTGCAGCTTCAGATGCAACGCCTGCGTTACCCCCTTTCTGCACGGAATCCGCCAGTAACCCCGACTGGGTTTTCGAATCTCCCAGCAAAGTGCTTCGCCAGCACTTAGGACTATTTCCACCCCTTGGAGTTTGTGGAAAGTATGGACAGAGTGCTCCGCAGCGCTCTGTATCAATCACCAATAGAGTTCGTAGGGTCAGTGACAGGTCTGCTACTCGGACAAGTCGGACAATTTCTCTAAGCTAAACTCAGCTAGTTATACTGTTTTGGGACCCCTAGACCACCCACAAATGTTGCAAGTGACAAGGTCCCAAATTATGATTGGTCAGGAGAGGTGGTTATGTCATGGTTACCACCTATAATTCTGTGTTCCCACAATGAATATTTAATTTTTCATACCCGCCCCTTGCGTTCACGTTCCCAGGCATAGGAATATGGAAAACAATGAAAGTATACAGAATATAGAAACATTGTAGCACAATTTAGGTAGATAGCAGCATCTTCTCCCATGACCTAGGTAGGTTCCCAGGCGCATCTTGCTTCAGGAGCCAGCTCGCTGAGTTCTGCTTCTGCGCAGTTGGGTTTTTCCCTCATCCCGTGTGCGGGGAGTTTACAGGCTTCAAAATGGATTCAATCTCCCGACCCAGGCCCATGGATGTGTAATACATGAAAAGTAAGCGAAAACAAATTAGAAACACAGACAAAATGAATACACTGTATACCAGGTAATGCTTTACTGCATCCCTTACTTTATAATATCTATAGCATTAAAGTTAGTGCGAAAAAGACAGATATGCAAAAGCAGCAGGAGCTGGCAGAGAGCATGGTTAAATACAAGCGGCCATTTTTAGCGACAATGCGCATGAGCAACAATATCCCTCCAAAATGCGAGTGCGTCACATCACGTGGGTATGACCGACGCATGCGCAGACTGGATTTCTGCGAAGCGGCCATTCAGTAGTGCAAGCTTTGTTATTATGGAAAAGACACATAGGCAAGCCTCCTAGGGACACCCGCGTGTTGGGGAAAGAGGCGAAATAAATGACGGACAGGTTGAATTAATATTATTACAAGTTAGGCGAGGTTCTTGAGTAAGAGCAAGTCGCTTTACGTGCGAATCCTTGCTCCATCACCCCTCCCCCTGCTTTCTCAGCACCTCTGTTAGCCTGAATAATGTGATAGCTATTGGACACTCCTGCTAATATATCAGGGGTGGACTCTTCAGTGAGACAGGTTTCGGTGAGGAGAAGTATATCTGGTTTGACAGAGTCCAAGAGCTGAAAGAATGGTGTTCAGATATATGACTGTAAGTTCGATTCGTTCATGACCCTTTTGGATTGTGGGGTTGCAAATAGGCTTTTGCCTGGTGCGGTGCTCCTGGCAGGAAGGTGTCAAGTAAATTTCTGGGAAAAGGTCACTATACTTCAGGGTCCCAGAGTTGTTGAGTTTAATGCGAGTGGCACTATCATGAGTCTTGCTACCTTGCAAAGAGTTCAACTCTGTAGGGGAGTAGCACAAAATGTGGGCATGGTGACTGGCCCCTGGCTCTGTCCGGACGCAGACGGGCTTGCCATTGGTGCGCCGTCGGTGCGCCCACTGCGCACATCCAATGTGCACGTCCACTGTGCTCTTGCACTCGTAGCGTCATTTTAAAGGCAATGTGCGGAGTTCATTCCTCCCCCCTCCGGCAATGATTGGTTATCGAGGCAGCGTGCGAGGGTTCTGGGCCAAGAACCGTCAGACTGGAAAAAAACTGCGGGACCAGCAGGTGAGCAGCAAACCGATTCAAATTCAACACTACAAGTTATAAAAGCAATATAGTAGCATTGAAAAGTTAAAAGCAAGTCAGGGTAAAAGTAAATAGCCCAATACATAATACAGCAGTTTCAACTAAGACTCGCTGTGATCCCGATGGCAAGAGCTGTGGGTGGATGCATAGACCCCCCTGTGATCCCAATACCATGAGCTGTGGGTGGATGCATAGACCCCTGTGATCCCAATGCCACGGACTGTGGGTGGATGCATAGACCCCTGCTGATCCCTATGCCATGAGCTATGGGTGGATGCATAGACCCCCCCCCCTGTGATCCCGATGCCACGAGCTGTGGGTGGATGCATAGACCCCCTGTGATCCCGATGCCACGAGCTGAGGGTGGATGCATAAACCCCCTGTGACCCCATTGCCACGAGCTGTGCATGGATGCATAAACCCCTGCTGACCCCTATGCCACGAGCTGTGGGTGGATGCATAGACCCCTGCTGATATCTATACCACAAGCTATGGGTGGATGCATAGACCCCTGTTGATCCCGATGCCACAAGCTATGGGTGGATGCATAGACCCCTGCTGACCCCTATACCACAAGCTGTGGGTGGATGCATAGCCCCCTGCTGCTCCCGATGCCACGAGCTGTGGGTGGATGCATAGACCCCTGTTGATCCCAATGCCACAAGCTGTGGGTGGATGCATAGCCCCCTGTTGCTCCTGATGCCACGAGCTGTGGGTGGAAGCATAGAACCTCTGTGATCCTGATGCCACGAGCTCTGGTTGGATGCATAGACCCCTGCTGATCCAGATGGCACGAGGGGGTAGAGAAAGCGAAATACTAGTGGGTACGTGTTTGACAGCTCTTCTGTTTTTTGGGTCTGGATAGGGGGGTAGAGTGGAGATAAATACACAAAATCCCAGTATTTTCATATTTAAAGATGGCAGTAGGCAATATGTTGAGCTGCCCATCTTTAACAAATAATACTGACTTTCAGATTTATATTAGTTTTTTATTTCCATTTTTCTTATTAAAACTCAATTATGCCCAATGATGGAGGCTATCTTTTTCATTGCTTTTAAACCTGTAACCAGCAGGGCCAGCAGCATGCTCAACCATGTTTTTTCTCGCATTTATTTACAGCTAAGCATTGGTGCATCTCCATCATTGCTGAAACAAGGGATGAGCAGTCTTTACCACAAAAGAGCAACACCAAAACGTATCCTACATCGACCACAGGGCACTATCTCAAGTTCTATATAGCTATACACTGGTACGCCAATACTTAAGTGTCCGATCTCTCTCTGCTCTTTGCTTAAAATTCATTCATATGCACAGCACGAACACTAAACGACACAACTCTGTTCCTTCGTCACAAAATTGAATAACTTTTCTTATAGGCAACATAAAAGCCACACAGTCTTCCATCTACAGCTCTCCTTCAGAGATGCACTTCGGTTCTCCGTCATATCCCATCATGGATATGACGGTACAAAAGGGGGTGGTGATAGACGGAGCATCTGAATCAATCAAACACTCACACCCAGTCAAAAGATCTGGGTTTAATCCATCACCGTTCTTTAGCCCACTCTGCCACCCCAGTTCAGACATGGCTATATGCAAATCAGTCTGATCCTGTGCCTCATGGGAACAATCCAGCCCGAACTGCCAAGCCATGTCTTCCCTGGACCGGAAACAAGCTTCCGAGGACCGGTTTCTGGCATTCCAGCCGTCTTCAGCCCAGCTTGCTTGAATCCAGGGGGAAAGTGAGCAAGGGACTCGCGTCTGAGCATACCCTGCCACACGTATGGCGGACAAAAGCGATACAAAAGGGGGTGGTGATAGACGGAGCATCTGAATCAATCAAACACTCACACCCAGTCAAAAGATCTGGGTTTAATCCATCACCGTTCTTTAGCCCACTCTGCCAGCCCTTTTGTACCGTTTTTGGCCGCCTTAAGTGTGGCAGGGTATGCTCGGACGTGAGTCCCTTGCTCACTTTGCCACTGGATTCAAGCAAGCCGGGCTGGGGACAGCTGGAATGCCAGAACCGGTCCTCGGAAGCTTGTTTCCGGTCCAGGGAAGACATGGCTTGGCAGTTCGGGCTGGACTGTTCCCATGAGGCACAGGGTCAGACTGATTTGCATATAGCCATGTCTGAACTGAGGTGGCAGAGTGGGCTAAAGAACGGTGATGGATTAAACCCAGATCTTTTGACTGGGTGTGAGTGTTTGATTGATGCAGATGCTCCGTCCATCACCACCCCCTTTTGTACCCCATCATGGATATGAAGCACTATATAAATACAGTACAACCACTGCTGCAGACACACACCTCTGTGAGCTATCTCATTGGGATTGGAGACTGTGACCAATCCTCAACTCATCTATTTTCAACTTTTCACAACGTCATATTGCACAACACACAGTGACCACAATGATTGCATAGGTTTAAAGTGCTACAAAAAGTGTTTCTTTGTCAAAACATTGTACTGACCCCTATTGGCACCCATAAAGCCTCAACCACTATACACCCAATGCATCTCAGTCAATTCATCTCCACCACTAAGCTCTTTGCACCCACTATCTTAGTTGGTTACACTGTGGTGATTCTCTGAAGATCTGAGGCGCTCCATATTCTCAATTGCAGACTCACTCATGCTACCAGTCTTTGGATTCCTCGCTATCTTGATACTGGTGCAGCAATGTAATCAGGAGAATTGTAATCAGAAGGATAGTGCAACAAAGTGTCAATTACATTATTTTATTGAGCTGAGAGAGTATGGTTGTTAGCACAGCCAAAGTAGCATTTTGGTATCTAAGCGCTCACCAACTGCCAAGAGCCCACAAAGTAGTTAATGCCTTTTATGTTTGGTGCCCCTTAGTGGCATTAGATAATATGAGAGAGTGAATGGGTGAGAAAGAAAGAGATGAGGTAGTAAGAAATGTGAAGGAGGGAGAGAAATGGGTTCGGTAGATGTGTGAGGAAGACAACGGTTTATGAGTAGGGAAAAAAGAGCTACAGGGAAGTGAAACTGAAACCGAGCAGTGAATTATAGAGACGGGTGTGAGGTAAGGTTGAGCTAGAGAGAGGAGTAAAGGAGTAAAGAAGTACAGAAGTAGAGGTAGGCTCCGGCAGGGATAGAACAAGGTGTGTGGGACTGAGAGGCGTGGAAGAGAAATTTATTTTGAGAGAGATGTGAAGTAGGGTAAGTGCAGGTAGAAAAAAGTTGTGGCTGGAGTTAGGTGCATAGAAATGTAGAGATAGGTAAAGAGTAAAGGGTAGCCTAAAAGACAAAAACTTAGGTGAGGCAGAGATGGGGTTAGAGTGTCGTGGAGAAAGGTGACAAAAAGCTTTTTTAAAGTGGAGTTGAGAGAAAAATAAAATGCTGAGAAAGGTGGGGATTTTGTGATTGGGAAAGTACAGAGAGATAAGGTACAACAAGATAGGCAGAGAGATGAAGTGGAGAAAGGTGGGGTAGAAACAGATTTAAGAAATAGCGTGTGAGGGGCAATGTGGATAGAAGATAGAGTAAGTTAGATGGCGGTTGAGACAGACTGAGAAGTAAAGAAAGGTGAGCAAGGTTGAGAGATGACAGAGTGAGATATAGGTGAGGTAAATAAAAAGAGGTAGATGGAATGGTAGTGATTGGAGATATGGGGATATATAGAGATGGAGTCAGAGATAGGCAGAGAGATAGAAACAGAATCGAGAGAGGGAGAGTCTAATGACTGTCCGAATAACTTTACCAGGACCACCATTGGAAGATGAGGGTTCTCTACAATCAATCACTTTGCTTGTGCCTTAAAAGTCGAAGCTCGGAACTGCCATCCCCACAAAAGCATAAGTCAATTTTTCATGTCTTAAGGCCATGCTTCTGAATGGCCTGGCCCATCACTGACTGTAGCCCAAGTCTGGTGGGGCAATGTCACAAGAGCATCGGGCCATTCTAATGAAATCTTGTGAAGGTCAAAATAAGGCCACGTAAAACTGCTGCAGGAAACTCAACACCTCTATTAATTTTTCTTGCTATTAGTACCACCAGTGCTTAATTTGTACAAGAATTCGTGCTGGTATCCAAGGTTTTTCTCAGAACCCTGAGATCAATGCTATTGAATTATCAGGGGATCAGAGCCGTACACCAAGGCTGCCTAGTCATTTCACCTCATGCCTCTTTCATCCACCACCATCCACTCCCTACCCCTTTATTTAAGAATTTCAGGGTGTTTTTTTTACCCCCGTTTTCTTCCTTTGACCCAGATCAACAGAACGAAAAACAGTGATAAAGTCTGATTAGGAAAAATAAGTGCTGGTTCCAAAAAGTGAGTGCCAGTGGGCCCACCTGCAACTCCAGCTCAAATCAAGCACTGAGTGCCACAGTACAAAGTAGCTAACACTTAAAAATACTTACTTGGGAAATATAGAGGAGCAAATGAATAGTCTGCAAACGTTCAGAGGTATGTATTATATTTTAAGCAATTTTAGATGGTAGAAAGAAAAATTTAACCAGATTGGGAGAAAAAAAACAATCCATTGCCTATAATAAAAAAGCGTGCATTAGGGAACATGTATTGCTTTATTGCTAAACTGATTATGTATCAAAGTTGGGCAGAGTGAAAGTGCGTGTCATGACATCCAGCCAATCACAGCCAGCCGTGTGCTGAAGTGGTGAAGACATTGAGAACAATCCAAGCGTGGTAAAGGTTTGAAAGGCAGCCATCCCTGTGAGGCGACCGGGAAAACCACCCTTGTGGACACTGTTAACAATAAAATCAGTATTATTTGATACCAATTTGGTATTTGGAAGAGACGCCCAAAACATGCCCTTTCGAAATACTGAAATGGTATCCAGTCACAAAGGCATGTTAGGGGTTTGGGCATGGCCAAAAACGTGTTTGTGGTTGCAATGTTTGAATTGGAGTACTTTGCAGCTGCAAAAAAGACACTCACACCATACCAATGGACAGTCCTGTATAGTGTTAAGTTTTTTTTTAAACTGTTACTGTTATCGCTTGTATTTATTGTAATACATTATGCATGATCTTTCTGCATTTTTTTTTTAAAGACCTTTATTGTACTTCAACATTATACACAGCTTCTGGCCTACAACCCCTTGGGCCGGCCGCAACTTATTCACAGGTACTCTGTAATATCAATAATAACACAGCCCATGTGCCGACATCCCAGGGGCACGGCGGCATTCCATAATCATGCGAGTACATAGTTCACAGTAGGATCATTAATCTGCATAGGTCCATTTTTTTTTTAAAATAAACTTATTAGTATCGCATCAAAAACGGAAGACGACATAAACATTCATGTATGTAGTATTTTGAATATACGTAGTGCAAGTACAATTAAGTCCCCATCGGTAAATCTTCTGTAAAATAATGGCTACATTCCGGAATGGACTGAAAACCCACCGTACAGCACTTAATCATGGGAATGGGACTTTTAGTCTAAAAGGGCCTCATCCGAGTCAATCTGGGGCGGTTCACAAATATCCCCTCTAAACTTGTTCCATGCCCCTCAGATCTGCCCCCATTTCCTGGGGCACCCCCGATGAACAAACACTGCTTTCTCGGCAACCATCGCTACATCCATATCCCTACAACAGTCCCTCAGCGTAGGCGACGCTTCAGCACCCCACAGTCTAGCTATATTTCGCTTTGCCACCATCATCCCCAGCATGGCCCTGTCCTGCTGTCGAAGGGTTAAGTCCGTTGCGTCCCATACGTTTAACAGGCAACGCCGGGGATCAGGTAGCAGGGAAACAGTCGTGGTTTGGGAGATGGTACGCATCACAGCGGCCCAGAACATAGCCACTCGACCACAATCACAAATAGTGTGATAGAACGTTCCCCTCTCCCCGCATCCACGAAGACAGTACTCGTGAGAGGTCTTCCCTATCTTATGCAACACTGTTCTGGTGTAGTACGTGTGGTGCAATATTTTCAGCGGTACCAGTTTAAGTCCGGAGGGGATCGCTGTATCCATCGGCGAGGAGATGGCCTCCTGCCATTCTGAATCATCAAAGTCGCCCACATCCCTCGACCAGCTCAACCGTAACTTAGCTAACCTGTCCGGGAGATTGTTGACCAGCTTTTGATACGTGAATGATGTTGCTTTGCCGGGCATGTGTTCTGTCAGTAATCTATCCTCAAGAGGAGTGGATTCCTGTAGGACTGTCTCTGCCGGGACGGCTGTCTGCAGTGCATGGCGGATTTGTATGTATCTATAATGTTCAGACTGTGCCATCTCATATTTGGTTTGTAGAAACGCGAAGTCTACTACCTTGCGCTTCTTCCAAAGGTCTCCCACAACCGATATTCCTATATTGCCCCACGCCTGGAACCCTTTACTGTTGCGAAGGAAACCTAGTCTGTATGAGTCCCACAATGGTGTCATTTGCGTGATTGTGTTAGCGCATTGGATGTGTCTGTGTGCCTTGTACCAGAGTTGAATCGTGTGTCGTGTCGGTCCCACTAGGTCGGTCGGAACACTACGGCCATAGAGGTTTGGCAACAAACATCTGGGTTCCAAGCATTGCCTGTCTGCTAAATAAGCGGGTTCAGTTTGCGGGGCATGCAACCAGTAGTTGATTTGTTTGAGGTGGGCCGCCCAGTAGTATAGTTCTATGTTAGGGAGTGCTATGCCTCCATCATACCAGTCTTTCACCAGTTTGCATTGCGCAATCCGTGCCGGCTTACCGTCCCACAGCAAAGCCGAGACCGCAGATGAGATCGCCGTGAAGGAGGAGGGCAGGGCCGGGAACGGCGTATTTTCGAGAATGTACAGGAAGCGGGGAAGCGTCATCATTTTGAACAGTGCAGCTTTGCCAAGGAGAGTCAGAGGGAGGGAGCGCCATACCTTTACATCCCGTTTGAATCGGTCCAGTGGGGGTTTCAAATTTAGGGCGTAGAATTCGTCCGGGTCTGACGAAGCATAAATACCCAGATATTTAAACGCCGCGTCGGTATAACTCAAGGGGCAGCTTCCCGGGAGCAACGGTGGGTGGACTGCAAGAACGAATAGGACCGATTTAGTCCAGTTAATCCTATATCCCGACACTCTCCCAAATTTTTCGCAGACATTAAGGAGCTCAAGAATTGACTTTTTGGGAGAGGTGAGATAGAGAAGGATGTCGTCCGCGTAGAGAGATATGCGATCTTCCCAAGTGGGTGACCACCGGATACCCTTAATGGATGGTTCCCATCGGATCCAGATTGCTAATGGTTCAAGGACCAGAGTAAACAGTAGGGGGGAGAGCGGGCAACCCTGCCTGGTCCCTCGACCGAGCGGGAAGTCCCTAGAGATGTGACCATTCGCCACTACCTGGGCCAGGGGTCCGGTATAGAGTAGACGAATCCAGGCGCAGAACTTGGGGCCGAAGCCCATGTGTTGAAGCACAGCAAATAAATTGGGCCATTCCACGGTGTCAAATGCCATAGTGGCGTCAAGGGAAAGGAGAACCGCAGGTTCTTTTATGCGTTCCCGGCGGGCAAAAACAGCCTGCAAACGTCGTAGGTTATGCAATGTATTGCGAGATGGCATAAAGCCAGGTTGATCTGGGTGCACCAAGGTAGTAAGGTGCGGGGCCAGTCGCTGCGCTAGTAATTTGGCGAGGATCTTTGGTTCTGCATTTATTAAAGAGATAGGGCGGTAAGAGGCGCAAGCCTCTGCCGCCTTACCAGGTTTATGGATCGGAATGATCGTGGCGAGGCGCTGATCTCTAGGGAGTTCTCCTGCTTCCAGACTATCGGTAAACATTTTGATGAGATGGGGGGCCGTGGTTTGAACCGTGTTCTTGTACAGCTCCACTGGGAACCCGATGGGGCCCAGTGCCTTACCAGACGCCAATGCATAGGTTGCCTCTTGTATTTCTTCCACTGTGATATCTGCCTCAAGTTGAAGCGCTGCTTCTGGGGAGAGGCCGGGAATGGTCAGGTCTTTGATATAATCATATGCCTCCTCGATCGAGACCTGCGCCTGGGGGTTGTACAGTGTTTCAAAGTGGTCTGCAAGTAGGTCGACTATGGCCCCGGGGTCCGAGGTCGTATGACCAGAAGGTGACGCCAGCTGTGCAATGACTCTACCCACTCTCTCCTTCTTGTCCAGCCATGCCAGCATCTTTCCGGCCTTGTCCCCCAGTTCGTAAACCCTATGACGGGTAGCCTTAATTGTATTCTGCACCATTTCTTTCTGGTGTGCCATCCACTCGGTGCGCCGTAGCCGGACAGCCTGGGCTGCTCCGAGGGACGGTCGAGTCTCCTGTTCCCGAATTGCAGTTTTAAGTGCCTCCTCTAAAGCGCTAAGTTCCTGCCGCTGCGTTCGCTTGTGGTCAGCAATTGAGGCTATGGCCTGTCCGCGTAGGACCGTTTTGTAAGCCTCCCACAGGGTGCTGTGTGAATCTACCGATCCAGAATTCTCCTGGAAATATCGTTCAGTGGCATTATTTAATACCTTCATTAGAGGGGTGACCTGCAGGTAGCTCGCGTGGATTGGGAAAATTCGGCTTTGATGGGTGCGGTGGTTCGTGTATGTGAGTCACAATGGAGAATGATCAGATATTCCCCTGGGGCAAATGTCTACCTCTTCAATGCCCTGCAGACCATCCCCAGACACCAAGATGTAATCTATCCGGGAGAGACAGTCGTGGGTAGCTGAGTAGTAAGTGTATTGCTTGTCGTAATGGTGTTCGTGTCTCCAGCAGTCCGTGAGTCCCAAGGCGTCAAGTAGTCCGAGGAGTCGTCCGGCTCCCCGCACCGTTGTCGTATGTGGGTGTCTATCGAGTTCTTGATCTGCAATGTCACTTGAAGTCGCCCCCTATCACCAACTTTGCGGTCGGCAGAGTCAAGAGAAAAGCTGTGAGGGCAGTGTGTGTTGTAGCGTGTAGGCCTGGCGGGATATATACAGACACAAAGTTAAAAAGCTGGCCCTCCCACTGCACCGTTGCCGCTGCAAAGCGTCCCTGATTATCTACACGTGTCTGTTGAACCACCATCTGAAAATTCATCCTTATTAGTATCCCTGTCCCCCTCGAACCCGATGAGAAGTCTGCATGTGCAATGAACTTCTATCCCCATCTATCCATTGCCTTTGAGGCCGAGCCTACCAGATGGGTTTCCTGCAGTGAAACTATGGCCGGGCTACAACGCTTTAGGTATTGCAGCACTAGGCCATGCTTCACCCTGTCCCCCAATCCCCGAACATTCCAAGTTAGGACTGTTAAAGCCGACTGGCGGGTTACACGAGTCTCAGGTGTATCCGCTACTTGTGCAGCCAGTTATCAGTGTGTGTAACATCGCCCATATCAATGGGGGGTAAATCCTGTAATGCATCTACTTTCGAGAAACATGTCGTCTTCATTATCATACAAAAAGAAAAAGAAACAAAGAAAAACAACCCAACCATCCTTCCACCCTGTGTCCCACCCACCCTCCCTGCCTCCCTGCTAGACAAACTTTCAACTGCCCGCCACCCCAACTCAGCAGAGCGCTCTATCCCTCCCAATACCCCAATACTTGCTTGTCGGGGGGAAGAGTTCAGCCAGGTACCAGCCCCTTAATGCCCCTAGTCTTGACCCAGGTCAGAGTCTCAAGCAGCAGAGGCCCGAATGTGCACTGGATCACTGTTGTAATAAAGGAGCAGCGATATGAAAACAGAGCTCATTCCTCTTCATGATGCCGAGAGTGGTGCAGATCGGTGCAGAGCTAGAGCCCCCGGCTGCACCTTCAGCGTCCCGGTGTCGGTGTGGTTTTGGTCTACGATCTGGTCTGTCCACAGTGTGCCATCCTTCCAACCAGTCATGTGCAGCCTCAGGGGTATCGAAAAACCAAGTCTTCTCGTCTGCCACCACACGAAGTCTTGCGGGAAAGAGCATTGAATAGGGCAACTCTTGTGCCCTAAGTAATTTCTTGACCTCCAAAAAACTTCGCCTTTTCCTGGAAACAGTCGCCGTGTAATCCGGAAAGAACGAGACCATAGAGTTTAGGACTCGGATGGGAGAGGCGTTTCTTGCTGCTTGTAAGATGGCGTCTCGGTCCCTAAAGTTGAATAACCTAGCGAGTACCGGTCTCGGGGCGCACCCGGTCTAGGTTTGCCACCGTGCACCCTGTGTGCACGCTCCACCGAGAAAAAGTTTGAAAGTCCCTTAGGTTGCAGTTTGGTGGTAATTAGCTCCTCAACATACAGGTCCATAGCTCTTGTGCCTTCTGATTCCGGAATACCAATGATCCGAACATTATTTCGCCTTGCCCACCCTTCTTGCTCGTCAAGCTTCTCCGCCAGCGCCTTATTCTCCTTTTCAAGCTGGGCGACCGAGGTCTGCAGTTCAGAAGTGTCCGCTACGAGAGACTTGGCTACTATTTCCACTTCTTTGACCCTATCCGCCATTTTGTGGAGATCAGCGCGTAACAAAAATACGTCTGTAGATATAGTGCCCACCGTCGCCTGTACGTTAGCAAGGGCCCTCATCACGTCTTCGAGAGTGACCTTTTTTGTCCCTTCGCCGTCTGCAGGCTTAGTTTGGGAGTGGCCGGGAGATGATCCTTTCTCATAAGCAAATTTATCCAGCTTCGCCGGCGTGGTGGTATGCCGCGGTCCCCTGCCAGCCATGGTGACATATGGCCGTTGCGTACAGTACTACGAAACAATGGGGCAGTTGGGGCGCCAAAGAAATTGTCGGGCCGCAAAGAAGCAGCAGTAACGTTTTATGGCGTTCCACACCCCGAATTCAGGCTCTGTAATACTCCGGAGTCTTGAAGAACGTGGGGCTGGGCCCACGATGCAGACCGTTTATCTGCGTATGCGCCGGGCCATACTGGAGTCTGTGCTGGGGAACGGAGGGGGAGAGGGTCGCCCCTGGGGCGTAGGCCGCTTTTCTCACGGCGGTATCCGAACAGAGGGGGTCCCGCACTCACCGCAGCCACCAGTTTCAATTCTGTCATGGCCAGCAGCCGGAACCGCAGAGCCCGGATCAGCAGCTATCGATATTAAGTCACCAGGCGAGCGTCGTATCAGCGCTGAGGAATCTTCCGTCCACTCGTTCCGCCGGATCGAGAGCGCCGTCTTCAAACTTCCGGTTCTTAGGCATCAGCCGGATCTAAACTTTAGCCCCCGGGCTCAGTTTTCCAGGTAGGCCGCAGTTCGTCAGCAAGTCTCTCAGGTCGATTTAAACCTCCGATTTACACAAAAGTCACATCAGGCGATACTGTTGGTCCTCCGATCCAAGAGGCCGTCGTCCGAGCAGCACATTTGTCAGGATAAGTGTGCAGATTTATTGAAAAGGGCGGCTGGGTCCCCGGAGCTCACAGGCTAAGCGGCCATCTTGATCAGCCGGTAGCCACACCCCATCTTTCAGCATTTTAATTAAGATATTGTAATTCCTTTGTCATTTGCTTACTGTGGAATAATAATAAAAATAATAATGAAAAAGATGAACCATATGGTTCTAATGTGATTCTTTACTAGAGAAGCAAAGATAGATGAGCAAGGTAGCGCTAGAGAGATGACAGAGCGAATTACAGGAGAGGTAAAGAAAGAGGAAGATAGAAAGGTAGTGATTGGAGATAAGGGATATATAGAGATGGAGTTAGAGATAGGCAGAGAGCTTGAGAGACAGAACTGAGAGAAAAATAGAAAGAGTCTAATGACTGTCCCAATCACTTTACAAGGTCCCTCACTCAGTGCTTTAAATGGGGGAAAATAAGTGCAGGTACTCATCAAATTGAGCTAGGGGGCGGGGCAAGGGCCGAGCTGAGGGCGGGGCATAATTATATAAAGACATACTGCTATCTGTCAAGTAATCATTTAGCCCTTAAATTACACTTATCAACAGTCTCAAATTGCCTGCATGTGCAAATTACCTCTGCACATGTGGGCATGGCACATGAGACAATTAATAACCTGTCTTCTAATATGCCCCTTTCAACTATGTAAGCCGCTCATTGCATTTAAAGGAACATGTTAGTTACACACCAAAAAACCTGATAAATGTATGAACATAAAGTGGTTATTTCCTCAAAAAAATTACATCAAGGCCAAACAATGTGTTATGCTTTAGTTTCTGCGTTTTTTTTATATTTGCAGGTTCAGTTCTTCGTACAGCATTCATACATTCTCTTGCCCACGAGTACGCACTCACACACAGGCCCAAGAACAAGCAGACATGCACACACAAAACATTCATCACATTTTCAGTTAAAATACCTGAACATTATGTCCCGATGCTCTCTCTGTCGCTTCTGCTCTCTCACCCAAAAGCAGTCATTCACTGACACAAAAGGCTCGCCACAGAATTAACAAGCACTGGCATAGCCAATAGGTCTCGCCTTTGGCACCTTATAAGTGTAACAGCTGATGTTGTTGCACCAAGGATATTGTGCTGCATAACTAAATACTTATAAGGTCCCAAAAGCGAGACCTATTGACTATGCCAACACAGAGACATCTCACTTCAAGCCCAAGTCTGAAGATCCCAGAACCCAGCTCAGCTCAGCGCAGGGAAGATCCCAGCCTTGTGTCCAACCAACTCCAGCCAAGTCTAGAGCTAATCTCCTTCAGTGAACCAGTCCTGCCCTCAGCTCACCTTTCTTTGCAAGTGCAACCCAACCCTGCCCTTAAATCTATCCTACCCTCTGCTCAGCCCTTTCCTTCTCACAGCACAGCAAAGAGCCAGTCTGTCCCCAGCTCAGACGAGGGTGGAGTCCAGCTCAGGGCCTAACACAGGACCCAGCCCAGAACACAGCTGTGTCCAGAAGAACCCAGTGCAGAACCCAAACCTGCCCAGAAGAACCCAGTGCAGCACCCAACTTTGTCCAGAAGAACACAACCCAGAACACAACCCTGCCCAGAAGAACCCAGTGCAGAATCCAACCCTGCTCAGAAGAACCCAGCCCAGAACCCAAGAACCCAGTCCAGAACCTAACCCATCCCAGAAGAACTTAGTCCAGACCCCAACCCTGCCCAGAAGAACCGAGCCCTGAACCCAACCCTATCTAGAAGAACCCAACGCAGAAGCCAACCCTGCCCAGAAGAACCCAGCCCATAACCCAACCCTGCCCAGAAGAACTCAGTGCAGAACCCAACCCTGTCCAGCAGAACCCAACCCTGTCCAGAAGAACCCAACCCTGCCCAGAATAAACCAGTGCAGAACCCAACCCTGTCCAGAAGAACACAGTGCAGAACCCAACCCTATCCAGAAGAACCCAACCCTACCCAGAATGACCCAGCCCATAACCCTGCCTGGGCCAGAGACAGGAGCTGCTTGCGAGCCACTCCCTGTTCTTGTGAGGCGATGTGTGAGTAGTAAGTGTTGTCAGTCCATCTTCGGTAAGGTGTATTCTTGCAGGTGATGAGATATTCTACAGGGAAGACTGACAATTCTGTTGGGCCTCCCACCTTCTAATGTGTGGCAGGTGCGGTTCTGTCCCAGTTGTGCTTTCTGTGAGTAAACTCCAGCATCAGCCTCGCGCGTGAAGCCATTTTATCACCAGTTTTCAGTGCACCCATGTCTGCAGCTCACTCCAGTCCTGTTCTCTGTCCAACCGGGTGACAGTTAATGATTCTAGCCCATTCCCAGACCAGTTGATGACCCAGCACAGCTCAGAGCCCGCCCAAGTTTAAAGTTTAGTTTTTTTGTCCAGCTCAGAGCCTAGACGAGCACCTAATTCATTAATCACTCTGGCTGGACACAAAACCCAGCCCAGGCCAAACTGTCTTCTAGCCTAAAACTAGAGACCACCCCCAGTCCCACAGAGACACTAACTCACAGCCCAGTTCTACTTAGAAATCTGAAAATATTTCAACTCCGATCCCACCCCAACCACAGCTCAACCTTGCTCGGATTTTCAGGCCAGAGGCCAGGCTCAGGACAGCATGGATATTACCAGGAGCAGACCTTGGCGGTAAGCTGTGTATCAACAGGAACAGAGCCTTAAATATGTACGTCTTTAGCTCCTTCCACTTTCAAATAAAGAACCCACACGATTCCTTTACTATACACCCGTTTTCATGACTCTTGTCAATAATCAGGATTTGCCAGAACCCTAGTTTTATGTATTTATGCCTCGTAGTGTGCAGTAGACAAACTTTAGCCTCATTATTTGTGAACATTCCTCAAATTCATCCAGATCACAATTCTGTAAAAATGTTATTTTGATTATAATATACGGACTGCTGACTGGAACCATCCCTGACTAACACCACATAAACCATTATGGTTTCCATCCAGAATGCTTCTGCAGATGCCGGTGAATATGCGTTTTGTTTTTACTTCGGTGGCTACCGGTAAATGGTACAAACTAGACGGAGCCAGTAGAGACATCTCAATGGCAAAAAGTGAAGGAGCAGGAGACAGGTGAAGATCTAAGCTTGCACTACAGAAAAGGGAGAGAGAGAGTGTCTCCCAACACTCCTCTCACCCGGTCAAGAGAAAGAGAGCATCAATGCCGCCAGTTCCTACCTCCCACGGCTTTCTCCTTGCAGACTCTCCGCCAGTTGTCTGGACCTTGAGTGGCTGCGAAATTTCACACCTGTGATCTAAAGTGCAGGGTTTGATCGGACCCTGTCAGTCACAGCTTGATGCTGAGCTGATCCCTTGCCACACTAACAAAATGTAATGACCCACTGCTGAATGATGCAGCAGCGGCTTGGCACAGGGCTACAGTGGCGCTTTGACTGAGAGTGGCGCTCAGACAGCCTCATCCTCCGCAACACATGTACCACTGAGCCTACCAGTCATGAGTACCGGTACGCTCCGTGGCGATGAAAAAGTGCCGGTACTCGGGAGGTTAAAAATAAAAATTGCCGGTACTCAGTACCGGCCCATTTAAAGCACTGCCCCCACTGGAAGATGAGGATTCTCTACAATCAATCACTTTGCTCACTCTTTGAAAGTCTCTGCTGCAAACCGCCCTCCCCATAAAAGCACATTTCAGGCTTTCATGTCTTAAGGCCATGCTTCTGTGTTAAGGCCATGCTTCTGGAAGGCCGGGCTCACCACTGACTGTCCCACCAGACTGGAGAAGAGGGCATTAATAGTCATCAATGTAGGTTGTCCTAGTCTACAATGTCACAAGCATATCAGGTCATGTTAATGCAAACTTGTGAAGAACGAAAATGAGACCACCGAAAACTTGTGGAAAACTCAACAGCACTATTTACTAGTGCCAGTAGGAATTAGTGCACCAGTGCTTAGTTTGTAAAGGAATGCGTACCAGTCTCAAAGTTTTGCCAGAGCTCTGCCGTACTCTAAAGCTATTATATTGATAAGTTAATTATTTTTGGCTGTAGAAGTGTTCTGAATGAAATTTTCTATTTATTTGTCATTTGTATTTTATAAACATTTGTTCTTGCACTGTCATGTCAGACTCTTTTGCATGTTTTTCCATATTTCTTACATTATTATGAATATGTATTCCAGAGCCCTCTTATTTTCTATGCATTTCTATACAGGGCGCTCCTTCATTATGGATCTGTGGCCTATCAGAGACAGGCACTCTGTCTCGTGCATCTTCACCCACCACAAGGTGTGGGCCACTGATTCCGGTCCCCTGGGGATGATATCTGCTTTCTTTCCCCACTCCCGCGCAAGTATTGGCCCCTCCATTCAGTGGATGAGCTCGAGTACCTTTGTATTTAAATGCCAATGTGCACTTTTTTTGTGGATTGAAAACTCACACTGGGGGGCGTGGTCTGGCCACGAGGGAGAATGGCCGCCTGAGAGAAGAGCTCCGCGACGGCACCCATCCAGAGGCACTCTCATTTACGGTGAGTTTGGGGCTAATAATTAGACATTTTCCAGAAGGTGAAATTATCTGGTCATGAATAGTGTGTTTTGTTCTGACTGGTGACCTTTTTAGGTCGAGCCTAGACGAAAGCAAAAGCGAAGCTTTTGCTGTCTAGGTCGACAACTTATCTTATCACTCTGGGGGGAATGTGGACAGCAGACTGACACTCGCTTCTCCTGCCGGAGATTTTACCTCGTGGGCGCGCACAGCGCCGTGCCCCTCTCGTGCCTCATATTCCCGTGCGCAAACACTCACACAGCCACACTCACGCATGCGCACATACACAGCCACACGCATACACAGACACAGACACACACACACAGACACACACACACACACACACTGCATACACACACGCACCCCCCCTTAAACAGACCCACGCGCACACAGACAGACACACGCACAGACACACTCGAACACACACAGACACACGCGCGTACACTACCCCCCCCCCACACCACTCACAGGGCTCTTTCGGCGTGTTCCATGTCTCCTCCGCAGCGCTGGTCTTCACCCGGGCCCCCTCCTGGGACCCGGGACTTCAGATGCCGCACTACGCTTTGGCGCCGGGGCTCGGAGCGCGCATGCGCGGGCAGCCCCCGCCCTCTCACTTAGCTGTGTAGGAAAGAAGGGTCCCAGTAGAGTTGCTATACATATTTTGCTTGCATTTATTATGGAAAATTCAAAAGGAATGGCATACAGTGTCAATTAATCACATTGCATGATCCAAATTATTTGGTCAAATAAAAGTGCCCCAAGAAAGGAAAAGGAAGGGGGGGAATAGCGTGATGCTGTGCAGGACAGTGAGGGAATAAAGTTTGTGACAAACTTAAATATTGCAATATTAATTTTCAATGCAATACAATTTTAAGGCTTCAGATCCCTGAGCCAGAGAAGTTAGGGGATTATAGCATATCCCAAAAGTTTAAGGACTATTTCTTTTGACACCGAAAAGTTCAAAATTATGGGGAAGTGTCAACTGAACAGAGTATGAAAGTAGCCGTCGACGTTTCGACCCCACGCTACATCTGTAGGCGTTTGTCTAGCCTTACATCGGGGTCTTCATCAGGACAAGGTGGTCAACAAAGGGGCACAACAGTATCTAGAAAATGTAAAACAATAAGGTGTAAAAAGCCGACCATCAATGTCAAAGTTGCCGGAGTGAGCGGCAATCACATTAGTCATACAGTTTCCATGGGTGTTTGTTGGCAAATAATTATAGATAATTGTGAACATTCTTTTAAAATAACACACATGCGAAAAAATCACAACCTAAGGTATACATTTCTATGTAATTCAGTAAAACCAGTGAAGGGTAGCTTGTTAAATTAGATATTATCTAGCGTGTACAGGATAACACACAGAAACACAACATCCTGACTTGACCAGGGGAGACCAAATAGTCCCATACTACAAAATATCATATTATAAAATGACCTCTAAGGATCATGTCGCCAATACTCTTTGGGGTACTCTGTCAGGGGTACCATATGGACCATGTGAAATCGGGACCCAGATGGAAAGGGGTGCTAACATGATTTACATAAGCCACAAAAAGGGGACATACCAGCTCGGTCCGGGCAAGAAACACGATTATATTCTCATTTGTCATCAGGTGACTGGTCTAAGTTTGAGAACAAGGTGGCGAATAGGTCATGTTCACATCAGATGCTTGGGTTGGATCTGTGAACAAGTTGCCAAATATTAGTGCACTGGGTCACATTATTGAGGTGGAAACAGCATGTGTTGGGATCAGGGCTTACCTCTTATGGTTACCCAAGATTTGAAGGACGACGAGGCGTCACTGTGGGTCGCCTTCGGTGTGCTGCATATCTAAGCAGAGAAATGGAGGGTGACTTGTTCACAGATCCAACCCAAGCATCTGATGTGAACATGACCTATTCGCCACCTTGTTCTTAAACTTAGACCAGTCACCTGATGACAAATGAGAATATAATCGTGTTTCTTGCCCGGACCGAGCTGGTATGTCCCCTTTTTGTGGCTTATGTAAATCATGTTAGCACCCCTTTCCATCTGGGTCCCGATTTCACATGGTCCATATGGTACCCCTGACAGAGTACCCCAAAGAGTATTGGCGACATGATCCTTAGAGGTCATTTTATAATATGATATTTTGTAGTATGGGACTAATTGGTCTCCCCTGGTCAAGTCAGGATGTTGTGTTTCTGTGTGTTATCCTGTACACGCTAGATAATATCTAATTTAACAAGCTACCCTTCACTGGTTTTACTGAATTACATAGAAATGTATACCTTAGGTTGTGATTTTTTCGCATGTGTGTTATTTTAAAAGAATGTTCACAATTATCTATAATTATTTGCCAACAAACACCCATGGAAACTGTATGACTAATGTGATTGCCGCTCACTCCGGCAACTTTGACATTGATGGTCGGCTTTTTACACCTTATTGTTTTACATTTTCTAGATACTGTTGTGCCCCTTTGTTGACCACCTTGTCCTGATGAAGACCCCGATGTAAGGCTAGACAAACGCCTACAGATGTAGCGTGGGGTCGAAACGTCGACGGCTACTTTCATACTCTGTTCAGTTGACACTTCCCCATAATTTTGAACTTTTCGGTGTCAACAGAAATAGTCCTTAAACTTTTGGGATATGCTATAATCCCCTAACTTCTCTGGCTCGGGGATCTGAAGCCTTAAAATTGTATTGCATTGAAAATTAATATTGCAATATTTAAGTTTGTCACGAACTTTATTCCCTCACTGTCCTGTTTCCTGCACAGCATCACGCTATTCCCCCCCTTCCTTTTCCTTTCTTGGGGCACTTTTATTTGACCAAATAATTTGGATCATGCAATGTGATTAATTGACACTGTATGCCATTCCTTTTGAATTTTCCATAATAAATGCAAGCAAAATATGTATAGCAACTCTACTGGGACCCTTCTTTCCTACACCGTATAGTACCCAGGCCCCATGTGGATTCCCCGGGTTGAACCCCCCTCTTAGATCAACTCTCACTTAGCTGGGCTGCTTTCTGTTTCTGTTTTCTGTCAGGCTTCTTTAGAAGTGGGGTTGGTGCATGCCTGGCCTCCCTTAGGCCCCACCCACCCGTCGCTCGTCACATGTGCGTTGTGTCCTTGCTTCACACTCGAGACCCACTTTTTTCAGAGGCTTCCGTCGTCTCTCACCACCGCAGTTAACGACTTCAGTGCAGCTTTTGTCCATTTGGGTGTTTTCGGGTAGCGCTAGCCCGCTGCTTTGATGGCTTCGGTGTGCTTAGAGACATTATAGGGAAAAGAGCATGGCAAAGGCAGCTCACATGGTGTGTCGGTCGTGACCCCGAGCAGGCTGCAAACCACTCTCAGTCCTGCCAAGTATCCTGTATCACACATTTGTGTGCGCTGTTCCGCTTCGCCGCACTTAGATGTCAGTCATGCATTTGTAGCGCCTCCTTGACACCACCGTAGGTCACGGTGCAGAGGAAGAGGCAAGCAGTACCGAAATTGACGCCCTGGGCAAACACTTCTGATGAGCATGCAGCGGACCACCTGCTGCTCTAGGAGAGTTTCTTGAATAGTCTCAAGTGTGCTAAGTCTATAGGGTAGGTCAAGAGTATTGTGCCGAACCGGTGGCTCATTGCTGTGACCAATGAGCTTTCATTGGAGCACAGCTACTGCGGGCCGGCCAGGGGCATGGCAATCACGTGACACAGTGAGGTCACATGATTGCAACAAACAATGTATCCATAACTCTTAGAGTGTGCGGCAGGGCAAGCGGCAGTTATGTTATTTTTTTGTTTTTCACGCCGCAATCATTATTTAGGTGCCTCTTCCACAATGCGCGCTGGCGTTCAACTGGACAGTGAAATTGGTTGTTGAGTCATGGCAGAGCCAGCTGAGGGGTATGTGCAAGCCACTGTGTGACCGCTTGCACCACCGCAGTCTTGCCTCGGCCTCTTTGAGGCTCACCCGGCCCAACCAGTGTTGGGGGCAGCTGACTCAGTTGTGAGTCTGCTGCCGCCCTGTAGCAGAGCTAGGTGCTGCTTGCCACTTTTGACCCGCTGCCTGCTCTGTGCAGTGTACGGAGTGGTACAATCATGGTCCCGTGGTGGACAAGGGATCAACCAACTCCGGCCCGACCAAAGCCGTGCTGCCTGCATTGCAGCTGTGAGAGCATGTACCAGCCCGGGGGGAGACACCTGTTGCTGTCTTCGTTCGTCGCCTGCCTCAAATCCAAGTAAGTGAATTTATAAACTGTGAACTCAAAAAACTCTTTTAAATAAAAGTGATGGCCATTTTACTGGCCAGATTTATAGCGGCCGAGTAGTCTAGAAAGCGATTAGGTAAACCTTGTTATTTTACGTTTGTCAGAGCAAAACAAGAAATTAAAGAACACCTGCTGAACATTTCTGTAGTGGAGTCTGCACCGTGGCTACATTCCGTTCCCCAGCGAGCGATGATGTGTGCTTGCATGTGAGGAGACCAAATCTGGAAAACAGATCCGCCTCTTTCTCTTCTTATCCCCCACTATAGCAGTCATTATTTATTCTCTGTACTTGAGATGAGCTAGTGGCAAGCACACTGCGCCAGATTTTGCAATAGATAATCTGACCGTATTACAATAACTGACCGCAAAAATTTACAGAAACATTCTTTTGTTTGCAGTGGCACGGCGCACACTGTCAATGAGTGGTGCAGATCGGAGTCCTCGTTTTGTTTAACAGTATGATCAGCTTAGAAGAGAACTAAAGTGCTTCAGTTTCTGGTGCTTTCCAGCAGTTTAAACATCTTCTTATGGGTGTGGCAGCTGATATTTATATGTTTTCCTGGTTTTCATTGCCTGATTTTGGTTGCGAGAAAGTGTCACTCATAGTTGTTGAAATATCACACATAATTACACTGAATTTATGAAAATGTCACACATGGCAATCTGAAATCTTGGAAGCTATGCAGTCTTCACTGGGGAAGGAAGGGTTAGGTCCTCGCGCACCTTTTGCCCTAGTTTTGAAGTGCGATGCGGTTACCCACAGGCCAACAGTTTAGCGCTTGATTTCGTTCTTTGAGGGACTTTGCTACTGTCTGCATTTGATCACTTTGAATTTCCTTTAATGTAATGTTTCAAAAACGTTCCCTTAAGTTTAATTACGCAACCCCTGCAGATAACACACGCCAAGGGTTTAAATCACAAACCAGTTACGTGAAATAATGGATTATGTATTTACTCTGCTGTTTTCTTTGCAATTTCAGTTTTTCGCGCTGACATTACAGTAGTATTTATTCTACCCCCCAACCTTGTAACATATTCTTGTTGTCCTTTCTTTCCAAGAGCCTTTCTGATAACAACCCACTGCACAATCCAAGAACACCCACATCACTCTAGTGTTTACCAACACAGTGCCTTACTTGCCCAGCTCACAGAGGCTGCTTTCCCAAATGTTCTGTGCTGTTGGGGCAGTGGGTCCTCAATCTGGGAACGATTTACAAATAAAAGAATGAGCACATGTACTCACCAAAGACCACAGAATCTCCGTCTACCTGGGCAGCACCAGGGTCGCCACCCAAGGCCCCGGCCTGGTGATAGGGAGACCGGTCCTGAGGCGGCAAGTGGGGGCGCCGACGTGCGCCATGGGATAAGCTTTGGATCCTACACCCGTAGTTGTAGATCATTAAAAAAGAGATCACTTGTTGCTTGGCTTCTGTGTCATACATACAAAAGCTAGCCAATTTGGCAAGTGTGAAGGTTGTTGTGCCAGTGTTTTGGTTAGCCCTGAGAGCGAGACACACTGGAGTAGTTACTGCAAGCGCCTGTCCAACTGAGCAGGATAGAATATCTGGGGTCAGCTGTCCCAGAGTCATTGCAGGGCTCACTACTGGTAGCACTACACAACAAGCATTTGCAATGCAATAGCTCTCGCTTTTGCGAGAGTTTAAACTATCGGCATTGTAAATTACATACCTTTTATTTATTGGTTTTAAAAATAAAGACATAACTAAGACATTGTCAATTACAATACCAATAGCTCAAACTCTCGCAATGCGAGACCTATTGCATTCCAAATGTTTGTTTTGGAGGGCTTTTCTCAAGCTGAAGAATGCCTGAGGAGACAAGCAGCCGGGCCTTTGACCTCATGACCTATTTGGAATCCCCATGAGGAAGGCCTGAGGAGAGTAGCACTTATTGGGCCTTGCCTAATGCACAGGCCTGCCTTCCTGTGAACACTTGAGCTTGAGATATGTGAGGTAGACAATTCTGTGGTTTTCAACTTTGAAATGTGAAGTGGGTCTTCAAAGATAAAGGTCAGTGTCAAAGTTGTTATTCACAGAGTAAATGAAAGACTTTTCAGTCACATGAGCTGTTCTTGAATTGAGGCACTTCTGAATTTAAAAACAAGATAAACAAGCTCAGACATCATTGCAGCCACACTTGTGGCTGAATTTCAGACTTGAATAACCTTTTTTAGGGTTAACTTTGACTGGGAAACATTCGCATATACCGGAAACAGGTCTGCATTCTTCTGGGCTCTAATAATTTCATGCTGGTAAGAACGGTCTTTGCCTTTGTACACTGTGGCTAAATCCTGTGACTGAATGACCCTTTCTGGGGTTAATTATGACTAAAATTATTATTTCATTGGCATTTTGAAAACCGAAGCACAGCTGAGTAGCTGAAGCACCTCACACGCTGCCTTTCTGCGCTGCCATTAACATATGAATTGCCAGCGCTTTAAACTCTGATTTACAACCTCTCTAATAGCCATCTGGAAAACTTTACAAGAACATTAAAGAGCAGCTTTCCACGTGAACCAATACTTCCTGTATTTGTGGGGAATAATTATTTTCAGAATGTCAAAAGTTAGATCAAAAGGTTTCTGAAATAATTTACCACAGAATCTCTTCAATTGTCATTTGGAAACCTTGTTAAGGGAAAGTCAGAGAACAGCGCTTCCAAATGTATTAATACTACCAGTATCCCTGGAAGTCCTTTATTTTTCAAAATGTAATAAGTAAGACTGGCGCAGTGGTTTGAAGTTTGTATACATATTATCTCAACATTATGAAGTTTATAGTTGCAATCATTAGTCATTGCTCGCTTATAATGTTTTCCTGAAATTTTATGAGGAGCTTCATTTGGCTGTGACTATTTTGATGTTGATATGAGGTGAATTTCTACATGTTTCTTCTCATTCCGTGGCAATTCTGTTATTACTGACTTTTGCTATATAATGTGAGACTCATTATTTCAAGAGGCTTTTCATACATCTGAAAACAATGTAGTAAACAAACAAAACTTTTTCTCATAGCTATGATTTGTTAATCATATGTGTTGATATTGTTTTACTAGCAGTTGGCATATAATGTAAGGGGAAATTTCTACATTCAGTTATTCAAGAGGACGTTCCATGATATTGTATGCAATATAATGTGTCATCTTTGAGGAATGGTACATGGTCTTTTATTGTTATTCTGCAGAAAATAACGTCAGCTAAGACAGTGGCTTTATATCCCTCGCAAACTATTGTTCTGCTTACACCTCTTTAAGTAAATAACGCCTTTCTACCTGATCTTAGCCTTTCACCATATCAGTTTGTACGGATCATCTATTGGATTGCTTCATCACCTCATCAGCCAAAAAGAGCTTATATGTTCGTCACTCTGTCAAGGCAACATAATATTAAGTAAATAGAAACTGCTTCATCTTTTTTGACAACTTTGCCCGCTATTGTTCTTTACATTTTTAAATATTTGAGGCGACGCCCGATTTTCCTCAGCATGTATTTTTTTTGAAATGTTATTATTGCCTTCACCTATGATATATATAACTTGCTCAGTTTGAGATATTGCATTATATGTTGTATTGCTATTTTCTGCTTATTGTTGTCAATTGTGAATTTGTTTTCATAATTGCTTCTCACCACGTTACCACATCAATACGTTACTGTAGAGCGTCTATGAAGCGCAATATACAAATGTCTACAAATAGGAATGGGAGTAAAATACCTAAACAACCACTCTTTACAGAAGTTTTGAAACAATCTACTGCTATGCCAAAGCAAGGGAACTCATCCTCTTCAACGAATATGCCCCAAACTGCGCCCTCTCATGGTGACCAGACTTTAACAGACACCATACAACGTATATTGCAGGAGCTTTCTGGGGTCTATCGTCGATTGGAAGGGATGAATATCACAATTACATCTCTGGCTGAAGAAACTAAATAGATTAGAGCAGACCTTACAACGTTTCATACTAGAATTGAAAGTCTTGACTCTAAAATAATGGCCATGGAGAGTCGCCTTGATACAGTCCAAAGCTCAGACCAAGATCTTCTCTTTTTGCATAGCAAAATCATTGACTTAGAAGATCGCAGTAGAAGTGACAATCTTCGCTTCTTTGACTTTCCGGAAAATATTGAAGGACACAACATGGAAATATTCCTCTGTGATACCCTTCCAATAATGACTGAAATTTCCTTTACTCCACCTCTTGAAATTCAACGAGCTCACAGAATTGGCCCTCTACGCACAGACCCTGCTGCGCGCTCGAGGCCAATTATTGCCTGTTTTCTTTGTCATGAGCAAACCCGACAAATATTGATGCAGCTTGCTCACGAGGCTCTTTTCTTTTTAAGGGTCATAATATTCACGTAGCAGTGGAGTTTTCTAAAGAGACGAATGAAAGACGGAAGGCGTTTCTCTCCATGCGGCCTCAACTACGTCAGTTAGACATTAAATATGGGTTGTTTGAGCCTGCACGCTTCCGTATTATCAAAAATGGAGAAACCAAGGACTTCTATGACCTGAACTTCTACTAAATTTCTTAGATGACATCAAATCTCAAGACATGGATACGCAGTCCTCCCATTGTGAACAGTTCCAACCGTCTTCTTCCTTTTCCCCACAACTGCCGGTGCAAAGCCCACAAGCATCTAGTAACTTTAGACAACGGGGTAGCGACTTGAATAGAGTCAATCGTTGCCAGGAAGATAAAGCCTCAGCTTTGCATTCTGTCTCTACACTTACAAACGAGCCGCAGGGAAACAAATTTAGATCACCTCTTAAAACTCCTTCAGATGCTGACTGAATAGTTTACTATTATTTAACACTCTGTTTCTGTGCTTTGTTGTACTTTTGCCATATCTTGTATTCAATTTAGATTTTTCTTCATCAATGTTACTATTAGATGCCTTATATTCAGTATTTTTTTCTGCTATGAGATGTGTATCTACCTATTATTAAATTGCCTGTTCTATGCTTAGACATAGTTCTTAGTAAATTGCATGTTTTTTCTTCATCCTCAATCCCTCTTCGGGGTATTGGAATTACTTTATCTATTTCTGCATGTTTTATCATTCCTATGTTGCTCAATGGATTAAGGTAGGTATTGGTATTCCCTTTCTTTATACGTCTAAATTCTATGATTATGCATATCCCCCCCTTATTTTATTCTATAGTGCAACACGTTACCCTTCATTATAGTATACCATTTTAATATGTATTTCTGTAGCTTTAGCTTGGATATTAATTGCTAATATGCTATGTGCCTTTTGAGTTCTTTTAATTATGAGTGCTAATTTTATTGGTCATTCATATTTTGTTAAAAGCTGCTGTTATTTGGATTCCTCATAATTTTGCCATCATTTATTGCACTCTTCCGATACTGTATTCTTACTGTTTTACCATGTTAAGGTTCTGTTTGTTGATATTTCGTTAATAAGCTGTAACAAGATACTGCAGGGCATAATCTAAGATAGTCATTATAGTATTTGGCTGATTAATTACTACCTAAGGCATTCTTAAATTGTTTTCATCACTCCTCTATCATATTCTACTGTATCTATATCTCTTTGTTAATTCATTCTCCAGGGCTCCTTACCTTCCACTATCATCTACTCCGCTGATTCATACCTTTTCTTTTCCTCGATGGGGTCCTGTCCCGCGGCGGTGTTCTAGTGCGCCCAGGCCCGGGTTTCACAGTCTAGGTTTCCTAACTTTTCTTCATATCTTATTCTCACATCCACTTCTTCTAATCTCCCTTTCCCCTACTTTTTTCTATTTCTATTTATTTTTTCAAATACATAACATCTGCCTCATTTCTACTTGACTACTCACATACCTCTATCCTGTTTGATTCCCTCCTTTCTCTGCACTATTATCTTATACGTTTCTGATACTATCACCTCTTTTCTTACTTAATAACCAGAGTAACTCCCTCTCCTATTCTGCCCTACCCACCCTATTCTTCTTCTTTATTATTTCTTTGAATATTTTCCACTATGACTCATGCTCATCCTTTATCTGTTGTTACATGGAATGTACATGGTCTCACCCATTACATTAAAAGAAAGAAAGTTCTTTCATATTTGCAGTCCAAACATGTGGACATAGCTTTGTTGCAGGAAACGCACCTGGATGGAATTGAATCTAACAAACTCAGCAGAGACTGGGTTGGGAAGGTCATTCATAGCAGCATACGTAGGAAGGACCCCACCAACCCTAATCCTGTCCGTAAATGTGGAGTGGCTATTCTTATCCGGAGATCGCTTCCCATTACAATTTCCAAGACATGGTCAGATCCTGATGGTCGCTAGGTCTTCGCTAAATTACGAATTGGGAATTCTTCAATTTATCTTGGAACCATTTATGTTCTGATTGGTACTAAAAAACGATTTTTCCTCCAATTGAATAGTCTTCTTACTGAGATCAATTCTTCCAAATATCTCATCGGAGGGGACTGGAATTTGATTCAAGATCCTATCCACGACAAAACGGGTCAGTTTGATAAGGTTAATGCAGCAGGTAGGGCCATCTTACAAGACATACTTTCTGATAATGGTTTGGTTGACCATTGGCGTCTCAGTCATCCACATGATAAGGAATATACATTCTTTTCTTCCTTGCATGGCACATTTTCCCGTTTGGATTATTTTCTGTTATCTGATAAAGCGGTTCAATTGGTCACAGATTCTAACATTTTGGAAGCTGCTTTATCTGATCACTCACCTGTTCTTATATCTCTTGATTTAGGTTTATCTAAACCAGGACGCAAACCATGGCGAATGAGTTTACAGAAATATAGGACACCTGGGGGTAAGCTTCTTTTGCAATCTCATTTCCAATATTATCTCACTATTAATGAGGACTCTGTCTCTTCTAAGAGAACAATTTGGGCAGCAGCAAAAGCCACTATTTAGAGGGCAGTTAATGCAGGATGCTGCTATTATCAACAAGAATAATATATCAAAACAAACAGAACTAGAACGAGACATTCAACATTACTCTCAATTATATATATCGAACCCTACTTTACAGAATCGCAAATTGTTGGAACAAGCACGCATGTCTCTTAATGGTCTCTTTGCATCTAAGGCTGAGTATGCATTGCAGAAGATGAAAGGGAGACATTACGAACAAGGAGAAAAGGCTGGCTGATTATTGGCTGCACAATTGCGTCAGAGAGAAGCTGCAATGGCTATTCCATTTCATAACAGATTGTAGAGTATGTACTGTTAACCTTTTCCTTATCTCTATTACTAGGAGTAAATTTCATAATCTATCAATTCATTATTCTTTTCAAATAAGGTTTTCTTATTTACCTTATTCACGTTGATATTAACTATGTATTTTATTGCATAATTCAATAAAAAATTTCAACACAAAAAAAAGAAAAAACTCACTTATTTTGCAGTACCCCCAAACTTTTGATTCCCTTAAAATTCAAAGAGTAGGAGTGAGTAGTTACTGCTTCGCTCATTCACTTGGGTATCTCACTATTATGATGATTCTATTTTGTAGTACACTAAATTATTTATCATTCCACTCCTATGAGTGAGTACCCATTGAGTAGAATCTTCACATGGGTGTCTCAATTTTGTACCTTATGGTGTACTTCATAATATCTTCCCCTTCTTTTAGCAGCAACATAAATACTTGGTCAGTGGCTTAACAAAACTTGAGGGCCACCCCCCTGCAGAGCACACTGAGGGGGGCCCCCCGGCGACTCAGCCACCCACCAACCACTTTGCCCTACCACCCAACAATCTAGTATATTTTTATTTGAAACCTCCAATATTTACATGAAAATACTGTGCCTACTGTTTAAAGTTAATGGTCCTGAGTAGTCATAGATAAAAGAGTGCACAATGAGTGATGCAACAGTGTGAGTAGGGTAAGAGGAGCGACTGCAGGGTGAGTGAGGTGACCATATGTAAGTGCAGAGTTGACCGAATGAATGCATTGTTAGTTATGGGCTTATTTGAGTGAGATTGCAGATTGAGCAGTGAGGGGGACAGGTGAGTGAAGTGTGACATGAGTGCAGGGTCAGTAGTGTGCTTGTGTGACTGCAGGGTGAGGTACAGGGTGAACAGCACAAGTGCACTGCAAGTGCAGAGTGATGACTGAATGCAGGGTGAGCGGGTGAATGGTGTGAGTGTATGGTGGTCAGTGTGAGTGCATTGGGATTGCTGTGAGTACAGGGTGAGCATAAAAGTGAAGGGCGAGAATGAGGAGTGAGTTGTTTGAATGCAGGGTGCATTCCCGGACACTTGAAGTAACTCAGCATGCTCTTGACGGTGACGTAGGGTTTCAGGTATAAGTTAATCTATTGTTATTCTGGCATTATTAGGGATAGAGGGTGTAGGAAATAATGTGCTGATCGTGCAACAAACTTCCAGTCTTATGGTTAGGGTTACCAGCTCATTATTTTGATGCCCCTACAGGACAAAAATAAGCAGTCACCTAAAGCCTTATTTTCAGCACTTATGGGTGCATACTTCGCACAGCAAACATAAATAGAAAACACTTTTAATTTCATTCTAGGGCTACCTGAATGATTCATGACTGATAATTAAAGGGAACAAAGACAGAAAAGTCACTTTACAAATGAATACATACATTTTTATTTATAACCCTATTTAGTGTCAAGACTAGGTCTTTCAGTGTCTTTAAACAACACATGGCTGGCATTTTTCTTTTGGCAACCCAACTTTATATTCCTTTTCATGAAATGCATTCTCAAACTACAGCAGTAAATGTAAATTTCAAATGTAAGGAATAGGCAGAGTGGGGGCCCAGGGCAGGTACTGGAGCCAGAAAAAAACGAAGCCTCTGTAACCAGTTTACAAAGGTATGTAACTATGCAAATGGTCACTGGCCTCGAGGCAGTTGCCTTCAACCTTGCTTCCAGGCCTGGAAGCTCAAGTCACTGTGACCTGCACTCATCGCAGGCACCTTTTAATGTATGAGGTAGGACTGTTATGAGGTAACTCACCGGTGTAACCAACCCCGGCGAGAGAGTAGTGCTGCCTGTGTGTGCTACAGAGCTGATGGGGCCCCTGGAGGCTGGAAAATAGGGTCTGCTTGGGGCATAGCTGCCAAGGTTTCAGATTGCCATGTGTGACTGTTGTTGATGTATGTTGGATCCCCCTGTCAGTAATCTCTATGACATACACAGATAATTCAATTTTTCAATAAAAACGTTATGGACTTAAAATCGAAATGTGAAACTGATTTTTGTTTGCCAGGAGGCAGTCACAGGAGCAATATTAATTTTTGCAGACCCCTCAGTCAGAATACTGGGAATATATTGGGGACTCCTTTTCACTGCAACACCAAGAACCTTCACATTCCACCACAGTCCCAGCTCTGATTGGGTCTAACAGTTCCTCCCCTCTGGTGGCCACAGAACCTTTCCCTTCTCAAGTAAGAGGGCCACCATGTCTTTCTCAACAAAGATTATTCCCGTTTCACCTGTCTGGAGAATGGGTGTAGTAAAAAAAAATCCTTAATTCATGGAACCATGCTACAAATTCTCCCTTTTTACTCAATCAATGTGTTGTCAATAGCCAACAAAAAGGGGCCCTATATTCATGTCCTTAACTTTGCCTGCAAAAACATTGATCCAGTGTCTGCACAATGAATGAAAGTTCTGAAAAGCAGGTGATGAGACGGCCCACTCTCCATTTTTGCCCTCACCCTCAGAGGGAAAAAAGAAATCTTAACTCTGCAGCAGTGCCACCCTTTGCTACCTTTAATGCAACTTCAGTGAGACTCGTTATAGTTCTTCCACAGTCTCATCATGTCAGAACTGAAGCATTTTCAATATTATATACAAGGAAGCAGTAGATGTTGCTTATTTATCTTATGGAACTAATAACCACTGACAAAGCCAATAATACTGGCTTGTTCTATGTGTAATTTTACTTGCAATATTTATCTGGAGGCAATGACAGTTTTTTTTCATCCCGCTTAAAGCCCTGCTGTCAGGTAAGTATGTAGGTCAGTATGTAGGCCGTTTTTTTCGCTAGTTGTTGACCTGCCTTATGGTCAAGTGTGCGGGTTTTTACTGTTGATTTTTATGATAATAAAGCAAACATTGCCTGCAGCAAACTCAAATCAGTAAAGTCCTTCCATACCTTACAAAAAACGTATACAGCATGTGTTTACAAGTTGAAAACTGTCCTAGTTTGCAAACATGGGACACTTTTCTAGCTAACTAACACCCTAATAGGGACCCCTTTTATTTTGGTACAGAGGTATATTTTCTGTCCAGTCTAATGCTGCATGTTAGGCAGGGCCACTGGAATTATGTGATTGTGAGTTGCTGCGATTTCTGCATAATTATGCATTTAATGCATTTGCCACATAATCCATCAGCTGCTGATCTACAGATTTTAACAACAAAATGTATTTCTATCTCAAACGGTTCAAAAGTTACTGAAAATGGAGCGACACGTCTTCCAGCATGAGGGAAAGCCATTTGAAAAGATGGGATAGTCAACTTCCTGTTTCCCACTGCTAACTTTGGGTGTCAAATTGGTACTAATGGGTGCAACCAGTGCCCAAACAGAGTTACCAAGTTTAAAAATGAAGTAATACTATTTCAAAATGTGACGGATTATGCCGCATAATTTGCCTTTTCTTGCCACATAATTTACTCACCCTGCCACGCAATTTAACCCTCTCCTGCCACATAATTCCAGTGGTTCTGCTGTTAAGGGTAATCCATGGCAGTAATTTTGTTCCTGTTTATATTTGCCATGCTTTACTGAATCTTGCATTCCCAAGAGTGCTAGCTATTTCCAGCATGTGTGTTTGTGTATTTTATTTCACAGCATATTACTCTTGGATGATGCACCCTTTATATTGAGTCGCCTCCAGGTGTTTATAACAGGCTACAGTTGAGAATTTGGACTTGAGGCTGCAGGCAGTACAACTTTCACACTGTGCCTGTCTGGGGGTCAAAAAGGTGTTCAGATTACATGACCATTCAAAAAATGGCCCTGCATTGCAGTTGTGATTCTGTGCAAGTGTGTGTGAAGAGCTACTTATTGGTCAAACAACAAAGTGAAAGTATAATAATTTATTGTAGTTACTCATTTAGCTTAAACTGCTAACAACCATTGACAAATCCGAGTCGCGGCTGACATGTGTCGGCCGCGGCTGCGTTTTGTCATGGGTTGTTAGCTGTTAACTGTGAGGGCGGGGGTAGTTTTAATTTAAAGGAAAAAAAATACTTTCTTAGGCGTCCTGATCTGATCCCTCGTCGTATCTGCTAAGGGGCCTCACATGTTCCTATTCGGCTCGGGCCCCACATATCCTAGGACTGGCCCTGATCCTCGCCACCACCACCCTCTCCCATGTGTCACAGATATATCTATCCATAGGCTTTAGGGAACGGGCCCCCTCAAGAGTGACCCCCTCCTCCCCGCACTGCAAGTGCTGTGTCATCCTCCTGCTCCTAATGCATTTTTGTTGTTTACCAGCATGTATTCATGAACTGTAACCAACAGGACAGAGAGTCAAAGTCATGGAAAGCACATGCTCCAAAAAACCTTTAAGACACCAGCCTCCTGACCCCGAGGTGCTACGCAGTCAACACATGCATTAACCCAGGGTAAGAGTCCTTTCATACAGTGCGCCACCAGGAGAATGATACACACACCATCCGGGAGGGTTTGTGAACTGCACAAGTAGATTAGGGGCAGCGAGCACAATTTACATATGCACTTTGCAATTTTTCTTGCTAGTTTCTACCTTCAGCTGTTCCGCTGATTGAATAGTCTCCAGTCCAGCGCCCCATGAAAATGGTGTAAAGAGTCCCAGCAAATGGATACATATTTTATTTCCCAAATCAAGCTTACATCGCCATAGATGTTAATATTTAGGTGTGCTGTCTTTGGTGAATACACACATTTATTTTAGTTACTGACCCTTCCATCAAAATTCTGCTGTACATGTTTTCAATGTTCGAATGTGCACCGGCGCTAGTGGATATATTTTTTACACATAAACCAATTTTTTTTTCATCCAATAAGTAATTGTCAAATATAAAAACATGGTGAAAAACTGAAAACTTATTTTATACCCCCATCCAATCATTTGTGAATTGTAGATTTTGCTACTTGGAAAACCCAGCAGTTTAAAAAGAGGAGTATGACTTAGTCATGCCTCTTACATTCGACAGGTGATGACTAGGTCGCCACCCGGGCCGCATTTCGAACAGACTTACCCTGAGGCAAGGCCTGGCCTGCAGCTTCAGAGCAGGCAGGCACTAGCGGGCAGCAGAAGAGGGCAAGCCTAGCCATGCAGGGGGGCCCGGGGCCGGGGCTAGTAATACTTCAATTATGCCCGGAGGCCGCAAGGTGAAAGACGTTCCTTCCAAAGAGTCTCTAGCATGGCTGGGCCCTGGGAGGCCTCTGGTCTCGCGCACTTTTCATTGCAATGCGCATGACAATGGCATTACCAGCCCCACCTTCTATGCCCCACCCACCCTGAAGACTGCGCAGCCGGAGACGCAGAGACAACTGTGCACGGCGCATATGGCACACCCAATCCAGCAATTATTTAAATGAAGAGCCCAGAAGCCCTGGCCTACCGGCCGAGGCAGCGAGGCACGGCTCAGCCCTGCGCAAAAATGATTAATTAAGAGGCCGGGGTCCGGGCGTGCACACCTTAGTTAATGAAGAAGATGCGTGCGCGACCATTTAGGCTTGCAGGCTCCACTGAGACTAGGAAGGGGGCCCCTGGACCGCGGCCCCCCCGCAACGCAGGGGCTGGGGGGGGGGCTTTTGTTACGCTCCTGTACCTAGTCCTTTTCGAGGGAACTCGTCACCTTCTTTTATGTAAGTGTCTTTATAACCAACTTGCTTGGACTCTATATAATTCAGGGACCGCTTCCTTATGTTCCTACACAGGTAACCTCCACCTTTTTTGCCCTGATGAAAGCCTCAAGTAATTATTGATTTGATTTTGAAACATTGTCAACATTGCAACCAATAGACTAGGGGGTATATTTACAAGAAGGTGTGATAACTACCACAAGAGTAACATAACACTACTTTCAGCATCACAGCCTATTGCAGGAAAAAAACCCTGTGTCCAGGGCTTTAAGTGGGCCGGGTCTGTCCGGGTCTGAGCACCGGCAGTTTTTTTTGGGGGCCCTCGAAACGGGTCTCTATCGGGCTCTATTTTCGCAGCTGGCAAAGGCAGTCCTTTCTTCATTTTGTTTTTTTTTAGACCCGTTTCCAGGGTCCCAAAATAAAATTGCCGGTGCTCAGAACGGGCCCACTTAAAGCCCTGGTGGTTGCTGCTGCAATGTTTTCTCAGTTAAGGATAAGGTATTATGCTACTGCAGAGAGAGCTGTTTCCTCACTGAGTAGTGGAGGTCACGGCATGACCACGACGTCATGACGTCATGCCAGGTGAGCTTTGTTGGAGGAAGGGAAATCCTTTAAGAGAGCCATTTTCTCCCAGGATTTCCCTTCTCTCTTTCCAGCGTAGGAGCAACATCGCCGTGGGGCCAGCCTGGGATGATGAATAACTGAAGAGGCAGAGGACCCCAGGCAGCCTGCTCCAGCACGACCTTCACTTAATGAATTGGACGCCTGTTTTGAATTGGAGAGATGGGGAAATTAGTTATCCATTTGTCTACCATTTTAGTAATGTTATTTTTCTGTTGTGATTTTTTATCAACATAAATCAAATATACAAATAAGAAAAAAACAATCAATATTGAGGCACACTTCAAGGCCTTCCTTTGCTGCCCATGTTACGAAAATGACCTAGATGTCAACCCTCTGCAAACTCTCCTTCAACTTGAAAGATTCTGGGGCTACAGCCTCACATCTTTTATGGTTTTTACTACGCTCTGACAAGTGGTTCCACTTTTATGCCATCCACATCATTGCTTCCAGTAACTGATCAAACTTAAAACGCTCTTGGTTCCACAAGCACTTTAAAGGCCTATCATCTTGAACATTCCAGATGCTAGCAAACATACTCACTCCGGCGAGTGAGAACACTTGAGTTAATTGTATAAGAAAATGTCCTCATAGGAGGTGTGTGGCCAGGACTTTAAGTGGGTCGGGTCCCTGTGAGTCTCAGACCTGGTAATAATTAAAAACAGACCCTAGAATAATTTCCTTAACTGTTCTTGCAAATAACACTGATGGAGTTTTGAACAATTTGTGTGAAAAAATTGTTAAAGTAATCCATGTCACCGATTTACTTCCTGTTCAAATTTTACACGTTGTGCGTAATCTTGCACTCCCTAAGAGTGTCAGCTATTTTCAGGACGTTGTTTTTCTGTTTTTTTGGGGGTAGCTTATAATTCTTGTGTAGAACACATTTTGAACAGTCCCTTTCAAGAGTTTATAATGAGCACTGATTGAGAGCCCTAAAGGCTGAGGCTGAAGGCCTGTTTGTCTCAATTTCTGACAATGCCTGTCAGTGTGTCAGAAAGATGTTCAGAATACATGGTCATCCAATCCTTGGCCTCTCTGATAGTGCATAGAGCAGTGATCACATATTACAGTTGCAACTGTGCGTGAAGGATGTACACTGATTTCAAAATATTGACAAGGTGAAAGTAAATGAAAATTTGTGTTTACACTGGCAGTCGGATTGCCAGTGTAAAGTGATTTTCTTAAGCACGCAATGCTAGTTATCTTGATTTAGACCACGCCCCTACTCGGATAGACCACACCCCTTTACAAGATAACCACGCCCCTTTTAGAGCACCCCCAGTTTTTTTTTCCCACTTAAAGCCCTGCCTGTGTCAACGTGGAATTCACTACAAGGTGGTAGCATGCGATAGACAACAGATAACGTGGTAAATGTCTGTGAGAAAATCAACCCCACGCCGCTAAAATGCGATACGCGAACGCAAAAAAATGCGATGCGGCCAAACGTGGTACAAAGTCACGAAAAGCAGCCACGGGCCTGCAAATCCCACACGTCTGGCGGGACAATGTACCATAAAAACCACAGAAAAATACACCAGAAACAAGCCAAAGCACGTAGCAACATGGATGCACCCTGACCCAGCGCAGAGACCAACTCAAACCCCACAAACCCCACAGACTACCAGCAAAGAACAATGAGTTCGGGGAAGGCCAAAGAGAAGAGGGAGAGGAAGACAGGGTGCAGACCACAGGAAAACAAGATCAGCGTCACAGAGGTGACAGAACACTACCAGCAACTGACCCTTTAGCAGACCACCTGGATTGCAGTCGGAGTGCCGAGGAGGCCAACCCAGGAGGCCAATAGGCGCAGGCATGATGTGACTACCTAAACCAGGCACCAACCCGCTGCCAACAGGATGGCAGCAATGGTGACAGGAGGTGGGAGTCCCGCACCCCCGGAGGTGTCGGAGGAAACCCAGGCCACAGTCATCAGTGGGGAGATGGTACAAAGAGTAGGGAGTACGGACACAGCTCAAGAGGACCTGACACAACATCAACAGGGAGAGCCACAAACAGGGACTGGGTGGACGGGGGAGATGGGCACAATGGCATACATGCACAACGAGGCGTAGCATACTGCACACCCACAAACACCCAGGACCATGTCCCAGATCCCCTTGGCACACCGCAGCACACACACATAGCGGAGAAGTGTGGCTCAATGGTTAGAGCGGCAGACCCTGATGCAGAGGTCTGGCCCGGGACCAGGATTCAATTCCCACCTCGGCTGGTCTTGGCGGATCTTGGGCTGATAATTCCTCGGACCTGATTTCTCGCCTCGGTGCCTATTCTAATCATGGGTCCCACGCTTCAACTCTGGGCAATAGCTTGCTTAGGCTCCACAACGGTCCCCAACAGCGCTGGGGATGCCTGGTTGCACCCTGGGGATGCCCAGGAGTGGACATTTCACGGGGAAAAACCAGGAAGGGTTCCCTAGCGGTATGAGTACAGCGCCAGGACACTCAGGATTATCAGTGCGCTTTACAAGTATGGCTACATTTACATTTACATAGCACAAACAGCACACCCACATTGACGACAACGTGGAACAATGTGCATAGCCGACACTGCAGAACGGAGGACCAAACTGATTTCGCACAGCACAGAACCACGCCCCGGGGCGTGCAAATAGCAGTCACACATCCATTTTGGCTGTGCGTACAATGGCCCTGACCACTCACCTTATGAATTGAGTGGGTGACGACAAAGCTACATGTCCAAGCTCCAACCCGCTGCCTGCAGTGACATGCCTGCATCCGATGTACACAGAACAATGTAATATCGTTGGGCACAGGGCCCACATGCATAGTACAAGACCACAGGGACGCACGCAGATATCATGTTGAATTGGCTACGGGCCCATGCGCCCGGCCCCTTTATTGGCAATGCCACTTGTAAGGTGAAGCCTGTGCTGATGTGTGTGGGGTGAGTGTAAGCCATTCCACATGGAATGCCTGGTGCTGGCAACCACTTGAACATTGGACACCAGTGCAATGGTAACAGAAAACACATGTGTAGGAAGGTGGATATCTGACTATGGTTACCCCCAAACTTTTTGCCTGGTGTTTAGCTGGTTTTTGACTTAGTGGCCTGGGATCCTGCTATTCAGGGCCCCAGGCTAATTGCTCTCTCCTTAAAATGGACTCCATGTACCTTAGGTATATACCCAATTGGAACTGGTTCACCTTATAGGCCCCTGTAACAGTGTACCCTAGGTACCCAGGACATAGGTGTAACCAAGGCCTACCAGGGGCTGCAGCATGTATTATGCCACCCCTGGCCTGGCCTCCATATTTGACACAACTGGCTGATCAATCAGCTGGGGTAAGTTGGTGTAATCACCTCTTACTGATATATATTATATCTATATCTAACATATATGGACACATGGTAACCTATAAGTCACTCCTATGGCAGGCCTTAACAATCCTGGAGGCAGAGTGCTTGGTTTTATGTGAGATGGTGCTCTAGCATGATATATTTATGGCCCAGTTTGAAGCAGAGAACATCATGAACACTGAGGACTGGAAACAGTGAACATGTACTGTCGTTTTATAGACAATATTTTTTTAATCTGGGACAGTACTCAAGAACACCTAGAAAGGTTAATCCTGATGATGAATTCAATTAACCCCAGGATTAAATTCACACACAAGATTGATCCAAAAACAATAGACTTTTTGGATGTGAGAATTATCAAAAATCCACTAGGTTTCTCCACACAACTATACACTAAACCAACGGACAAGAACAATGCACTAGGATACACACGCTTTCACCCTAGGAGTCTAATCAAAAGCTTACCAAAGTCCCAATTTATAAGGATTAAAAGAATATGTTCTGACAACCAAGAGGCAACAAGAACCATTCACCAACAGGCAACCAAATATGAAGCAAGAGGATATCCACGGAAGGAACTTGATGAGAGCATAGTGAGTGTAATGGCACTAGACAGAACTAATTTACTGAAGTCTAAACAGAGAAGCACCAAAGAAAAAATGGTTTTTGTAACAAAATACACGACCCAGTCGAGAGAAATCAAAAAGATAATTAACGACAGATGGGAACTTTTATTGAATGAACCAGATTTCAAAGGATTATTCAAAGACTTACCAGTACACGCATATACAAGGGGGCAAAATTTGCGTGAAAGATTGAAGCCGAAACCACCAACATCTTTAACAGTATCTCACAAAGGAATGAGCAAATGTGTGAATTGCACAAATTGCAATAATGTGATAACGGGGAACATCATCAGCCATCCCACTACAGGAAAAGTCATAGATTTGAGACACACCAGTGACTGCAATACCGCAAACCTAGTGTATGGAATTAAGTTCCCACGTGGCAAGCTCTATGTAGGCAAAACGGAACGCAAGATTAAGACTCGAATCACGGAGCATAAGAGCAGAATACGCAACTTAAATCTAACGTCACCTTTAGCAGTCCATTGGAGAGACACAGGCCACACAATCTCTCAATTACGGTTCTTTATTATTGAACAAGTACCCATGAAGGCAGGAATCAATAACCACCAAAGACTGTTGCAAAGAGAATTATTTTGGATTAAAAACTTGCAAGCGATGGCTCCCACTGGTCTTAATGATAAATATGATTTATCTTGCTTTCTATGAGTAAACAAAGCATCTGACCAGCATGTGCAGGATATTAAAAACACAGCCCTTACAGGTTAGCACACATAAACTGAAAATTATGAATATTAAGAACGCAAGAAGTTGCACAAATTTAACTAACTTAATCACAGTACAGCACTGAGACAAGCAGCAAGGGTATTGAGATTTACGTGCAATGTATATTAAGAAAAGTAATTCTGATATAACTGTACCTGTTTAGAACTTTTTGTGTACTTGAATACATTGGTTTATGTACATATTGTTATATCTTATATAACAAACTATCATTGCCCTTATAATTTTTTTTTACATAAACCCGATTGCACTACAAAACACCAACTATAAAGTGAATACATTGACAAGACACTTAGTACATTAATCAGGACGAGGGTTTGAGCATTAAGTGGAGGTAATGCGTACGGTGTTACCGAAACAGAAAACCATTGAAATATGGCGTCCGTAGACTGACTGATAGCAGCGTTAAAGTTTGAGGTTTATGCTGGTTATAACAGGAGAATTGCAGGGTCACTGTGATGTGACAATACAACAATTATACACTGAACTTATTGCCTTTACACTTAACATATTAGGTAGGACAAGGTTCGGGAACTAAGCGCAGGAGATGCGAACAGTATTAACAGTACTAAACCCATTGTAATATGGCGCCCGCGGTTTGCTTAATGGTAGTGTAGTAGTCCGTTGTCTATGTTTGAGAGTTCAGGCGCGCGGGAGAAGTGTTATGAGACGCGGAGACATCAGCAAAAGTTGAGACACTCTTTGATGTGAGAGCGGGTCGCATTGGTACGGAGAGGATTGTTTGGAAACGAGGTAAGAAGCCCTCGGTCATACCGATAACGATGTAGCTGAGGTGTAGTCATTAGTGACTGGTCTTAGTATTGACGGTGAATTTCTTTGTTTACGTTTCGCAGTGAACATCATACGGACGAATTCAACAGGTATGCGGGAGTGGAATGCATAGGATGTTGAGATATAATTAGTGGTCCAGAATATTGGAGTATTAATATAGGACGTGCGATCTGTTATTATGTTTTGCAGAACGAAACAGTGCTGGAATAACAGGTATTCCTGTCAATATACAGGAGTGTTTTAAGATACACGGAAACATCTGGTAATAGTGAAGAGGTCACTGAATACAATTCTTGTTTGTTGTTTAGGGGACTTTTGAACACACGAGACCTGTGGTAAGCTAATGCGTGCAATCTAGACTTGGTCTATTTATCAATATTTAGCATGAATTGTTATACATGGCGTGGCATAAAGATTAAATAGATTTATTTTTCTACACAGGATTTAGGATTTGAGCAATACGCGAGCAGGTATGATAATATTCAGGACACAAATATAAAAACACCCATGGGCAACTCAAATTTGAAATTACATGGTCATTTTTATTTATTTTTTTACAGATTCTCCCCTGATGAAGGCACCTTGGTAGTGCCGAAATGCATTGGGCACCGGGCATTTTTCAAAAATAGTACAGCACACAACATTGTTGAATATTACATGAAATGTAATGCTTATGTTTTGGTTTTGTGAATATGAATGCAATATAATTCATTGAAATATAATGTGGTAATACACAGATGAGAAAAAAAGTTAAACAAATTTCAAAAATAAATAGAAGCAATTGAGAAAACAGAAAGTCTATTGTTTGTTGAAAAAACACAACCAGTTCAGGTGCATAGCACCAAGTGGATAGTGCACAGTTCGTTGGGCCAACATACCCAACAAAACTAGCTAGCATGAGCTGAGCCTGTCTGCAGCTGTCGGGACCAACTCCCTTAGCTGTTCCGGGATATTTCCATACCATATACTCGTAAGTGCATTAAAATCCTCGCGGTTACTTGCTAACTTTGGTTTGGCTTTATCAAAACATGTCGAGTAAGGTGTCATACGAATTGGAATACTACTCCCTTGCCAATTCTGGCGACGGGGGTAACATTCCACCCTTCTAGAGGGACACGACATGTACCTAACCTGAAACCCGGGTAAAGTTAAACATGAGCCTCAGCATCACAAAATGGATGCTGCCACCACAGACACGAGTCTGACCTCCTGCTGCTGGGAGTCCTTCCAGCTTGGGAGGCTTGGAAAAAGGGTTTCCTGTCAGGGGAGGTGCTTGCACCGTCCCAGACAGGATTTTGTGTAGTGGGTTTGGGAGGGCTGAATAGAATGAGACATGCCTGGGGCACACCAGGTGTCCCTGTGCATATGCCAGTTCAAACCGGTTCTGGGGCTTTCCAGCCCCAGTCCTGGCGTCAAGTCAAGTCAAGTCAAAGAATTTATATAGCGCTCTACATACCCAGAGGGTCTCAAGGCGCTTGAGGAGATGAGGGGAATTACTTGTCAAATATCCACGTTTTAAGTTGCTTTCTGAATGCTAGGTGATTCTGAGTAAGGCGAAGGTGAGTGGGAAGGGAGTTCCAGGTTTTAGCTGCCAGGTAGGAGAAGGATCTACCTCCCATGGTGGTTTTGTTGATGCGGGGTACAGTGGCAAGGGCTTGGTTGGACGATCGAAGCTGGCGGGAGGGGGAGTAGAAGGACAGTCGTGTGTTGAGGCATTCTGGTGAAACTGGACAAAGGAAAGGGGGTGTAACCACCCCCCTTCCTGGTCCCACCCAGAGGAGGGACCTAGCAGGTGATCCGGCCCCTAGATTTGGAATAAGAGTAGGAGCTGTGTCCTAAGACTTCAGATCATCCTGAACTCGACTTGAAACTAAGAAGAAAACTGGACTCGACATTCTGCTGCACAGAAGACTGAAGAGCATCTCCCTTGTGGCCAAGGAGTGGCCACCCTGTGAACACAGGCACCACCCAGAAACTCGAAGTCTGCTTTGCCGCCGCCGGAGCCCGAGCCCAGAGCCCGACAAGACGTGGATTCCCAGACATCTCAGAGCCCGATCCACAGTCCCTGAAAAGAAGAGACCCGTGGAGGCACCGAGAGACGTGGGACCGGCCATCTTGGAAGACCCATGAGAAGCTGACTCCGCAGCACCCGAGGCACCCTCGATGCTGTGCTTTGGGGTTTGAGAAGCCCCACCACCGAGCAGCGTCTGCACCGAAGATCAGCCCCCCAGCATCTCCACGATCTGCGTGGGGCCCTTTTGCATTTTGCCACTCAACGCGTCATTCCGGTTACTGGCCCATTGGCTAGTGGCCATCTTGGCGACGAAATCCGAAATTAACACCACTGGTCTGGTTGCTCCAGACTGGTCCTCGCTCCTGTAAAAAGGAGCAGCCCCTCTTACCTTGCTGGTCCGAGTGAGAAGCTTGCATCGTTTCCTGCGTGGCTTGCATTAGCCAAGGCCTGTTTGCTCCAATCAAGAAGCCGACACAGCCATCAGCTAGAGCCTTCGTGGGACAGCTCGCGATCGACTCCTGGACGTCCTCGACCTCTTCATGTCCACGTGGCTGCAGAGACAATCTTCACTTCTTCGCCTGTTTGCACCCGACATCGCCTGGTTCCCTCCTGGTTCCACGGTAGTCACTGGCTAGAGGCTTTGAACATTGTCCCCTCTGCTTTCAGGTCTTCACCTCTTCAGATCCACCCTGGGATCCACCAGAACTCTCCTCGACGACCCGCCTGCAGCATCTTCATCTCCAGGCTTCATAGACCAGCGCGACGAAACCCGACACACTTTGAGACATATGCACCCGCTTCCTGTGGGTGAGGTAACCCTGGCACTCCGGTGCTCCTGTGTAGCAATACACCTCTAGTGTCTATGTTCCAAGTTGCTAGGTTCTAGGTCATCCGGAAGGTTCCCTTTTTCAGTAACTTTGTACTTTTTACGCACCATTGACTGCATTGGTGCGTGCGTGTGCTTTAAGCGCTGCACCCGAGTCCCGTGGGCCTTTCCCGACTTCATCACTGCTAGTCCCGGATAGCCCCAGCGATTCCCAAGGCCCTAGGCCTTCTTCCTTTTTGATTAGTGATACTCATACCACTATTTTAGTATATGGTTTGAATGGCCACCAGGGCCTATCCATATTGTGCTACTTATGTATATTTAAACAGTGTTTTGTTTTAACGCATTTGCTTCTGTGCTCATAAAGGGTATAGGAGATACTTGTAGTAAATAAATATATATATATATTTTCAATATATATCTGTGTGGTGTCCTTTCATTTGGTATTCAAGGGGATTGTATATGGTAAAACAGCTTGCTTCACATGCCTTTACAGAGTTTAGCCTAAGACTGCTTTGTCCACGCTACCCCTAGGATAGCTGGTCTATAAAGTTGACTTACAACCAATCATCATAAGGGTTGCTTGGCATGGTACAAGGTGATCACTAGAACTAGTGAGCATCATATACCAGGTCAACTTCTCACAACATGCAATACAAAGTCAACTGCTGAGCAACATGGAGTGAGTGGGAGAAAGTCCAGAGGACATACAACTTGCAAACAGTAGTGTCCGTGAGTTGCAGTGCACTGGGCTTTGGACACTGGAGATGAGAGCGCTCATGTGAAGAAAAAGTCTCGGATTGTGTCCCTTCGACATATTACTTATGCAGAGGCAGTGGTGTGTGTGAGACCTGCATCAACTTGCCCATCTCCATCTCAGGACCCCAACACTGTTCGAGGTGACATACCTGTGCAACCCCTCCACAGCACAAAACACAATCAGCAATGGACAATGGCCTGGGGTGCACTGAGTCACTGGCACCTGGAGGGCTGAGCAGGGTATCAGGCCAATGATGGCATCCCTGACAGATCTGAGCAACTCCGTAAGTCTGTCAGAACCACCATTTTGTTTTGGTGTGTGAGCCGTGGTGGGACGCATTTGGCCCCGGAGGCTGCGTACAGCGCAAGGCCACAGAGAAATGGTGTTGATGACCCCAAGGCCTATGCTTCAGAGGCCATTCAATGTCCCCGGAGAAGGGGTCCCGGACCTGACCAGTACAGAGTTAGTGGCCGCAGATGCACATCGGCCGGCACAGGCACCCAGCCACGGGACGGTGACTTGCGGTGCAGTCAGATGGGCCATGCGACCTGAGCGGGTCACCATCAATGTCCGAAGTGTATGTTGAGGAGGGATGCGGGTGGCAGTGGAAGGTGAGCTCAAAGCATGCTAAGTGTTGCTGGCTATGTGTCTGCTACTATTATGACGATAGAAGACAGACTGGACAGTTAACCACTGTGAAAAATGTCCATCAGTTACGCGATTTTGGGCACCCAGTACATCATTTGGCCTACTCCACAGTAGTTTCACCACCACTCTATCTCCATAGATATATATTGGGGATACGGAGTGATGGGTGGATGTCTGGTAGATTAAGTTTATTTGTAACTGTGAGCAGTGCACAAAAAATGAGTGTGATAAAAATTATAAGTGTAAGATTGGATGGTGCATACAATTATTACTTTATTCTGGAGTCATGCACCTCCAAAGTTAAAAACAATAGTGCAAAAAAGTCAGGTGGTTCAAACAAATACCTTCTGACTGGGCTATCTGGTCGACATGTTTCTGCGGTTACTGGTCAATTGTTATACCATCCGCTTCCTCAGGACCCATAAACTTAATTGCTACTGCTAAACTAGTGATATGTGAAAAACAGGACATTTGTGAACGAAAAAAAGTGTCACCTGTACACTTCCATTTTTCTCCTGTGAGTGTCCGTTTATGACACAGCCAGCGAATCCACATGTAATGAAAACACAAACAATCATAGCACTTATGTTAGTTCAGGCTATACAAACATTATTGTTCAAATTATTATAATACTAATAATAAATCAAATGTTTAAAACACTGTCATACAGCCATCGGGCTCCTTCTCAAGAGTGCTGGGAACCGGTATGGACTCTGACAGGTAGTGGCTAATGAGTGTGTTGATGGTACAGAAATCGCCAGTTTCTGAGCATATTTACAAGGCAGACATCTACCTGGCTGTATAAACTCCGTTTGAGTGGACTGTGTTAGAACAACCAAATATTCCAACTCATATCACGGACATATCTAGGTACCTGTTTAAAATCGAGCAAAAATGGGTGTACAAGCTCAACAGTGATAAAGGCGGGCTAAACGAAGACATCCCATGGATGACACTGTAGGAGCATTATCCGATGATTGCATGTACACTGAGAGACTAATGTGACTGGCCACCTGCTATTATCCTGAGGTTAGTCCTATCTAATGAGATATGGACCATATCAATTCATTTCCACAACAGATATTCAGGCTATACAGCCAGGTAGATGTCTGCCTTGTAAATATGCTCAGAAACTGGCGATTTCTGTACCATCAACACACTCATTAGCCACTACCTGTCAGAGTCCATACCGGTTCCCAGCACTCTTGAGAAGGAGCCCGATGGCTGTATGACAGTGTTTTAAACATTTGACACTTTAAGACAAGATATATAGTCACCGCGCGACAATTGACATTACTAGTCACCGCGCTGAAATTGACATTTCCATGAATAGCGGCAGTAAAAACAAAACGCGACCATGGGACGCGTGCGAAACTACATTTCCCTGAGGCTGATGTAGTTCTTAACTGACACGCGCCAGAGGACGCCTGCCTAGCGCGAGCGGGACCACATTTCCCAGCAGCACTTGTAGTTCTGAGAGCCGCGCGTGTGTCCTATCGCGCTGGCTCAGAAACAATAAGGAAGTGCACGTCTCCCCCTGCGGCACCTCCCCAAACAGCCCGGCTGGCTGTCTGAAGTACCGACGGAGAGGTGAGGCGGCGGGAGGGGCTTTACTTAACTCTTTAACTCATTAACTCCTTACTCGAAATGAAGGGCGTGATAGACGCTGCTTGTGTAAATGGTTAGAATGCGCTTGAAGACACAGCGCGACTAAACTGGGGTAAACAGACTGTATCTGTCTGTGTCAATGATTATAGACCATTAATGCATGAATGCGCTTGGTGCTTTTGGTACATAAGCACTACGTTGTGTTAACGATGGACACCTTATGGCGATCTAACAAGTTCTTGAATGCCGAATGTTTTAAAATATGCCATAATCGTGAATACTGATAAGACAACTAACCCCTATGGGGGTGCTGCATGGCATCCTATAGGTGGTAACGATAGACACCTCATGGCGATCTATTCCGAATGATTAAAAATATGCCATATTTGTGAATAATGATAAGACAACTGACCCCTACTGGGTGCTGTCAGGCATCCTATAGGTGGTGACTCTGTACCTGCCAGGCACTGGCTTTTAACACTGACTTTTGTATATATTTCTCTGCACTATAGAGCGGTGCTTCATTTTCCTGAGCTGTTTGCCAGGTGAGGTGAGGCCATTTCCCTTAAAAATTAAGGTGAGACATTGATTACGCTGACAATGTTATACACACTAGGGTCCTTTGACCCAGATGCAGTATTATAATAATTTGAACAATAATGTTTGTATAGCCTGAACTAACATAAGTGCTATGATTGTTTGTGTTTTCATTACATGTGGATTCGCTGGCTGTGTCATAAACGGACACTCACAGGAGAAAAATGGAAGTGTACAGGTGACACTTTTTTTCGTTCACAAATGTCCTGTTTTTCACTTATCACTAGTTTAGCAGTAGCAATTAAGTTTATGGGTCCTGAGGAAGCGGATGGTATAACAATTGACCAGTAACCACAGAAACATGTCGACCAGATAGCCCAGTCAGAAGGTATTTGTTTGAACCACCTGACTTTTTTGCACTATTGTTTTTAACTTTGGAGGTGCATGACTCCAGAATAAAGTAATAATTGTATGCACCATCCAATCTTACACTTATAATTTTTATCACACTCATTTTTTGTGCACTGCTCACAGTTACAAATAAACTTAATCTACCAGACATCCACCCATCACTCCGTATCCCCAATATATATCTATGGAGATAGAGTGGTGGTGAAACTACTGTGGAGTAGACCAAATGATGTACTGGGTGCCCAAAATCGCGTAACTGATGGACATTTTTCACAGTGGTTAACTGTCCAGTCTGTCTTCTATCGTCATAATAGTAGCAGACACATAGCCAGCAACACTTAGCATGCTTTGAGCTCACTTTTAGACCCACAGTTATTTGTTGTTCTTAAATACTTGTGTGGGGGGTATAACTGTGCTCAGGTCTCAAAACACTTCCCTTGAACCCTAGAAAAATTGCTTGTTGATGGCAGTGGAAGGTGCCCTCAAGGGTATGACGCTGAAATGTTTTATTTTATCATTAAGCAGCAGATGGAGGCTTAGAATGCGACAGCCGTGTTGCCACCACCAATTCGGTCTCAGCTACATGAGGATGAAAACTGCCCCCGTCCATAGGCTCAGACGCCACCAAAGTTCGAGCAGTGAGTGTCCATGAATGTCGGGGAACAGACTTAGTGGCACCAGAGCCGAGAGTGGATGCAGTCTGCGATTATGCCGGTACAGTGGTATGGACTCAGTCAGTGTCAATTCCAGACTTGTGACCGGCTGGACCGCAGTGTAGGCTGGAGGCAGTGGTCAGCAGTGACCCACAGCCATGTGTGGTTGGCTCACAATGGACAGTGGTAGTGACACCAGGGCAGTTGTCGGTAGTGTACGAACACCTCCGTAACGATTATCCTTTCCTCTACACCAAAATGCAAGGCATCATCCACTTACGACTCTCCTTGTGTCCAATGCAGTGTTATCTGCCTTTGCATACTCGATGTTCAGTTCCAAATCTGTGACCTATTCGAGCTCAAACTGGGCCTTGAGCAATGTAGGCCGGAGGGAGCGGTCATCACAGGCCATTCACCGAGTGTTGCCGGCATAGGTTGTTGGCCCCACTGGCCTGTGTAGTTCAGGTTCAGTGGCACCACATGTTCGGTCACCTCCGTGACTGCTGCTGATTAGTGTGGCCTATCTGCGCAGGGTCGGCCCTGACGAGTTTGTGGTCCAGCGGGCCGGGGTACGGCAGGTGCACAGGATCTCCGGCTACTCCGCTAACGAGGATGGCGTCGGCCTCGTGGTGGGGTGGGAGGTGCCACCCTGGCAGAGACGTTGTGCTTTCCGGAATGGGACCAAGCCCAGGACTACGTGCTTTTTATTCACACCCCTACGCTGGCCTGGCTTACGCTGGCCCATCCCACTCTGCTCACGCTTACGGGGGGCGTAACAGGCAACATTTCTGCAAAGACCCCCACTGGCTAGGGTGACATGGTTGCGTCCACTTTCCACTACATGCCATACCCCAGAGGTGTATGTTGCCGTGGATATGGGTGTGATCTGCATACTGTGGTCTGTCCAGCACTTCGCCGCCACTCTTGGCATTGTGTACTTTCCCAATCACGGTTCAACTGCATCCTTCACACATGCCTGCTTGCCTCCTCTCACCACATTCGTCTATTGTGTGGCTGAGTCGCCCTAACGTTAATTGGTGATGTTCACGACTTGCCCAGGTTAACATTGTAAGTTGTTAAATCGTGTCCGGAGGGTGTGCATGTTGTGCATGTAGGTTGTGAACTTGTGACCTGTGAATTGCCAGATTTGTGGATTGCATGGTTGAGGAGTGGAGGTGAGTGGGGTGTTCATTGGGAACTTGTCAAGGAGCTGTGCATTTCCCTGGGATCCATTCTGGGAAGGCTGGTTGCTGATGGCATGTCGGAAGGTGAAGGGGTCATGCACACTGGCTGTGTATTTGGAGGCGACATTGGTGTGGGTCCCATGGTGTTCTGATGTTACCTGCCCATAGATGTGTGCCATGTGCTTCCTGTTGCGCTGATTGTGTGCTGTGTCACCAGGGGACACAGGTGGAACATGTGTGCAGTGGATTGCCCCCAACACGTGCGTGCATCTGGCTATGGCGTATGGTCCTTGCTTGGTCTCCAGCGGTTCAAAGCATTGTATTGGCCGTATGGGGCCTGGGATGCCAGGATGATAGTGATGTCCATGACAAGTGTGGGGGACTTGGATGTGGCTGTCTGTGAGACTCCGCCGACTCTGGCGGGTGTTGGTTGGGGTGTGCCAGGAGCCAACAGGTGCAGCACAGCCAGCAGCTTGGTGTGGGGTGGTATGTTGGTAGTCCGCAATGTTGGAGCCATTGGCCTGTGGGGCGATGACAGCCAGGATGCGTAGGATGGTTGTCCTTTTCAGCCTGTAATGGACAGTGACATTGTCAGGAGTTGTGCCTGTGAGGCAGGTGCGTTTCCTGCGGGGTTGCTGTCTTTATCTGTGCTGCCTCTGTGGTGGTCCGGGGGGGTGTCGGGTGGGTGTTGTGGCCCTCTTGCGTCTCTGAGCTGCATGATCAATGGCTCCATGGCTTCTGTTTGTCTCAGGCTTCGCTCTGGGCTGTGCTCCCTTTGGTGGTGCAGACTTTGGTCCGACATCACACCAGGTCAGAGCAATTGTAGAATTCCTGCTGCTAACGCGGCTTATCGCGTGTTTTGTGTTTTTTTCACGGTTCTGTCTGGTCATTGTGAATGTTGTGGTGTGGTGTTGTCGAGGGTTTTGTCACTGGAACTCCTACACTGCATCTCATTAGCGATATTTGCGGGGTCCTCTGTTGCGATGATTTTGGCAGCTGCTATCGCAGGAAAACTGGTGCTGTGGGTTGTTATCACCTGTTTGTGAATGGGGGGGGTAAAGTTATCATGACTTTGGCTGTGATGAAGTGCGATTGATTCGGCGATAGCTCCTTGTGAATATGCCCCTAGGTCTATCTGTATAAATTTAGATATGCAGAGAATTATGAATCTCTAATCTGGTTGACCTTACTGGACCTGTGTCATTGGTTGATCTTTGTACACACGCACTTGCAATCCAGTTATTATAACCAGTTGTATGAGTGATCACTGGCAACAATGTGCACTTTATTACTTCTATCTTCCTTTGGATGAAAACAATATACTTTTTTAATGATTGAATATGGAGACTAGCTGATGTTTCTCTATTGATTTAGGCGTTGCTTTAGTTATATGGCTGCTGAAAACAATGAGATATTCTGCATAGTAAGCATGTAGTAATTTGTTTGCTCTATATATGTAGAATGCGCTCCTGAATGAGTCTACTGTGAACCACTGTTTCTTACGATAATCAATAAATGCCAAGGCGCAGTGACAAAAAAAACCAATAAGACAGACACACTTTTCTAGCCAGTGCGGGGGAAAAGCTGCACTTCTCCGCCCTTTAGCTTAAAAGAAAGGGTTGTAGCGGAATTCAGGTTATTCCAGTTACTATGGAGTTTATATAATATATGTTAGAAGTAGTATCACTCAATACCTCATCCTTACCAGGGGTAAGTACTGCCGCTAAATGCCACATGATGATTATGTAAAATACAATGGCCACATGGGCATTATCTTATTTTATCCCCCTCTTTTTCATGACACTCCATACAGGTCCCGGACGGGGTCCCTGTAAGTCCTTATTTTCACCTTTACTTCACAGTGCCACACTAGTTTGCTCCCTGAGCAGCGCAAACCATTGAAAGGTATTCTGAGGTCCTTTTGACATTGCCTTAACAATTTTACGGTAACTCACTCTTGGTGGCCCACTGGCTAACATATGATGTAAGCAAGCCTCAGCTAGGCCTACCAACTCAAGGGGTTTGCCCTTCTATGTACAGAGTTCTTAGACCATAGGAAGAAGTTGGCACGGAAACGAGAAAATACAAAAGCAACGTTTATTAAACCTTTAAAGGTGGTACTACAGTCCACACAACACCCTTCAGTATTGTATAGAGTAGCACACCAAACTAAAGCACATGGCCCCTTTTATATACAATGAGGGGGGTCAAAAGAAGGCGGTACAAAATACAAGAGCAGTTTTATGTACATATAAGGACATATTGGAAAGCGCAATCGATGAGTGGGCGGAGTTAACAGTCTTCAGAAAGTAGTAAACACATTCCTATCTGGAACTAATTAGTAACAGCTTCAGACCGTACTCGGCATGTCTGGGCATGCTGGAAGTGGGGGGTGCTAAATATAGCCTGTTGCCGGGCAGACTTCAGGCGCAGTTAACAAGGAGGTTGGACAAAGCACATGATGAGCACATGGCAATGTATAGCATACAAAATGGCCGCTACGAATACAAAATGGAGTCGGTTCATTTAATACGATAATGGTCAAATACAGCATGTCTTCTGCTAATGCTTAACCTAATCACCGTTGATTTACAACAGACAACCCTTTCAGCATTAGCTGAAGACATTCGACTTCCTAGGATAAGCTAGATACTCGTCCCTTATATCAATGATCATCATATCAGCTATCGCCTTGTTTAAATCATTCTGCATTTTAACTTCTGCAACATTTCTTATGGTCGGTATGCAAGCAGTAATACACATAGAACATATCATCGGACTACACTGGATACACATACAACAAGTGAAGATTATTGCAACTATTATACATAGAGAAGTCAGTACTTTCCAGCCCCAAGCAGAAATTAGAGTCCAAAACCATCCTGCAAAAGTCCACGTACCATTTTCTGTATGGAGGTCTGCAGCGATCTTATGGAGTTTATTGATCGCTTTATACACTGATGGCGTATGATCTGGGATAAACACACAGCAACTACTACCTATAATGCGGCATGCACCACCCATATCTGCTAACATAACATCCAGAACCATTCGGTTCTGTAAAGCAACAATTCTAGCAATTTGTAATTCTTCAGTGAGGTTTCCTAGGGCTACAGCTGCTTGATCTGTAACAGCTTCTACAACTCTAGTTAATCGTCGCACTTTTCTACTATTTAATGCAGCACCCACAAAAAAGAACAATCCTAAATTAAAATCTATATATTGTTGTAGGCTAGTATCTGTTTGATCAATATCATGAGTATTCAAGGTCCTCTTATATCGATTTACAGTAATATTGTTGAATAATTTAAGATCTAGATGATACAATGGAGGTGCCAGAAACACAGGGGGCAACAAAAATGACACGTAGCAAACACCTGTCCACCCAGCTGGCAATCGATAATATCCACGATTCCCACACACAAAATAGGTGTTATGTGAAGCTAAAAAGGTACTGTTATTCTTCAAACCATCTATATTCAAAACAGTAATACAGTCACTAATCCCAACAGGGATATGTCCAATGCTCTGTACACATAATTCTGCTTGTGCTTGAGTAAAAGATATAACAAAATGTTCAGCATTAACAGAGTCTCTTGTGTTGGTGAAGACATATGGCGTTGAAATATTATCCGATTGATATTCCTCCCACTCCCATTTAGTTCCATCCGCTTGGGGATACCCATCTTTGTCTTGATGACACTCTTTGTTCAACCAGAAAAGCAGTCTACCCACTGTGGGCTTCCTAGTCGCAAAAAGCTGAGTATACCAGGCTCGACAGGAGCCATTATGCGAAAAAGGAAGAGGTATAAATGGTGTACCTCCTTTCTTTTGATGTGCAGGCATCATCCCACAAATCCAACAGTTCGTGGCATTCGTAGCAATGTGGGTATGATGTAGCATCTGAATAAAAGTGTCATTAAGGTAGGATTGCCGATGCTTCAATTCTTGATATAGGAGCGTAAAGAAAGAATGCTCCTCAGGTGTCGGTGTAGTAACAACAAACAACTCACGAGCAGGAGTTGTCTCCTCAACAGGCAATGTTATTGTTGCCACAATCATCAAGACAACAATAAACCCTACAGCACAAAAAATCTTCTTTTTTTCCATTTTAACAAAGCACAAAACAATTCTTCCTGAAACTAAAGTAGTTGTCAGATCTCTTACCCCTGGGCAGCCGTTGATTTCTTCAGCACGGGCCAAGACAGGTGTCACTACTCTAATGCAGGGCTGATCCCCCCCCCTTGCCACATCGGCTCTCCATTTCAATAACCCAGGGAATGCTCAGACAACGTTCACAAGCACTGCAGACTCTTTTCTCGGTCTCAAATTATATCTCGTTGCTCCAGGAATTGTCTGGTCCGGGAAGAACTCCTCAGATTCATCAGGTGTCACAGCACGGCCTTTCTCTGCAGTCAGAACCTCTCGATGGTCGGTCAACACAGCAGGCTCCAAAGTAGGAAATACTTGTCGACAATGGATACTGTGGATCCAATTTCTCAGGTTCGTGACTCAAACTGCTGAACTCGTGGCGAGTAGCACTTGCTCTGGTCCACGCCACCTCGGCTCCGAACTGCTCGACCTCTCAAAGGACTTCAGGAGAACGGAATCACCAGGTCGGAGATCATGGCCTTCACCTGTAGATCTGTCAGGAAGTGCTTCTCGAACCTGTTGATGAATAGAAACCAAGTTATCAGTTAACTGTGCCAAATAGTCATTCATTAAGACACAAGGTACATCTTACACAGAACTTGGTTTAGGAATTCCCCAGATATTCATAGGCCTACCAAACAGGATCTCATAAGGGGTGAGACCTGTTCAAGAATGAAGCACTGATCTAATAGACAACAATGCCAGTGGCAACGCATCTGGCCAAGTCAGAGAAGTAGAAGCCTGTATCTTGGCTAATTTCAGCTTCAGAGTAGCATTGTATCTTTCCACTATTCCTGCTGATTGTGGGTGGAACACTGCATGAAACTTCTGTTTGAGCCCTAATCCTTTCAGGACATACTTGGTAACGTCCCCTATAAAATGAGGCCCGTTATCACTCCACAAAAATCTACAAGCACCATAACGAGGGAAAAATTCCTTCAAAAGCACCTTTGCTGTAGTAATTGCAGTATTGTCCTTTGTAGGTTACACCTCAATCCATTTACTGAACGCACATACCACCACCAAGACATACTTCAGAATATTACAGCGTTCAAGCTGAATATAATCCATCTGCAAAACTTCAAAAGGTGCAGTTGGTGTAGCAAATCCTCCTGCTGGAGTTTGTGTCCCTTTTCCAGGATTGAATTGTAGCTAAATCATGCAGGACTGTACTACTCTCTTAGCTGTGCTAGCAATTTATGGATGCTCCCAAACTTGCATAAGCAATTTCACTATTGCTAAAGCTCCAACATGTGCTAGCCCATGTGCCATCTAAACCATAGGTTGTACAAAAGCTATAGGCAACTTCCATCTATCCATCTGTTTGTTTCGCCAACAACCTTCATCATCCAACTCTCCATCCTTGGACCATTTCTCCCGTTGTCAGAATCGGTCCTCTGTATCTCTAATACTTCCTTCCTAGCATCGTGCCACCTCTCAGCTTGTGACTTCACTACAAACATGGAAGTAGTGTCAGGCTGCATCGCAGTCTCACGTGCCACTCGATCTACAAAAGCATTTCCTTGTCCCACTTCATTAGTCACTTTCTTGTGCGCACTACATTTCACTATAGCTATCTTCTTTGGATATGTTAATGTAGTCAAAAGATTATGCACTAGTTCTATGTGCATTATCTGCATCCTGTGTGATGTCAGAAAACCTCTTTCCTTCCAGAGCAGGCCAAAATCATGCGCAACTCCAAAAGCATAGCGGCTATCTGTATAAATGTTCACACGCAAACCAGTACTAAGCTCACATGCTCGTGTTAAAGCTATCAGTTCTGCTGCTTGAGCTGATTTCTGTGGTATACGAGCTGTCTCCACTATCGTGTGAAGCGTAGTAATTGCATATGCGGCTGAAGTTGTACCATCCGGTAACTTCAGACAGGACCCATCAACCCACAGTTCTCAATCTACATCTGGAAGGGGCGTATCTTGCAAACCAATACGACCCTTTGTCTGTTCCTCAGTCAGGAAAATACAGTCATGTGTTTCTTGCACCTCAGGCTGAGTCGCCAGAAATGGCAACAACGTGGCTGGGTTTAGTGTTGCACATCTCTTCAGTGTAATATGAGGAGCTAACAGCGCCAGCTCATATCCTGTCAGACGAACACTAGTTAAATGCTGTGTCTTTGTTTGATTCAAAGGGGCATCAACAGCATGGGGTACCAGCACCAACAGCTTATGTGATAAGACTATCCCTTCACTCTGGTGTATTGACACAGCTGTTGCTGCAACTGAACGAAAACATCCAGGCAACGCTCGAGCAACAGGATCAAGTACTGCTGAAAAATATGCACAAGGGCGTTGCTTATCACCATGTGTCTGTACTAAAACCGACAATGCACATCCATCTCTCTCGTGTACATTAAATGTAAGGGGCCTCATGTAATCTGGAGTACCTAACACTGGTGCTGAACAAAGGGCTTGTTGTAACTGTCAAAAAGCATTCTCACATTCATCTGTCATGGAAGGATGATTGGAGTGTCTTTTGTCAAAAGTGCTAACAAAGGTTTAACAATGTATGAAAATCCCAATATCCATTGCCTACAAAAAGAAGTAAGACCTAAAAATGCTCGAACTTCTTTCTGTGTAGAAGGTACTGGTGTGTCTAGAATTGCCTGAATGCGATCTGATGTGAGTGCACGCCCCTCCTTAGACAAAAAGTGACCTAAGTAGGTTACCTTTGGTCTACAATACTGCAATTTCTTTTTCGATACTTTGTGATGATGTAAAGCTAGGAAAGAAAGCAAGGACAAAGTGCATTGTTCACATTGTTCAGGGGTATCGGCTGCCAACAAGATATCATCAACATATTGTATGAGCACCACACCCTTGGGCAGAACAAAACAGTCAAGTTGTCTTTTTAATGCTTGGCTGTAAATACTAGGACTCTCAGTATAGCCTTGAGAAACTCTACAAAATCTATACGATCGAATATTCAAAGTGAAACCAAACAGATATCGGCTATCAGGATGAATAGGGATCGAAAAGAAGGCGTTCTTCAAGTCTATAACAGAGAACGTAGTTGCAGTAGGTGGAACTAAAGTAAGAAGTGTCGTGATGTCAGAAACCACTGGGTATTGCGGCACCACTTTCTTATTCACCTCCCGTAGGTCAATTATAAATCGGTAAATCCTAGTATCAGTATCATTCTTCAAAATTGGGAGGATCAGACTGTTACAAACATTAAATGGAACTTCTTCCAGGTTCTCAGTCCTTGCCCCGCTTCTTTGGAATGCACTCCCTCTAGGTCTAAGACTTGTCTCTCCTTATACCCATTTTAGATCCCTTCTTAAAACACATTTGTTCTGTAATGCCTACAAATAACGCTCTTCGCCCCGCGGAATGTCTGTCTCCTTATGTTTGAGCGCCAAGAAACCGCTGGGTGTTAGTTGCGCTATATAAATTTGTTTTACATTGCATTACATTCTTCAACAACCCCAACTTCAATAAGATCTTGTACAATTTGTGTGAGTGCTTCCTCACCCTCCTGTGAAATTCTATATTGAGGCAAACGTGGTAACACAGCTCCCTCCTTTACACTAATATGCACTGGAGGAATAACCATCTGTCCCACATCAGTATCTGAAGTAGCCCACAAAGTGTCAGGTAGAGAAGCTAATGCAGTATCTTCTTGAACAAGACAAACTCTGTCCATCACTGGGTAATTATCATTCAAAATCACACGTACTCCTTCACGGGAACATCTTATTGTGGCTCTGAAATACTTGAGCATATCAAGACCCACAATATTATCTGGTGTATTTGGGGAAAGCAAAAACTGGCATGGAGCAGCAAATTTATCAACATGAAATGCAAGTGGTTGTGATAATGGGCTAAGGGAAGGTGTTCCATCGATGTGATTGTTAAGGGATAGGTGTCCCTATCGATGTGATTGTTAAGCCAGACAGGGGAGCCCTCGGAACCAATTGTTTAGACAGAGCGCTACGAGTAGCTCCTGTATCAACCAGAAACCGATCAGTAGAACCTAAAACATGTGCTGTAACATAAGGACCCCTCTGATCTACTGGCACTTCAACTGATTCCTTACCCCATCCTACGCAATCCTATGCATAAGCAGAATCATGTAAATCCGGCTGCATATAATCAGACATCTGGTATTGATTACGCCTGTCAAAAGTATTGAACCCATTTTGTATCCGCACATTAGAATCAAACAAGAGTCAAGCAAGCCTGGCTGAAGACGGCTGTAATGCCAGAAACTGGTCCTGGGAAGCTTGATTCCGGTCCAGGGAAGATGTGGCTTGGCAGTTCGGGCTGGACTGTTCCCATGAGACACAGGGTCAGACTGATTTGCATATGGTCATGTCTGAACTGGGGTGACGGAGTGAGCTAAAGAACAGTGATGGATTAAACCCAGATCAGTTGTCTGGGGTTGAGTGTTTGTATTGTCAACGCTCCATCCATCACTACCTTTGGTTTTTCTTTGCTCGTAATATTGAGCCATCGTCAGGAGGGATGCCGGAGAAGAGGTAGTCCAAGAGCTTCTTTACACAAATGTGGAGAGGCAACGTGTATCATATATATTAATGGATTCAAATGCAATACATTAGACATAAATAGATGACAGGAGTGACAAATCTTCCAACAGATGACGCAGTTTTCAAATGCTTTTATTGTAATTCATAAAATCCACAGCCTACGCCTTTCGCCCAACACAGGCTTCTTCAGGGCTTGTCTGTGTATCTTGGCACTGAAACATAATTTCTCCAATTGGGAAGTCTTCACTGATATTCCACTCCTGCAGGAGCGAGTGTTTCCCGATCCAAAAGATCACCCATTTGTTATATAGGTGTGTATTTTTAGAACTCGTATCCCTCCTGTGTCTGGGGAGTCCTTGCTTCTTGGAATTAACAGATCATTTTGAAAATAGCTGTGTCGCTATTATGTGCCGATTTGGGCACGAGTCCTATCTCCTATGTTGGAGTCTTCCTTCTAGGTCCTCGTTCCGGAAAGCGTGTGTAAGTCCAAGAGCTTTCACTAGCTTTTAAATGGCTAGCCACTCCTGGTAATAGATTCGTAACATATTTGTCTACAAACAGATGTCGGCCCGTATCGTCCGTTAGCGACTGACCACTAAAATCATGAAAGGCTTCCTCGAAACGCATAAAGAAATCTGAAACTGATTGATCTGCCTTTTGCTTACAAGATGCTAAAATAGTCCAATCAATCTTATTAGGGGGAATAATAGTTTTTAACTTAGTTAATATTGCAGCAGGAAGATCTAAAATCAACTGACATTGCTTTTTCGCTAGTTCCCTATCTTCGTCTTCCCTCTCTATCTCCTTCCATAATGCCCCATACACTGCGCAATCATCAACTTTACGCACGGATCTCCACATATCAGGCGGTAATATTAGCTCGAAAAATAAATCGATATCAGCTAATGTCATGGTACAAGAATTTATGGCTCCCTCAACTTCCTCATAGAAAGCGGCTGGATTTTTCCGCGGATCAAGCAATGCAGCTTTAAGTGCCATGACATCTGCCCTATTCCAGGGAGTATATACCCAATTATAAATAAAATAACCTTTAGCATCTACAGAAAACTTATCGTCACTTGTACCCGCTTCCTTAGTAGGAACATATAAAGGCGCGGCCTCTCGCGTAGGCTTTGCATGCACTATTGCGGTCTTATCTGTTCCAAAGATAGATGACTGTTTCCCGCCGAGTAAATCCGTCCGTGTATCTGCGTTCTGTTTTCCGTTTCCCCTCTCGCATACGAAGCGCCTCAGTTCGTACCGTCTTATCGTATCAGCCATCTGGGGGAAGAGTAAAAAGCCCATTACGTATTTGCTTACAATCAGCTGCTACATCATTAGGTTCTAAAACACCAGAAACTTTCTGAAACATGTCGACAACTTCTTCAGCAAATTGCTCAGTAAAATATAATTGCTCTCTGTCCTGCCACCCATGTAAACTATCTAAGATATTAGAAATAGTAACAGAATCACGAAGTGCTTGACAAGCAATCTTTCTAAGTTCTGCCGCACGGTCAGCCAACAGCATAGAGCGAGTATCCTGTTTAGTTCGATCTGCACCGGAATCCTCATCTTCGCCAGATGGAGCGGACGGAACAGCATACAGAGGCGGAGGACGATCTAGCAATGAAAAATCATCTTCTGGTTTATTAAGGACAGGATAAAGAGGTTGCCGAACAGCATATTGCCCAGATATCTGTAATATGTGCTCCTTCTCATGTCCCTCTTCCAATTCTTTCACTTCCTTCTTCCTTAATTCTTGCGCTTTTTCATACACATTCTTCCGTTACTCTTTTTCAATCAGCGCTGCTCACGTTTCTAACGCTCACGTACTTCTTTCACCCACATTCGCACACATTCAAACATATCTTGTCTAGATTTTCGCTCGAACATACACTGTTCCACATAATCAATCTTTCGCATATCAAATGACCCATACTTTGGCCAACGTAACTCAGGATTCTTCTGCGTGTATTTCCTCCATAATGTGCTGTACATTATAGAAGAAAGACCATATTTTAAATACATATCTCTATTAGGCGTCCCCTCTGGGGGAGCCGGCTGCGATTCCTCAAGTCTTAACCGGTTATTTCCACAAAAGCAGCACATCCTACAAAGTGCGCTAAAATCAGGCATGCCAAAAATAGTGCAAAATATGCAGTATTATAATCAAAGTAGCACTTAAAGTATCCGTAATACGTTGTGCCGTTCAAATCAAAATCGCATTTTTAGAGAAAAATCTCCTCATTACCTGCCTATATGTGTTGCAACGCATATATTACACTTACACATACACATCATGACTAGTCATACCAAACCAAAATTGCCACAGCAAGCGTATCCTAAAACTGCCTTGCCGTGGATTGAGCCGAAATGCAGCTCCTGTTTCCGAAATGCGGTTCCCGCATTTCGGAAACAGGAGCTGCATTTCGGCTCAATCCACGGGCTAACAGCCCGATTAACAACGACGCTGTGTGAACTGTAACACACGATCCATATTGTTGGAGGAAACGGCAACCGATTATTCACGGTACCGTTCTGCCACTACACACAAACATCCCGATTAGGACCGGGACGGAATTATCACCGGTCTCCCGATAACGCGCCTTGATCATTCAGATCAGCCCTGAAGATTCACAGCCACATGCTGTGTTGAAACACGTGTAGGCTAGAGTGATACATACAGTGATTCTGAGGAAAGAACACTGTTGAACAATAAAATTCGTTTTGATTTACTTATGCGTTTTTGATCTATCCCATCGCTTAAACCATTTTGCCCGCTTAAAGTTTGAAATTCAATCTGATACACGAAGTGTGCTCTGGATTCGTGTCCAATTACATTAGAGAGAGGTCTCTGAACCTCTTCTCTCACAGAGGTTAAGGTTTTCCTCCGCCAAGAAGCACCTAATTCTATACCACGAGACATTAATACTTACCGTGAGAAGCTGAGCGCCACACTCCTGAACACTTAAAAACCTGATCGCTGACTCTATAAAAATACCGTACAACGGTTCTTACCAATCACAGGGCGTCCAGATTCCAACTGCCAAGTTCTAAATTCGACCAAACGGCCACTGCACGGCAAGCCAACAGAAGAGATCTCAGTCGAGGGCCGGCACCACCTGGATGGTCAGATCGGAAAGAAAGGAACAACGCCTTGGATGCCAAGACTCGGGTCTCCTCTGGCAGTGATCACGTCCGCAGCAAGATTCCAATCCTTCGTCACGACCTCTCCTTCGGGCATCCGAGTCGCCGATGAGCCCCACGTGTCGGGCGCCAATTGATGTAAGCAAGCCTCAGCTAGGCCTACCAATGCAAGGGGTTCGCCCTTCTCTGCACAGAGTCCTTAGACCATAGGAAGAAGTTGGCACGGAAACTGGAAAATACAAAAGCAAAGTTTATTAAACCTTTAAAGGTGGTACTACAGTCCACACAACACCCTTCAGTATTGTATAGAGTAGCACACCAAACTAAAGCACATGGCCCCTTTTATATACAATGAGGGGGCTCAAAAGAAGGCGGTACAAAATACAAGAGCAGTTTTATGTACATATAAGGACATATTGGAAAGCGCAATCGATGAGTGGGTGGAGTTAACAGTCTTCAGAAACTAGTAAACACATTCCTATCTGGAACTAATTAGTAACAGCTTCAGACCGTACTGGGCATGTCTGGGCATGCTGGAAGTGGGGGATGCTAAATATAGCCTGAGGCCGGGCAGACTTCAGGCGCAGTTAACAAGGAGGTAGGACAAAGCACATGGCAATGTATAGCATACAAAATGGCCGCTACGAATACAAAATGGAGTCGGTTCATTTAATACGATAATGGTCAAATACAGCATGTCTTCTGCTAATGCTTAACCTAATTGCCGTTGATTTAAAACACATACACTTATCACATCTTATAAGTGCCCCTCATTGAACAGTCCTGAAGAGACCTGATACCCTATTCAGGTCAAAATTTCGTCGACAGAGATAAAGAGACAGACTTGTCACAACAGTTGTTTATACATTTCAACTGCTGTACTTTGATTGTTTACACTTATAATTGGGTCGTCTCTTTCCAACTGAATGTAAACTTGAAAACTTATGTTGTCTACACATTATTATGTTTCACCTTAGCAGTTCAGGTTCTTTTTTTGTAAAATTCACTTGGGACTGGCCATCCCTTTTTTGATTATTTGTTTGTATATAATGTTACTGATATTCTTTATAGACTATTGATATATATTTACATAAATCTTTTTGAATTGACTAATACATTCTCATTGTGTATATACAGCTTTCCTTTTTTGATATCTTAATTAATCACCCTCATTGCCATTGTGCGTTATCTTTATCAGAATTAGTTCTTATCTATCCACAGGAGCCATTGCTTCTTGTAAAAAACGTTCACCCAGGCTCCAATTGAGTAGGGTTCCCTTGTTTCCTTTCCCACTTGTGCATATGGCGGCACCCACCTTGTGGGAGTGAGCAGCGGCGCGCAGTGAGTCATATGGTCAGTATCCTGTTTCAATTAGCGTGGTGACTTTCAGTTCGCGGGCGCGCGTTCATGTTTTTTTTTTTTTGCAATGGCTTGGCACGTGCTTAGCTTGCCACAAATTCAACACAGCTCCCTACCCTTCAGCCGAAATGGATTCTGCTGTGCAACGCGGTTTGATGAAAATGACATTCAATCCAACATAACGCACCACAGTCACACTGGAGTGAGCTAAAGAATGGTGATGGATTAAACCCAGATCAGTTGACTGGGGGTGAGTGTTTGATTTGCTCCAACGCTCCATCCATCACCCCTTTTTGCACCACAGTCACAGCTCAGCAGGGGGAATTTAAACGCTCATTTTTTTGCTGAATGCATTGCAGCTCAGTAATTGCCAGGTTAAGCTTTAACATGAATTCCCAGGAAGCAGATACACAGCTCTTCGATAAACTGCTCAAATTGTAACCATACCATTTGCCAAAATATACACACCAATGGTGAATCGAGAACACAAATTCACAGGGACATACATTCTATTACCATCATGCCTGGTCCGTTTTGTTCGCGGCAATTCAAAATGAAAGAATTTATTTGGCATCACGGCGCGATTTTGATAGCATACTTTAGCCCCAGGCGTCTGCACGCGCTGCCTAATACATTCAACCCTTGCTTTGTCAGGCATCCGCTGCTGTTTGTTTTAGGTTATATTTTTCAGTCTTTCCGCTCCACTGCCCAGTTCAGTTCCTTTGCCAATCTGCCAGCTAAGCCCTCCATGCAGATCACAAGAGCACTAATCCCAATTGAATCAGCCTGTCTAATTGGACCGGACACATCTGACTCCAGAACAGCTTTGCCTCTCCTTCTGAGTCATGCCAATGAAGACGGACAACAGCCCCAGCACACATCACATGTGTGAATGGGGCAGATAACGACCACCTCTCAGGGCTTAGAGGCTAATTGGCAGGGGCCTGTTTAGGAATAAGGACCAGGACTAATCAGCGTCAGAGAAGAATGTGTGGGAGAAAGAAGGGGTTGGCACGGCTCCCTTTTCAGGGACCTCCCCTCAATAATTCCTCCTCAGCTACTGCCTCACAGATGGAACGCCGCGCAGCTCGCCATGTGGTCTGTATCATGTTTCAATTAGCATGGGGGCTTTCAGTTTAGGGGGCGCTCTTTCGTGTTTTTTTTGTAATGGCTTGGCACGTAGGCAACATGCCACAAATTCAACACAGCTCCACAGTTCTCAAGCCGTCAGCCACATCCAACTAACACATGAAAAAAGCCCACCAGCACTGCAAAAATCAATCAGTCTCCATTGCTATGTCACCCGCAATTTTCTGCTATTTTTACACGGCCCCAGCTAGCACAGGGAGAAAACGCCAAACCCCGACGACTGCTTCCCTATCCAACAGTTGGCCGCCCCGGACTTCACGCCACTTCCCCTTCCCAGAGCCCTCATGCCCCCCCTTAACTCAGCTCCTTTCAATACACCAAAAACACAAAAAACTGGCTACTTTGCCAGCTCAACGATCCCTGCACAAACCATACCGTCCTCTCATTCCGAACATCAGCATGTCTCCACATTCCAGGTATCTTCACATGTGAAGAGCACTCCGCAAATTCAACTAGGTTCCCCAAGTCCAAGGCTGACTGTAAGTGTGTTGGTCTTAGAAAGTAGAGATATCTATATATGTTTTTTAATTTCTTTAAAAAATTTTTTTAGCATATTTGCATGTTTTTTTCAGTGTCCTTCCTCCTGTATATTCATTTGATGCATGGATAAACACTTAAAAGGTCGCAAAGGCAAAACCTATTGGCTATGCCAATGCTTGTTTAACTAGTAGTCGTGTTTGCAGAGTGGTGGAAAATATGGCGGGTCCTCTGACCTGCTCTCTGGAATCCACTGTATGAGACATATAGTGGAGGTAACAGGAGGGCTTTTTGGTCCCCAAGGTCCCTCAGATTCAAAAGAGGACTTCATCCCCCAACCAGTAGTGCACAAGGAGGAGCATTTCCAGAGGGGTGGAGAAAGGGGGCGGGGACTCCCACCAGCTCTCCGAAATCGCATGGTGTGGAACTTACTGCAGGTAACAGGAGGGGTTGTTTGCCCCCAAAGACCCTCAGCACCCAAGGGGACTTCATCCCACAACCAGTAGTGTGCCAGGAGGTGCATTTGCAGAATTGTGGACACAGGGTTCGTGGCCTCTGAAGACATCTCAGCAATCCCACTGTGTGTAACTTACTGAAGGTAACAGAAGCAGTTTCTGGCCCCCAAGGAAACTCAGTATCCAAGGGGACTTCAGCCTCCAACCAGTAGAGCACCAAGAGGTGTATTTGCAGAGAGGTGGAGAAAGGGGACGGACCTCCGATGACCTCTCAGCTATCCCGCTATGTGGCAGTTACTGGCGGTAACAGGAGGGGAACCTCTTGCCCTTACTAGTAGTGCGCCAGGAGGCGCGTTTGCAGAGTGGTGGTGAAAGGGTGTGGGGCCTATGGTGACTTGCCAGGCTGCCTTTTTTGTGTGTGATTTATAAGGGGAGAGACGTTGCGTGGCACCCCTTCCCTGGGCAGATTTCGGCCCAGGTGACTCCATCCCCCAGGGCCAGGCCTATAAGTAATAGGAGAGAGGGCTATGTGGCCCCCTCCTTGGGCTGATTTTGGCCCTGGGTACCCCATCTCCTATGGCCGGGCCTTTCTCAAATGGTGGAGGGGGGTTGTGCAGTCCCCCTGTACGGGATTATTTGGGCACCAGGGACCCCATCCCCTGGGGCCCAGCCATGTCTGCTGGGTTCCACCAGGGCACCCAGACTCCACTGGGGCTACAGGGAGAGCCTGAAGACCCCCGTGGTCCCTTCTGGCTCCCCGCTTCCTACGGGAGCAAGTATGCTTTCACAGACAGGGAGCTGCTGGAAAGGCAACTCTGTGAAAGCAATTCTGCTTTACTTTCAACAAGCGAGAGCATTTTTAATGCTCTTGCTTGCTGGAAGCGGAGCTTTAGCTGTTTGCTGTGGCTTGACTGTAGCTTTTCGGCTCCTGCAAACTCACAGCAATGTCCCGGGGGTGGGCACCACGGGACATAGCAGGAGCTGGACCTGCGGCGTGGTGGTCTCCAGGGCTATATATAGCTCCCGTAGGGGTGTGAGCAGTTCCCCTGCTTTCTTATCTGGTATCCCTGGCCCAGGGAGGTGGCTGTTCCCCGAGGTCCGAGAACGGCCCTGGAGGGATGCTTCGCAGCCCCCTCCCAATTTTGTTTAAAAAAAGATAGCCCTGTGGAGGTGGTGGTCCCCAGGCCAGGGGTGGGTCTGAGAGTCGCCCCCAAACAAGGCATTAGCTTTGGCAAGATGGTGTTCCCCAGGGAATGGGTGGCCCAAGAGGTCCCATGATTTGTGGCCCTGGGGAGGGGCTGGCTCCAGGGCGCATCCAAGACACCCCCCATTTTACAATAAATAAGCCCCAGGGAGGTGGTTGTCCGGGGGCATTAATAAGTCCCAGGGGGGATGGCCCGTGTCCCCCCTCACCTGTGTATTAAGAAAATGCCCTCAGACCCTTTTTGGGGGCCGATTACTAACGTAGCGCTAGAGCCTGAGCTTCATTTTTTTTTTCAGCTGGATCCGCAGATCCAACACTGTTCCTGACGAAAAGTTAAACAAAACAAATATCTTTTGGGCCATGTATGACCCCCCCAAGATGCCAAGGGGGCCAAGGTATTTTGTACCCTGTCCCCTTTTGTTTTTTTTTTTACTTTTTTCCTTGGACTCAAGCGGAGTCCCAAGATGGCTGCCAACACTTCCTGGAATGAAGTGTTGGCAGCTAATTAGATCTCAGCACGAGATTGTGGGTGTTTTTGGGGCCTTGTATGTATATATATATATATATATATAATATTCACCAAGGTTTGCCCCTGTAGAAACACCACACACAAGGAGTTTTTGGTCCATATTTATAGCGGGTTTCCAAACAGAATTGGCTCCTTCCGCCAATGCCAATCTAATGCCATACGCGTTTCGGGCAGCACATCTGCCCTTGATCACTGGCTTGTAACAGTCACAGCTATCTTGAGGGTCTGCTTTAATTAATATATCAAGTTCCGCCTCAGTGGGCGTGCCACATTGGCCTCCTGGATCTTGTAGTTCCGGAACACTGTGGCTCGATTGCTTGGTAACAATGAAACAGACGAGCCTCCATTAGATCGAGGAGGCAGTCTCACTGTTTGGTGGCCTGAAGAGATGATACTGGCTTGGAGGTACCATGGTCGGAGTTCCCGGCTATGTGTTCCCTCCAGATTCACTAAAGTAATGAACAGCGTTTACTAGGGACAACTAATTAGATACTAACTGTCCTTGGCCGATGTTGCTTGTTTTTAATAGAGCGGTGCTCTAGTTACCTGAGCCGCAGCCAGGTGAGGCGCAGTTCTTACGTCCTACCAATAAGGTAAGTGGACGACAGCCTTAATGTGAGCAAAGTACACCATTCTTGGGTACTGAAGATACAGATAGATATACACATGTACCTACCACTAAATGTGATGTTACCTTACAATTTGGATGTTTGTGTTTCTCTTTCCATGTGCTGTTACGTTTGTCTGATATACTGACCTGCTCTACTTGGACGCCATCTCCTTTAGCTGGATGATTACTTCACTAAGACGTACAGGTGACATCTTTTTGGTTTACATTATGATTTAAATGCACTTTATTCATTCCTTTTACCTCTATGCAGTAGCGATGTCATGGTCCTGAAGAAAGCAGCGGACACTTTTTGAGGTCCACTAACTGCAGAAACATGTTGACCTTTTTCATCAATATAGCGGATATTTGTTTGAAACTGCTATGATCCCGCACTGGCTTTTAGACTTAGAAATATGAGAGACGCCTAATAAAGCTATTTAGCTCTCTATTTATCCAATTTTTATATTCCTTCACTCATTTCAGCTTTTCACTCACATTTCCACGCAGTGTTTTTCAGTCACCTCTAGTAAGTTACACCACCCATACATATAGTTACATTAGGTCATCCTCGTGCATACTGTGCATTTACAACTGATGCAAGAGCTTTCTCCTTGGTGAAAGGAGTCCCAAATGATGACTAGGGCGGAACTAAGTGATGACTGATGGGTACTTTTTCACCCGAAGAAGTACCATGCACAGTTCTTAGGTCAGTGGTCAGACTTGCTCTCACACTTTTTATTTAGACCTACAGTTACTCAGTAGTGTGTGTACACTTGTTAGTCCCTAGTATATGGTACACTAGGTACTAAGGGCATAGGTACCTTAGAGGCCTACCAGGGGCTGCAGCATGTATTATGCCACCCCTAGGAAACCTTCCAAAATGACACCACATGACTGCTACTGCAGCCTGGGTAAGGTGGTGCATGCACCCCTTACTAAGATATAGGTTACCTATATCTACCTTTAAATCACTGCACATAGAAACCTATCACTCATCCCTATGGCAAGCCTTATGAATCCTGGAGGCAGGGTGCTTGGTTTCATGTGAGCAGGACCCCTCTATAGCCTTCGGAATCTATTCTCTGGGGCTGTTCTGTGATGCAGCCAGACCATATACTCGTGGCAAACGCTAACTTTGGAATGGCTGCATGGAAACATGTTTTGTTTCGTGTCAAACACTTTGGATTCCTACCCCCCCCCCCCCCACCCCCACCTCCCGCCAGTCCTGGTGGTGGGGTAGAATTCCACCACTCTTCTAGAGGGAGAGACATGTACACACTGGTCTAACCGGTAATAGTTTAAAAGAGCCCTGACATTACAAAATGGATGCTGCAGCCACAGACACGAGTCTGGCCTCCTGCTTCTGACCAAAACCACGACAGGGGAGGCCTGGAAAATAGGTTTTATGTCACATGTAGGTGTAACCACCTCCCAGACAGGCTTTAGTGTATTGGGGCTGGGTGGGGGCACTCCGAGTGCTTTGAAGTCAGCACTGGGGAGACATTTGGTGTCCCCGTGCATAGTCCTGTTCAAACTGGTTGCAGGGGCTACCAGCCCCTGCTCTGGCATGAAACTGGACAAAGGAAATGGGTGTAGCCACCCCTCTTTCCAGACCCTCCCATAGGTGGGTCCCCAGAGTATGTCCAACCCCTTTCTTTAGTATAAGTAAGGAACCCCTGGCAAAGGACTTCAGATTACACCTGGATGAAACTCTGAAACTGAATCCTGGAACTTCAACACTCTACTAATGATTAGAGGATGGAAGCATCTCCCTTGGGGTCAAGGAGTGACTCCCCTGCTTGGCAGGCACCAAAGAAGCATCTTGCCGATCTGCATTTCTGAAGCTCGCGCCGGACTCCGAAGTATTTGCAACACAGGAAGAGGATTTACAGACTTCTCAAAGGCCGACCCGAGTCCCCAGCAAAGGTGAGACCGCAAGTCCTCATGAGTGACGTGGAACCAGAACTCTTGGACACCGTGCCCATTTGTTAGTGCATTGACTTCTCGTCGTCTCCTGAAGTTGTGCTTTGAGTTACTTGTAGCCCAAGCCCCGAGCACCATCTGCACTGATGATTGTGGGCCTACACTCCACGAGTGTTCCGTAAGCCCGCTTCTTGCATTCCCGCTTCAGGCTCCTTTGCGATCTCTGGTCCGTCGACTGGTGGGTCCCTGTGAAGGCAACTCTGATTTTCCTTGGGCTTCCCTGGTTGCTCCAGATGTGCCATGACTCCCCACTGAGTGGTGAGTCCCTTAGATCTTGCTGGTCTGCACTGAAGCATTTCTTTGATTCCTGCATGGGTTGCTGTTGCCAAGGCACGTTGGGTCCAATCCGGGCACCGACACCGCAGCACTCAACATCCTTTGTGACACAGCTCGATTCCAGAACCTAGTCATCATTGACGCCTCCTGGTCCTTGTGGCTGAAGAGTCATGTTGAATGAGAGCTCATCTTAGTATCTATGCCCGGATGGCTGGCGCAAGTCGCCTCTTAGTTCCCATTCTGAATCGTTACCAAAATAAAGAGACGGGCGCTGGAAGCAGGAGTCACAAGAACAGGATTTATTACTCATGAGGAGAGCCTGTCATTTCGGACACGAAACACAGTGTCTTTCGGGAGGTGCTCTAACAAGTGAGCTGAAACATCGTCTTTTATACCTTACAAAACACTTAGCATTACAATCACGACATTGTGAAACACGGAAAAAGACATCCCCATAATCCTCGTGTCAATCCTACCCCACATATGTTCACAATAGGGACCCTTGACCTGCTGATAAGAGGGGAGGGTAATCACGCAGCTGAGTGTTCCGCCAATTTTTAGGATGCGTGCGCCTGATCATAGCCCAGGGGGTGGGGTGGTCAGGATCAATAGTGGGTCCTTTGAAGAGGAGTGATTCCATACAATAAGCAGTAAACAGTATCTCCTGGCTTAGGCGATGACCTCAGACATGTGTGGACAGTCAATTCGCGGAGGGAGGGTTTACTAACAGAGGGGTTATTCATGAAAGGAAAGGAGGTGCTGGTCAGGCGCGGCCGTGACTCCCAAGGACAGGGTCTTGCAGAAGAAGAAGGTTTATGACTTGCCCGTGTGAGGAAGAAGGGGAGGGGGGGGAAGAGCCGGGGTGTGCACAGGGACAGAGTCGCACAGAGGGAGAGGTCTTATGACCCGTACATGAGAGAGCGGGGGCAGTCAGGTGCAGCTGGGGAGGGCTATGTCAGCCGACGCGAAGGATGCTTCTTCAAGAGGAAATGGGGGGGTTTGCGTGGGTCAAGCAGGAGGGTTGCCTTTCAGGGCAGGGTCGCGCAGAGGGAGAGGGTTTCATGGTCTATGCATGTGAGGGGGGGGGGGTTCAAATACGTGCAGAAGGGAAACCGGTGGTTCTAATGAGCAGGAAAAAGGCCAGGGTGCCTAAAATGGCTGTCATGTACATATGGGTACGAGCTTTTACTGGCGGAGTGATGCGGTCAATATTTTATGGTATTCATGGTGCTCACAGGGAGAGGAGTGGGAAAAAGGGAAATGAACGCTGTTTATGTACATCAATTTCTCTAATTTCCACAGTCGCCCCTTTTTACATTACAGAGTTCATTTTTGTAATTGATGGGGGTACAAATAAACAGGCGCGGTTGAAGAATTAGCATTTGTCAATACTAACATTTGGCATATAATCATGGACAGTTGATGTGATGGGCAGAATGCAGCACATAGGAAATTGCATTTGTCGAGTTCCTAACGTTCAAACGCACTTCATAGCATAAATGTTTCTGACTTAAAAATGTGACCAATGAACATTTTGACCAAGTAGTTGAGGGCGGAATTCAGTTCAATACACAAGATCTCTTCGTCACAGTGTCTTTTTAGCAGTGAGCCATCACTGGTAGGCTCTAGTCCGTATCCTTTCGTTGGCGCTGTTGAGCACCGGCGGTGGAGCTATAGGTCCAGCTCGTATTCAACCTTTCGCGTTGCAAGGTGCGGTCTGTCCTCTGCTGTTAGACCACAGTCCTGTTCCCTAACCAGTCCTTTTAGTGGCGCCTTATGCTCGGCACCTATATTTCCGTGGCAACACCCTATTCCCACCTGAATGCCGTTCTTCCTTTTGGCGTGAAGTCACATGGAAAAGGGGGTGTGTGTGGTTCAAATAGTCGATAGGAGAGAGGGCGGAGTTGGGTCAGAGTTCCTGGGACACACAAAAGGGACCAAGGGAGCAAAGGATAACAAGCAGGCAGGCCCATCAATCGGGCCCAAAGAAGGGGGACGGAGACTCCAGGCACACGTGGGTTAGCAGACGGAGGGCTTCAGGGCGGCCCGTCGTTTTTCATTTTCCACGTTTGAAATTGCTGTCTCGTCCCGTATCTTGTTGCTCTGCAGCTCCACCTTTGGTCGAGGTCACATGTGTCTCAAGATCTGCAGCCAGGCTGTACGTCACGTCCGACCCTTCTCTTCCGGTGATCGTAAATCTTTGAATAGGTACAAAACAAGCTTTTAGAGAACTGGCAGAAGAAGACATTTATGCATGTGAATTCCTCCCTCAATCCTACGCACTTGGGAGATACGCTCATCGGTCACAGTCAGAGGTCTATTACCAAGCAGTGCATATGTCGGCATTCCTACTGTGTTCATGCCAAGTGTATTCATCGTCTATTCATGACATAAATGGAGAGAAATAAGACTCCTATCAACTGCGCATTTCATCAAACTCAATATTTCGGAACCTCCAGTGGAGACTTGCCTTTCAAACCCGAGCCTTTAACAGTCTAACATTCCCTTCAAGGCTGGCTAACCTTTTTCAACCAGGGCGGGGGCGCTATCATCGAGAGTCAGGTAAAAACAGGTTTTTCTCGAGGGACGACAGTTACTCATGGTCATCATGTTTATATCCGGGACAGCAGCTGGGGTCTATCAAATGGGGCGGGGATGCTTCGGGCGCTCGCGCTTGGGTGCAAAAGGGGGGGTGGGGCAATCTGGGCATTGGGGGTCAATCTAGACGTTGGCGTTCGTCTCTGATGAACAGAAAAATAAGGTGCCATTGACATACAGTTCCCCTATAAAGGCCAGATTGGGGGACCTTAGTCGTCTTACCTGTCCTTTCCTTCTCAGCCAATTCGAGTTCATTCATTTTGCAGAAAGGAGAGGTAGTAATATGGCGAGATACAATCATTTTAGTTTCGGTCAATTTCGCTGAACACCTTCGCGTTCAATAAGTATCCAATTAGACTGGTGCCAGCGAGGCACGATTTTACCATAAAAAGGAAGAGGAAATAGGGAGACTCTCATAGAGAGTGAGAGTCGTCCGCAATCTAAACGAGCCATTCGGTACACGTATGACATGTAGAGAGAGAGAGAGAGAGAGAGAGAGAGAGAGAGAGAGGAAAAAGGGGGGAGAGAGATAGAGAAAGAGAGAGACGTGTACAAAAATAGGTCATTTAGTGCGTTCACAACACAGAACAGCAGGGGGTCAGGTAACGGAGAGACGCAAACAGAGGGAGAACATAAACCCCTATAGTACACACACACGAACTCGGACGAAGGAAGACAGTACATGTATTACATATATAAGACATTCACAACTAAACAGAAAACAATTGTTGGCCAACAAGATCTATTTTTATATCCTTCGTATCTTTACTATCCTATTTACCTACGTGCTTAGCTCTTTTTACCTTTCCCTCCTTTTCCCTCTCGCTTGTTATTTCTGCGAGCGTTTTCAATTGCCAATACTTACACCTCGGTCAGTCGATCAGAAATTAACCTGGTCGCGCTATTTACCCATGGTTGGATCTTAAACCATTTTTCAGTTTCTTCCTTTGGTGGGAAGTTCTCCAGGCTGAGGCAACGGCAAGTATTGATCGGGAGAACAGTCGGACAGCTTGGCTATATCTATAAGAGTGTGATAAGGGGGCAGTACATTTTGAACATCAGCAACATTTCTAACTTCCCAGACGGGTGGTGCCTTGGTAACCCTTACCCATGCACTCTTCTTTGTCCTTTCCCTATCTAGTCAAACGTCTAGTTACATTATCTAACGTGTTATTTCGAGTCAATTTTCGTCATACAGTACCCGTCAAGTGTCTATGTCAGTCCATCCTCCCAGTCGCTACGTTCTAAGGAGGAACAGTCATGTTTAAGTCTACGTCTTTCAAAAACTTATCGACATAAGGACTATGCTCATATTCCCTTCTTCCCTTTTCGTCGGTGGTTCGATCATCGCTCTCCCATACTTCAGCCGACGTTCCGACGCGACCTGCAGAAGGGAGGAGAAAGAAGGGGTGGGGGGGCAACATTCAAACCACATCAGCATGCAATAGTCCGAAAATGTTTTTACCTACCACATACTCGACCTATCTCCACGTAGTGCATTTCTTTACCATCTCGGCGTTTAAGCCCAGAGGGACCAGTAGTGTCAGATAGATAATCATTGACGATCTGCGTATCTACATGAGTTACTTGGTCCCGACCCCTTTTGGTTGTGTGCAAGGGTGGCGGTCAGGTGGCATTTCTGTGGTGTCGTTTAAGGGCGTCTAAAACACTTTTCCGGCTGCCTGTGACACATAATGTAGCTGCTAAATATCGGGTCCTTTTTAACCTTCAGCCTTCATCATACTTATTCTTCGCTCACAGTAGTAACACATTCAAAACTCATTAACGCAACCGCTACAATTATACTTTATTTTTCAGAATACCTTTAATAAAAAGTGTTGGGGTATAAATACGGGCCTACAACCCAGTGGACCGGCCACGGAGAAGATTGGAACTGTACATAAGAAGAACGAAGTTGGTGGCAGTTCATTGCATAAAGTGCGGCAGTGCAATAAAATCGTATCGAATGTTCCTACAGAGCAAGCATGATGCATGTCAAGAACTCAGTTTTTCAATTAATTCATTAATTCATTATCCAAATGCTCACTCAGTGCCTAAATTACACCAATTCATTGCTCCCAATCATAATTAGTACCCACCCTAAATCAATTCATTTTCCAGACACATGATCAATATCTGTCTTACATTGCTTTCTTCTCTAAGCACATAATCACTATCCATCTTATCGACTTTCATTGTCCAAAAATGCATACATATCTCAGAGCATCAAGATTCGAGCAATCCGGGCGAACAGGGAGTTCGAAAGTTTCGTTTCGCGTATCGGCGCCATTTTGGGCGAGGTCAGGCAGGTTCCAGTATAGTCAGAATGTCTCCAATGTCTCGTGGTTGGACCAGAACCTTTTTTGGCAGTTCAAAAAGTTTTCGTTATGGGGTGGCAGATCATTAGTCAAAAAGTGGGGAGGGAGGCAACAATCTTTTCCTACCGGGTCATTCTGATGTTCCACCGGAACTGAACAAATCTGTATCTTTGCAGGATTTTAGTCATTTCCAAACTGAGGTTGGCGCCGGCAGGAGTGCGCCGACGTCTCGTGGCTCCATCGGAGGACAGGGCGGGGGGCGCCTCGTGGAGAGGTCGGCCCCCCGGGCTCTTCTAGAATCTTCAAGGTCGTGGAGTACAGGGCGTGTGCCCATCCCGGGCAAGAAGACCCGCTTTTTGATATGGACCCCTTCTTCAAGCAGGAGTGTTGTGGTGTCGCTGGAAGCCTCCACCTGGAGGGAAGTGGGGGAGGCTCGTTCGCGCCGCCTCCCCCTTCCAGCGACCCCGCGCCGTTCCTCGGCTCCACCGCTTTGGTACAGCCATGCCAGGCAATGAAGATGGGGGGGGGGTCGGTGGCTGAGGCAAGACATCCCCCCCTTGACATGTGGCGGGACTACCTGCAATTGTCCAGGCGTTGCCGTGTGGCTGGACTACCTGTCACTCCCAGGCGTTGACATGTGGCGGGACTACCTGTAAGCGCCGCCGTCCTCGCCTTGGCTTCGGCCTTCGATGAGAGCCGGATCAGGCGAGAGAGAGAGAGGGGGGGGGTCGGTGGCTGAGGCAAGACAGCCCCCCCCGTGGCCTGCAGGGCAGCAGAAGAGGGGAGAAGGAGAGGTCATTACGATTTTTTGGGCCGTCCGCCCCTCAGCCTCCCCTTCCGACTGCGGCCAGGCGAGCCCTGCATGCATCGAGGCCTCGCCTTCCGGATGGGCGTAACCGCGGACCTGTTGCACTTCGGGAGCTTCCGGAATGGGGGTAGGTACCTATTGATTTGTATCTATTTCATGTGACCGTTATTTGGGCGTGGTGGGCAATGAGGCAGACATGTTTGGAGCAGGAGTAGGCAGCGGAACCTAGCTACCTCGTGGCTGTCTTGCTGTCAAAGTTTTCGCCATTTTATATTTCTTATTACGAACTGTTTCTAATGTTTCTTATTTTTAGTGAAGTCGAAAGCTCATCAGGGGGTTACTGACTTAGCCTGATTTCTTTTTATTTTTATTCTTATTTTCCCTAGCGTGTTTCGAGCTAAAGTTTCTTGTTAACAGGGTACGGTGATCACTTCATATTTTTATGTGTCCTTTTCATTAGGGGTACTCCTGGACGGACCAGACGAGTTACCTCCAATAAATGGTCCGGGGTGGAACTAGATTATCTATCAAAGGGGAACATATATTCCTTCATTAGGGTATCATCCTGGACAGACCAAATGATGTACCTCCACTTACTAGGGTAGCCTCCTGGACGGACCAGATGGCCTACTTCCACTAAATGGCCCATGAGTGGGGAGCATATGTCCTCCATAAGGGCAGCCTCCTGGACGGACCAGGCGAGCTACCCCCCAAATAAACAATCAATCAGTGGGGAGTGGGTAGGACTGACGAATCACAAAGGGGCATAACCTACCCTTTACTACTTGCAAAGACTAGACAGAATATTTCTATTCCACGTTGTTTGCAAATAGAAAATACCTCAAACAAAACAATTCCTGGAACAACAATGTCCAGGCAACCAATCAATCAGTGGGGAGAAAAACAGGCATGACGGATTACAACGGGGACAAACGTCTGCATTACCTGCCCTTCGCTATCTGTAAAGGAAGACAGAATATTTCTATTCGTCTCTGTTTGTAGACAGGGAAGATCTCAAAGAGCAACAATCGATTATTAATCCATTTCAAACAATCAGTGGGGAGAAAGGTAGGCATGACGGATTACAACGGGGACAAAAGTCTGCATTACCTACCCTTCTCTATCTGCAAAGAGGGGCGAACGTTCCTATTCACCGCTGTTTGCAAACAGAGAATGTCTCGTTCTCAAGAAGAGAACCAATATTTCAAGTAGCATCCAAAGCTAAATGAACCAATAACAACAATATCAGTATTCAAATACCGATTCCAATACAATCAATCAATCAATCAGGTGGATAGAACCACCCTACCAATCAGGCGTAAAAAACACCCTACTTAATCTTACCCGGACCGGACCATGCGGATAGTTCTTCGTCTTCCCCTTCCAGCGCCCGATCGTTCTCTTACTCTATGCAGCATTCCTGTGGGATTCCAGTCAGGACAGTAGGTCACTCGAGAGAGGTCCGTTCAGAATCGGTGAAGTTCATTCAATCGGCAGCCGGACGAGGGCCCTCTCAAGGCAGGTATACTCCGATCATTTAGATATTCACCTCATCGTCTGGATCTCTCTTACTGGACCTCATGTCACTGATGGGCCCCACTTGGGCGCCAATTGTTGAATGAGAGCCCATCTTAGTATCGATGCCCGGATGGCTGGCGCAAGTCGCCTCTTAGTTCCCATTCTGAATCGTTACCAAAATAAAGAGACGGGCGCTGGACGCAGGAGTCACAAGAACAGGATTTATTACTCATGAGGTGAGCCTGTCATTTTGGACACGAAACACAGTGTCTTTCGGGAGGTGCTCTAACAAGTGAGATGAAACATCGTCTTTTATACCTTACAAAACACTTAGCATTACAATCACGACATTGTGAAACACGGAAAAAGACATCCCCATAATCCTCGTGTCAATCCTACCCCACATATGTTCACAATAGGGACCCTTGACCTGCTGATAAGAGGGGAGGGTAATCACGCAGCTGAGTGTTCCGCCAATTTTAGGATGTGTGCGCCTGATCATAGCCCAGGGGGTGGGGTGGTCAGGATCAATAGTGGGTCCTTTGAAGAGGAGTGATTCCATACAATAAGCAGTAAACAGTATCTCCTGGCTTAGGCGATGACCTCAGACATGTGTGGACAGTCAATTCGCGGAGGGAGGGTTTACTAACAGAGTGGTTATTCATGAAAGGAAAGGAGGTGCTGGTCAGGCGCGGCCGTGACTCCCAAGGACAGGGTCTTGCAGAAGAAGAAGGTTTATGACTTGCCCGTGTGAGGAAGAAGGGGAGGGGGGGAAGAGCCGGGGTGTGCACAGGGACAGAGTCGCACAGAGGGAGAGGTCTTATGACCCGTACATGAGAGAGCGGGGGCAGTCAGGTGCAGCTGGGGAGGGCTATGTCAGCCGAGGCGAAGGATGCTTCTTCAAGAGGAAATGGGGGGGTTTGCGTGGGTCAAGCAGGAGGGTTGCCTTTCAGGGCAGGGTCGCGCAGAGGGAGAGGGTTTCATGGTCTATGCATGTGGGGGGGGGGGGGGGGGGGGGGGTTCAAATACGTGCAGAAGGGAAACCGGTGGTTCTAATGAGCAGGAAAAAGGCCAGGGTGCCTAAAATGGCTGTCATGTACATATGGGTACAAGCTTTTACTGGCGGAGTGATGCGGTCAATATTTTATGGTATTCATGGTGCTCACAGGGAGAGGAGTGGGGAAAAAGGGAAATGAACGCTGTTTATGTACATCAATTTCTCTAATTTCCACAGTCAAGCTTCACCTCTTTCACTTGAAATTACCCGACATCTGGGCATTCGACTATCGTGCCCCTGGTCACCGGCTAGTGACCCCGACTCTGTCCCCTCTGCTTTCAGGTTCCTCTCATTTCAATGCAGGCTTGGATCACACCGGACACTTTCCACTTCTTCGGCAGCAGCACTTTGAAGCAGATCGCCATCGGAAATTACGACGATTCCCGACACCAAAAGACACCTATTCACCTGACTTCCCTGGGTGAGGTAACTCGAGTACTCCAGGGTTCCCGTGGGTGTTGGCTCTAGAACCCCTTAAGTCTAAAGGGGTTTGCTCTAAGTCCTCCTCTAAGTGTCCTATAGCTTTAAATTTCCAACCTCTACTTTCCCCATAGAAGTTAGTGATCCGCGGCTGTGTTTAGACACTGCACGCTACCCCCTGTGGGTCACTACCTTGGGTGGTTCCTTGTGGCCCCAGCACTTCTACAGGCTCTAGGCCTTGTGTCTAGACAAGTTGTGGTTCTTATACCACTTTCTTAATATATGGTTTGGTACACTGTTGTAAATAGGATGGTGATAGATGACAAGATACTTCTAGTTGATTACATGTAGATTTATTGTAGGACACAGCGGAGTACAAAACCTCGCCAGCTGACCAGACCATCAACTGACACTGGTAGAACACTCGGGTACAGATTAGAACACACACAGGTACTCTGGGAAGCTGAGAAGGTGAAAACACTGAGGAAGGGCTAAAGCAATATACAACACATCTTCCTTTTTCTTACAGAAAAGAAATGAAACAAACATAAAAATAATGCTTAAAGTATGGGAGACAGCAACAATAATATTAAAGACAGAAAGAAGGTCTAAGACGACGAACTAATTTTAGATCATGAAGGCAAAAGAGCATTTTCGGGCAAAGAGTGTAAAAGTGAAGTGTGAGGTGAGACACAACACTCCAAACAACTAATAGGCATCACCACTACCTACTCCCCTTAGATTGACTAAACAAGAAAAGATAGTCCACTCTCTCCAATCCGTCTTTGACCAGCAAAACAGGAAGAGACAGTCAACTCCCTCAAATCTGTTTCCGTCCATCAACACTTTACGCTCTGAGTTGAAGATAGACAGTTCAACATACGCCTTCATGCTTTATAGATACCACATTCTTAGATAAACTTTGAAGATTCCCAACATAAGTACTCCTGAAGATTACTAAGTGTAGTATAACGAGTGATGTAAAAGATTCATTTTTTTTTTCTTGATGGATACATAGTCCTAGATGTGACTAGCTTAGACGCAATCTGGACCACTGTCCATCCTCGGTGTTGATCCTGGAACCTTTGTCCCAAATTCAGGCTTTCCGACTTAGCCTCCGTTGTGGACATACTGTCAAAACACTGACCTGGGGCCTTTGTACCCACTGCAGACTTTCTGTCCAGACTCTCACCTGGGACCTTTGTCCCCATTGTGGACATACTTTCCAGAGTCTCACCTGGGACCTTTGTCCCCGTTGTGGACTTACTGTCCAGACTCTCACCTGGGACCTTTGTCCCCATTGTGGACTTACTGTCCAGACTCTCACCTGGGACCTTTGTCCCCATTGTGGACATACTGTCCAGAGTCTCACCTGGGACCTTTGTCCCCGTTGAGGACTTACTGTCCATGCACTCCATCTTTGTACTGAGAGATTCTGCTCCTTGTTCCGGGACAACCTTGTCTTCTCTTTGTTCTGGGACCTCTGACGACACCAGTTTCTAGGACCTTTGTCCTCTTCTGTTACTCATGGCTTTGTCCCCTCCCGGTCCTAATTGTGATACATGGGTCTTCTTTCACTTTCACAAAGCAGGTTCGGGGCTCTTTGACCGGCTTCTAGTTGTGGGACCTTTGTCAGTGTTGGAGATCCTTGCTTCAAGTGGTTTATTCACGCTTCGATATACAACCGGTATGTTAGTTTTAACTTTCCTTAAATAAGTGTTGTGTTTCCATCTTGTTTCTTTATTATTGATGTAAAGAAATTCATTATTTTTTTCCCGCACAATGTCACTGGCTACTGCCTTTATTATTTCCAAGTATTCCTCTCACAAAGAGCCATAACAGACTTTAAGATCTAGAGATTTTCTTTTCCTCCATTCATTAAAGCGAAACTGCATAGTATGTCAAGATGCACAAGGTGGCACTGTTGTCAAAGCTGTAACTCTGCGATTAACTTTAAACCCATTTACAGTCATGAACACAACTGCAAAGAGACTATAACCCGATGCCTCGGTAAACTTTGCTTTGCCGGTTCTGAACTTAGATCATAGAGCTTAAGACACGTTTCTGGTTACGTTACAAAGCATTTTGCATATCAGGTTTGTTAGACCTGTCAGACTTTTGGTGGTCCCTCCTAATTATTTATTTTTTTTGTCCCCTTTTTGCCCCTCAATCTTTTTATTTTTTATGTCTACTGGACTTTTTAGGTGTTGACCTAGGGGTTAGGTGCTCTTTGCCCTCATAGTCTTCTTCCTGAGGCCTAGGTGCCTTCCTGACTGAATTTACAAGACCCACAAAATGGTGTCCTGCCAACTGCTACCTCAGGGCCACTCTAGACCCACTGGCCCTAGGCTATATATAGTGGAACGTTGTGCGGCCATTTTGTGTAGAGTGCTGGTGTGAGAGGAGGTCAGCGGGAGTCCAGACTGTGGAGTGAGGAGGTGGGCGCTCAGTAAGGAGTTTGACAGTCCCCAGGGGCTGTTCTCTTTGTTGGTTGACACCCCCCCTCAGCTGTAGATCTGACCCGGTGGAACCATACTCTGAAAGAACTACAGGTTGTGAACTGAAGGGAAACTGCCCGGTGAGGGTGGAGAGGTCATCCCCCAGTAAGGGAGCAAGAAGCCTCTTTGCGATACGTCCCCCAGCAGTGGAAGCGGAGGGCTGACACAATCCTCAATTGGCCGTGGGCATTGAACACGCTGACCGGAGGAGCCCTCCCTTCCCCTATCTCCTTACCGGGACTTCGCTGCTTATCCTTGCCCGGCATTGGTGTGGTCTGTGGCGGCGAGTCTGAGTGGGCTCGGAGCGGAAGGGGTGCTGCGTTGTGAGGACGAGTCCGGCAGCGCCTCCTGAAGTGAGCCAGGTGAGGAGGTGGCGGACGCGCAGGGTGACGGGCTCCTGAGAGGCTAGCTGCGGTGGAGCGGGCCGCCATCAGGCCGGTGCCCGGAGGTCTCCTGAAAGGGGCAGACCGCAGTTTGGGAGAGCGGAGCCGGAAAGAGAGAGAGAGAGGCGGGGAGGAGGCGTGACCGGGAGGCGTGTGGCAAGCGAACTGCGCAGGAGCGGTGGTACTTGACTGCGGTGCTCAGCTACGAAGCTGGGGGCTGACTCCTGCGTATTGTGCCGCCCTGTTTGGAAATCTCCTCAGAGGGAAGTCCTAGCCCTGTCCTCCGCCTCTCACAGAGACGTTCAAGGAAGGAAACGCTTGGGTTCGGAAAGTCGCGACAGGTACCAGGAAACGGGTTCTTTTCTCCTGCTTGCTCCCCTCGTACTGTCACGTAATTTCCCACGAGCGACCACCGTAACCCCTGAAACCACCTCACAGCAGCGAGATCAACCACTATAAAGTAAGCGTGGTGGTGGGAGGGAGTGAAGGAAGTTGTTGATATTACCCTGGGAAGCCTTCAACATTTAACGAGGGCTGGTGAGTCACAGAGAACTGGGGAATCGGCTCAAACTGTGTCAGAAAAGGAAGCGAAGTGAATTGTTTCAGCACAAAAACATCCTTGAATAGGGGGAACCAAATCAATATCAGAGTGGCATCAACCGTGTAATTGTGGAACCAGGAGGGAGGTGAACTAGACTGGGAAAGTTGTAATCAGAATGGAATGATGTCATACCTAACTAATTCAATGTGAGATTTTTATGCAACTGAAGTCAAAGGTTCCTCTTTATTGAATTTGGTTATAGCGACATACTAATGGACAGTAATAATTTACTCTTCTTGATATGGAAGATTAGAATAAGAAATGGAGGGAATGTAAATTGTTCATGCTCGGGTAGATTGAAAACTAAAGCAGAAAGGTCTCAATAATACCACCCGAGTGGAGTTAAAATAGTGATCCACAGAGTCAAGAATGATTTTGGTGAATAGTAAAACAAGTAATGTAAATGCACTGTTTGAATTGTAAATGTGGTCCTAGAGGCGACTAAAAGAAAGACAAAAAACTACCATAAAGAATATAAAGCTTTTCTACTTTTATAAAAATTAATGTGTAGTGTCATTTTTGGATGGATGGACACTGAGTTACTGAGTGGGTGAGACGCAAACTTAACACATGTACCTTTGAGATAGGCCTTCCTACACTGTGCCAAGCTACCCTATGTGACTTGGAGACCCCAGGTCCAACAATGTTGACCTGACTGTTGCTAAATTAGAACATCTTGTAAGAAAGGGCCCCTCATCTCACAATGAATAAATAGCATGAATGTAATTGACGTGCGAACTGACCTCTGCTAGTTAAGAATTTCCGTGGTCCTTAGCGCCCACAGTGAAACTTCGGTATTGCTCTCGCCTGTTGTGGGTTGAAGCAGCTCTACACACCGCACTTGGGTAGCGTTGCGTTGTGTTCCCGAAACCTGTTGTCATGAGAACACAACGCATGAAGCTAGAAAATTGCGCTTGACGTCGCAGAATGACGTCACACGCTGCGCACAATGCGTGATGATGTACCCAGCCTGGAAACGAGAAATGAGAAAACGCTGGGCACACCACGTCACAATGGAGCATGCAGCTCCTACGCTGAGACTAATGGAGATACCACCACGTCATCATTTTGAAATGGGCCATGGGGAAGTACAGATCAACACGGAGGCAGAATACGGTATACACCAGGACAAAAGACTCACGGTGGATGACCTTGAGTATTGCTTCTCCTTTCCTTTCTCCGTTTATATCTGTAACTCACTGGTTTTTGGCAGCATGTAACCGTTTATTCCATCCGATTCTCTTGTTTATATTTAGCAGCTGGTTTGCATACAAAAGTACTTCACTTGAATCTGTGCTCTTTCTCGTGTCTAACACTTCATCACATAAATTAGAGGAGGAATTCTTTGAACCGATTCCTTAAAGTTAATGGTTCCTTTCCATTCTTAAGAAGAGTTATACAGCATTGACAATTACTTCTCTTCGTGGTTTTAGCCACAGCTATTTGAGATGTAGTTCATTTCAACTTTAGTTGCCACTTTAGACAGGTTCCTTAAAATCTCGAGGTGCTACAAATACTTGCGGCTGGTTTCATCCTTTTCCACAGCGCTTCAAAAATTTCTGGTTACATCACCGCTTTATTTTCCTACACCTTACTTTTTGATACAGTTAAGGTTGCGCCAGAGATGAGTAATGTACTCACAGTTCTTTTCTTGCTTTAAATTCCTTTGAGTTTTTCCTCATTCATCCGGTTTCAAGCTTCCTTTGATAAAATTACTGGCAGCAGATAGGTGGACTGCAGTGGGTTATTTTCGCGAGGTGTAGCTCAAGCTGTGTTTGATGGTTTCTTCACTGGTCTGGTCAGCAGAAAACGTCGTCAAAATGTTGCAAATAAATAAATGAAGATAGATGACCAGACCATCAACTGACACTGGTGGAACACTTGGGTACAGATTAGAACACACACAGGTATTCTGGGAAGCTGAGAAGGTGAAAACACTGAGGAAGGGCTAAATCAATATATAACATACACCCCTAAGGCTTAACATATATTGTGCTAATTTACTGTGTGCTATTGAGTTTTCTGTATGTACTTTTGCCTCTAGCTTCATAAAGAGACTAGTGGGATGTGTTTAGAATAAATACATATTATATATATATATATATATATATATATATATATATATATATATATATATATATATATATATATATATATATATATATATATATATATATATATATATATATATATATATATATATATATATATATATACACCTGGTGTGGTTCGCCTTCCATTTGGTCATTCACAAGATTATAGACTGGTAAAACAAGCTGCTTTACATTCCTCCAAGACTTAACCTTTATTGAAAGCTATCCTAGTGGTAGCTATGGAGAGCAGCATTCAGGCTGTCTTTAACCTTCCATCAATAAGGGTCGTTTGGACTGGTACAAGGTGTCCACTAGAATAGTGGACAGCATATGCCAGGCCAACTTCTCACATTGGAGACTGGAGTCTGGCTTCAGTGAGTCAAGATTTTGCTATCAGTAAAGTGAACGGGAATGTATCTTCCTGAGGTAGGGGAGTGTCGCCTTTGAGTTCTGAGTGAAAGTTTGTTGTGTTTTATCAGTTTACACTTTCTAGAGTAAGGCAGAAGTGAAAGCCTGCACAACAGTCAGTGGTAATGAGTGATGTTGAGTACTGTACACGAGGAAAGTGGTGTTCGCATGAAATGTGGGTACATCCCAGGGAGGCACTCCGGGTGGTTCAAAAAATGATGATTCCACTATTTGAGAATGGTTTATTTATTTCCACTTAAGATATTTCTTTATATTTCATTCATGATATTGTTGTCATATCAAGTAAAGACTCAAAGATGTACAATCCAAAAGTCGATCATATTAACGAACAGCTCCGATGCATTTCGGGCAAACCGCCCTTTGTCAAGTAGTGCTGAAAGAAGAAGAGATGGGTATGAGAGAGCGTGTAGCGAGGGTACAAGGGAAAAAATAATAGAGGGGTGTGAATGGAAAATACGTTGTAAGTTGGGGTTTGTGCGCTATGAAGGTGAATAACAGGGTCTACGTGAAGTTGGCGTAGACAGGAGTGAAAAGGGGGTGAGAAGTAGAAGGGTGAGGGAAATGATATGGCGGTGTCGGCTACTAGCGTGTCTATGGGAAGAAATAGAACGTGAGCTAAGGACGTGAAAAGATTGAGTAATTCAAACGTGTGGCGATGGTGGCATGCCGAGTTATAAAAATCAGGGTGAATAAAACGGGTAGCGGGTTTGTCGAGGTGGCGGTTAGTACTTACTTCAAACGAGAAACGGTGTACGTCTCAGGTACGGTGGCTCAACAGGTGAGTGATTAGTGGGTTGAACCGGAGGTTTACAAATGAAAGAAGGAGGGGCATGAACATAAAGGAAGGATCGGAAGTCGGGTGGGTCGGTGAATAACAGTGGCGGCCATCTTAAGAAGGGAACAAACAGAGGCATAGAGTGGTTAAAAAAAGGGGGGGTGTGGAACAATGCGAGATATCAACCGATACAGTTAATGCAAAGATACAGTATATCAAAAATACAGTATATCAAAAATTGGTACATTCATAAATAACAACTATATTCAATGCGATTGTTAAGACCATAAGGTTTAAGAGACTGAAGACGATAGATCCATTCGAGTTCTCTTTTCAAAAGGAGTTTGTGATTGTCTATTCCCTCTTTTTTGGGGATTGTTTCAAGCACAATGAATTGTAATTGAGCGATGGTGTGATGAGATTCATTGAAATGTGTGGCAACATTAGATTTTTCATTTTTTATGCGAATGTTTGATTTATGTTCATTTATGCGGGTTTTCACTTTTCTCTCGGTTTTGCCTAGGTATAGTTGGCCACACGGACATTTTATGGCATAAATTAAGTTCATTGAGTCGCAAGTAGCATTGACTTGAAGTTTAATAGGGTAGCCTTTCATGGGGTGTGGTATAGTGTTCCTTTGATAATACAATTGCAGTTGTTGCAGTTTTTGCATGGTATGGTTCCTTTGTATTCAGTATAAGTGCTGGTTGTTTTAGAAAGGATTTCTTTCAGGTTGTTACTGCGGGTGTAAGCAAATAGGGGAGGATTCTGAAAGCAGTCCCTGAAATCGGGTTCCATTTGGAGAATTGGCCAATGTTTAAGAATAATCTTTTTGAAGGTGGCACTGGAGGTGGAATATTTAGATACTAATACCACACGGGGGTTGGTGATTTTAGGTTTTTTAGAAAGGCTTTCTTGTCTGCTAATAGTAGTAACTCGTGTGTAGGCTTCATTGAGGATGGTTTGGGGGTAGCCTCTCTCGGCAAAACAATCTTGTATTTCTTTGAGTCTGATGTCACATGTGTTCTCATCGGAAACAATGCGTTTTATGCGTAGCATTTGAGAAAAAGGTAAATGTCTTTTGAGGGATCCTTGGTGGAAACTTGTGTAATGTAACGAGTTATTGCGGTCGGTTGCTTTTCGGTATAGATCTGTGATGATGCCTTCGTTGGAAATGTTGATGTTGACATCCAAAAATGAAATTTCAGTATCGCTTATCTGCCAGGTTAGTTTGATGCGCTCATCTTTGGTGTTCAATTCATTAAGAGCGGTATGAAGAGACTCCTTGGTGTCAGTCCACATAAAGAAAAGGTCATCAATGTATCGAACATACATTTTAATTTTGTCATTGAAATTGGTGTTTCCATAGACATATAGCTGTTCGAAGTTTTGCATGTACATATTTGCGTACGTGGGAGCCGCACAGTTGCCCATCGCCATTCCGGATAATTGTAGGTACCACTTGTCATCATGTTGAAAGTAACTGTAGTATAACGTGTATACCATGAGTTCCATTAAGAAAGTCTGCATAGGTAGATCGATGTTGCTATGTAATAGTGCCTGTTCAATGGCTTCAATCCCCCCTTGGTGGGGTATAGAAGTATATAAGGCACTGACGTCAGCAGTGCAAAGTATGATTTGCTCGTTGGTGTTCATTTCGATTTGCGCCAATTTAGTGAGAAATTCGGTAGTGTCCTTTATATAACTTGTCATGTTGGTGACTAAGGATTGCAGGTATCTGTCAATGAATTTGCTGACGGGCTTGTGTATAGATCCTTTAGTGGAGACAATTGGACGAAATGGTGGATCCAACAGATTTTTATGGATTTTTGGTGCAATCCTCAATGATTCCGGCTTTGAGGGCTTTGGTGACCAACTTTAATAAGGTTGTTTGGAACTCCCGAGTAGGATTGTAGTCCAGTTGAATGTAGGTGTGTTCGTCCTGAATATGTTCTTGTAAACGTTTGTTGTACATGCTGGTGTTTAAGATCACGAGGGCGCCGCCCTTGTCTGCTTTCACACATTTTATCTGTGTGTTGTTGGGCTCTGTACACGCCAATCAGAGGCACAGTTGGGTTGTGTGAGATGTATGCTCGATAGTCTGTTGTGCGCAGTATTAATTTGAGCCGGGGATTGCATGGGGTGAGTGGGGGATGGATGCGCTTTCACTAATTTTTGGGGCCCGGCAATTATTTTCCCTCAAAGATTTTGAATCAAAGCAAAAGAGAGTGATGAAGCGAGTTTCTAAAATAAAATGTGTTTTTACTCGCGGATTAAAACTTCTATAATGAATTAATAATATTAATGAGTTTATGCATGATTTGTATTAATTCAACCTAGTTTAAAATTGCATACACGAACATGTGGGTAACATTATGTGCTTTTTGTTGCTCTTGCAAGTACGTTGAATAATAATATACTAACTCTGTTCATTTGCTTTGTCAACATTAATTGCGGCTGTTTAAATAATGGCATATGCTTCTTTTAAATGTGCTTTTGTCTATGTTGATGTCTTTTATGTGGCATATTTGTGCTTAAACCTAGGTAACATAAACTAATGGGTTAACATTAGCAAGGAGGGTGGGTAACAGAATATTCTTCATTACTCGAATTAATTAATGTTTTGTGTTTCCTTGCATACTAGTTTCGTGAAAAAGAGGCCCGAGGCCTAGCTTTTGAAAGGATGTTTGGATTCCTGTCCTGTCGTGATGAGCCGAGCACAGCAAAAGGACGTAGTCAAGGTTGCCACAAAATGATGTCCGTTAAAGAAAATTAAATAATGGAACTGTGCAGAGATGTGCTCCGTATATTTTTTAAGGACAGGAAGCGGCGGAATCGCCAAGCTGAGGAAGCAGCGAACTGTTGTTTTAATAAATTGTTGCAATATCCTCGGAAGGGACGAAAGACAATGGTGTCTCTGAAAGGCACAAGTTTGGATCGTGAAGGCGATGAGCTAATGTGGCCTGACGGCTGTCAGCCAATCATCGCATTGAATGTCACTAAAAAAGTATTCTTTTAGTTAGTTTAAGATAGAGAAAAGGTATAAAACTTGGCCCCTTGGGAGGAGCTAAGTTGGCTCGTTCCTGAATCCTGATGAGCGTGATGCTGTCGGACTTTTGACTCACGTAAGAATAAAACAGACTAATGTTTTCCCTTTAGGTTTCTAATGAGTTAGTTAGGGAAATAGAATTTAGGGAATGAGGCCCTTTCTGCTTAAATACTTCTCATGCTGATTTTGTTTGGAGTGACAGTCTAATGTGCCTTTACTTAAATAATAAAGATGCTTGAAAAATGCTAATAAAGATTACTTGCTTATTATGCTCATATTTTGAAAATAAAATTAATAAAATAGATTTTGAAATGACAAACTGGTCTTGTTTTCTGAGTCTAGTTACCATCAGTTAATCCATTGCCTAGATGGCTTAATTAAATGTTTCCGTTATTTTTATAAATATGTTAGTGATAAACTGCAGTTGTATATAAATATAAATAGTCTTGTGAATAGATCCGATTAATTAGGTTACATGATTCAGTAGCCCAATATTTGTCTCTGTAGATTATGGGCCTATGATTAATGGTGAGTATTGTGATAGTGGGTAGTGTTGTTGAGACAGATTTTCCACAGGGCCGCTGGATCAATTCCCTGGTAGCAGAATTTGATGGTTACTATGGTAACTAACATGCTACACGTAGATACATAGCATTCATGTCTAAAACATGTTAAGTTCGTTTTCTTGTTACATGTAGTCGAAAGGTTTTTTCCAGCAGTGTGAAAATTCCTAGTTGTTCTGGCCAGAGTAGTGTGACAAGAGAAGTTACACAGTGCATTTGTTCTGTTTCAATATAGTGGTATTGACATATCACTAGTGTTGTGGACGTACAGCACAAGTTTAGGGATTCTAGGTATGACAGGTTGTATGTATAGTGAGGATTGCCTATGAAATCGTAGCTTTGAGTATAAGGGCTAAGAGCCTGTTTTAAAACTTGGTGTGAAAAAAATAATAGGATTTATCCGAGTTTGAGTGAAGGGTAAGGAAGCGTTGTCTATTCTTACTGGCGATTCAGGATTTCTATTGGTGGGTTAAAGTCCTGCCGAGATTTCACGTATGCATGGTTAGGGTTTTTCCGTTTGAATGCGTATAAATGATTTTGTGAAAAATAGCGTCGTCTATTTCACGTGAAAGGATACTCGTTTGATTGTAAAACTATCACTTTATTTAGCGTAACAGACAAATGGTTTGTTTTTCTGTAGTTACTAATTGAATTTCATCAAAAGAATTGTTTTTCTTTTAAATGGCGCTGTGAAAATATTTTGTAAAGGAGGGGTGAGTTTACGGAGCGGAGACAGCGGAGCTGCAGGTGCAGTATACGTCACAGGGTCCGCGCTGTGATTGGCTAGCATACGTCACAGCAAGCGCACTGGTTGGTTCACGTGACCGTGACGAGCTGATTGCTGATTGGTCCTTGCTGAAAACAGTATTTCCATTGGTTGAGCAAGGTAGTGACGTGGCTTAACCTGATTGGCTTGTTGGTGAGTTTCACGCACGGATTGGCTAGAGTAGCGGAACAACAAAAATACTTACGATCTTTTCCGAATTAAGCGGAATAGTTTTAAAACATGAGTTATTGGTATGGAAAAGCGGAAAAGAAGACTTCATGGTTTCAGAAATTGAAAAATATATTCAGCCCTGACAAGAAAATTGTAACGCGAGGTGGAAAATTACTTCATAAATACAAAACACCCGCAGCATATATGGAAGGTGAATATGGTTACCATACTGTTCTTTGGTTTGACAATTGGATGCAATATACCAAAAATGATGGTGTATTAGCGTGGCCGGAAGATGGGTTATTTATTCAGAAAGTTTTGAAAAACTTGAGAGAAAAAATGATGGCTCTTGTGCCTAAGCCTAGACCTAATCAATTTGAAGCTTTAGTTGAATGGGAAGTTGAAATGATGGAACTTGAACGAGAAAACAGAGGTATAACAAGAGGTCCTAAATTAGACATTAATAGGGATACTCATGAAGATAAAGTACGTCGCTGGAGAAAGTATGATATGAGTGATGGTTTATATCCAGTAAGAGTAATGGTTACTGATACACCAGGTCAAAAGAATACTAGAAAGAGAAGTCATCTTGATGAAGAGTTAGATGATGCGGTTTTAGAAGAAATTTATACTACAAATCGCAATCCGTCACCCTATCAAGCAGATTCACAGTCTACCCCGAGAGTTTCTTCAGAAACCTCTCCAACTGCACCCCCTAGAGGATCTAATGAAAATTCGCCTAGATTTTTTTGACTACCTGAAAGAGTAGGGACAAGTAGTAATACTAATGCTCCAAGACAAAACAGAAATTATCCTGAGATTCCTGAACTGAGAAATGAATCCCCTAGGAATGTAAATGAATCAGAAAGACTTGAAATTGCTAAATATTTAAAGGCGAAAGAGGAATTAATACAGCAATTGACAAAAGGAATGGAAGCAATTACAGTACCAGTAACAATTGGTCCTGTTGTACCAGTTTTTGAGCAAAAAGAAAATAGACACTCAGCTCTGATTCCATTAAATGCGGAAATTCAGAAGGTGGCTGAAAAATCTTATTCAGAATTGTCAGAATTACATCAAGAAAAAATAATGCCAGATTTAACTTTTAATCAAAGTTTGTCAAGTTTACAGACACCACCATCTGTTGCAAGATCTGATTCTGGCTCTCCTGAAAAGAGCATGAATAAAACAGATTTAACACAGACTCCACAGATTTCACAAGTCCCTGTATCTAAACAACTTGATGTAGCAAAATTAAAAGCAGATTTAGAAGAATTAATTATTGCCACAATTGGAACTGACAGTTTAAAGCAGTATCAGGATGATGAATTGCTGTTTATATGAAAGAGCATACAATGGAAAACAAAAAATAAGTATGATCAATTAGAGGAAATGGCTGCTGAACTAGAATTAGATTTGTCTAGACAGAAACAATTGCAAAAACATTACAGAGTAGATTTTTCTGAAAAAGATATTGAGAATTTAAATACCGTAGGTAGGATAACACATGTTAAAGAATTAATTGTGTTTCTGAAAAGATTAGGTGAATTAAGTAAATGGAGAGTGAAATTGACAAAGAGAAAAGAAGAAGAAAGAAGAGAAAGAGTGGAAGTTGCTAGTGAGTTTCCAATGAGAGAAATAGCTGGCGGAGGGTACGTCCATGTCCCTTGGACAAGGCAGGACATTTTACTCTTTACAAATGATTTTCCTCGGCTGAGAGAAAAGCCAGTAGAATGGTATCGTCAGGTAGACAGATTTATTAAGGTTTCAAAAGTTCTGTGGATTGATCTTGATGGTTTCTTTGACATTGTTGTCCAATCAGATCTTTGGACAGAATGTAAAATTTCTGTAAGTTGGCCCAAAGAAGAACCAGCCCGAGATAAAAAAACAGGTGCTCCTTCAGCAGATGTCATGGATTTCTATGACCAGGTAATTGTCTGGTTGAAAAACAAAATTGCCCCTAAAGAAGTAGATTGGGTTAAAATTGACAGAACAAACCAAGAACCAAAAGAGTCAGTACATTCATTTTATGAAAGATTACTGCTGGTATTTAAACAATACAGTGGTTATGAAAAATTAAGTGAGAAGGGCATGAGCCACTTTATATACAGGTTTGTTTATGGCCTGAGACCTGAAATTGGTGAGATGATTAGAAACGGAATTGTGGGTTGGCAATCATTAACAGTCGACGATGACATCCTGAGAAAGGCAAAATACTGCAGTGATGAGATAGATGCTAAACAGAAAAAGCTTAAAGAAAAAGCGATGTGGGCACAGGTGAAGGTAGCTGAACAGCAAATAGCAACCTTAGATAATAGAAATGTTAATCAGAATCGAGGCAAATTTAGGGGAATTTAAACAAGCCAAAATGTAATGTTAATATTGAAGAGCTCAAGCAGAAGCTTCCATGTTTTAACTGCGGCGAAATTGGACACTGGAAACGCGAGTGTAAAAATCCGGCCAGAAATTTAAAAAATCAATCATTAAATCCACAGATGCAGAGTGAGATAAATCAGCAGCAACAGCTACAGCGACAGTTAAATGAAATAAGTCAGCAGCGACAGGTAGTGAATCAGCAGAGCCAGATTCCACAACCGCCACTTCCAAATTGTATGAATGCACAAAGATTCAGTTCTGAAACAGGATTCTGCGGAGGAGAGCAGGTAAATAGATCGCCAAGAGTGAATGTGTCAAATGTTTCTCAACAATTTTGGTTAAAAGAAAACGAAGGGAGTGATTCAGAGGATTACTCATGACGGTGCCTGAGAGAGGAGGAAGAGTGTGTACTTGGAGCCACTCTTGAGGTAGATCAGTCCGGTCCATTTGTTAATGGTAAAGTGAATGATGTAGAAATCACTTTTCTTGTGGACACTGGTGCTACCCGTTCTACTGTTAGATCAGTGGAAATAGCAAACCTTCCTCTCTCAGGTGAGTCTATCCAGGTAGTTGGTGTAGCAAATCAACACATTAAAACAGATTTAACAGAACCAGTTAAAGTGGAAATAGGGAATTTCAAAGACAAACACAGATTTGTAGTCTGTAACAGCAGTCCAGTAAACCTGTTAGGTAGGGACATTGTGTGTAAGATGAACTGTAAAATATATTGCTCACCGGATGGTATTGAGCTTCAGACTTTAGAAGAAGATGGTCTATACAAATTAACAATGCTGATGGTTGAAGAAAAAAATAAACTGTTTCCTGCTTTTGATAAAAACAATTTGCCTGAAGAACTGAAAGAAGCAGTTAATCCAAATTTTTGGGATTTAACTGGAGATGAAATGGGTTTAATGAAACATGTAGACCCAGTGCAAATCACTGTAAAGCAAGGAATAGATTTTCCAAACATTCCTCAGTACAAAATGAAAGCTGAAACTATTGAGGGTGTCATTCCTATGATTGAGAAATTCATAAAGCAAGGTGTTTTAAAAGAAATCGAGAGCAGCCCATGTAATTCACCGATTAAGGGAATCAAAAAGCCAAATGGAACTTACAGAATAGTTCTGGACCTGAGAAAGGTTAATCAAATTGTTGTTCCTTGTTGTCCAGTTGTACCAAACCCAGCGGTAATTCTACATCAGATTCTGCATGATGCAGAATGGTACACAGTCATAGACCTATGTAATGCCTTCTTTACAGTTCCACTGCATCCAGAGAGTCAACAAATGTTTGCGTTCAGATTCCAGGACCGTACTTTGGCATGGTGTCATATCCCTCAAGGGTATACTGAGAGTCCATCTATTTTTAATCAGTTGTTAAAAAAGTCTTTGGAAGATTTAGATTTACCTGGTAAATCGACATTGGTCCAGTATATTGATGACCTTCTGGTGGCTGCAAAAACACGAGAAAATTGTGTAACAGACACTATCACCCTTTTGAATCGTTTGGCAGATGAAGGACATAAGGTATCACCTGCGAAATTACAGTTTTGCAAACAAGAAGTAAAATATCTTGGTCACAGAATTGCAAAAGGAATCAGACAAGTGACAGTTGAGAGAATAAAAATGATTCGAGCAATATAACCTCCAACAACACAGAGGCAGGTCAGAATGTTTCTAGAAATGGGAGGTTATTGTCGTCAATAGAGACTGACAAAAGCAGACATAAAAGACCCAATTACCCTAACAAAAACTGAGTTAGAGGCTTTTGAGCAGTTGAAAAAGAGTTTATGTGAAGCTCCAGCATTAGGGATGCCTGATTATGAGAAAGAATTTGAGCTATACTGCAGTGAGAGGGAAGGTTGTGCATTAACAGTTCTGATTCAGAGACATGGAAAACTGAGAAAGCCAATTGCTTACTTCTCAGCTGTTCTTGATCCTGTTGCAAAAGCTTTGCCAGGTTGCTTAAAAGCAGTGGCTGCAACAAGTGTAAGCCTTGAGCAGAGTGAAGGAATCGTTATGGGGTTTCCTGTTAAAGTGTATGTACCTCATTCAGTCGAGACTCTTCTTACTAGAAGTAAAACTCAACATTTATCAAGTAGCAGATTGACCAAATATGAAAAAGTCATTCTAGGATCAGATAATGTCTCAATTGCAAGATGTGTGAACCTAAATCCTTCCACATTGTTGCCTGATGGTGCTATTACTGAGATCAAAAATGAAATTCATATTGACCATGAATGCTTGGATGTTTTGGATTACTGCACCAAACCTAGAAAAGACATAAAAGATGTTCCCTTGCCGGAATCAGACTGTGTATTTTGTTGATGGCTCTTGTTTAACCCCTTCGATGCTGATGACAAGCTCAGCTCGTCATCAGCCACGGGTGACGTGTGCGGATGACGAGCTGAGCTCGTCATGTATCGCGGTTAATTGAAAACAGCCGCACAGCGCAAAAATCACCGCAGCAGCGATGCGGTTAAGAACAGATGAGGGCATTCTGAGAGCAGCATATTCAGTCTGTACAGTTGCAGGAGTAGTTGAGGGTTCCTCTCTTGAAGGAATTCGTTCAGCTCAAGTAGCAGAATGAATTGCCTTAATTCGTGCATGTGAAAGAGTAGAGGGAAAAAAGATTACCATAGTGACTGATAGTCAGTATGCATATGGCGTAGTCCATGACTATGGCCAGCTTTGGTCTCAAAGAGGTTATTTAACTTCTGCGGGAACACCAATCAGAAATGCAAAATTGATCAAAAGGTTGATCAATGGCATTCAGTTACCAGAAAAGATTGCGGTTGTAAAATGCGCAGCACATAAAAAGGGCGAGGACTATATTACTAAAGGTAATTCTTTTGCTGATGAGATTGCACGATATTGTGCGAAAAACTATTTTTCAATTAATCGTGAAAAAGACAATGATCATATTTTGAACTCTCTCATGCTAATATCTGTAGTAGAGACATGGCAAGGAGTAAAGGATGTACAAGATGAGGCAAATGATGAAGAAAAAGACACATGGCCAAAAGCAGGTTGCAGACAGCGGGAAGACGATGAAGTTCTGGTTTACAAAGATGACAGACCTGTAATGCCAAACTGCATGATTGCTGACATGGCACTGATGTACCATGGTCCAGGACATTTAGGAAGAGACTCCATGATCAGGTTGTTTAGACAAAATTTAGGATTATTGCAGAGTCACTTTGCCAGCGTTGTTTGATCTGCCAACAAATCCATCCAAACAGAAAAACAGTTGTGAGCATGGGAACCATAGGACGGGAGGGTGGTCCTTTTACCAGATTACAAATGGATTTCATTGACATGCCACCACACAATAGATTAAGGTACGTTCTAGTGATTGTCTGTTTTCAAGGTGGATGGAAGCGTTCCCAACACGTCACAATGACTCAGTTACTGTGGCAAAATTGCTTTTAAGGGAGATTATACAGAGGTATGGATTTCCAGTTACAGTTGAAAGTGATTGTGGAACACATTTTGAAAACAGATTGATACAATTGATTTGTGAAGCCCTGAACATTAAGCAAAAGCTACACTGTGCATACAGGCCAGAAGCATCAGGAGTTGTTGAGCAAATTAATGGCACAATTAAGAACAGGATAGCCAACAGGTGTCTGGCTACAGGAATAAAGTGGACAGATGCACTTCCACTTGTTCTAATGTCTTTGAGAAGCACTCCAGATAAAAAGACAGGTTTAAGCCCACACGATATACTTATGGGCAGAGTAATGAGGCAAGCATTTGTACCTGTTTGAAAAATTGTGAGCATTAATGATAGTGCAATTATGGAATACTGCAAGAACTTATCTGATGTGGTAACTTCTGTATTCCATCAGGTGGGAACTGATGGGATTTCAAAAGAAAAGGAGCAAGCTCATGATCTGTTGCCTGGAGACTGGGTGAGAACAAAAGTTCACAGAAGAAGAAACTGTTTAGTACCCAGGTGGTAAAAAGCAAGACAGGTGATATTAGTCACAACAAATGCTGTTAAATGCAAAGGTTTGAAAAGGTGGGTGCATGCGAGTCACACCATTCGTGTACCACCTCCTGATAATCCTGATGAGGATAGTGACGACACAACAGCTGATTCAGACTCTGAAGAGGAACCTGAAAATCCAGATTCTGAAGATCGACAAGAAGGTCGACATCTGGAAGATTCTGATGCGGATCAGGTATTGAAAGAAAAATATCTAGAGATTGTGATTCTGGATTCAGAAAATGATGAAGATCTGCTAGAAAAAGAAGCAGAGAAAGAATCTGAGACAGAAAAGAATCAAAATCAGAAGAGTATTGAAAAGCAGATTGTAAGCTCTGAAAGCAGGAACAAGAATTGTGAAACTGGGAAGTTAGAAGTAATTCCAGAAAAAGAAGACGAATGGAAAGGGGCGACCGAATCGGTCCCCCCGAACTTATGGCCGAGTGCCTCGATCCCCCCGGGAAGCCATTTTGGGCGGGAGGCGCGTCTCAGCTGGTATGCCCGAAGCGGCGTAGCTGGGGCGCGCTCGTTCCCGCCCTAGAGTGGGCTGGCCTAGACACCGACGCAGCCAGCCACGCCCTCAGGGGCAGGCAGGGGCGGGTATACGCCCGCCCTGAAGACGGATAAAAAGGGACGCAAGACCAGAAGACATCCTCTTGTTCTTGTGCTCTGAAGCTGCACCTCCTCGCTGCACGTGAGCTCGGGACAGAACGAAGAGCCAATTTTGAGCGTTTTAATCTCTCTCTTTGTCTTTTAGATACTTCGTCGAAAGGATGCCCAAGAAAGGAGCAAAAGGAATGTCGACTGACCAGTTGGTTCGGGCACTCATGAAGGACATGTCCGAAATTAAGAAGCGGTTGGCGGAGCGAGACGGCGAGGAGGGATCGGGGCGTCCACCGGCCGGAGGGAAGCCAAAGAGGCCGAGAAGGGGGCCGGTCGGGGGAGACGTCCCGGTTCCCTGTTCTCCGCTTGAGGCGCCAGCCCCGGTACCGGCCCCGGTACCGGTTGAGGGGAATCCGATTCCCGTGATAGTCACCCCGACGTCTGCCGAAGATATGCCTCCCGAATTGGCGGCACAGTTAGCAGCATGGTTGGGGGACAGTAATGGGGGCGCCATGGCTACCGAAGCGCAAGCACTCATAAAGCAGTTGCGCGAGAAACGTGATGCAGCCAAGGTGCCCGCGCCGGATGCGGCGATAGACAAGCCACGAGGGACGGAAGCAGCGTCCGGTGCAGGTAAGCGGCCATTGCCGATTGCAAGGGATGAGTCAACACCCTCTCGTAGAGAAAGATTGGGGCAACATGTTCCTTTGCCAATAAAGGAAAAGATTTGGGCGGGGGAATACGTTAACATTTTCTCCCTGCTTGTTGATCACTATGAGGTCGAAACTGTTAAGGGTCAAAAGGATCTGATGCATCCGAGTGTTTGGCGCGCAAAAATGGCCGCCTTTAAAGTGAATGAAAATATTGGTAACTGGGGGAATGCTTGGGGAATTTTCACGGCAATTTTGGGGGAACGTAGGCCTGATTTGCTCCCTGAATTTCCAGTATATCAGTCACGAATTATGGGGTACTCGACATCACACCAAGGTAACCAATGGTTTTGTTATGATAACCTTTTTAGGAAAGCGATGGAGCATAACAAAAGTTTAACCTGGGACTGTTACGATTCTTTAACATGGAATAAGATGAAAGAGTCGGGAATGTTGAAAGTGCCATTGGTGGGGAGTGCTGTTAGTGAGTCCTCCCGCCAAAATGGGGGGACACCCTTTCGGTCGGGTACGGGTACAGACGATTACCCGAGACCCGCCGGCAATACAGGGAAGAGGGGGTTCTGTTTCAATTTCAACAGAAGCAAATGTACTAGGCCCCCGGGATCTTGTAAGTTCAAACACGAATGTAGTGGTTGTGGGGCACCCCATCCTGAGTCCTCGTGCAGAGCCAAATCGGGTGAAAATGGGGGTAGAGGAGGCGCTAAACAGGTCTAATATAGTCCGAGGGGCGCCTTTACCAACCCCGATTGATACCCTGGCGATGATTCCCTGGCTCAGCGAATACCCAGATCGTGCTTCTGCTGGGGTGCTACGAAACGGTTTTTCATATGGTTTCCGCATCCCGGTGGGTAACTTTCAGGGTGTCGGGACGTGCAAAAATCAACTTTCCGTCTTGCAGCATACTACTGTAGTACAGGATAAGATCCGGAAAGAGGTTACCCGAGGTCGGGTTGCCGGCCCGTTTCCTGTCCCCCCGGTACCGAACTTTGTTTGTTCCCCTTTAGGGGTGGTCCCCAAGAAGGACCCGGGTGAGTTTCGATTGATTCACAATTTATCAGCCCCTCATGGCCTTTCTGTAAACGATGCAATTAATCCAGAAATGTGTTCGGTGCGGTACGCATCATTCGACGAGGCCGTAGCCATTTTGAATCGCCTGGGGCCCGGGACGCTGATGGCGAAATCAGATATCGAGTCAGCGTTCCGTTTGCTCCCGGTATACCCGGATGACCAACGTTTGTTGGGATTCATGTTTCAAGGTTTGTATTACATGGACAGGTGTATGCCAATGGGGTGCTCGATATCTTGTGCTTATTTCGAGAAATTCAGTAGTTTTCTGCAATGGGTTTACACGAAGAAAACAGGTTTTCGGAATGTGATGCATTACCTCGACGACTTTCTGTTCCTTGGGGCCGCTGGGGATGATGAATGTGCCCGGGCCTTAACTGATTTTTGTGTTTTAATGAATCAATTTGGCGTGCCGTTGGCACCAGGTAAAACTGTGGGTCCCACGACTTGCCTCGAGTTCCTCGGGATCGAGTTGGACTCTAGGGAGGGTTGTTTTCGTTTACCAGCTTCCAAAGTATCGAAATTCAAGACAGCCCTGCAAATGTGTATCACTGCATCTAAAGTTACGCTGCATCAATTGCAGCAATTGGTGGGGAAGTTGAATTTTGCCTTAAGGGTGATCCCGATGGCCCGCCCCTTCTCCCGTTCGATTGCACAGGCGATGGTCGGCCTAAAGGAGGGTCACCATCGCACGAGGTTATCGGCCGAGGTCCGCCAAGACATGCGTATTTGGTTGGCATTTTTGGCGGATTTCAATGGTCGAGTCGTCTGGAACAAACCGGCCTTGTCCTCTGATGAGCTTGGTCTATGGACGGATTCAGCGGGAAGCATGGGTTTCGGCGCCATCTTCGGCACGAAATGGTCGGCACAAAAGTGGCCAACATGGTGGCATGATGAGGGGCTGACGAGTAATATTGCTTTCCTTGAGCTGTTTCCTATTTTGGTGGCCCTCAGATCCTGGCCCGATGGATTCAAAAATCATTCTGTCATATTTTGGTCTGACAATATGACCGTTGTAGAATGCATTAATAGTCAGGCAGCACGTTGTAAAATGATTTTGAGGCTGCTTAAAGAAATTGTCTTACTGTGTATGCAACTGAACGTGGTATTCAGAGCAAAACATGTCCCGGGGGTGATGAATCAGGCTGCTGATGCACTGTCTCGTTTTCAAATGCAGGCTTTCTCGGGTTTCCTTCCCTCAGCGGACCCCGAGCCAGCACCCTTTCCCGAAGCTCTCTGGTCTCTCGGTGCCCCGAACTTCGTTACCTCGTGGGAGAGAGTCTAGCACCAAGGACGAGGAAGGCATACGAAGGGGCGTTTCGGGCTTATTTGGCCTTTTTGGGGACTGAGAGAGGGGGACTTTGGGGGCATGAGGATTGGGTAGTACATTTTCTGATGTCCTTGCGTAAGGCTGGGAAGTCGGTGGCTACAGCCCAGAGGCATCGTGCTGCCATCTCCTTTGTTGCCAGGGCTCATAATATCCAGGACCCGACAGCGTCTTTTGCTGTACAGAAAGCGCTGCGTGGGTGGCAACGCCTTGAGGGTCGCAGAGTAGACGAGAGGCGCCCGATAGGTCTGGATAGGTTGTCCCAGTTGCTGGCCACACTCCCCGACATATGCTCGTCTCAGTTCGAGGCCTGTTTGTTCCGAGCCGCTTTTACGCTTGCATTTCACGGGGCTATGAGGATAAGTGAGCTGGTGGCAAGGAGCAAGCGGGATGTGGCGGGGGGTTTGTGCCGGGAACACGTTCAGATCAGGGGTGAGACTATGACGGTATCCTTTGTCAAGTCCAAAACCGATCAAAGTGGGGTGGGAGACTGCATAGTCATTCGCAGGATTCCAGGGTCCTCCATGTGTCCGGTGGGGTGTTTAGAGGATTACCTAGCACAAAGGGTGGCATCATGGGGGGGGACAATGTTGAGACACGCGGACGCCACCCCACTGACAAAGTTTCAGTTTCAGCGGGTGCTCGCGATGTCAATTACCGCAGCAGGCTTGGAGCCGGGTGAGTTTGGGACCAATTCCTTTCGGATAGGGGCTGCCACTGAAGCTGCAGCCAGGGGTCTTAATGTGGAACAAGTAAAACGAGTGGGGCGTTGGTCCTCCAATTGTTATAAGAGGTATGTGCGGTTGCACATGTTGTGAAGCTGTAACAATGTACTCACGCTTCTTGTCTTTTGTTTGGTTTTCAGTTACGCAAGCCTTCGAGGCGGGGCGGACTATGCAGTCGACCCAACACCGGGCCAGCGGTCAGACATCACCGGCTGTGAGAAAGGAGGTGTGGGTCGTGGGCCACTCATACGTGAGGCGTGCCGCAGACGTATTCAAAGCAGGTGACATGATTCACGTAGCTGGGGAATACGGGTACAGGATGTCCTTCTACGGAAGGGGCGGTCTCTGTATTGACCAGTTTCAAGCTTACTTTGAGGGTTTGTTAGGGCGGATGAGGTCACCGCCGTCTATAGTCATAGTACATTTAGGGGGCAATGATTTGGTCACCACCGGTAGACGACTTCTCCTGGAGGCAATGCTTTCCACCGTAAGTTGGTTGGCGAGGAAAGTTCCGGGGTGCATAATTGCGTGGTCTCATATGATCCCACGAAAAGTGTGGCGGGGGGCTATTTCGATCCCTGCTTTGAACCATTCTGTTAGGAAACTTAATAACAAAATGAGTAGGTTGTTCCGTTCCAGGACATTGCATTCTATCTCGCACGGTTGTATTAATGATGACAGTATGTATATGGGGGATGGTGTGCATTTGTCTCGGGTGGGAAATGAGTTACTCATAGGAGACTTCTTAGCATGGTTAAAAACGTTGGAACATGACCTTTAGCTAGGAGTTTTGGTGGGGGGCCCGGATAGCCGGTCAACTATCCGGGCCTGTGGCGGTAAGGTCATGATCGGTGAGCACTAATTAGTAGATCCCTATGAGTGGGCGTCACCCAACACGGATGGGAGCGCTCGGGAGAGGTGGCCATTGGCCCCTCAATGGGGAGGCGGTCCCTTCTAAGGATGGGTCGCCGGAAGTAAAGGAAAGGCGGTCAAGGCCCCTTCCTGTGTAGGAGGGGTTACAGCCCCCTCCTGGGGAATTTCCCGGGGCCAGTGACATCTGCGACGGCAGATGCGGTAAGTTGTGTGGGGTTGGGATAAGGGCCACGATACCTTCTAGATACCTCACACGAGTATTCGAACGACCTTTAACTGGCGTCGAGTTTTAGGTGCCCCCGTCAAGTCAAGGGAAATTGGTAGTAGTTGCACTTGAGGTACGCCTCCGTGCTGTCGCCCATCCCAAGTGGGAGGGGTAAGTCCGGTTAGGGATCTTGACACCGGTTATGACCTTGCCGTTGGCCCTTAAACGTTAGGTTGTACAATTTCAATATGTCAAGAAATGTTTTGTAGGTTGCTAGTTCGGCTAGGAGAACCTCTGTATTAGAGAATCTGTTAAGGTTAGCCAAACATCGCAATATGGTAATGAAATTGTACATAACATGAAACGTTTAATGTTTTAATTTTGTTTTAATAAATACGGCCGGGATGGTCACTCCATCCCACTTCCAAAAAACTTCAAGAACTGTTTCCGGTTTCACTCCTTTTGGGGATTGTGTTGAGAGGGGGTGGCGGGTATCTCGGCTATATGGAAAGGGGCGACCGAATCGGTCCCCCCGAACTTATGGCCGAGTGCCTCGATCCCCCCGGGAAGCCATTTTGGGCGGGAGGCGCGTCTCAGCTGGTATGCCCGAAGCGGCGTAGGTGGGGCGCGCTCGTTCCCGCCCTAGAGTGGGCTGGCCTAGACACCGACGCAGCCAGCCACGCCCTCAGGGGCAGGCAGGGGCGGGTATACGCCCGCCCTGAAGACGGATAAAAAGGGACGCAAGACCAGAAGACATCCTCTTGTTCTTGTGCTCTGAAGCTGCACCTCCTCGCTGCACGTGAGCTCGGGACAGAACGAAGAGCCAATTTTGACCCACCCACCAGCCCCTGAAGACAGCCAGTTGTGTATAATAAAGTTGATTAATTTTGTTTTGTTTTCGTTTCCAGGTTGTAGTGCCATGTTGATTTTGAGTTAATAAAGAATGCTCGTTTTGAGTATGTTTGCCATTAAAGATATTCAGTTAGTGTCGAATTTTGATGTATGCTCTTTCAGTCATAGTGGCCAATGTATTCTTAGGTTAATTTGCACTGTCGTATTTATTTTGGTAGGCGGTAAGGTCATGATCGGTGAGCACTAATTAGTAGATCCCTATGAGTGGGCGTCACCCAACACGGATGGGAGCGCTCGGGAGAGGTGGCCATTGGCCCCTCAATGGGGAGGCGGTCCCTTCTAAGGATGGGTCGCCGGAAGTAAAGGAAAGGCGGTCAAGGCCCCTTCCTGTGTAGGAGGGGTTACAGCCCCCTCCTGGGGAATTTCCCGGGGCCAGTGACATCTGCGACGGCAGATGCGGTAAGTTGTGTGGGGTTGGGATAAGGGCCACGATACCTTCTAGATACCTCACACGAGTATTCGAACGACCTTTAACTGGCGTCGAGTTTTAGGTGCCCCCGTCAAGTCAAGGGAAATTGGTAGTAGTTGCACTTGAGGTACGCCTCCGTGCTGTCGCCCATCCCAAGTGGGAGGGGTAAGTCCGGTTAGGGATCTTGACACCGGTTATGACCTTGCCGTTGGCCCTTAAACGTTAGGTTGTACAATTTCAATATGTCAAGAAATGTTTTGTAGGTTGCTAGTTCGGCTAGGAGAACCTCTGTATTAGAGAATCTGTTAAGGTTAGCCAAACATCGCAATATGGTAATGAAATTGTACATAACATGAAACGTTTAATGTTTTAATTTTGTTTTAATAAATACGGCCGGGATGGTCACTCCATCCCACTTCCAAAAAACTTCAAGAACTGTTTCCGGTTTCACTCCTTTTGGGGATTGTGTTGAGAGGGGGTGGCGGGTATCTCGGCTATATTACCGAGTACCAGCTACAAGGATGCTGTTCCTAACGGAGTGAAGCTGCTGAGTAAAGAAGTACCTGAAACAAGATTTCAAGTCTCAGAAACAGAAGATGAAACTGATGAGAGTGATGAAGATTCCCAAGTGAGAAAATTCAGAAAAAGAACTTGGAAAACTGAATGTAATGAAACTGAACCAAAGAAGAAACTCTTAAGAAAGGGAGACAATTGGCCAAGAGAAAATTTAAAATTCAAATTGGCGAAAGAGCAGGTCAATGAGATATCAAGTCAAAAAGGTAATGCTGACAAGAAAAATCAAACAGGGAAGAAAATTGAAGTAATTAGCAGTAGGGGAAAAAGACCATTAAAGCCAAATCAAAAGTACAAGTCTCCTGAGTGGACTTACATTATAATTCCACCAGTAGTGGAAATTAGTAGCAGTAGTCAGGAAGATTTAGAAGAAATCAGTGACAACGATTGAAGATGTTTTCTCTTTAGGTTAAGGTTTATTTTTGGCATAAGGCTGAAGAAATTGTGTTAGGTGACACAAGGTCGAAGAAATTGTGTTAGCTGGAGAAACACATTGATGTAAGACGCAAGGTCGAAGAAAAGCTGTTAGAGGATTTCTAAAAAAATGTAAAAGGGAGGGTGTATATAGAAAGATTTTTAACATTTTTGTTTTTGATTTAAGTAGTAAACTCTTGTTTAAAAAAAAAAAAGATGCCCAATTCAAATAATTCAAGGTGTGCTATTTTTAGAAGATGCTGTAAAATGTCTTCTATTTGTGTGATCCTAATAATTTTGGTCTGGTTGATCTTGGCAGTTATCTTTCCTTTTGGGATTGATAAAGAAGACTATAAATAACCCTGGGCGTAGTGGGCGTAGTGGGGCTTCGCGGAGCTACGTGAAGTGGGCGAGAAACTACGCCCACCTCCGCACTCCGCGTAGCCCCACTACGCACCGCAGGCTTCCCTCCCGCCCTCCCTAAATACTTTAAATTAAAAGTGTAAAATAATTAAAAGGCACTTACCTTGCCCGCCGCTGCCCGCCGCGTCCCCGTGGCTCGCTATCTTCATTGCTGCCGTCTTGTTTACTAATGCGCATGCGCGGGCGGCCGCGCATGCGCATTTTTTCGTGAGAAATGTGCATGCGCGGCCGCCCGCGCATGCGCATTAGTACACAAGACGGCAGAATAAAGATAGCGAGCCCCGGGGACGCGGCGGGCAGCGGCGGGCAAGGTAAGTGCCTTTTAATTATTTTACACTTTTAATTTAAAGTATTTAGGGAGGGCAGGAGGGAGGCGGGTGGCGGCCAGCTACGCTCCGTCTGCGGAGCGTGCGTAGTGCCGCCTGGCTACGCCCGCTACGCAAAATGCGGAGTAGACGGCACTACGCACACTCCGTGCACGGAGCATAGCTGGCCGCCCATCCATAATTATAAAGCTAACATGACAAGCAAAGCTGAATCTAAACAAGCTGTTCATGATGTTGTGAGAAAAACTAATAGAGTTATTGAGCATAAACCAGAGATCCACCAAGATAGATCTGTTGGTGATTTTTCTACTAATTCCTTCACAAGATTATTGTCAGAATATGTAAAAGTTATGGATGTGAAGGATTGCTATGTTTGTGTGAAGCTTCCTGCTTCAGTTTCAGAGGGGGTTAAATATAACATGCTACCCCTTACTTATGGCATTACATGCAGTATTATAGCTAGTCTGTTCTATCAAACGGGTCGTCTGGAATACTTTTACTCAGATTCCGATGAGATTTTCGCTAACCTAAAAGTTGTAAATAGCTTGAACAAAGTAAGACCTGCTAAACAGATGAGGGAATTCTTTTTAATAACTAACGAACTGACATATGAGTATGCTTTCAAAAACAATTTAACCTGCAAAATGAGAGTTGAAGAAAAATCTTTTCTTAATTTGGTTGAGGAAAGAAGGGCGATTTATAAGAGAAATGAGAAGTTGAAACAGACTAAATCCAGATTTTGGCAGATAGAGGATGAGAAGCTTAATGGTAGAAATCGTTTTGCTGCTATTCACATAGATGAACCTGTTAGTGGAAAATTTTGCATTAGGAGAGACAACACCCTATATGACAATTATTTTGTGGGTGCAAGTCAATGTGAGGATACCTATCTTATCATAGGGGGATGGGGATTTAAAGGTGGCAAAGACCCAATTTTCCCTGGAATTTATTTTGTTTGTGGGAACAAAGCTTACTTTAGCCTCCCAGACCATTGGTATGGGACGTGCTATCTTGGATTAGTCTTTCCAAAAATCTTTCATGTGGACAGAAACACAGAAGGTTCATTCGAAATTGGCAAAAACCTGAACAGGTTTAGGAGGGAGAGTTTTTCAGAAATCATGGGTGACATTTTTGGAGCGATAATTCCTATGGTGGGAATAACCTTGAATGCAGTTAAAATCAGAAAGGTTTCCACAATTGTAGATAGATTGTCCACAGATACCGCTAGTGGTTTCCAATTAGTTAACACTGAACTTATTGCCACAAGAAGTATGGTTGTGCAGCACCGTCTTGCTTTAGACATTCTGCTAGCAAAAGAAGGAAGAGTTTGTGGGATTTTGCATGTCCAGCATTGCTGTACATATATCCCAGATAAGAGCCAGAATATAGAGATGCTTATCAAGAACATTACTGAATTTCATTCTGAAATAGAACCCCTGGAAGAGGACAATTTTTCAGAGCGTTTGGGAAAAAGATTTGCAGCAATTTGAAACTGGTTTAGATAAATTGGTAGTTCAATCATTGGCAAAGTACTTTATCCTGTAATAATCATAGTTATAGTGACACTTTTGTTAAAAATCAGTTGCATGATTCACAAGAGGAAGAAGCATGTGAGGGAAAAGAGAAGGATTTACAAACTCAGAAAGGAACAGGAGAGAGAGATAGAATTGGAAGAGTTCCGTAGAGCTCAATATGAGAGTTCCAGACAAACTGCTGAGACAGGAGTTTAGAAATACTAACACAGAAACAGTTCAAAATATGATGTCATTATAAATTAAAATTTGATAACATTTTTGGTATTGTTTGGTGATTTTAAAATCACCAGATGAGGGAGTTGATGAAGCGAGTTTCTAAAATAAAATGTGGTTTTACTCGCGGATTAAAACTTCTATAATGAATTAATAATATTAATGAGTTTATGCATGATTTGTATTAATTCAACCTAGTTTAGAATTGCATACACGAACATGTGGGTAACATTATGTGCTTTTTGTTGCTCTTGCAAGTACGTTGAAAAATAATATACTAACTCTGTTCATTTGTTTTGTCAACATTAATTGCGGCTGTTTAAATAATGGCATGTGCTTTTTTTAAATGTGCTTTTGTCTATGTTGATGTCTTTTATGTGGCATATTTGTGCTTAAACCTAGGTAACATAAACTAATGGGTTAATATTAGCAAGGAGGGTGGGTAACAGAATATTCTTCATTACTCAAATTAATTAATGTTTTGTGTTTCCTTGCATACTAGTTTCGTGAAAAAGAGGCCTGAGGCCTAGCTTTTGAAAGGATGTTTGGATTCCTGTCCTGTCGTGATGAGCCGAGCACAGCAAAAGGGCGTGGTCAAGGTTGCCACAAAATGATGTCCGTTAAAGAAAATTAAATAATGGAACTGTGCAGAGATGTGCTCCGTATACTTTTCAAGGACAGGAAGCGGCGGAATCGCCAAGCTGAGGAAGCAGCGAACTGTTTTTTTTTGTTGTTTTTTTTGGAAGACCTTTACTGACCATTTACGAACAGCACACAGCTTCTGGCCTACAACCTCTGGGGCCGGCCGCCACTTTATCTTATGTAAACGTTATGTATTTAGTCACACAACCTGTATGCCACCATCCCGGAGGCGCGGCGGAGTCCAACAATTACATGTGCCAGTTGTTCGTGATCAGCGTGCGAGTATTGACAGGTCTAATTTTATTATATAACAATCAACATTAACATGAAGTTACCACTTTCGGTCATTTAATTTACCTGAAATGTGTGTACCCCCCCCAATCCGTTTCTAGCCATCCGGCGTCTATTCTGTAGGTAGATCTACTTCCTCTCAAGGTGCCCAACAGTGTTTGCCATATGTAGTAGGGTATTTTTACAAGAAAATCAGTAAGTATCTCCCAACCCTCCAACCCTCCTCTCCCCTTCCCCGTCTTGGACCTAGGTGTCCCTTCGGGTTCCCATCGTCCCACCCTCACCTCTCCCCCTAGTCTTCCCCGCCCCCCTCGTCCGATGTCAATATGTCTTCCTCTTCCAACGGCTCGCATATGTCCCCCCGTACACGTTCCATGGGGTCCATATGCTGTTCCACTTACGTGGGCATGCTCTACTTGTGTATACTGTTCGTTCCATGATCATAACCCTGTCCATGTTGGAGCACCATTGTGTCAGTGTCGGGGCATCCGCCGCTCCCCATTTCTGCGCTATGTCTCGTTTAGCTATCATCCTGCCTATCGTGGACCACAGCTGTCCGTGTCGCGTAAGGTCATTGGGCCCCCATATGTTGAGCAGGCATTTCCTTGGTTTGGGGATAAGGGATATCCCCAACGCTTGCGACATGGTACGCATGGTTTGTCTCCAGAACTCCTGAATGATAGGGCATTCCCAAATAGTGTGAAACAATGTCCCCTCTTCCCCACACCGGCGAAGGCAATACGGAGTTTGCGCCCTTTGTATACTGTGGAGCAGCGTCCTTGTGTATTACACCCTATGTATGATTTTGAGCTGTATGAGCCGAAATCTTGCTGAAACGCCAGCCTCCTTGGGTGACGCCAAAGCTTCATTCCACTCGGAGTCATCCATTTCGCCTAGCTCTTCCACCCATTTGTCCCTCTGTTTTAATGTGAGATCCGTAAGATTATTGATCAGTTTGCGATACGTGAGTGATGTTACCCTTTCCTGCATGAAGTCCATAAGGAGGCGGTCCTCGAGGGGTGACGCCTCCGGAATTTTCGTGCCATTTGGAAGCGAACTGTTGTTTTAATAAATTGTTGCAACATCCTCGGAAGGGACGAAAGACAATGGTGTCTCTGAAAGGCACAAGTTTGGATCGTGAAGGCGATGAGCTAATGTGGCCTGACGGCTGTCAGCCAATCATCGCGTTGAATGTCACTAAAAAAGTATTCTTTTAGTTAAAGATAGAGAAAAGGTATAAAACTTGGCCCCTTGGGAGGAGCTAAGTTGGCTCGTTCCTGAATCCTGATGAGCGTGATGCTGTCGGACTTTTGACTCACGTAAGAATAAAACGAACTAATGTTTTCCCTTTAGGTTTCTAATGAGTTAGTTAGGGAAATAGAATTTAGGGAATGAGGCCCTTTCTGCTTAAATACTTCTCATGCTGATTTTGTTTGGAGTGACAGTCTAATGTGCCTTTACTTAATTATTAAAGATGCTTGAAAAATGCTAATAAAGATTACTTGCTTATTATGCTCATATTTTGAAAATAAAATTAATAAAATAGATTTTGAAATGACAAGCTGGTCTTGGAGTGGTGTGGCTCACTGGTTAGAGGCGGCAGACCCGTAAGCAGAGAATGGCCCAGGACCAGGGTTCAATCCCCGACGCGGCAGGGTCGTGGACCAGGGTCAAAACGGACTCGATAATTCTCGCCTCGGTGCCTACTCTAACCAGGGAAAACACTCGGCAACTCTGGGCATTAAGCTTGCCTCATCTCTACAACGGCCCCCCCACAGACGCCGGGGATGCCTGGTTTCACCTTGGAGATACCCAGAAAGGGATCATCTCACAGGGAAAACCAGGACGGGTTCCCCAGGGGTCTTCAGCGCCAGGATACTCCTTGGAGTCACAGTGCGCTTTACAAGTACACCCACATTTACATTTTCTGAGTCTAGTTACCATCAGTTAATCCATTGCCTAGGTGGCTTAATTAAATGTTTCTGTTATTTTTATAAATATGTTAGTGATAAACTGCAGTTGTATATAAATATAAATAGTCTTGTGAATAGATCCGATTAATTAGGTCACATGATTCAGTAGCCCAATATTTGTAGATTATGGGCCTATGATTAATGGTGAGTATTGTGATAGTGGGTAGTGTTGTTGAGACAGATTTTCCACAGGGCCGCTGGATCAAGAGAAAAGGATAACACGGGGGAAGAGGAGGTAGACAATGACACACAGTGATAAAGAAAGCAGAGATTAAACAAGCATTTACAATGCAATGGTTCAGCCTTTGTTAAAGTTAGAGCTATTGGCATTGCTCTTGACATTTTTTTAATTTATGTTTTTTTTAACATAAATAAATGGCATTGTCATTTACAATAGCAGGGCAGGGCACAGGGAAGGGGGGCGAGGAGAGACGAAGGAGAGATGCGGGCTCAGGGAAGGGGGGCGAGGAGAGACGAAGGAGAGCTGCAGGCTCTTGTTGTAATGCTTGCATTGATGAGTTGGTGGATGCATGCATGGGTGCATGCATGGATGGGTGCATGGATAGATGCATGGATGGGTGGATGGATAGATGCATATATACAGCCAATCCCTCAACAATTTATGCAATCCACCAGCCAACAACCTATCCATGCATCCACCCATACATCCATGCATACATCCATCCATCCATCATGCATCCATCCACACACTGTGTCCCACTACGACCCCTCTAAATATAACTCATTTTTTCTGTGTATAGAGACTGTATTCACTAGTATATGCAGTAGACCTTTCTACTCTAGCCTGTTGACCCCACGAACCATAAATGACAGACTGACATTAACCGGAAGCTGCGTCCTACTCAGCTAAAAGTCTGCTGTTGGGAGTCCGTCCCACACCTTTATTCCGCTATTCATGACATTTCCCTATAAGGTTTACATGTGTATGTTCCGTTCCACAGGGCAGGGTCACAATCTTTTTCAAAAGCGGCAAAACAGTCCATTTAATCTATTTTCCACCTCACACTGGGAACCCATTTACGTTTTTAATTACATTTCTATAGATTGCGATGTTTTAATAATTAAAACACACACAGTAAATAAATATTCCCCCCCTCATGACCCCTCTACACACACACCCACACACACCTTCTACACTCTCCCCTATCCGGTCAAGTACTTAGATGTAGACAGAACAAAGTATTACAAATACCCAGAGCTAAAAATAAAAAAAAATCCCATACAACTTTAACCCTGTCCATTACGTAAAGGAAAGACCACCATCCGGTAAATAAATGGTAAATTGCAGACTCATCACCTGGCACCTTTGTGATACCTGAACACAGCTGCCCCTTTATGCGTCCACAAGCACTGAAACCACACAATTTGTTAAAAGTAACCATTATAGTGCGAGACCTCTCTCTCTCTCCCTCCCCAAGACGCATAGAGGGCCTGGGGGAGGAGAGGGGGGGTTAGCGTTGGCCTGGCATCAAAGAAGATATTTTACCTTTGTGCGTATATATTATTGTTTCAGTGTTGGGGGCTCCGCATTAAGATCCTGAAGCTCATTACACTCTGAAGACAATAAGGGCAGGAAGTGAGTACAGGCTGACTCGCGCGTGAGTAATCAGATACATGAGCACAAGTCACCGACATACGAGCTCCGAGGTGGTGAGTAACCGGCCCTGAAAATCAAGATGCCTCCTAATTAAAAGGCGCGTGGGGTGCGCGTGCAATGCGGAGTGAGAACGCGGTGTGAAGCAGGGATTCAAAGGCTTTTACACAAAATGGCGCACCCAAGGTTTGGAAGGGCGAAGAAAACTGTATTCGTGGTCCAATCTATAATTAAAGTTACATTTGTGTGGTCGCAATATAAAGGTAGAGGGAGAGAAAACAAAGTGTAGAGACAGTATTCCTTGGAGAGAGACGCGAGTTAAGCGGCCAGAATCACGAAAGAAAGTGGGCACAGCAATGTGGGTCGGAACCGCGGGCGCTGGGCGGCCGAGACAGAGGCGGGGTAAAACTTCAGACCATGTAGTCTCTGTGCCAAGGGCCGTATGAAAATGAGCAGCACCTATAAGTGTCGTCGGCTGCAAAATGCAAAGTAACTTTTCCATCCATTGGTACTTCGTCGACAAACAAAACCCGCAGGTTAAGCAGAGTGGGTAAAAAAAATGCAGACATAGTAACAACTTTAAAACAACAACTATCCCGAGGGCGACCAATAACTCCTTCTGCTCGGCTATCACGTGTCTCAAATGGATCTGGTATTTCCCGCAATGCAGGACATTATGAGCAGCGCAGCTCTTCTCTAAGCCCACACTGAAGAAGAAAGTCGGCAGGCAGTGCAGTTTACACCGGCTCCGTCCTCCTCAGCCCTGCGGGTGAAAGACCTCTCTGATTTAGGGCGAAGGAAAGCGAAAATACACAATTGGATAAGTTGCTCCAACCTGCCAAGAGCCACCTGGAGTGACACAGGTCTGATGGCTCAGTGACCTAATGCATCGACGGACAGGCTTTCGTTTCATGCCACGACCCACTTACCTGTTCATCTTCCGGAGGTCGGAAAACGGGAAAAGGTACCACGGAGTTTGAAGAAAAAAAAGTTGTATACAGTATCAAGAAACGCATGTGCGCTTTACAAATGGGTATTATGATAGGCGTCGTGGAGGAGAGGGCACTTGCTACGCCCACTTGCCTCCTGTTCAGTAAGGAGGCCTGCCCCCACCAGACATTAAGAGGATGGAAGGCTGCAATCCAACTCATTACTTCCGTGTCTTTGAAGATGCTCACCACCATCTTTACTATAAAGTGTGGATGGTAAGTGGCACCTGAGAGCCTGGTCAGCAGGGTCCATGAAACCCAACATGTGACCCGCACACTGTTGCAATAACAACACCTACAAAGTAGGTTGAGGGCCATCCTTGGTAACATTATCTATACAGAAATGACCCGTCACAGCAGGAAATAAGCAGCTCACCTTAAATATAGGCAATGGCTCTCCAGCAAGCCAACAGGTGCCATAAGCACTCTTGCTTGTGGAAACACATCATCACTCCATGCTTTACAGATTAGTCATAGGGATTCAACTCCATGCATGCGAGGTAAAATTGCTGAATCAGTTCACCATATGCAGAATTGTCTACTCCCTCCCTGGAGATAGCCATCAAAATCTGCCCTATAACTACTCCGGGATGGCACAGCACAATAAAAGGTGAGGATCAATCCCTTTCTCAACACCTACATCTAACTTCTGGGCTATACCAAGATGTGCTGTAGGTGAATTACCCCCGGCCAGAAGGGATGTTAACCTCAAAACAATTGGGTCTTTTCCTTGACTGACTACACTTGCTGCTATTAATGATGGAGTCGATATAGTAGCCACAGAGGAGGCCTCCAACCTCATCAGTGGACTTGCAGTGAAGGTTTCCGCAGTTGCCACAGATCCGGTGGCCCACACTCCTAAATTGTCATGGACAGCCACCACGGAACTGGGGTCCTCCCCAATATTCGGCAAGCAATAAAGGAGCTTTCTGGCTTTGACGCCTGCCTCATAAATGCGTCACTGAGAGGTCATCGATGCAAGACTAGTTGCATCTAGATTCAACAGTCTCTGTTGAACCTTAGCAACTCCTGCTGACAAAGCATTTTCACATTGAGTAGGGTTATATAACCCTTTTCTAAACCTAGGAGTTTTACCTTAAAGAAAGCAATTGCCCCTTCACCCTCCCTAGATTTATGATAAAAGTATGCCCTTGCCTAGCCTTGATTACCACCTTGCACGCCCACAGAGTGCCAGCTAATTTGACGGAGCCTGTATTCAGTTGGACATAGGAGCCCATCTCCTCAAGTAGAAATCTAGAGAAGTCATCATTTAGGACCCATCAGGCATTCATGTACACCTTCCGCTCTGCTTATGGCCTGTATGCAACGCCACTGGGGAGTGATCTGACACACCTCTAGGAAGGAGTCGGGACATGGACCTACACTTGCTGCTATTAATGATGGAGTCGATATAGTAGCCACAGAGGAGGCCTCCAACCTCATCAGTGGACTTGCAGTGAAGGTATCCGCAGTTGCCACAGATCCGGTGGCCCACACTCCTAAATTGTCATGGACAGCCACCACGGAACTGGGGTCCTCCCCAATATTCGGCAAGCAATAACGGAGCTTTCTGGCTTTGACGCCTGCCTCATAAATGCGTCACTGAGAGGTCATCGATGCAAGACTAGTTGCATCTAGATTTAACAGTCTCGGTTGAATCTTAGCAACTCCTGCTGACAAAGCATTTTCACATTGAGTAGGGTTATATAACCCTTTTCTAAACCTAGGAGTTTTACCTTAAAGAAAGCAATTGCCCCTTCGCGCTCCCTAGACTTATGATAAAAGTATGCCCTTGCCTAGCCTTGATTACCACCTTGCACGCCCACAGAGTGCCAGCTAATTTAACGGAGCCTGTATTCAGTTGGACATAGGAGCCCATCTCCTCAAATAGAAATCTAGAGAAGTCATCATTTAGGACCCATCAGGCATTCATGTACACCTTCCGCTCTGCTTATGGCCTGTATGCAACGCCACTGGGGAGTGATCTGACACACCTCTAGGAAGGAGTCGGGACATGGAACTACACTTGCTGCTATTAATGATGGAGTCGATATAGTAGCCACAGAGGAGGCCTCCAACCTCATCAGTGGACTTGCAGTGAAGGTATCCGCAGTTGCCACAGATCCGGTGGCCCACACTCCTAAATTGTCATGGACAGCCACCACGGAACTGGGGTCCTCCCCAATATTCGGCAAGCAATAACGGAGCTTTCTGGCTTTGACGCCTGCCTCATGAATGCGTCACTGAGAGGTCATCGATGCAAGACTAGTTGCATCTAGATTCAACAGTCTCGGTTGAATCTTAGCAACTCCTGCTGACAAAGCATTTTCACATTGAGTAGGGTTATATAACCCTTTTCTAAACCTAGGAGTTTTACCTTAAAGAAAGTAATTGCCCCTTCGCGCTCCCTAGACTTATGATAAAAGTATGCCCTTGCCTAGCCTTGATTACCACCTTGCACGCCCACAGAGTGCCAGCTAATTTGACGGAGCCTGTATTCAGTTGGACATAGGAGCCCATCTCCTCAAGTAGAAATCTAGAGAAGTCATCATTTTGGACCCATCAGGCATTCATGTACACCTTCCGCTCTGCTTATGGCCTGTATGCAACGCCACTGGGGAGTGATCTGACACCTCTAGGAAGGACATGGAACATGAATACCCAGGCTAGATCCGAACCAGAGAGGAAGGAATAATCGAAGTGGAAGAAGAACCAACGAGACACTGAATAAAATGGATAGGCCTGCTCTCCTGTTGGTCAAACCTGCCATGTGTCACATCGTCCCAATGAGTAGTGCCAAATAGGAAGAAGATGAGATCACCAGCTTTACCGATGACAGCACTGGCCAGGTCATATTGCTTTCTTCCTTGTGATGGTTGGGGGACGACAGAACAGACAACAGGATTGATGGTGGGGTTGGGAAGCATGGACAGTGGATGGGTGGGAGTTGAGAGGAATGAAGCAACACAATTAGAAAAGAAGCAGCACGGACAAGGTGGGGTGTGGGAGGGTAATAAGCAACACAAAGAAGGGGAGTGGGAAAGAAAGAAGCAAGACAGACAACAGGTGGTCGGGAAGAAGCAATGGGAGGTGGAAGGGGAAGACGTAACGCAGACAGGAAGCATAAAGAAAGAAAAATAATACCTGAATTACAGCGAGCAGAGGAAGGACACCGGAATCACATTAATCAAAATAAATCAATCGGTACTTGGGCCACGATCCAAACAAAAGAACAGGAACAGACGCAGGCTGCTTCCTGCTCTCCACTCCTCCTCCGGATGACGTGGCGGAGGCTCGGCCGGCTGGGCCAATCCCAGCGCGGCCCTGGCTGGAGGCACACGGCTGCTTCCTTCGGGCCGGCTTCTCGCTGTGGGCAGCATCTCCGGTCTCCCTCACAACACGGGAGACCGGCAAGGCAGGCAATGGCTTCCCCAAGGAAGGGGGAAGGGGGAAGCAGAAACCACGTCCTCCCGGCCCCGCCCACAACCAGGCGGCGGGCCGGACATCTTCCGGTGTTTCCAATGCCGGACCGAATTCGGGGGCGTTCCCGAGAACAGGCTTTCGGCTGCCGTCGCCAAAAGCCAAAAATTCTCGGGAACGCCCCCGAATCTGGTCCTGCATTGACTGACAAACGTGTCTTCCAATGGCTAGCCTCCATTTATGGAGCTAGCCAATGGAAGACGGGGCGGATTCCAAGCCCCATATACTATACTCATTAGGTTTTTTCCTAGCACATGCGTACGCAAAACCTAAAAACCTGTAAGAGTGATATCAAAAGGCAGTGGGTGTCTGTGGTGGATGAGGTGGGGCGGGCTTCTGAGCAAAGCGTTAGCCCTGGCTCCTTAAAAAAAACATTTTACACAAACTAATAACTGATTATTGTGTATCTCAGAGGAGGGTGTTGTTGTGAACACGCGTTCTTCTTGCAAAAGAGAGCTACTGTAATGTGTACTGCACACTGCGTTTATCAGGGCATGCTCGATGGTAAGAGTGAGTGTCTGTGCAGGGGCGGCTCTAGGCTTATGGCAGCCCTGGGCAGGGAGCGAAGGTAGGGGGGCTCCGGATGAGGGGGTAAAGGCGGGGCAGAGCGCGGAGGCCAGAGAAGAGGGGGGTCAGGGTGTTTGGAAGTGGAACAGAGCCGGAGGCCGTCAAATCCCTGCCAGGGGCCGCCACGTAAATATGTATCCATCCTCAGAAGATTATTATATTAAGGATATATATTGACGTGGTGGCCCCTGGGGTTTGGCGGCACTGTGCAGGTGCACAGCTTGCACATGCCTAAGGCCGCCCCTGGTCTGTGTGAGGGAGTCTTTCGAGAAAGGAGGAGAAACTCGGGGAAGTCAGGGACCGATTTTTATTGCTGCAAGAGGGAACATGAACATCAGTGGATAACGGAAGTATTATTACTTTGTGGCTAGTGAAAAAAATCTCCTTCTTAGTGCATTATGAAGGGAGCGTTAGCAAAAGGGTTGGAATAGGTTAAGCTCTTCCGCGTTGTTGCCAGCGGTACGGATGATGTTTCCATAAAGAGCCGAGAGGAAACAGGCGTCATTTTTAAGCCAATAAGATCCGCGCATTTGGTGGCGAGACTATGTGAGCAAATGGAGTGTAGCAAGTCTCTTGTAAGCAGACAAATGGGGCTCGGTGCCAACTAGGGCAGGGGTGACGACCGGGCATAACCCCTTTGACTCTTGAAACATTTTTTAAAATATATCCTCAGATCTCTTTGCAGCATAGAAGGAAGGGCCCCATGGGTTTGTAATACTCGGTTTGCGAATTAATTCTGAAAATGTCAAAGAATTTACTGATAATATTCACAAGCACTAGCAGGGCTTAAAGTGGGAAGAAGAAACTGGGGGATCTCTCAAAGGGGCGTGGTCGATATAATTATGGGCATGTGTACTGAAGAATGAGAGGCTGGAGGCAGGAAGTCTTCAGTTTAAAGTAGAGACTTTTATTTAAGTCTTTTAAGCATTTATAACGGATTCTTTAAAGCATTTATAACGGACCCACAGCAGAGCCGTCCATCTCAGTAGCAGAGCAGGTAAGAATCATAGAATAAGAGTTCTAGAATAGAAGTGAGAATATTACAGCGTGGCTTCAAAACATATAAGCTAAACATCTTTGCTGAGCATAGTGTGCCACCCCACTGGTATTTTGCTGCTTTTGTCATTGCATCCAGACATAAAATACAACAGGTAACATTTCACCTACAACAAACCAGGACTATTGGGTTTGTCAATGGCTGTTAGTTGCATAAGATAAATAGGCATTGACTATGGCTTCAGTATATAACAATGACATTTTTTCCGTTCTGAAATGAGACTGTGAAAGAACTATAACGAGTTTCCTCGAAGTTACATCAAAGGCTGTGGAGGGTGGCACTCCTGCAGATTAAGATTTGTTTTTACCCTGATGGTAAAGGCAAAAACGGAGAGCCTGATACAGACCCATCTCAGCACCTGCTTTTTAGAACTGCCGGTGCGGAGCACTGGCAGGACCCGGCCCCCTTAAAGCCCTGAGCACTAGCAATGTAAGTGTGATGACCAGAGGCGCAACTAGAGCCAAATTTCAGGGGGAGGGGGGGGAGGGGGGGGGGGGCTACTAAAAATTACAGGGGGTGGGGGAGGCTGATTCTTCTGAAATATGCAGAGTGGAGATACAGGAGCTCTAAGAAGGGGTGAAAAACAACAGAGCCTCATTAGCAAGTAAATGGTCTTTTAAAGACCTGTGAAGTAGTCGGGTGCGGCTGTGTGTGTGCCCGGGAAGCTGTCCCAGCCGGCTTACACACACGGCGGAGAGGGGGGATGGGGGGGGGCTGAAGCCCTTTGAGCCCAATGGGCATTGTGCGCCTTTTGATTACTTCACACGAGCCCTGACAGTAGCCATAAAACAAGCACTGGCAAAGCCATTAGGTCTCAGAAATGCCCAAGCTATTGCCATTGTCAATGTGAATGCCTTTCAGATATTCACCTGTACTAGAGGTTGACGTTGTACTGCAGAGCTTGAAGAAAGAGTAACTTTGATGCTCCACTCTGGACATACTTAGCAACATAGGGGCTTATTCACAAACCCCTTGGGCCTAGTGTGTCACTTTTTCCCATATTAAAAGTGATGCATCGGCGGCGAAAGGGATTTGTAAATAAGCTGCATAATTGTTAAGCGCTTTAGGTGTAAAACTAGAGATTTTTAGACTCAATTTACAAAGGATTTTCCAAATGCAAGTCAGCCTTATGCCTAGAAAAAGGTTTGATATATGTATGTGGGGACCGGCATGATTCACAGAGATCTAGATAGAAGCATTAGCGTGTGAAAAAAAAGAAACTTAATGGATTTTACTCTATGCATAACATATACATGTGTCTTATGCACTCTCACCTGCTCCTTTTGGAAGCATAACTTATAACGGTTTCAATAGAAAGGTTTTATGAGTAATGTCTATACTTGTGTGAAGATGTAACTTGTGTATAGTGTATGTTGCACTTGTTTTAGTAAATCATGCGTCTTTAGTGTATATTTCTAACATCACTTCCTAAATATCGAATAGTAATGGGAATATAGTGTGTTAGTTAATGCCCCCTCCTCCTTTTCAACACGGAAAATGTAAACCGCCCCCAAAGACTTTCAGCTGTTAAGAAACTGCATTAAGTTACAGATAAGATGCTCACGGTTGAAGTGATATTTTAACGTGGATCATTACATATGGATCTCAAATGTTTGGTTTTTCAGATTAATCAGAAATTCATAAAATACACAAATATCAAGAAGGGGAAGCAAAAATACAAACTAAAAACAACTATTACAGAAACCCTTAAAAGTGAATTTTACTGATTTAAAAGACACATCTAAAATGTGTCAGAAAATACATTGAAATATTATACAAAGTCACAGTGAAGTGCAAAAGTGACATAACCAGACCTTTGGCTCAGCTGCACATAATTATGCATCCGAGGGGTGAGAGGAAGAAGCACAGGGCAATGTAACTGATAAAGCACCCCTTAATTTGTACCAGCAGATTGAACAGAAGGAATAAGGTATGGTTTGCAAAGTTGATCGTCACATGGATTGTTCAAAGCAAAGCCATCTCTTCCACATATGACAATAGAATAAAGGCAGGAGGAAAGGATGGTTTTACTTTTAACCATATGATTATTAAGGCAGAGAGTTAAAAGGGGGGGGGGGGCAGAGGTCCACGCACAACTTAAACAGGTCAACTGAAACCCCATTCACCCAGGAGCCTTGCCCCCTGGTAGGGATACGACTGTTTCTCTCACCTATTCCCATTGCAACAATAAATCTGCACCCTGAACCGGGGAGAAGATTCATAGACTAAACAATCCCCCTGGTATAAGGCACAAACATGTTCCTCCCAGGCCTGAGCTGGGACCAAGAGTGCTAAATCTGTCACACTATCCTCTTAAAAAAAGGGTAGTTGACGACTTTCCAGAACAGGGTGCTGTATTCATTGTGCTGGTCATGAGAAGGTCCTTCCACAAAACTTCCTTTACTTCCTTCTTACTGTTGTTAAGTGCTACTTTATGAGCAGCCCTTCAGGCTCTAACCTCCTCATCTCTGTTTCTTTTTTAACTGAGCTAAAACTGCCTTACATGCGCTGGTACATACGTTGTCGAACCAGCGACATGGCCCGTAAGAACACAAAATTACCTGTCTTGAAAGGGCGATATTGATGTAACTTCCTATTTTATCATACGCTTGCAAAATGCTGTAATTAGAGGCCTCTACATTCGACCAAGTCTCAATTTCTTGGGAGCAAGATTTAACTAACTTCTTGATAAATGTCTCAGGAACAATCTTTTTCCCACTTCATCTTCACCTTATTATTACAAGGATAAGATACAGTTTGCTCAGTTTCCCAATGAAAGCTAGCAACCAGAGGATTATGGTCGCTATATATATATTCCAGTCTACTGAGATAAATTTAAGAGAATAATATAAACCTACAGTAGCATAAATATAATCAATATTGGAGCCACCTCCTGGGCCCTTAAAAGTTGGGGCGTTAGTGCCCTCAAGCAAACTCTCTAAACTCAAAAGATTTACCAGATTCACTTCAGCAGACAGTTTATTCATTTTGTCCCCCTGTAGAGTATGCTTAAGCTGGACTTGATCCTGAGGATAGTCTCCCTCATCAGACTCCTCCACCAATATATATAACAACCACTACAAGGGTGTACATTCAAAACCCCCAAACCAACATAACACTATGAACGCTAGAACAGCTGGAGTGAAAATAATGCAAAAAAGTATTACGTGAAACCATCATATCCTCTGATTCCCTTCCATGAATTGCATTATAGTCAACACGCAAAATCTTATTGTTGTTCTGAAAAATAGAAAATAGAAAAAAAACCTAAGATATGTGGAGAGGTACCCTTGATTAATTCCATCTTATCGGATAGGTCGAATTTGACAAAAGTCACAAGGCCACCAATAGCTCTTCTTCTTCTTGATGGGGATGCATTGATAGAGAAAGAACAGAACCATCCATATAAAACTAATACCTCATATCCCAGGTCTCCTGAAATGATATAATATCATACAAGGCAAGGGACCTAGTTCAGTCATGCTCTTCAAATTTCTCCTGTAGCCAAGTTTTATTCCAAGAAATGACCCTTAGAAGTTACACTGCCAGTGGACTTCTTCTCCAGTCAATTTTGTCTTTCAATCCACTAAAGGGTTCTTATCGATTAGACAAGGCTACATTCCAGGCAGGGTTCACAACATTATCCCATCAAGGAGCCTTGTTGGGCTCTCAGGGAGAAATTCCCAGATGAGTCAACCCCAGGGACAAGGATTTAAAAAAGTAACACACGGGTAGAGTGATAATACCATTAGGAGATACTGAGCCTGCACCAAGGTTTGTGTGGTGAACAATGTTCCCTCTAATTTTTTTCCTCTGTGTGCGGCAGTGGAGGGTCTCTGTGCGCTGCAACCATGGCTATGTGCGCCAGGAACCAAACCGCGCGTGTCTGCGGCGCCAAATGGCACTCCAAAATTTTTCTTTAAAAAGCGAAAAGATAGTGCGTTTTCACACATACAGCGCCACAATAAGGGTCTTAAGGGCAGTTTGCAATATTGGATAAGCACGCCATGACATGAACTGGTTACACTGGCAAGTACACTTCAAGTTTACAAAAGCACAAGACTTCAATGGTGGTACCATCATTAGATTTTAATGAATATTCTTAACTGGAGCACAGTTCATTGGGTGGGGAAATGCTGCGAGCCTATACAATATCACATATACACAAGAAGGTAGAGGGCTGTTCAGACACGTCAAGTGGCGTCACTGGATGGGTGACAGGGTTGCTACTCACGGCGATCCTTGCCATTTTTCCAGTGCTGATAAACTCGGTCTAGGTCAACTTTCCCGTTCAGGAGGTAGGCCTTTGTCCTCATCAGCATGTCCAAATGCTTCTGCTCTAGTCTATTCCTCAATTTGCTCTTGATAGTATTCATGAGGCTGAATCCTCGTTCACAGTCTGCACTAGATGCTTGAAATGTTGCGCAGACATCAACAAGCTGAGACACGACACTATACTGAGCAGCATTGCGTACAGTGAAAGTCACCATGTCTTGAAAGGTGGTAAATAACCCACCCTTAACATGTTCTGCCACCACATATTTATAGTCTCTGTACTGTCAAACAACATCTTCTGGTGTTTCACAATCACCCAGGGCCAAGATATTTTTATACTTTTCAACAAGTCTTTCAATATTCTCAGTCCCAAAATCAAAATGAGATTGTGTGGCTATTGCCTGGATCTCAAAACTTGCCCATTCTTTTACCTCACCTTCAGGGAACCTTTTTTGCATGTGCTCACAAAGAAGGGATACAAAAGACAAAATAGGGCCACTGTCAAACTCTTGACTATCCTTGTACAAAACCATCAGCTCTCTTACATTGCTGCTCCAAAAGACAGTGTCCCCCAAATACTGTTGCTTAATTTGGCCAATCTTTGCTCTTGCATACTGTACGGCTTCAACAGTAGTTAAAAAACTTTTTTGGAATAGTTTGCACAAAGATGCAAATTCACCCAGAATGTCATTAAGTACTGCAAGGGAAATATGGTAGTTGGAGTCCGATAGCTTTTTATAACAATATTTAGCAATTGGATCATTCTCCTCAACTTTCTCATGCTCAAAGTACTTAAGAACAGTTTCGTAATTACGAATTAGTGCACCAACAGCAAAATGCCTTGAAAGCCACCGGACTTCATTCAGTGGTCGAAAAGAGACAACTTCACATTCAGTGACCGATGCAATTTCATCCAGCTTGGACTTCCTTGCAGGAGATCTGGAGAACACAGTGTAGACAGTCCTCAATAATGTCTCCATCTCTTTAATCATTGGAACCCTCTTCCAGGCATCATCAACTCCCAAATCTTCTCGATGGGCGACACAATGCTGCTCAACTAGATGAGGAATGGATTGTTTAAGGCGAGTAGCAACACCATTATTCTTCCCCAGCATCACAGATGCACCATCAGATGTGAACATGACCATTTTCATGAGGTCCAGTTCATTGGCAGTGTAGAATTCTTTCACGGCAGTAGTGATAGCCTCAGCATTACAGCTAGTCAGCTTCACTATGCCCCCCAAACTGCGTTTTATGCTCAGTTGATGTTACAGGTCGGAACTTGAAATACAGGATGAGCATTTTTGAAACAGAAATATCTGTGCTCTCATCAATTATCAAGGTGTGATACAAAGCTTGCCGAAGTTCTGTCATAGCTTCACAGTGTATCACGCTATTGATGGCCTCAAGGAACTCAAAGGCATAGTTCTTGCTCCTCCAGCTGTCTGGTATCTTCACATACAAAGCTAAGTGGTCATGGATGTCTTGTACAGATAACATTGAAGTGTTCATCTTGACTGCCAGCAACACGTTGTTGATTAGAATCTTTATCTCCTCAGGCATAGATCTTTGGCGTTCAACTACTTCCATTCTATTTGCTTTGTCTGTAGCAGTTTCTGTCAGCATTGCCCGTACTCCAAAACCAAACCTCGCAGCAGCACTTCTGTTTCTCAATATCACCATGGCAGACTCGTGTACTTTGCTAAGTAGATGGCGTTTCATGTAGTCCAGTTTTCAGCCATCACTCCATTTCTTCCCTGTGGAAAAGTCCCCAACAATCTTGGCTTCGGCACATGCTTGCAAATCAAGCCCACATCCGGACTGTATTGAAATAGTTCCCAGAGTTGCATGCGGACCTTGCTTCGTGACTTCTGTGTCTCAGCCTCCACAATTTCCTTCATCCACTCTTCCTTGAATACAAGGCAACATTTCTTCCTTTGTGGTGAAGCACTGCACTCTCCCGAAGTTACAGCTTTGCGCTTGAACATTTCCGTACCCGCCGGTTTGAGCCTGCTTTCCCACAAAGCCTGCAAAATAAGGAAACATGGCTTACGTTGACGCCTAGCTCATGAATGCAAACTGTTATACTACAATGTTCAAGATGCACCACAGTTTAACTCAACCCAACAATTACCTCTTCTGCCTGCACTCACGTGCGCCTCTTTAAATGTATGGGGTTCTTGCTGTGAAACCTGCAACAGAACAAAACATCAGTAAGTATATATGGTACTACAATGTTCAAGACGCACCACAGTTTAACTCAACCCAACAATTACCTCTTCTGCCTGCACTCACGTGCGCCTCTTTAAATGTATGGGGTTCTGGCTGTGAAACCTGCAACAGAAGAAAACATCGGTAAGTATATATGGTACTACAATGTTCAAGACGCACCACAGTTTAACTCAACCCAACAATTACCTCTTCTGCCTGCACTCACGTCTGCCTGTGCAATTGTCTTTGTAGTACGGTCTCCCGAACCTGCAAAAGAAAAAAGGGTGCAGATTGTGAATCTATTTACCCAGCAACCCCCAACCCAACGAGGAACGTAAACAGAATTACCTTGTCTTTGTGGTACTCGCACCTGACCACTGTAATCCAAATACCGTACAGACTGGAAACCTACAAGTGAAGACAAGTAAGTCAGCAAACGCCCGAAGAATTACAAACTGTGCATGGTACCGGTCAAGAGGCCCAAGACAAAAAATGACCAAATAATTACCTGGGATTTCAGCCTAGGACAAACAGGGGTGTGCCCATGTGTTCCATTATTAGCATCCATTATCTTAAACTGGTCTATAAATGTGAATCCCAGGGGGAAAGCGGCATTACAGAAGGTGTAGCACAAAATACAAACTGCAAATGGTTGAGGTGGGTGAACAAGGTAACCCACAGGATGGCTGAGAAGCACACAATCCATCAAAAGATCCCACCTGAAGCTGCTGCAGTGGCGCACCAAAAATAAGATTGACTACGTTCAAGCAATTTTCAGGCAACCATAAATATGTCAAGATAACTGAAGAATGATGGACCTGCTGCAGAGAGATCTCAGTTTTGCCTACTGGAAGTTGACTCAATAAGCAGCTGAGGAGGTTAAAATGCCTGATGAAAAGCTGGTGAACCATGCAGGATTGGAAGCAGAACTGGAGTACATCATGTTGGCTTGATGCCAACAAAGTCTTTCTTTGCGCATGGCTACTTGAAGGTTTTTGCTACATTTACTCTTTATATACGGGCTTCTTGGCTCACAAGGGTTATATGCTGTTCCGTGAGCCGAGACGCCATGATTGACTTTGCAGGTAAGCGTGTTAGCACAGTGGAAGTTTTGGTGCCACTACATCTCTTTGGAGTATGTTATCGCCCTGATTCAGCCCTTGTTCCCCGCTCGATCTCTGTGTTTTACTCTTAAAGCCAGAACCAGGGGTTTTCTTTTGAATAACTACGCCCTATCGATCACTTCACTCGCAGCTCGAAGAGCCATGAGTTGTTTAGGTATTTTAAGCAACATGTCACCATTCTTTAAGTGGTTCCTTTTACAGTCCCTTTCGGAGTGTTAACTTTGACCTATTCTACACTGCCTGGAATGTCAAGCCTACGCACATGGTGGTCATTCATTCACAGTTGTTTCTTTAAAATTATTTCCTCTGTGTGCATATACTGAAGAAGGATAATTTTATTACCCCATAGCCAACAGGCAGGTTCAGAGTGTCTGGTTGACATGATCAAATCACCATCTGTCTCCCCAGCAGCACTCCTCCCACACCTTTGAAGTGAAGCTTAGCTTCACTTCAAAGGCCCCTGCTGCTTCACACTCCCCCATTGCCGCTCACCCCGCTCGGCACATCGCTGCGGCCGTGTCACATTTCTCCCCCCCCTCCCCAGAGCAATGCCCTCCGTCTTGTTACTCTCCCCTCACCACTCTCCCCTATAACAACTATCTTCTCTCATCCCACCTCACCAGTATGCACTCTCACCACTCTCCCCTCCCTTCTCTTTTTCCCCTCACTCCCCCATCGCTTTCCCCTCCCCCTCTATCCCCACTCTACCCTCCCTCTCACCACTCTCCCCTCTCACAACTCTACTCTCTCCTGTCTCCTCTCTCTCCCCTCCACCATCCCCCACCACACTCTTCCTTCTCTCTCCTCTACCCTCTCTCCTCTCTCACCACACTCTCCTCCCTTTCTCCCCTCTTTCCTCACTCTCCCTTCTTTCCCCTCCCCTCTCCCATCTCTCCTCAAGGTACACACGATTGTCAATGAGCACTAACACAGCATCATTTATACCATTTCGGCATTAGTCAACACCACTAGTTTTTCCCTGTTGCTCTCATCTTCATCTGCCCCATGGTTACTCCTTTCCCAGGTCTATCTCCATTGCTCTGCCTTTCACCTCTCATGCCTCTCTCCCAAACTCATCTTCTCCCTTTCTATGCTCAACTCTCTCCCTTTCTATAATGTCAGACTCCCTCTCCTGCTTCTCTCTCTTGCTTCGCTCTTGGGCTCCCTGTCCGTACTTCTCGCCCCTGATACACTCTGTCTCCCTCTCCATGCTTCTGTCCCCTGCTGCACTCTCAGGCTCCCTGTCCGTGCATCTCACCCTTGCTTCACTCTTGGGCTCCCTCTCCGGGCTTCCCTTCCTTGATGCACTCTCTGTGCTTCTCTCCCCTGCTGCACGCTCGTGCTCTCTAGAGATGTAGCCTAACGACCAGAGCTGCCATTTAAGTCACGTACATACAAAACATGTTGCACTCCAAATGCTATAGGTGTCACATTCGCGAAAGTTATAACTATTGGCATTGTAAATGACAAAGCTATCCATTTAGCTATTTTAAAAACCAACACATAAATAAAATATTTGTCATTTACAAGACCAATAGCTCCAACTTTTCTAATGCGAGACCTATTGCATTTCCAATGCTTGTTGTGCCTTTCTGTCCTGTGTCCAACTCGTTTTTGGTGCCCTTCTGCCCCACTCGTTTTTTGTGCCTTTCTGTCCTGTGCCCCACTCGTTTTTTGTGCCTTTATGCCCTGTATCTCACTCGTTTTTTTGTGCCCTTCTGTCCTGTGTGTCTCACTCGTTTTTTCTGCCCTTCTGTTCTGTGTGTCTCACTCGTTTTTTCTGCCCTTCTGTTCTGTGTCTCACTCGTTTTTTCTGCCCTTCTGTTCTGTGTCTCACATCTAGAAGTAGGTCTATTGTTTTTTTTAATCTCAATTGACCTCGATCCTTTTAGGACTTTAGGTCTGACTCTCCTATACCGAAAACCAAATGCTGCCATTACATGCAAATCATACATTGGGTCCTGCAACCACAAATCCGTCCAGGAGCAGAGAGGCTCCTCTCCCGATATGTGCACTACGTTGAAAGCACTCCTCCAAACGACTGATCACAGAATATTATCACATCCTACACACCTGTTGAAATATTTCAATAACGAGCGGGAGAGAAAGAGGAGACGAATCTTCCCGCCCACGTCTCCCGCCCAGGCTCTCTAGTAAGGCGCTGAAGGGCGAGAGCGTCAAGGCTATCTATCGGCCGTCTGGAGAATAGTCAAACCCTGGCACTATCCATTAATTGCCAAGCGACTTCTCCCGCTCCCACACTACCATAACCCCCACAATAACCACCGGTTCCTCCCGCCTCCCGCCTCCCGCTCCTTACCTGCAACTTCTCACGCCCGCACCGCCGCCAACCGCCGCCACCACTGGAAATGTGCTGCATGTCATGTTCGCGCCGCTCGCTTTTTAAAAGCGGCGGGAGGCGCGAATCTCTTGCAACGGCATGTGTGCGCGCTCCACGATAGGTGGTGCGGGCTGACGTCAGGGAAGGTGCGCGCGCGGCCTAGAGGGAACAGTGGTGGTGAACACAAAGAAGGTCCAGTCCATGTAATATTTTTAGGTATATTTATTCCAAGTTAAGTTGAGTAGAGCCCTACCAGTAGCAGCCTTCCTGCCGCTTAGCCCATTCGCCCAACTGACAAACTCCACTCATCCAACATTCTGCAGCATCATCCACATCACACTCACACTGGCTGAGCAGCAGGTACAACACTTCTACCTTCCTCATATTAAACAAAACACAATGCAATGATCCAAGTGAAAAGCATATCAAAGAGAAAATAACATGCACATAAATATGAAAAGGTACCTTTGCAAAGACATGAGAATGGTTGAGGGCAAACCAATAGAATGAAAGGCAGGGAAACACAGTACAATGGCCTTACAAGTTAACATCCAAAAATGCAGGAAAGCACTGGAGAAAATAGCAAAATGCATGAATGTCAACATAAGGCAAAGCACCCACGTACCTACAAACAAGAAAATAACAAACTGGATAGGTAAATCAATCTATAGGCAGAAAGACAACCTTTACACACATCCACTCCCTTTCCACACAAAACTCTCACCTCACCACACAAAACCAAACAAACCTGCAAATGACTACACCATGCACAATCTACCAACCCCCTAAGCCTCAAGAAAGCCAGCTGGCCAGGCCGAAATGACGTGAACACACAGGGGAACAAACCACAACGGCGCAGAAGAAAACACACCATAGGACACACTTGCTCAACTAGGACAAAAAACCCCGAGCTTAAAGGGAGGAAGGAAAGGGAGGACAAGCACACAGAAAATGCTCAGCGAAAACACAAAGCTAAAGGTGAAGTGAACTTCATCAACCAACCACACAAAGGTGGTAGACACGAGTGACTCAAAAACATAATCGACTCCAACCAAGGCCCACAAGGGTGACAAACAAATAGTGGTAGGCCAGAGAGGCTCCAAAACAAAGAGCCTTCTCACACACACACACCCTCAACAGTGAGAGATACACACACTCCCACAACAACCACAAGGGGTCAACTACAACACATTGCCCACAAAGGTGACACACCAATGTCACCCACAGCCACAAAAATAGTGGTAGGCCAGAGAGGCTCTGCAACAACGAGCCTTCTCACACACCCCTAAAGTGAGAGGTGATATACTCTCACTACAACGACAAGGGGATAAAGCAGAGTGAAATCGTGCAAAAGTCAACTCATACACATACACTCATTGGGAGACAAAACCGAGTCTCCCTCAACCACACAGGGTGATAACCAAGAGTGACTCAAAAATGAAAGACATCACACCCACTGTGCCAAGATCCACCCCTTCCCTGAAGTTTAAAACACGCCCAAAGTGACCTCATGAAGCACAGTTAAACAAAGACCAACTTTTGCAAGAAGATTTAAACTTTGAAACCCAACCATGAAGCCAGGAATATAGAGAAAAGTCAGGAAGGTGCGAGAGTTCCCAGGGTGAGATGACACCCATCAACTGCATTGAAGCGGTTACCAAACAAAAATGAAGACAGTGTAGGTTGAATCAACACAGAGGATGGTGATCAAACGCCGCCAATAACAAACTTGTAACATACTTGAGGCTTAAATGTCACAACCAACCGTTTGCACCAGAGTTCCATGTTGATCCAACACTGTTGCTTCCACACGTAAAACCCAGACTTGTTAGCTGGATAAAGAACAAGCATTTACAATGCAACGGTTTCACCTTTGCAAACGTTAGAGCTATTAGCATTGCTCATGACATTATTTTTATTTATGTTTTTTTTTTTAAAACATAAATAAATGGCATTGTCATTTACAATGCTAATAGCAGGGCAGGAGAGCAAGCACAAGCAAAAAAATAAATAAAGCTGTTCAAACTGTCTTCAAATAAACTTATAATACATACAAACCACTCGGCTGTCTGCCTTGTTTTTAAATGACCTGGTTTAAACCACAAGTGGAACCTCTAGGCAAGGGTGTCAAACGATCGTTCATGAGCTAATAAAACTACTACTAATAATAATACTAATGATACTACTACTATTGCTACTACTACTACTACTGCTAATAATAATAATAATAATAATAATAATAATAATAATACCAATGTTCTGGCATTGCAAAATTATGATAATAAGTATGAGAATAACAAAATGCGGCTAGCATAATCTGTCCCTACGTCATTGGCTTAGAGGCAAAATATTAGCTGACAATCTAACAGAAAGACACCCGCTTTTTGCACATTTTTCTGGGTGTGAATATTGCGTGAAGCTAATTCTCTGCTCAGCGAGTCATTCATTAAAGCTAGGCTTTGTTTGCATGCGATCTTTCCTTAGTCCCCACTCTGAATACAGCGCACTTTGTGCTAGGTGTAATAAAGACCCCCGCCCCCAGGCACCCTGTGAATGGTGACATGCAGCGCAAGTGCTCTAATGGAAGGTAGGGATGGCGAAGAAAAACATAGCTTACTCCGAAGTGCTAAAACTGCAATAAACTCATCACCACCGCCACAGCCGACCATGAAAAGATAAAAAAAACACACACACAGGCAGCCAAGAATGTAGTAACCACCCATTCACTTTTAAATGCTCTCCACACTTCAATGAACAGACCTAATTACTTTTTCTGCATTCCCAAATCCACTTTGCCGCCCTGCAATCAGAAACCCGGCGTTAAAATATTTTAGACTCGGGGAGGAGCCAAGCTCGACATCGTGATGGCCGCACGGTAGCTCGGCTCCGCCGGCCTCCCTACCCAAACTCATCTATCTTGCCGCCCATCCTGCCCAAAAACGATAACATTTTATAGATGAAGGTCTGCTTATACTTACCACCCGTCCTGGTGGCTCCGGCATTCAGTGGGTCCGCAGCGGCGTCCTCCCAGGAAGTGCGGCCTCCGTGGGGTGGAGACCGGGGCCTTTCCTTCAGCGAGTAGCCGGCGAGACGGTGTCGGTGGCGGCCTCGGGTGGAGGATGGAGGCCGGCCGGAAGAGGCCATTGTGCGAAAAAGCCGGAGGCAACTGAACGCGCCTGGGACTACCGTCCGGTGATCCAGAGGTGAGGTGCGGCAAGTTGTGTGTGGGGGACGCCATGTTGGTGGCTTCTCCCTTTGTTGCCTTGCCCGGCCATTCCGAACTTCATCGCTCGGTGGCGGAGAGTGGCTCCAGCGAAGCGGTGGCGCCGGTGGGTCCCCCTCTTTTGGTGGCCCTCATTTCTGCATCGAGGTTGCTGGTTGGGTGCTTGAGGGGGATCCCGCGGGGGCCCTGCTTGTGAGCCCGCCCCAGGAGTTGGTTCTGAAAAGACGGCGCTGTAATCGCAAAATGGCGGCTGATGCCGTATGCTGTGGAACGCCCCTGGATGTCGATGCCGTACCTCTGTACTGTGCTGGGGCCTGCACTGGGGAGCGCGAACCCACGATTGGCGACGTCCTACGAGCGCTGAAGATTTGGCAAGTGACCTTGGGCCGGGATTCTTGTGTGCAAGACAATGTGGTGACCGCCATTGCTCCCGGGCCGTCCCTCAGAGATGCGGATGGGCCCGAGGTGGTTGCTGTTTGTTTCCCGCATTTTGGTGGGGGTAGCGATGTCTTGGTTCGCATGCGGGAAGATTTGCTGGTGATCATTGACACTGGTGTACATGACTGCCGTAAACAGCTTTTGCATTACCGTCGGCGGAGGAGATCCCATGGGTTGCTTCCATTGGCCGTTCAGCGGCTGCTCCACGGCCTTTTCTCTCCGCTTTGTTTTATGCCCGCTACTTCGACATACATTGTGGCGATAGCTAAGAAAGGACTGGGGTGAGCCCGGTTCTTAATCCGGAGGACTGCTGTTCGGTGCACTGAGTTATGGACTGCCCCAAATTGAGATAATTTGTCGAATCCTTTATATGTATGGCTACCTGAAAACTTGCCAGTTTCGTTTTGGGCTGCACTAATTGTTTGTATGGGCGGAGGGTGGGGGCCGTGCGCCTTGTTACATGGTATCCTCTCCCCTGGCTTTCCTTTTTCCCTTTTTATCTGTTTTCTTTCCCTTTCCCTATATTATCTCATTCTATATTTCGGGTTCATGTATAGGGCGACAGGCACGCTGCTGGGAGGGGTAGGCCATAGCCTTCTGCAGGGGTGCAGGGTGGGGCGGGTGGATTGGGGTCTATTAGATAGTTACTTGTTTCTATGGCTCTTTTGTGTCCTTTTCTTGGGTCTCCATGACTGTGCGTGATTCCCGCGGGGTGAGTGCCTGGGGGGGGGGGGGGAGGATTGGGTATTCCTATATAATATGGTACTTTCAGGTTCTGCTTATTCCTGACTTAGCCGCCCCGCCCCTAAGAATGTTTGCTGTCTGAATTGTTGATCGCCATTATCGCCGTGGGGCGGGTACAGTAACGTGGAGTCCCCTTTTCCTTTTTTCTAGTATTTTCGTTTTCTTTTACTCTCCGGGTTGGGCTGTATAATGATTGCAACTTTATCCGTCTCCCTGATAATTTGACTATTATGAGAGTGATGTTCTGCTTGTCTTTGGGCACATGAGGTTGCGGGTGGACACTGACCGAAGAAGAACTGCAAGGGCATCTATGGCTTGAACGCTTTGGACTATTCTGATGACAGATCTATGGATTCCCTATTATAATGTTGTTGGTGCTGTTCCCCGCCATGTGCACCAGGACGCTTATTATACAACCGATCCTTTATTCTTTTAACATAAAATTAACCTTCTGTGATCCTGTGCCGGGGGGTTACACTCAGTTAGCATTATGGACTCGCAGCATTGTGTAGCATTGCGTAACCACTCCGTACTTTTTATTGATATTGGTGCTTTCCAATTTGTTCTGTGGCCGGCCTCTGGGTTGTAGGCCCGTATTTGTATGCAACCATCTACACAAATAAAGGTTTTAAAAAAATTAAAAAAAATATATATATATATTTTAGACTCCGAGGATCAAGCCCAATTATGAGGCTAAGCCGCACTTTTGGGGCCTCTTTCTTCGCCCCTTCTCTTCTGCGGGCTACTTGAAAGCACGCTCCCGTGGAAGGGGGGCTGCCGGGTCCCAGCCGGGGGTGCAGCGGGGAGAGAGGCCACCACAATGCGCAACTCAGTGCAATTGAGTACACTTCAATGGGGCTGCGAGCTGTAATGCAAGCCCAGGGTTAGGCTTCAGAAATGTGGCAGAATGCAATATTCCGAACAAAAAAAAGGTGTTTGGGGTCGCGTAAGGTCCCATAAGGCTGTTGTTGGTCTTTAAGCAGCACACTGAGGTATTTAGCACCAAACGTTTCTAAACATTCCAGCTGAGAAGGAGGCCGCGGATTTAGCAGCTGAAAGGTTTGGGGGGTTGGGAACGGTCCCACCCCCTTTGACAGAAATGTCAGCAAACAGTAGGAAAGGTCAAGTCACAACAAAGATGAAGGCGCCTATTATGGAGTCTCGCGAGAACTAATGGCACTATCAGGCGGCTAAACATATACATTAAATTGTGTAATTGTTCTAATAATATCATAGTTTTGCGAACACCCACGAGAGGGCAGTTTTTCACCCTGGGCAGCGAGTGATAGGAATAAAACCCCATACGTGGAAGAATCTTGCAGATATGTAAATATTTCACATTTAAATTAACCGTGCAATTTCCACGCATTGCGGCCCCTTGGAATTCCTCCCACCATTTCCAAAGCTAGCTTGGTACAACTTTAGATTCACCTCCCGAAGCTCTGCCTTTCATCTTTATTCTTCTCGGTTCATGTGCGGGAGGAATTATACATGTGTATTCGTTTGTATTTGCGTTTTTATTCAGTTATTACACTGAAAACTCACTTTTGTTCCAGTGCGGGCACACAACATGCCTAAAACAAGTATGCGAGTGTGAAGCCTCGAGAACAGTCGAAGCAAGAGAGTTATATGGCGATCCTGATTTAAATGCACCCCAGCCAAGCAACAAGAACTAAGCTTAAACCGAAAAGACTTAACTCGTAGGAAACAGTTAGTATTGTTCTACAATGGAATAACAAGCACCCGGATGAAATAATAGCAGGCCGCAACCAAACACTGCGTGAGCAACACTCAAATCAACAGCAGGAGAAGGGGCGGGAATGGGCACACGGACAGCGGGAGTGGGGCGGGAACGGCCACACAGACAGCGGGAAGGGGGGCAGGAACGGCCACACGGACAGCGGGAGGGGGGGCGGGAACGGCCGCACGGACAGCGGGGAAAAAAAACCCCAAGCACTCACCTGGACTTCTTCCGGCGGAGGTCGGGCTGAAATGGCTGCCACAAAGCTCCAGCATTTTCGAGATTCGGGGGCGTGTTCTTGCAGTGACGTCAAGATTAAATACCAAGATTTAAAAAAAAGCAAGAAACCCCCCCGAATCGCGTCGTGACGGAGGAAAGAGTAACTGACACCCATCTCTTCCAATGGCCAGCCTCCATTTATGGAGCTAGCCAATGGAAGAAGGGGCGGGTTCAAGTCCCCCATACTGTTCTAACATTAGATTTCACCTGCGCGAACACTGCTGCGCAGCAGACGCCAGGCGAAACCTAAAAATTTTGTTTCCAGAACTTCTCAGAGGGGCACACAGACACGCAAGTCTTCAGAAGTCACTCCAAATGCTAAGGAAAGACACCCAACACTCTCTGCCTTCAGCCTTATTGTTGGAATTAAGATGGTGGCACGCTGATTAACGTAGGCCCGGCAGGCTCAGGGCACATCCAAGCAGCTCAGCGTGAAAGCTGCAAGACACTGCGCGAGGAGGAGACAAGGCTGGCGCTGGCACCAGGTACGACGGTTGAAAGCTGCTAAGGCAAAGGAACCTAACCATTTTTTAGACAAGGCGCAGTGGATGAGGATATAGAACTGTCCCAAACACTGCAGCAAAGCAAGTGGGACAGTTGAAACACAAATGCGGGAGGGAACTCCTCATGACAGTGACTTCAGGGACTCTGGGGAGTGCTCACAAATGTTACAGACGTGGACACGGGGGCACTTTAGCAAAGAAGCACCACCAAAAGGCAGAAACCGACCCCCACACTTGAAGCACCACAACAAGGGACAAACAAAGGCGGATCCCTCTTGATGTACATCCGACTTGCTCAACTTCATAAGAGCTGTGAGGAGTCCATTTCCCAGCCGTTTTCAAGCCCCACCAGTCGTTCCTCCAGAATAAACAGTCCATCAAACGAGGAAAGTGAGGACTTCCTTTGCCAGATGCACTTGCAAATCCACACGAGGGTCTGGGTGCTAGACACTCTTCAGGAAAGGGCACCTCTACAAGCGGCAGTGGCCAAAACGTACTTCCCACAAAGACAGAAGGAAGGAAAGCCTATACTGGTTGCTCCTCTTGGGAACTCTTCTTGATGGAGACACTCCAGCAAGGAAATACAACACGGACACCTCTTCCAAGGTTACAGCAGACAGGAGAACTGGCACGCAACGTTTTGGGGCGACCGCGCTTCTGGTCACTGATGGGGCTCAGGGCTGCCAGCATCTAGGAGATTACTTAGTTAAAGGAGGAGTTTCTTCAAATTACTCTCCTTGAGTTACAGTTAGTTCAAGTTCAACGTACCAGTCTATTAAGTTGCACACGCAGGTTCTTTGATAAAAATCGTCCCTAAAAATGTAGTGAACATAAAGAAGGTCCAGTCCATGTAATATTTTTAGGTTTATTTATTCCAAGTTAAGATCTTGAGTAGATCACCACCAGAAGCAGCCTTACTGCTGCTCAGCCCATTCTCCCAACTGACAAACTCCACTCATCCAACATTCCGCAGCATCATCCACACCAACATTCCACACCACTGCCACACTGGCTGAGCACTGGGTACAGAGTCTGCTAACAGAAATCCAGCCTGAATTACAAAGCAATCCCCACTAAAAGATTTTAGAGCATTCCCCGTACAGCCTACCTTTGTGCCATGATTGTTTCATCAAAAAGCACTGACCTAATTTCTGGGACGGGGGGATCTCCATGCAAGCCAATGTACAATCTTATTTGTTGACTGCTGAACATCTTTCTGAGTAGGTTGCACAACAGACAGGATGTTGGCCAAGACCAAGATGTAAGGTGTACATGCCAGAGGGAGATGTAAAATATCCAGATCAGTAGAACTAACATCCCCAACTTGGGCCTTCTGAGAATGCAAATAACCATCCTACACTATACATTCACCCTGAGAAGTGGCCAGGACCAGCCCCCTGGAGTTTCATTAATAGATTTTTCTATGTAAGAGCCCTGTGTACCCACAGAACTACAAGAAGTATTGTAACTTTTAACTGTTACTGAATGGCTAATACCTTATGCTCCTGAGGCAATTTAAATTCTCGATGAGCAATCTTGACCCACTCCAGCGAATGTCTTACAAACAGGCATAGTCATCAGAGTATTAACAATAAGAATTATAAGAGTGTTAGAGGTCCTACTCAGGACTCTAACTACACAAACCGAATAATTTGCCACTTCCCCAATCCTGTGTTTCATCATTATTACAAGACGCAACAATTCATGGCATCAAGAGACAGTCATGATACTCCAGCTCAGCCCCCAGATTGCATGACTGCAGCACACCTCTTAAAGTAGTGGGAATTAGGCACAACTGTGTAACAGTGAGGGTTATGGTAAAGTCACCAGCGGCAGCGGTGATATGAAACCACGGCTGCTCTGCCATTCTCATGTCAATGTCTCAGTAAGAGCAGGCAGTGTTGGTGGTGAAAATCACTACTGCTACAAGCAAGAACTAGATGTCGTTTATTTTACTGATGTCCAAACAATGTGTTTCACCATCATTTGAATTGTTTAACTTTATTGATAACTATGAAAGTCTTTAGATTTACACTCTTATGAGTGATTAGCGCAGTGCATTAGGCTATCCAGACATGTCTGGTTTACTTTTTTCATTTTATGTCTCAGTAAGAGCAGGCAGTGTGGGTGGTGAAAATCACAGGTTTATTGCCCCAAGAGAGAGTCACAATACTGGAAGTCTATGGGCGGCTGTAAGCCCTCAAAGTAGATTCAGCATGTCTCTGTTCGAGAGAGCCCATGCGCGCCATCTAGAGCCGAGACCTAAACATCCTGGTTTTTAGTGCACAACAATGAAACAAGCACTGTCAAAGACAAAATGTCTCAACTTTTGGCTTCCAATACTTTTTGACGATGAGGTTCAGAATGGACAAAAAGTATTTGCTTTCTACTGGTCTTATGAACCATCAGCAAATTAATAAGCGTGATGACGTGTGCGTGTGCATGCATGCGGTCAGGAGGATATCTACTCAGAAAGAGTGTCCGAGCGCTTTTAGGCACTGAAAAACTAGTGTAGAGAACCATCTAAATCATATTGACTCTAAGGTCTGAAAAGGAATTTCCAGCTCCCTTTTAAATTTTACTTACAGCGAGATCGACCTCAAATATTCAGGCAGCTGATACCCCACACCTGCCGCTTTGACAGTGATGAAGAGCCTCCCGTCCATTGCCTTCGAAAACAGAGAACCACAATAAGTCTTGCATTGCTAGAATGCAGGGGCCTCCCTGGGCTGTATGCCTTGATGCGTTCCTTGAGGTACATATGCCCCCTGTTGTGAAGGGTTTGGTGCGTTAGGGTCAGTGCCTTGTACATTATGCTTCGTCAAACTAGCAGCCAGTGAATTCTCTCCTGAAATAGTGACACGGATGCATATATCAGTATTATATACAATAGGTGGACTGTCCTGTCAGGCAGGACACATCGCTTCGTTTGCTGCCTGAGCGCATAGCTGGACCCGCGCTTGTCTGCTCACCTGCTGTGTCAGCTCCTCGAAGCTCGCCGCACCCGCTCCGCGGGTGCCGCTTCGTTGGGGGTCAGAGAGCTGACTGTTGCTTGTTGCTTGTGGGGGCACTCCTGATTGAACCTGGTGGCCTGCAACGCTACAGGGCTGCGAGCGGCCCGCTCTCCCTGTAGCTCCACCCCCGTCCCACTGGAGGACCATTGAAATCAGCTGGGTAGCCCTGGACCCTTGGGACACATCGCTTCGTTTGCTGCCTGAGCGCATAGCTGGACCCGCGCTTGTCTGCTCACCTGCTGTGTCAGCTCCTCGAAGCTCGCCGCACCCGCTCCGCGGGTGCCGCTTCGTTGGGGGTCAGAGAGCTGACTGTTGCTTGTTGCTTGTGGGGGCACTCCTGATTGAACCTGGTGGCCTGCAACGCTACAGGGCTGCGAGCGGTCCGCTCTCCCTGTAGCTCCACCCCCCGCCCACTGGAGGACCATTGAAATCAGCTGGGTAGCCCTGGACCCTTGGGACACATCGCTTCGTTTGCTGCCTGAGCGCATAGCTGGACCCGCGCTTGTCTGCTCACCTGCTGTGTCAGCTCCTCGAAGCTCGCCGCACCCGCTCCGCGGGTGCCGCTTCGTTGGGGGTCAGAGAGCTGACTGTTGCTTGTGGGGGCACTCCTGATTGAACCTGGTGGCCTGCAACGCTACAGGGCTGCGAGCGGTCCGCTCTCCCTGTAGCTCCACCCCCTGCCCCTCCTCAATTACTATAATCAGTGTTTGGTCTCCCGCAGCGCGGGATGCAGCTCGGGCGAAGACCGGGCCAAGAGCGGGCCCGTTTGTGCCCGTTCGTGACCGACAGTGACCGGACCGGGCTACTCCTCTTAATCTTCCTGCTGTCTGAAATTGAGTGGATCATGGTCGGACGGGAAACCAGGAGTAAATCCCTGTTGGCTGGAGGATCTCATTCTGATGCGGGAGGTATGGAGAAGTTTCTTATTAGGGCTAATAACATTATTGACAAAGAAATTGTCACACTGGAGAAACGACTGTCCAAGGAACTAATGACTCTTAAACGTTCTAGTATGGGCCCCTTAGCCTACGCCAAAACTCCAGAAAGATCAACTGACTGCTTGCCTGTGGAGGATGCACAACTTTTACTCTCTGAATCAGCTCCTCCGCTTAGAGTAGATTCTGTTGTCATACCAAATCCCTCTATTATTGTAGCTGATTCTAGCCTTGTCTCTGATTGTGATAATGTTTCCTTTCCCTCTGTAAATGACGAAAGCACTATCCACCCTACCACCCAGGGGGAGAAAGAAGGGGCTATTAAGAAACGGAAGAGACAGTATATTAGAAAGGGTAAAAATACCGGGAGGGCATCCAAAACAGCCAAAAAAGATGGAGAAACTATATTGTCGAATGCCAATCGTGAAGGGTGCCCACCCGGTGATGATATCTCCATGTGTGTAGGTATGTATGTGTATGTATGTATGTATGTATGTACATGGATAAAATTGTTACCCTGCTTAAATCTATTATCTTTCCACTAGAGGCTAAATTAGATAGGCTTGATTTCAGAATGTCAAATATAGAGAAATCAACTGCTATTCTTTTAGCTAATTCCACCAAGCCTAATAGCCCCAGTCCCCCCCCCTAGTATGCCCACTCCCCAAGTTACTCATCTAACTACTGTGTCCCAAATACCTGTTTCAACGGCCGTAAGTACCCAACTTGTTCCCCAAGTCTCTAATACAGCTAGTCTAGTTGCCCCACAGCTTATTCCAGCCCCCCCCCCAGGTTTGCATATCCTACCTACACTTATGTCTAATGATACCCAAGGGCCCCCACCTAAGGATCTCAAAACCCCAAGAACTAGACGGCCTGATCTCCCCCCGGAGGCCAACCGGTTTATGGTAATCCTGGCAGGAGCACCTCCATTAGACAGGGGTGAAACTGAAACCTTTAGTTCCCTTAAAAACCAAGTTAGAAAATGGCTTAATTGGAACCGACCTTTACCGGCACACCTGCACAATGAAGTTATTATGGTGAGGAGGGTACCATGGATTGGCAAGACTCCAAAATCCATTAATGGAGATTGTATCACTGTCAGCTTTAGAGATCCCCATACTGTGTCTTACATATCTGCGGGTGCTAATAGGTCATCAGGTTCTACTATCCAGACTCTCCCTGTTTCCTTTTTTTTCCCACCTATTAATCCCATGTATTATGACGGAGGTAACGACTGGACCAGGGTTGAACGTAGGGGAAGGTCATTTCATCCAAGACCCCCCAGATTTCAGACCCCGCAGAACACCTTCTGGAATCATAATCGATATAGTTGTCTAGATGGGCTTGAAGGAGTTGACTGACTACCCAGTGTGTATAACACTGCTCCCCCTCTATCCAAAGAGACTCATTTTTTCTATAACGGGGATATTGTGGAACATAACATCTTGCCGGTAATGGGAGGTAAGACAACTCTAGACTTACTCGATCTGATCCCCTTAACCCCAGATAAACTAACTGAAGCCCATCTTCCATCGCCAGCCGGGGTTATTGCTGATAGGGGATGTATAAGTATATTGCTTTCGCCCATGATTACTCCGCTAGAAGAGATATCTACTCCAAATGATCAAGGGTATTCCATGGTGAGCTGGAATATAGCAGGGTGGGGTCAGAGAGCCTCAGCTCTAGGGTGGAGGGAACTTATCCTAGGGTATGATATTTTATGTTTACAGGAAACATGGTCTACTATAGACATTCACTTTGATGGTTTTGTTTCTTATAACTGTGTTGCTCAGGAATCTGTTATGGGGAGGGCAAAAGGGGGCTTGCTTGTTCTAATATCGGTAGATCTCCCGATAACCGTAAGATCCTGCTCTATTGTTGGCACACATTCACAAATTCTGGAACTACAAGTCAAAAAGGGTAGGAACACCTTACTGATTAATCATTATAATAATACATTTGACCCTACCAGTACCCTAGTCGTGGATGAACTGGAAGCCTATTTGAACAAAATTTGTAACAAATCCAACAAATCTTTTGACATCATATGGGGGGGGTGATTTCAACATCAGAACGTGCCCGCACTCTCACACCCCAGTTTGTGGGTTTGATGGGGATTCGGGGGATAATTCAGCACACTTCCAACACTCCCCATATGGGACTTCCCTTAACAGTCTTCTGTTAAAATTTGACCTAGTTATCCACCAACCAGCTCTTGATAAAATGGGCAATATTGTCCCAACTTTCAAAGGGAGGGATACTGAGTCTGTTATTGATCATTTGGTGATCTCAACCCCTATGGCGCCATTTTGTACAGTGCCAATTATTAAGGACTACTGTTTGAGCGATCATAATGCTCTAACTATGTCTATTCTTACTTGGGGCCCTAGAAATACGCCAACAGGCAGGGCCATTGATGATATTGTCCCAAGTAGGCCAAATGGAACCCGGATAAAGTGGTGTACGGAAAAATCAGAGAAACTACATAGTACAGCTGTGGTAGCTGGTTCCAGACAGATACTTCGCTGTCTGGAAATCAATGCCCCCCCTATGGGTATTATAGCGGATTTTGAGGAACTTGGTATTATTGTTAGTAAAATTTTTACTAACAATAAGATCAATATCAAACGGGATAATGTTGGCTGGTTTGACCAAGCTTGCACAATGGCGCTGAAAACCCTTAAGAAGGCGTTGTCTAATCTCCCAAGAGACAGGGAAGTAGTCAAAACCCTGAGGTCCAATTATAATATAGAATTAAAACGCAGGAAAAATGAACTTCGGGAACTAGCCTGGGACAATTTGGATAGAGCAGCAGCTCTGCGGGATTGTAAATTGTTCTGGAGTACAATTAACGCCCCATTCCTCCAGAAAGAAGATTTCCCAGTACTCACCGCACAAGTAAGCGAAGATAGCTGGGTCCGATATTTTACCGGATTTTTGATCCTCATGGGGAGTCTTATGATAAAATCTGTACGAATCCCTTGTTGACTTCGCAGCCGTTGGGAATTACCACCCAAGAAGTAGTCACGGCAATTAATTCCAGTAAAGGAGGTAAAGCTCCAGGACCCGACGGGGTCCCTATAGATCTCTATAAACACGATCTGGCCCTTTGGAGCCCATTGTTGACTCAGGTCTTTAATGCTGCCACCGATTACTCTACCCCGACAACTTGGAGCGAATCAATTATTATCCCTATTTTTAAGAAGGGAGACAGAGGTGAGGCCAAAAACTACCGCCCTATCTCCCTTTTAGATTCCTCCCTCAAAATTATGAGCCGGGTTTTACTGCTACGCCTGGAGGAGTGGGCGGCCTATAACAATATCCTGGCACAATCCCAATATGGTTTTAGAAAGGGCTTGGGGACCATTGACCAGTGCATTAACCTTAACCTTTTAATAGGGAAATATACTAAGGTTAAATCCGGCTCCTTGTTCCTTTGTTTTGCGGACCTCTCTAGTGCCTTTGACCTGGTGAACCATTCCCTGCTGTGGACAACCCTTCTCGATATGGGAGCACCCTCAGCTATTATCCATTTCTTAGCTAGGTTATATTCCAATCTTTCAGCCCAGATTCGATATGGTCCAGCAGGAGAGTGTACCAAAAAGATCATGGTCAAATCAGGCATTAGGCAGGGGTGCGTATTGGCTCCCTTGCTTTTTTCTCTTTTTATTAATTCTATGGAACAGGAATTAAAACAGGTCCAAGCAGATGCACCGCAAGCAGGAGGCCTACCTATTCCAGTGTTGTTATATGCGGACGACACTGTTTTATTATCTAGAACCCCAATCGGCCTCCAGCGGCTAATGAATTGTTTTTATGATTTCATTCAGGGTAAGAAACTTAAAATCAACAACTCCAAAACATTCATAATGGTTTGTGGTAAAAAGGTGAACCATCTTAAGTCTTTTTATTTTAAAGATAACCGAATTGAGGTTGTAGATAATTTCTGTTATCTGGGCATTACTTTTAATAGTCGGGGCTCATGGACACCAGAACAAATTAACATAAAAGCTAGGATGGGGAAGGCCTCGCTAGGTGTCTTCCGTTTTGCCAATAAACTGGGCAGTGGACGGATCCCAGCAATGTTAAATATTTATAGACACAGATGTTCATCAATAGCGCTTTATGGTTCAGGGGTATGGGGGTACTGGCCTAGCAGAGAACTACAAACTTTGGAAAATATGTTTTTGAAACGGTTACTTTGTTTACCACCATCGGCATCTACCTATCTGGTCCATGAGGAACTAAGGATGGACCATATAGCCGATTTAATCGAATTGAGACCTCTCCTGGTATGGAGATCTATTTGGCTGAAGGACGAAACAAGTTTCACAAAGACCATTATCAAAGATTGTCTGCTTTTGGATAAATTCAAAAATATACCATGGATAAAGTATGTGACCACTACCTATAAAGAACTCTTTGATTTGGATGTATGTAATGACCCCGAAATTGCAACTACTTTATCCAAAAAGGAGGTGAAAGAAGAATTTTTGAGGGTAAAATCCGATAAACGAAAAGCTGATACAAGTAATTACTCAACTCATGCTTTCTATTCCTCCAATGTAAATGAGGGCTCTGGGTTACCTACCTATCTTAAAATCATCTACAGACAATCCCACCAATTTGTCCTATCTAGATTTAGACTAGGTATCGCCCACAATCTTGTGGCCTTTCCAAAGATGAAAAATTATTCTACCTGTGCATGTCCATGTGACGGATTGACCAAACAAAGTACCCTGCATTTTATGTTAATCTGCCCCCTTTATAAATCCCTACGTATTTTTTATCTGAAACCGTTATTTAAAAAATATTCTGTGTCTTCTACATCAAATGCCATGAAATTTTTATTTTCACTTGCTAACCCGGATTTGTGTTTCTTTATCGTAACCTTTATTCTAAAAATCTGTTGCTGCAAGAAAAAGTACGTTTTTTTTAGCTACTATTCTTTTTTATTGGTTGACATTTGTGTGCTCTGAAACCAAACCATGATGATATGTACTTTCCTTGAGTAATGTTATATGTCTGATTTTATCTGTGTACTTTTATGACGTTTTTTTTAAACTGTCGAATAAAGTTTATAAACGAAACGACTGTCCTGTGCTGCATATTTTGTAATACATCATGAATCTATGGGAACCAAGCATAATGACGTATGGATGCTTATGCATCACCCTGTATGGACACGCAACAGCATGGCGTGGCCACCATTTAATTTACCGTTTAATTACCATTACAAGAACTCAATCTTGCAGCAGGACCTAAAATAAAATAAATGTGTGCGAAAGTGCATTTTCTAAAAAGGAGTGCCCTGGCAGTATAACTGTAATTGCTGGCCCAGCAAAACCTGAAAAAACATTTTTTTAAACAATTGCAGCGTTAGGGGTACAGTATTCTATTGTATTTCAACATTTATTATAGTACTTATTACCCCTATCTGGGGCGCTGAAGCACTTGCTACATGTTTTGCATTCTACACCACGCAGGGTGCATGATTAGGAGTTGTTTTCCTTTGTTTTAATCGTGTGTGGCAAGTGTTTCCATGTCGTGAGTGATGAGCACTGTAGTGTGATTATCGTGTTATAGGACGCAGCCTTTAGCAGTGTGAATGATGGAAAAAGTGTAAGAGACAGGGAAACAGTTAATGGTTTACAGTAAACTGGCAGCTATGAGTGCTCTGCAGGGCCAATAATGTATTTCTTATGGTCATAATCCCCTTAGCTGATTATTGCGCTGGGTTGTTCATTCTGAGATATTTTGTTTAACATGTATGGTCCAGAGCAGGAATAAGCTAAAGGGAGAAATGGTGGAGAGATCTGCTGGGCTGGACTTTGTTAATATCATCCATATCTGATTGTCATTCTGAAAGGTCATGAAGCGGTTGTAGTATGTACCTTGTTGGGACTTGCAGTGGTGGATTAAATAAAAATTCTTCATTGGCCAGGGGCAAATAGCAAGTTTCTTAAGTTATTTAATGCATCATCAGCTGATAATGAGTGTTTTTTTGCTGTGGGCTGGTACACTACTGGGTGATGGACAAGACCCTTAGTAGTTTGTCCTGTGTGAGTGTAATAGTGTCAAGCAGCAAAAAGGTTTTTTTGTGCAGCCTGTATGAGCTATGATTGACTGCTCAACCGCTGAGTGTGATCTTATTAGTATTAGTGTGGGTTATATATTGTATTGTAATTGCATTTATATAGCATGTATTACCCCAGGCAAGGCGTTGCAGAGCTTTAAGCTGGGCAGCATGCTGCTCTGAAACCCAGGGTTATTAGTTTCTTTTGTTATTGTTGGTTATTGGGATGAGTCTTGCGCTCTTTAAGAAACCATGCCATGCATCTACTCCAGTTTCTATGTGGTAGAACACATTATTTTTTGCAGTTTTATATAGCGTGAACTTGATCCAAAGGTATCAGAGCACTTTACTTGAGCACCAATTGCATTATGGACAGAGATGTTCATTTCTAGGCACAGGTAGATTGTTATTTGCCCAGAATCACAGGATGCTGGAGCCTCCCTCCAGACTCGAACCTGATTCCCCAGCTTCAAAGTCAGCCGCTCTAGCCATTAAGCCATATGAATACAAGTTGGATGCGATCTTTAGTGGGAGAGGGGAATATGTGAATTCATGTATTTGTTTGAGGCATTAATAGATGAGCTACAGGAAAATAGCTATTAGTTGGCATGGTTAGGATTTTTTAGAGTATAGGTTTGTTCTTCGAAATGAGGTGTGAGCGATTTACAGAGATACAATAATAGGGATTAACAGCCTTATTCATGAAGGCTAAATCGGCTCGCAAAGGGCCGGATTCTGAGAATCCGGCCCTTTGCGAGTGCGATTTTTGCTTTTGGGATTCAGCATCCCAAAAGCAAAAATCGCTAATTGCGATGTCGCAAATGTGCGAGGAAATGACATTTAAGGAATCTCTATTAGAGATTCCTTAAATGCTATTCATGACACATTACAAAATTGCGATTTTGCAAATTTGGGCCGCTATTTACCGAGAGGTCAGACCTCTCGGTAAATAGCAAAAACTTAGAAAAATGCTTTTAAAAGCATTTTTCTAAGTTGCATGTTGCACACACACATGTCCTTTGGACATGTGTGTGCGCATCACCTGTTACAATTTGCATTTAAGGGGTGCTACAGGGTGTCCTTTGGACACCCCTGGCACCCTTAAAATCGCTATCTGATTTGCGAGTAGCAAATTGCTTCTCGCAAATAAGGGATACTCCCCATTCATTCCTATGGGCCTTTTGGCCCATAGGAATGAATGGGGAGTTATTCCTTTTTTTGCGAGTAGCAAATTGCTACTCGCAAATAGAGAACATGTAGGAATCGCTATTTATTTAGCAATTCCTACATGAATGCCGTTTTGCGTGTCCTCAATAGCGAGTCGCTATGATTCGCTATTAGGGCCACGCAAAACGGCCCGTACATGAATCAGGCTGTAAGACAAGCATGCAACTGAAATAGAGTAGACTGTGCTCAGAGAGAGTTAGCATGCAGAGGATGGAAATGAAGTCTAGAGTCAATCGAACAAAAGGAGAGATGACAATTGGAAGCTTTATGTCCAAGTCCGTTTTAATACATGGTTTATGGGGTATAAGACACCGGCACCACACACAAACACCACATTCACCCAAGGGCAAACCGAATTAAAATAAATATTATTTAATTTCCAAAAATATCTGTTGTAAGGAAACTGCACGACAGGAATGTGAGGATTGTGGTGTATTGTATGGTATGGTTGTGCAACCTTACTGTGTAATACACCCGCAGAACTGTCTCCGGTCCAGTCAGGTTTGTTTGTAAAACCTTTAGCTCAACCCTGGGTATCAGTGGCTTCAAGCAGGAAAACCTAAACAAAGAAACTAGCGTAGAGCGTTTAGAAGCACAAAACAATGAAATAAGAAAGTCACACAACACAAAAGAAATGCAACACCAATTTATAAACAGATTATATTGTTATCAATTTTTAGACACCACAATGAGTAAAATCCACTTGAGGGTTCTGGAGATATAAATGTTTAAGTAAAACGTAAATCTCAGCTTCTTAGTCCTATAATCAAACGATCATTGGTAATCGTAAAGTTTAGAAACTTTTGAAAAGTTTGAAAGAGCTGTGCTTGGCTACTTCGGCCCGAGAGGGGCAAACAAATCTGACAGGTAGAAGGTTGATGGTGAGTTACTGACTGAGTCATCAAAGCAGTTTCAAGTTCAGTTCCACATTTTACATGTAAACCACCCGAGACTTAAACGGAGTGGTCCTGATGCTGGGGATGCAGGATGCTAAGGATGCGGAAATATGCTTTGGGTGCAGTGCGGTCTATGGAGGTGTCCTTGAGGTTTTTCCTTGGTCCACAGGTAAGGTGGGGGCAACTTCGGCCACAGGGTCAGTGTCACTCTAAGTGCTGTTTGAGCAAGTAGGAGGCCAGCTGCGGCTAAACTACCTGTTCCGTACAAAGCGGGTCTGGCAGTGTCCTTTGATGAAGGTTGATGTCCTTCTCTGGCAACCAGTCTGGACTCAGATGACACCCTGGGTCCAGCAGACTTGGGTACAACTTTTGGCCGTCAAAGATCGGTCTCTTGGCACATCCAGTGGCAGGCAGCAGCGATTCGGGGAATGTGGCTACATACTTCCCGTGATGGGCTACTTCAGCTTTGATGGCTCTGGTTCCAGGGGGTCCAGACTCTTTGAGTCACTTCTTTAGTCTGGGGCTCAGGGGCGACATTTCTAGGAGCCACAGGCACAGCCATCAAGAGATAGAGCGTGCACTGTCTAGGCAAGACAAAAAATGCACTTGCGAGTTAGTCAGCGGCAGATAGGGAGTAGTTCAATATTGCCCTTGTAGCAGACATGGGAACAAACTTTCCAATTTTTATGAAGTTCAATTCCTAAACAGTTTTGTGAACCATTACATGAACTACTAATTTTAAAATAATGTATTTGCTCTTTCATTGTGTGTGAAGACTGGTTTGAGTCAACACAAACATTTTACAGCAGATGTGAAGTTTACTTTCGCATGGCTCCACAACTGAAGTGTCTTTTGACTCTTTAAATGACAGTCATTATTGTCCCCAGACTCTATGTTAGTCTTATTTTTGAGTTTGGATGAATTATAACCTGGGTCAGCTAGGATCTGAAACTGCGAACTGCAGAATACCGAATGACAGTGACAAGATGGTGCTTTAGTGATACATTAATCACTTATTTGTCACAGGGGTTCACTTGAGTGACAGAGCATAGAGAAAAGATTTGCACATTTACAAATGTGTGGTCTGTTCTCTGTTAGTACAGATTGGAGGAAGGGCACTAATTAGCCTTCATGGGAAGGGGTAATGAGCCAGAGGGAATAGTGCCTAATGTTGATGTGTAAATTAGGTGGCAAATTATCCTACAGCTCAGATTGTCAGACCACATTGCCTCAGCAGTGCATCTTCCCAAGAGAGAACTCTGGGATGTTGACCCCAGCGGGAACTGGGACTGGTCATTGGAGAGAGGTTATTCCTTCTAAGCACAGGAGCACACCATGCCAACAGGGGCCCTCATGCTCCTTCTCTTCCGTCATTCTTGAGACTGCAGAGTGCAGTAATAACCAATGAATAAGTAACCATGTTCCATCCTAGTAGATTTAATTAATTACTGGATGTCTGTATGCGAATGTCTTGCACAGGTATATAATATAACTAAGCAGTGAATTAAATGCTGTTGTTTTGCATTTACACACAAGCGACTCGTTTAGCTTTGTCTATATTTTACCTACATATTTTAGGGGTTTTGCTCTTGCAGGAAAAAAGCCAAGGATAAGCTGTGTTTTAATGGCACTGTGAATGGTGTTGTACCCGAGGAACACATGTAGAGGCTTGAAAACTCCGCTGTGTGGATTCTGGAAATGGGACCGGAGAAAATGTGTTTTGGCAGAAAGGATAATCGGGTAGGAAATTCATCCAACGCAGGGCCAAACACTGGGGTGGGTTGCTGGATTACCTGGAACAGAAAAGGGTCCAACGTATTGACAATATCCCTGATTGCACATCTAGACCAGTGGTTCCCAAACTTTTTAGAACCACGAACCCCTTTTTAGAATTACAAACTATTATGACCCACCTACATTTAATGGACATCAGGAGGGATGATTTTTAGGTTTCGCCTGTATGGCGCTCGAACTGTGCTTACATAATCTCTTGCATTTAAAAGAAAAAATCTTAAAAGGAGCCTAGAGCCCCTCTTTACTTTACTTGCAATTGGCCGACTCCCACATGGCTCCCTGGGTACTCTTGTTTCTTTGCTTGCTGTTGGTCAGCACCTCCTCCTCACCTCCATCTTCCTTCTGGGCTTCAAGTCTATTTTTTTCTATTCTACAGTATTTGTTTAGCGCTGGGCTACTCATGGTCCTCCCAGCCCTTCTTCAGTCGAGTCTTCATCTTGCAGTGGAGCCTGCACCATGTGGGGCTTCCGGTGGCCTGTGTCTATCCAGTGCTGACACTCTTTTTTAAAAAAAAAATTGACATGCACTCAGTGCATGTCTGTCTCTGCAGTCCCTCTCCTTCACTCCCGCTTAATTTTTTTTTAAAATCGATATGATGCTGCCAGCCTTCACCGCGCCAAAGCGCGCTTTTTGTTTTTTACTTATAGCCATACACGTAAGTTGACAAAGTGTGCTTTGTGACAGCCAGTTAGTATGTACTAGAGGAATGGGGCTCGAGCTCTGATACTGCCTATGCTTTTGATGCACTTGTGTGTAAGGCCCGAGGCGGTCGGGACTCCTCTGACGAGGCATTGATTGACAGGATACGGCCACCCTTGCCTCATCAATACGCCAATCACTGCTCTGAGTGATGCCAAAGCTGTGGCTGTTCCCGCCCTTGTGTTCCATTCTATGCTACTCCAGCAGCACGTGGTCATTTGTTTTCCCCCCTGTATTTTATAGTCCTAAATAATAACATAAAAGGGCAAACTGTTTTGCATGTATTTAATAAATAATAATTTGGCGCACATCCCAAACTGAATGACTTTGTATCGCTAAAATAATGAGTGTCGATATTATCCATTTGTAGTCGCTACTTTGAGTCCCAGTGAGCGGGATGAAGGAATGAATTTTCAGCCCCGCAGGTACTTGAACATGTAACCTGCAGTTCAGGCTCCATTCTCTGCCGGAGGGGACAGTGCTACCGAGCTATTCTCTCATCTCCCTTGAAAACCTAACATAAGGGATTACATCTGCATATTTCTAACAAATCATGTGTTTTTGTTGAAATGTGGACCATGCTTTTAAATGCACCTGGATTATCTACCTCCGTTTACCATGGTGAACGAGGGTGGTGACTGTGCCCGCCGGAGCTAGAGGCAACAGAGATGCCTTTCATTTGATTAAGAAGTTTTCTGTACAATATACCGAAAATGCATCAAAGGCACATGCTTAATGATGATTTTGTATATGTTTAAAATATAAACATACACTGTCGGCACCTCGATCTTCAGAGGCGTTGTCTCAGATGATCTAATAATGTCATTGGGATATGTAGACCCAAAAACGTGCCCTGAAAAGAATCAAACCTGCGTCCCTGTTCCTTTATTGTTAGAAGGATGTCCACTCTTGCTGAAGAGGGCGCAGGTGCTGAAAGTGGGTATGGCTCACAGACAGCGTGCTGTCATGGCCTTCTAGCTAAAAAGAGATAAAAGATGCCAGTCTGTCAAGTTTGCCTTTATATGGGGCGGTGCAGGAGGTGGTGCGAGAGGCCCATGTATAACTCATTTTTTTCTTTAATTTGATTTCATTTCGATTCCATCTCTTATCCTATCGCCTCACATTGAACCATCTTCCTGCACAGCTGAGAGAATAGAAATGAACAAGAATTGGCAAGGTCAATAGGTTTCGCATCTGTATAATCTATTGGCTTTTTCAATTTTTTTTACATGTTGCACGGCAGTTGAGCTGCTGTGCAACATAGCTTAAAGTACAACAATAAAGCGAGATGATGCAGCCAGCATTTTCTGAGGCATATCGCTTTTTTTTAGTCCTGTTTAACAGCATCTCCACTAACGTGCAACCTATAAAAAAAACATTGAGAAAGCCAAAAGAATTTGCATAGGCGAAACCTATTGGCTTTGCCATTGCTTGTTGAATGTAGCTAAAGCATTGAGTGGTAGCACATTGTCATTTATAGACAGCACATTTTCCGATTGAAATTACCACCATCTTTGCACAGATATACAGTTTTACTGAAATAACTACATAACACTCAAATTAGAATGCATGGAAATCGGGTTCCTGTGAATATTTCTCATCTGAGCATCACCAGGAAAGTGTCTTGATTTGTTTAGATTCAATTAAATTGTCTCTTTCCAGAAAACTTCCGATTTACAAAAAAACTGCTTTATTTTTGCTTTTCTAACTGCTGAGTGCATACAGTTCATTTACAGGTATTTTATATTTTGTTATGCTTTGCAGAGAGCACAACATCCTACGGCTTTTCCATTTAAAACAGTATGAACTCCAGCAAGAGTGTCGCAAAATTCACTTTAAAAAACTCCCCTCACTTTAACTTTCTTTCTCTGATTGCAAACACCAATCCCATGTTAAAAGAATAAGCAGCAATTTGTCAGAACATATAGCCTGACATTGACTTGTGTCTTTGAGGTACAAGGTAAAAACAGAATTTGAGGGCATCTTTATTTACTGCTTGATATTCCCGGCCCATCGAAAATGGGCTCATGACCCCCAGTTTGGGAAACGCTGATCTAGAACATTGATGACTTATTTAGACAAAAGGCAGACATGAGTGACAAAGTCATCTCTGTAATGTCCTGAATGTCAAAGGGGTATACTGATCCCTAGGAAGGGCGAGATAGTGGCCAGGGAGGTAACCCTCTTATGTGTGCTGCAGAAAATCATCTGTGATTTTATGAGAAAATAAATTGTATTGACCACCTGATATTTAAAAAAAAATGTTTTTCAATTATGTAACCTTGAAAGCTGGAGTTTAACTTGATTCTTTTTTTATGGATTACTAAAATGGAAAACATTATTTACATTTAAGGCACGGTTATATTCATTGTAAAATTTGGGATACATTGTGATATTTGTTTGAGTTTTTTTGTCTTTCTAAGCTTCTGAAAGCCCTGTGGGAATTTCGTCCAAGTCGAAAGGCTTTCGTAAGGCTCAAGAGCGAATGTTATATAATCAATATGTCGGCAGGTGGTCAAAACGTTATTGATCTATGCGAAGAGTTGCTATTCTCAAATATTTTACACCGTTCGTATGTTCCTTAACTATTGTTAGTTGTTTATCATCTTAATACCTTGAGTTTTCCTAGTCATGCACATGTTGTGATCGTGTGAATCTTCTTTGATATAATTACTGATTTGATAATACATTTTAATATAATTAAGCTTGGCACAGAAGATCACAGGTAATGTTTTACTTGAGTAGGTCGAACGGACGTTATACAATCTACATTCCTAGTTGGAAGAAGGCCTTTTGGATGCCAAAAAAGGATCCTATATAATAAACTCCAAAAGGAAAATAAATGTGTGTATCGAGTTTACCATGAAAGTCGAAAGAGTACTCTAAATGAGGGCTTTTGGTTTGGAAGGCCAACCAGAAATCTGTTTTGTTACACGCTAAGAGGCAGCCTCTGGCACATAAGATGACAAGTAGTAGATCTTGTCTGGAGCTCTTTCCAATGCTAATTTTGAGAAAGTGGTGGGCACTGAAACTAGTTTTTGGTTGCCCTAGATTTATGTTTCATCATCAGGCTCTGAAACTGAGAAAACCAGGAGAAAACTGAACTTTCTTTAAGTATTCACCACGTCAAAAGGAATCAACACCACATCATCCACGGCGCATGTAGGCAAGGACCAAAGTGTGTCTACCTGTGACCAGTGCTGGAGATGAAAAAATTACTCTGGTAAAGGAGCTGTAGTTAGGAGGGCTAGAGTCAAGGATATTCAGCCTAAAGTTTGCCCGACAATTAATTTTAGCCAGTGTTTCCGGCGCTTATTTTTGTGGACCAGGACTTCATTTTTCATCATCAAACTTTGACCCACAGCAAGAGAAAGAAAGTCAGAGAAGGTAAAAGAAGGAGGAAGGAAAATATAGGAAAACAGTAAGGAATGTAGAAAACAAGGATACAAAATCTTTCAAGAGTGAGACAGAGAAAGGAAGTGAAGTGTAGTGTAGTGGAACAAAGAGGTATGAGGAGGAAATAATAATAGTCAGCTTAGTTGTTTGGCAATCTCAGCATCCGATTGTACCAGCAGTGGGCTCCTAAGAAAGACTTTGATCTCTTATACTCATTTATTTGCAAATGAAGCGCTGGCCCTATCCATTATCCATTTAGAAACAATACCACCTAGTACAATGTATCATGCTTCTCAACTCTGACTCATTCCAAACCTCATTCTACTACAATGAGCCCCAAAATAACCTTTTCTAGACTCTTGCTCCTCTTCCCCTCCCTGCATCATCTTATACCTCTTTTAATCAATCAATTGATCAAACAATTTATATAGCACGCTACTCACCCGGAGGGTCTCAAGGCGCTGGGGTGGAAGGGGTCCGTTACTTCTCTAAAAGCCAGGTCTTGAGTTGCCTCCTGAAGGAGAGATGGTCTTGGGTCAGTCGTAGGTGGATGGGGAGGGAGTTCCCTGTCTTGGCCGTCAGGAAGGAGAAGGATCTTCCGGCGGTGGTTTTGCAAATGCGTGGTACGGTGGCGAGGGTGAAGCTGGTCGATCGCAGCTGGCGGGTGGGCGTGTAGAAGTTGAGGCGGTTGTTGAGATACTTGGGTCCCAGGTCGTGGAGATCCTTGTGTGCGTGGGTGAGGAGTCTGACGTGTTCCTCTTGCTGACGGAGAGCCAGTGCAGGTCTCTCAGGTGGGCGGATATGTGGTTGTGGCGGGGGATGTCCAGGACGTGTCGTGCGGAGGCGTTCTGTATGCGCTGGAGTCTTTTCTGTAGTTTGGCAGTGGTACCTACGTAGAGGTTGTTCCCGTAGTCCAGTCGGCTGGTGACGAGTGCCTGGGTGACCGTCTTCCTGGTCTCAGTGGGGATCCAGCGGAAGATCTTTCGGAGAATGCGTAGGGTGTTGAAACAGGCTGACGAGATGGCGTTGACTTGTTTGGTCATCGTGAGGGAGGAGTCCAGGATGAAGTCCAGGTTTCGTGCGTGGTCCGTTGGTTTGGGGGTGGTGCCCACGGCAGGGGGCCACCAGGAGTCGTCCCAGCGGAGGGGGATGATCCCAGGATGAGGACTTCCGTCTTGTCCGAGTTCAGCTTCAGGCGGCTGTTCTTCATCCATTCTGCAACGCCCTTCATTCCCTCATGTAGGTTGGCTCTGGTGGTGGCAGGGTCGTTGGTGAGAGAGAGGATAAGCTGGGTGTCGTCGGCTTAGGAGATGATATTGAGGTTGTGTTGGCGTGCAATGTCTGCGAGGGGGCTCATGTAGATGTTGAAGAGGGTGGGGCTGAGCGAGGATCCTTGGGGTACGCCGCAGATGACTTCGGTGACCGCAGATCTGAACGGGGGGAGGCGGACTCTCTGGGTTCTTCCGGCGAGGAACGAGATGATCCATTCCAGAGCCTTCCCTTGGATTCCGATGTTGCTGAGGCGCTGTGTTAGGGTGCGGTGGCAGACAGTGTCGAACGCTGCAGAGAGGTCCAGGAGGATGAGGGCAGCTGTTTCCCCGTTGTCAAGCAGGGATCTGATGTAGTCGGTGGCTGCGATGAGGGCGGTCTCGGTGCTGTGGATTGCACGGAACCTGGACTGTGAGGGGTCAAGGGATCCGTTTGGTCTCGAGGAAGGTGGAGAGTTGTCTGTTGACGGTCTTCTCGATGACTTTGGCAGGGAAAGGGAGGAGCGAGATGGGGCGGAAGTTCTTGAGGTCGGTGGGGTCTGCTGTCGGTTTCTTCAGGAGGGCGCTGAGCTTGGCATGCTTCCAGCTCTTCGGGAAGGTGGCGGTGGTGAAGGAGATGTTGATGAAGTCCCGGAGTTGGGGTGCGATGATGGAGTCGGCCTTGTTGAAGACGTGGTGGGGGCAGGGGTTGGTAGGGGATCCGGAGTGGATGATGTTCATCGTGCGGGTGGTGTATTCGGTGCTGACGGATGTCCAGTTGCAGAGGGTGGTGGTGGGGGGCGTTGGTTCGGTGGTTGGGTGCGTGGTCGGTGCGCTGAAGCTGTTGTGTATGTCGGCGATCTTGCGGTGGAAGAAGGAGGCAAGTGAGTTGCAGAGGTCTTGCGAGGGTGTGATGCCGTTTCCGGCGCTGGGGTTGGGGAGCTCTTTGACAATGCTGAATAGTTCCATGCTGTTTTGGGTGTTGTTGTCCAGTCGTTCGTTGAATGTTGTCCTTTTAGTGGTGCGGATCAGCTGGTGGTGTGCGCGGGTGGCGTTCTTGAGGGCAGTCATGTTTGCTGTAGTCTGGTCGTGGCGCCAGGCTTTTTCGAAGGTGCGGCAGTTTTTCTTGGATGTTTTGAGTTCGTTGGTGAACCACGAGGCTTTCTTGCTGCCGGGTCTGCTGGGAGGGTTCTTCAGTGGTGCGAGGTCGTCGGCGCAGTTGGTGAGCCACTGTGTGAGGTTGCGGGCGGCTTCGTTGGGGTCCGTTGTGTTGGCGGGAGGGTTGTGGCTGAGGGAGGTGGTGAGCTGGTCTGTGGTGATCTTGCTCCAGCTCCTGCGGGGAACCTGTTGCTGAGGTTCCGTGAATTCTGAACCTGGGTCATAAAGGTCGTGGTTCCGTTACGATTTTGGTAACATCAAACCGTAAATAGTGACCTCAGCAAGCATGAGTGTTTTCGTCATGTTACACCAATGGATTCACTGTGTATTTGAAGATTTCGTTCTGAATCCTTTGGTTCCATTTTGTGCATGGCAGCCATTTTGTAGTTGCCCTCACATAGGCTGATGACTTTAGCTGACTTTTGAATGACCTGAGTGAACTGGCCCTGTTGCCTGAAGCTGACCTGGTTAGACCAGTTTGTTGCCCAGTAGCTGATCACGATTGGATCAAAGAGCAGGACATTGTTGAGTTTATTGTACACGCACACACCCCTTTATCTTGCTCCTATCTGTTTCTGTTCCTTCTTTATGGTCTATTTATGATGTGGGCTGCAGGCCCTTTTATTATGGGTTTTGTCCAGCTTGTCTAAACAAGAATGTTTATCTTGGGTTTGTTTGATGATTAATTATGGGCTGGACAACTGAAATGTGGGGTTGTCATCATACAATGCTTTGGTTGTGTATACATGGGATTGGTCAAACTGTAAATAAGGAATGTTGGGGTTTTTGCATGCTTGCAAAAGTTAGGACTGCCCCTTACTTTTTTGCTGAGTCATTTAACCCTAAAACATATAAAAAGCCTCTGTTCTCTGTGTTTCTCAGACTGCCTCATTCAGTTGCTAAGGCAGCTGGGTGACGTGGCCTCATTTAATAAAGATGTCTTTTCATATTTCAGCTTCTGTGCCAAGTTCTTTTTTCTATTAGTAAGTATTCCCTGAGAATGAAGATTTTCCATTTCCACAAATGGCGCAGCCAACGCGGGGCTCATCAGAGAAGTGACTTTCTGTGGGAGTGATCTTGCCAGGAGACTGAAATCTACTGAGGAGGACAGAACAGGATTCTACTAAGAAGGTACTCTGTGCACAGGTATTCTGGAGATTCTTTTTCTGCAGCCCAGTATATTTCTGATCTTCCTGATTTTGATCCTCTACATGATGTCACTCCTGACTGAGAACCTTTTTGGCGTGAGTATTATAAAATGACCGTTAGGTCATGTAGAACTTTACAGTTAGAATTTGGATAACGTTTTGATTAGTAAAAGTAAGAGTTAAGTATAAGTGGGTCGCTCCCAGTCCTTTGTTCTTTGGTTCTGTGGTTCTTTGCTTAGTTTGTTTGGTCCTTAGTTTTATTTGAAGATTGCAATTTTCAAAAACGAGGGTCTTGTATATTTACGAGTGTATCGATAGAGATAGCCCCTTGAAGTTTGAAGCTAGATTAGTGAGCTATAAGATGCCTGATCTTAGCAAATTTGAAGCCTTGTGTTGGCCAACTTTGTATACGTTTGGATTAGCCGGATTCCCCTAAAGGGAATATCTAAATAGGTTAGATTTAGAAACATGTTTCTTCCTTGGTGATTTTGTATCCCCAGGGAATTAAAATATAACATAATACAAAACAAGGATCCTTTGTTCTGCGCAGTTTTATGAATGAAGATATGCAGAACGATTTTGTTTGGTGTTCTGCTAGCCAAAGCTAGTGAATTGAGTATATTTTCGCTTCTTGGACATACATCAGTCTGTTGGACTGTTTATGCAGTCTTTTGGAACACTATTGAGAAGCGTTTCTTGTAAATATGACTTACAACTAGTATTTGCAAATGAGTATTGATTTGTGGGTCAAATATGTCTTTAAATGTCTATGTGGTTTTCCCATTAGTGCAACTTCTCTCATTAATTCACGCTCCCTCCCCAAACATAGTCTGGACATCAGGGAAAGCATTATTAATCATGAACTGGACATCTTGTTCATCACAGAATCATGGGGAGATGAAGCATCAGGCCCTGATTTTGTTCAAGCCACCCCTGAAGGTTACAGCGTAGCTAGACAAGATAGAGCCTCGGGGCGAGGCGGAGGCCTAGCCATTATTCATAGGGACATTTATCGTGCCAAATTTGAGCCTATTCAAAGCACCAATTGCGAAGCTTTCGCGTTTACTATTAATCTTACACATAAACAGGCTTTCAAAGGAACCCTGGTGTACAGGCCACCTGGGCCTCGGACCAAATTTTTAGCTGCACTTACTGAAATTATGGAATCAGTAATAGAATCCCCGACATATACGATTCTTGGGGATTTTAATTTTCCTCTTGTAAACATGGAAAACAAAGATACATTCCAACTTATCACTGATATGCAGGCAATAGGACTGCAGCAGTTGGTGAAGGGCCCCACGCATGAAGCCGGACACACGCTGGATGGCCTGTTTACTAATGACCACAGCATTGAGTTGGTAGCAATATTACCTCTGATATGGTCTGACCACCAAGCCATTATTTTTAGGATTCGGATGCTACCACTCAAACCCCCTCAGACCAAAGTTAGGGCATCAGTGGGGGCGCGGATGTGGAAAAATGCAGATATACCACATCTTTCAAATCTCTTGTTGTCATCAGCCCCGGAAAGCGGAGACGATACTGAAACCATGTCCATTAAATTTCAGGAATGGATCTTAAAAGCAGCGAACGAAGTTGCACCTGAAAAAATGTATCGCCCTAATAGAGCGACTCCATCTGCCCAGTGGTACACAGAGGAGTTGCGGCTCCAGCGTCAGTTCTGTAGAAATTTCGAAAGGCGTTCGAGAAAGCACTATAGTCCCTCGGCTAAGCAAGAATATAAAAGTGCTCTAGCTATATATAAAAAAGCTATTAGCACACAAAAGAATCTTTTTTTCACTGGTCGAATTGAGCACGCTCAGAACTCAGCTAGGATGCTATTTCAAGTGGTGAACTCTCTGTCCAGTCCTCCAGCTGGATCCACAATAGAGAACTCGCAGGAATTTTGTACCGCACTAGTCACATTTTTTACCACTAAGGTAATGGATATTTATTCCACTTTCTCCAAAGAGCTGGTAGGAAGAGCCGCTGATTTAACCATTCAACCAGCACTGAAGCATTCTTCCCTTACTCAGTTTCAGTCAGCTACCGAAGACCAGGTCAACGCACTTGTTGGAAAGATTAAATCAGGCTCTCCGCTGGACTCATGTCCTCCAACCATAATGAACCAACTACACAATGTTGTTACCTAGCCGCTGACCAACATATGTAACTCCATCTTCAAAACAGGTGTCTATCCACAGACTTGGAAGAAGGTTATTGTTAAACCTTTGATTAAGAAGCAATCCTTAGACCCCACCATCACTTCCAACTACAGGCCAATTGCCTGCCTTCCCTTCCCTGCCAAAATAGTAGAGGCAATAATGAATAAACAGCTCTCTGAGTTTATTGAACACAAACTCCTAGATGACACTCAGTTCGGGTTCCGGAAGGGACACGGAACTGAGACAGCATTGGTAAAGGCCTCGGATGAAATTCGAGAGATCATGGATTTGGGAGGTGCGGCAGTGCTCATCTTGTTGGACCTGTCAGCTGCTTTTGACACGGTCGACCACGTCATCTTGGTCGACCGTGTCACAGTCCTTGGAATTAGCCATCTGGCTAAAGATCTCATAGCCTCTTTCCTAGTTAATCGTAAACAGGCAGTCAAATTGGGCAACTATTACTCGTCCACTTCTGAACTGCTCTGTGGGGTCCCTCAAGGATCCTCGCTAAGTCCCACGCTTTTTAATATCTACGTTGCGGACTTGGCGAGGGTCATTAAATCTCATGGGATGCGATTAACTACCTACGCGGATGACACCCAGCTTGTGTTGGCGGTACACAAGAACGGTCCAGTGGTAGCAGCTAAGTTTCAGGAGGGGTTACTGGATGTACAATCATGGATGCACAGTAACTGCCTGAAACTTAATGCAGAGAAAACCGAAGTCATGACCTTCGGTAAGATCTCTCCCGAAGGGTCCCCAACATGGTGGCCCAGTCAGATGGGCACCCCCCGATTCCAGCTGCTAAGGTTAGGAATTTGGGAGTGATCTTTGATAACAGGTTATCTTTTGGTTATCATGTCAATAAGGTGGTCTCTGCTGCATTATTCGTGCTGAAGAAAATAAAAAAACTCATGTCATACCTACCTGCTTCGGCAGGGAAAACACTGATCACCACCTTAGTGTTTTCGAAGCTGGATTATGGAAACGCCCTCTTCCTTGGCACACACAAATACATCCTGAACAAACTACAGTCTGTGCAAAATATGGCAGCACGGATCCTGCTTAATATTCCTTGGCGACACTCCACTTCAGTAGCCATACGCCATCTACACTGGCTAAGAGTGGAGAGCAGAATCAAATTTAAGGCTCTCTGCATCGCCTATAAGGCCATCCATCAGACTGGACCAAAGTTCTTAAAGGAAGCTTTTCAGGTGTACATACCTGGAAAGAATCTAAGATCAGCAGCAAGCTGTCTATTGCATGTTCCCCGAACAAGAACGGCTACATGGGGAGACAGACGTTTCCTGGTAGCGACCCCCATACTGTGGAACACACTCCCCTTGCATATTAAAACAGCACCAACACTCATTGCCTTTCGTAAGGCCCTGAAGACCTGGCTATTCAATCAATAAGTCCGTGCCCTGAATTTTGTGTATCCTAGAGTATCTCACTGCGCCTAGACACCCTAGGGTATTAGTTGCGCATTAAAAATCCCATAAATAAATAAATAATAAATGAATAGCGATGGCGCTATTCACGAAAATGCATGGCGGGCCGTATTGTGTGTCCGGAGTGTTTGACCCCTTTCTGTTTATGTCTGAGATGAGCCCAATGTCTGTTCGTGGTTTTCTTGCACTAGGAATAAAAAGCCCCCAAAAACGACATTGGGTGTTTTGCGAAAAATAAATAAACTTACAGCATTTTTCTTAGATGCATTGTATTAGATATTAACAGGCAAATACATCATCTGAATACATTGGACCTTGCTGTATTGCACACGCATTTTGAAAATTGAAATATCTTAGTTTTAGTTTTAAATAGACAGCCACCGTGCTTACGTTACAAACATTGAGAGACAAGATAATATATGTAGGAATATTAATTCAGCCATGAATTTGCCCTCAGTTGCACAGGTACATTTTTACATTTCAGAATGTCATTTTAAAAAGGTTCCAAAACTAAGGTTCATTATTTTGTATTACAGGAAGGCATTTCAATTAAGGGTTTTCTCTCTTTAAGCATTTTTTGTAAACATATTCGTGGGTCTGTTGCTAAATAAAATTGTCCTTTTTAGAAAGACAGATAAAAAGTAGCGCAAACATTTTGTCATGTTATAAGTTAGGCTTCTGTGCTTAGGCTTATAAATGAATGAGTCTAAAATGATAGGCAAGGGATGCAGCTGGCTTTTATATGTGGAATTATCAAAAATAATTGGGTTTATTAAAAAAAAATGTAATTATGAAAAATAATTATTACAAATAAGTGCTACAAAATTCGTTTTTTATTATTCATGAAGCTTAATGCTCATACTGTGACCTCCTAGCATTATAATTTCATTTAAGTTGTGTTACACTGCATAATGAGGACATTAGCAATATGGAATTTTTACTTAGCGCAGGCGTACAAAACTCATTTTTATAAGGATTTACATGGGATATGTCTCATGTCCAACCTCTGCAATTTATAAAGAACATTCTGAGGATGATTAATATGTAAAACAATTATAGGATATTTATTTTTAAGTACCCCTAATATTAAAGTCGAATTTCAGTAAAATAGACCATTTACACCAGCATTCTTGCCATTTATAATATCTTTAAAGTGCTTTAGGCTTCAGTAAATGCATACATGTGGTGCAACAAGCATTTGCTCTAAAAACTGGTATGTGTGTTATTAGGTTTTGTGAATTATTCACAGTAAATGTAGTTTAATAATCTGGGAATAGAGATAATTCACAGTGCGCAGAAGCTGGAGGGCTAGGAGAACAGGCTGCTCAAGTTGCGCTAAGATGCTATCTTTAGTTTTCCTGTAAACAATGGAGGAGGCTGTCATGTTGACATTTGTGACCTTGTAAATTCGAGCCTTGTCATGCAGAATGACCTTGCTAAACAGGCCTCTGAAAGGTGGGATTTCTGGTTTCTCCACAAGAACATCACTAAAATTAAAGAACTTAATTCCAAAAGGACAATATAAAAAAAGATTTCTTTGAAAGTCCCAACACCATGACATTGGTATTTCTGCTCTAAGAAATAATGTCTGCTAGTTGCTTTATTTGACAGAAAATGATTGAAATTTTGAAGGCTACATGAATAAGTGAGAACGATTTGCCAATTAAGAATTATTTTTTACAGTGGAGATTGTGGCACAAGGCTAACATGGAGTGTCAGTGAAAGGATTTTACTTTAGGAAAGTTGGCCAAATTCCACCATGTCACTCCTCTCCTCAAGTCCTTGCACTGGCTCCCTATCTGAGAACGAGCTCAGTTCAAGATGGGCTGTATTACTTTTCAGGCCCGGGTCGGCGCAGCCCCTGCTTTCATCTCTTCGGAAATCCAAGCCTACGCCCCCGTCAGGGAACTGCGCTCATCCTCCCAACAACTGTTGGCAGTTCCCCGCTTTAGGTGTAAAAAGTGGGTGGGCACGAAATTTTCCACACTTGCCCCTGCCTTTTGGAACTCTCTCCCCACCCACCTCAGATCTTCCACTCAATACTCACACTTCCGTAAGGCGCTAATAACTTTTCTTTTCTCACAAGCCTTCCCATTATAACTGTCTTATTCTCTGCCTCCTTCCTGATCTCCTGTCCCTCTGGGCTTAGTACACCACAGTGCCATGAAACCGCCAGGGGAACGTGCGCTCTATGAATGTTTTAAACTCAAACTCAAAGTTAAAAGGGTTTCATGTTGCAAAGTGACTGACAAGATGGTAACAGTTAAGTAATGGAAATGTATTTTTGTGTCTGTTAATATGTATCATGTTTTGTCTTCTGATTAAAAGTTATAATTGATATTCGTTTGTTATGCGAAATGTTCCTCTTTTGTGTGTTGTGTATTTTTTTTTGCTTTTGCCTACAGATCATTCATGGATTGTTCTGGGTGATTTTAAGGCTGACAAGACACGTGAGTTTGGTTGGTTGAAAACAGATGTGATTTTGAGTAATTTCTTTGAAAAGAAATGTTTGTGCATTTTACATATTCTTGCATTTTATCCTTTTATAAATTGTTCCTGCTGGTCCTGTGTGTCAGAAGTGACACACAGTAAGTTGCATTTGACAGTCAAATCTCCACTACCTGTTGATCTGCTGTCAAAAAGGAGGGTGAGGATTTTAAACCTGACAAATTAAGCAGGCCCGAATATTGTTAGTACATGACCTGGTGTTGTGCGTCACCGCTCATTCACATATGTTATTGTTTTGTCTATGCTTTTCGTGCTTGACATGTGCGTTATGCATGTTTTTGTTTTACGTTGCTGCTTTTGATATAATTACAAGTTTACCTGTGTTGTGAAGGGATATACATGACGATGTGTATCGCTACACTACAGTTGGGTTGATTTGCTAAATTTCACAAATATGATATTTTCATTTTTGTGAACACGACACAGACAACACTTCACCAGTGTATGTCAAATTTGGCTATAAATAGTATTCAAGAAAAATAAAGGAGATATACAGGATCAAAATGTGTCACTTGCGCCCTCTTCCCTTAAAGGAACAGGCAGCCCTAAATTTATGTATCCTGATTGGACGTAAGGATAAAATTATAGATCTATGACTCTTGTACATGGTGACCTAATTTCTATATTACATTACTCAGTTTTGTTCTGCTTCCTAAGTAGTGTGTGGCTTTGTACCATAAAAGAAACCAGGTTTCATTTTTTTCCCTGAAGAAGGAACTGGAACATTAGCTGAGGTTACCGTATATGGTGTAGCGGCCAGCGGTAGAGTTAAATTGGTAACATATTGTGATTTTTTTGTGTATCACTCACACTCTTGGTATTGTGTCACATGCTTGACTATCACCTAAGTAATTTCTTGTTCTTCCTACACATTTTTCTTTTGTCACTACTCCCCTCACCAATGTCGCATCATGCCTAGTTATTGGGGATTTTAGCTGTGACCTAGTCCCATTTCTCTTTTCCATATTTCTTTCACTAGTCAGCTTTTTTATTATTATTGATGTATTGTTCAGGTTCACACTTCTAGATTGCAGTAATATACCAGAGACCCCCATATTATGTATAATTCCCTTTTGTATGACCAGACTGTTTTTTAAGAATTTTCTTTAGGCCTACTTTGATGCTTTCCAGTCTAACTGTGAGGGTAGTGACAGACTGGTTAACTGACTCAATATTATAGTAAGATAAGTTTTCCACCTCAATAGGAGACACCTTACGTTTCTTTTTGGAATATGACAAATTGAATGCCTATTCTAAAGTGGTTTTTTAGTTCCTTTTTTTCTGCTGCTTTAATTTTTGATGGACCAGATGTTTTTTAAATAATGGAAATACCAGGACTCTCTAGTTCTTGTCTTTTATTTATTTTTTATTTATTTTATTTGAACTTTTACCACGCACAGCTACCCGCAGTGGGTTTCCCGGCGCTAGGGATAGACTACAGAAGAAGATGTCAGATAAAGCCAGCATATAGGTACCAACTACTTATGTGAACAACAGCGTTTTCAGTGCTCTGCGAAAGCGAAGAAGACTGGTCTCTAGTTTAAGAGCTGTGGGCAGGGCATTCCAATATTTGGGACCAAGATAGGAAAAGGATCGTCCCCCCCATCCTTACCAGCTTAAATCTTGGTACAATGAAGTTCCCAATTTCCGAAGATCGTAAAGTGCGCTTGGGCCTGTAAGGTTGCACCAGCTTTTGTAAGTATGTAGGTGCAGTGCCTTGCTTGATTCTAAACATGTAGCACAATGTCTTAAACTTTATGCGACTAAAGACCTTAAGCCAATGAAGATCATGCAAGGCAGGTGATGCCGAAGTTCTTCTAGGAACATTCTTCAAAAGTCGCGCGGCTGCATTTTGTACAACCTGCAGTACTTTAACAGTGGCTACATCCGCACCCAAATAGAGTATATTGCCATAGTCCAGGCGAGATGTTATCAATGCCTGGACAACCATTCTACGGGAGGGAGTGGGAAGCATCCATAGGATCTTTTGTAGCCACCTAAGAATGGAAAACAGGTTGCTGCGACCTTAATGGCCTGCTGCTTCATTATTAACTTGTCGTCAATTAGGACGCCCAAATTGCGTACGGCATGTGTGGGCACAGGAAGTGAACCCATCTCATTTGGCCAGTGCTGAGGGCCCCATAAGTTCTTATTTCTGCCCAGAATGACCACCTCTGTCTTCTCCCCATTCAGTTTGAGACAGTTCCTCTGCATCTAGTCGGCCACAAGAGTGAGGCCAGACTTTAGTGCAGAGGGGTTATTCTCGTCTCGCCCTGATAGGGAGAAGACAATCTGGGTGTCATCTGCGTAAGAGACAAAGTCAGCCCCGCCTGCTCTACGATGTTAGCCAAGGGTTTTACATAAAGATTGAACGATAGGGGGCTGAGTATTGACCCTTGGGGGACACCCCGCGCTGATGGACAGACCGCTGATGCCGCCTTAGGGGAGAACACTTAAAAGGTTCGCTCACCAAGAAAGGGGGCCACCCAGGCTAAGGCCATACCAGTCACACCAAGAGACCGCAGAGAGTCAAGGAGGATGGAATGTGACACGGTGTCAAAATCTGCGCTCAAATCCAACAGGATGAGCGCCATAGTTTCACCCTGATCGACACCGTGTCGGAGACTCTCCGTCACCCCAAGAAGGGCTGTCTCGGTCGAGTGGCGGGCCCGGAAACCCGACTGGGATGAATGTAAGAAACCAGAGCTTTCCACCAGTTCAGTAAGCTGGGTGTTAATGTGTCTCTCTAACACTTTAGAAAAGATGGGCAGCAGGGATATAGGACGAAAATTAGCAGGATTCAAAATATCAGCACCAGTCTTTTTTAACAAGGGCACTACCATAGCGTGTTTCCATGGCTGGGGGACATATGCCTCAGTAAGTGAGGCATTTAACAACTTAACAAAGATCTGATGGGTGGAAGAATCTAGTTGTTTCAATATTTTGACCGGAAGTGCATCGCAAGGGGAACCAGAGCGCATACTATTTAAACAAGAAGAAAAGGAAACATTGTCTAATGGCTGCCTTGCAGAGAGTTTTACGACGTCATCGGCACTAGCAAGTGACTGAACAGAGCCATATGCAGAAGGTGTCACCACCGGTGACGGAGTGAAAAGATCATAAATCATCTCCACTTTCTTGATGAAAAAGTCAGCTAAGGATTGACATTGAACCGCGTCAAGCGCGGGGGCGTAGGAATGGAGTCTGCTCCTGTCAGTTTTTTTACAACTGAAAAAAGCACCTTGGGGCAATTTTGTGCATCTGAAACTATTTTTTTAGTAAAGTCTGCTCTGGCTGTTTTACAGCTTTTATGATAGCCCTTCAGAGCTTCTTTATATGCTACTTTGCGAGTAGGGGAATAGTTATGCCTCCACTTTCTTTCTAGGGTCTTACATTGGGTGCGAAGGCACTTAAGCTTGTCAGAAAACCATGGTGCAGGGGGGTGATGAGGCATAGATTTCTTGGATGTCAAAGGAAGCGTGGAATGAACAGCATTATTTAACCACTGACCAACTGCGCAATTTAGTGCAGAGATAGGTGGGTCAGTGTTAGGAAGTGTCCTTAATAATTGTTTATTAAGTTCTGGCATGTTCATTTTCCCCCAACTACGTGTCTGTTTATCTATTTCCTTTCCGATCCATGATGCTGTCCTGGTAGTATCTAATGAAAAAGGAACAGCAAAGTGGTCGGACCATTCTATTGGGCGTGCTTTTTGGGAGCAGTCCAACTGCAGATTTGACAAGATGGGATCTAATAAATGACCAGCATGGTGTGTAGGGGCAGAATTCAGTAGCTGAATATTAAAGACTTCAAGAACAGAAATAAGCTGTTTACTAGACGTGCAATCAGAGTCTTCGAGATGAATATTTAAGTCCCCAAGAATCGTGAAGTTGGCTGCTCTAAGCAGCAACGGGGCCAGGAAATCCGGCAAAGAAGAAACCCAGGAATTAGCATTTCCAGGAGGGCGGTAAATTAATAAACCTGTCATTGTAAACTGGGGGCTAGTAGTCAGCTTAAACAGGGCTGCCTCGCAACCTTTAAGAGAAATGTCTTCAAATTTACAGGTGTACTTAGTTTTAAAGATCATGGCTATCCCCCCCTTTACCTGAACCCCTATCCTTTCTTGCGATGACATAATTAGGGGGAATTGCAGCGGCAATATCGGGGCCAGAACTGTCATGTAGCCAGGTTTCCGTGAGAAACACTGCATCCGGTTGCTCATCAGTAATAAAGTCAAAGATGTTGTACTTCTGTTGCGGGAGAGATCTACAATTGACACTCCAGAACTGTAAAGAGGAGTGTAAAGAGACAGTTTTGAATGAAACAGGCCTACTGCGTCTGCAATGGCGCTTCAGCGATCTTCAGCTCGCCGACATTCCCAGTGCAAATCCGCAGTGGTGACATTTAAAATTGGGGAAGGGCAGTGTACATACAGAGCAGTTCTTAGTGGAAGTACGGTGCCATAAATATAGTTCCTCAGCAGAATACGAGAGAAACATAGTGTGAAAAATGGAAACAAAGAACACAAAGTTACTCACGGAAAATTAGGGGTCTGGCCAGTGCCCTGAGCCCGTCTGAGCGCGGACGGGAGCAGACGGGCTGACTCAGGCGAGACTCCGCGCTCAGACGGCGCTTCTGCAAGCGCGACCGCTAGCGCGGTAGAACGACCGTTTCCTTTTATGTGTTCCACTAGAGCGCTCACACCGCTCTGGGCCACACTCAAGATGGCCGCCGTGGGATGAATTCCCTAACCCCAAATTAAAGCCCAAAACGGCCGCTAGAGCCGTAAAATTATAGCAAAAATGCGTGCAGGTGGCCTAGGGGTATGCTGTCAGCAAACACAGAGTGAAAATACACACTTTTAAATTACGAATAAAACGAGTAAAATAACTCGAACAGCTGACAGATACTGAAATAAATGTTAGCACTTCACAGGTAGCGTTTCCAGGTGGTAGCAAAGAATCTCGCGAGCACTATCACAGGGCTCCTTTTATGTGTTCCACTAGAGCGCTCACACCGCTCTGGGCCACACTCAAGATGGCCGCCGTGGGATGAATTCCCTAACCCCAAATTAAAGCCCAAAACGGCCGCTAGAGCCGTAAAATGATAGCGAAAATGCGTGCAGGTGGCCTAGGGGTATGCTGTCTGCAAACACAGAGTGAAAATACACACTTTTAAAATTACGAATAAAACGAGTAAAATAACTCGAACAGCTGACAGATACTGAAATCAATGGTAGCACTTCACAGGTAGCGTTTCCAGGTGGTAGCTGGCAAAGAATCTCGCGAGCACTATCACAGGGCTCCTTTTATGTGTTCCACTAGAGCGCTCACACCGCTCTGGGCCACACTCAAGATGGCCGCCGTGGGATGAATTCCCTAACCCCAAATTAAAGCCCAAAACGGCCGCTAGAGCCGTAAAATGATAGCGAAAATGCGTGCAGGTGGCCTAGGGGTATGCTGTCTGCAAACACAGAGTGAAAATATACACTTTTAAAATTACGAATAAAACGAGTAAAATAACTCGTTTCCACATCTTGATCATTAGCTTTTGTATTGCATAGTCCACCTGATGCACAATTATTAAAGGGAGGTATCTACATATCCCTGATAATATGTATTATGTGATCTCTCTTTTGAGGTGTTCTAGATAAGGAATTTAGGAACACCTATATGTAATCATTGAGAAAAAAAATGTGTTTGCCCCATTAGACAATGCCACCATATGTGAAGACATCCATTTAGATAGAATTCTTGTGTAGTTATCTACCCTTAGATGATGGAGGATATGCTCTCACACGGAAACCCAATTGAAAAGCCTAGAGGCACTGTTTGCCTACTGCCTTTATATTTGTATTGCTTTTTGAGAATGACAGTGTATTCTAGACCAAAATTGTCCCATGGCGTGTGGCCACTCCTTTGAAGATCTCAGGCCACCTGTTTGCAGTCCCCTTGTTATACAATGAACTGTTCAAAGCATCGCACTTGCTTCATCAGAAGGCGTTCAACATCAGTAAAGAAGGAGGAGCTGGTTTTGCCACAGAACCAGAATTTCAGTGCAAAAGAGCGCCTGTCATGTGCTGGTTAACCTCTGACAGTGTGCAGTCCCTTGAGCCCCTTGGCCTGAGTTTTTGGCCACACACCCCCCTTTTTCCTTTGCTCCAATGGAAGTGCAGTGCACCGGCGGATCCAAGATTGGCAAAAGGCACTACATTCTGGTGCCCATGAAAGAGCAGCCTGAGCGTCCTCTAACACTGAATGATGAGTGTTGGAGCCTGAGAATGGTCCCGGGTCTGCACGAGATGACCTGTGCCCTTGATCAATGGAGAGCACACTACCTGTAGTGCCTGCCGCAAAGGAGAGATACTGGTGCACTGCCTTGAGACATTGAGACTTTTGAATGAGCTATGAGTGTTTGCCAGGAGGGCACTCCAACGGATCAAGAAAGGCTTGAATGAAGAGGCCCATGCGGAAGAAAACAACAAAAGAAGATTTGATGGACAATAGAAGCCTGCCAGAGAGGCTATTTGAACGGACTCTGGGCATAGTTGGTTTCACAAGAGGTTTCCGTGTGATTGTATAGACTAGGTGTTAGGAGACTGATTGTTTTGCTGGCATTGTTTTAAAAGTACTATTCTATTTAGTAAAAGCAGAATAAACTCCATTTACTGTGGAAGAGTACCCCCTTTTCACCTCAGAGCATTGATGAGGGTCACCACTGTTTCACCTGAACATACAAAAATTACTGAAATGCATAGGAGCCCTAAAAATGTTACTTGATAATTTTAGGATTTGCTTTTTGCTTAGGGTTGTGAAAAATTATTATTTCATTTTAATAGTGGTCACTACTTTCTCCTGTTGTCTACATGTTCTTAATAACGTGTTTTCTAGTGTCTTTTTTAAACATGATGTTGTCATTTATGGGTGGGATTGTTTTTTTTTCTACTCAATTGACTTCTGCACCCACTTCCCAATCTAAGTCTTTTCCTACTACTGCTTCTTTGCACTCTTTTCACCCTTTTCCTTAACATGAGCAGGTTAGAAGATCAGAATTCGTAAGCAATTCTTTTGTACAGCTTCTGCATCAACACCAGTTAGTAGTGAACTTCACTAATTGTTGGGTGCGTGATCTTATGCCACCTACTACAGATAGAGGTATTCCCTATTTTGTCCTGCCATATGTGGCCTTTGTGCTACTACATATGTAAGGAGACGTGTCCCGAGAGAGTTGCTAAGTAATAGGATTATGCTCCAGCAACATCTTGATGATCTGATGAATATAGACCTGGATTCAGATTGACATGAGTTTAGGTTATTGCCTATGTAAGGGCAAAAGGAGGGTCTGAGGTTCTATGAATTCTGAACCTGGGTCAAAAAGATCGTGGTTCCGTTACGATTTTGGTAATATCGAACCGTAAATAGTGAGCTCAGCAAGCATGAGTGTTTTCGTCATGTTACACCGATGGATTCACTGTGTATTTGAAGATTTCGTTCTGAATCCTTCGGTTTCATTTTGTGCATGGCAGCCATTTTGTAGTTGCCCTCACATAGGCTGATGACTTTAGCTGACTTTTGAATGACTTGAGTGAACTGACCCTGTTGCCTGAAGCTGACCTTGTTAGACCAGTTTCTTGCCCAGTAGCTGATAAAGATTAGGATCAAAGAGCAGGACATTGTTGAGTTTATTGTACACACACACACCCCTTTATCTTGCTCCTATCTGTTTCTGTTCCTTCTTTATGGTCTATTTATGATGTGGGCTGCAGGCCCATTTATTATGGGTTTTGTCCAGCTTGTCTAAAGAAGAATGTTTATCTTGGGTTTGTTTGATGATTAATTATGGGCTGCACAACTGAAATGTGGGTTTGTCATCATACAATGCTTTGGTCGTGTATACATGGGATTGGTCAAACTGTAAATAAGGAATGTTGGGGTTTTTGCAGGCTTGCAAAAGTTAGGACTGCCCCTTACTTTTGTGCTGTGTCATTTAACCCTAAAAGATATAAAAAGCCTCTGTTCTCTGTGTCTCTCAGACTGCCCCATTCAGTTGCTAAGGCAGCTGGGTGACGTGGCCTCATTTAATAAAGATGTCTTTCATATTTCAGCTTCTGTGCCAAGTGCTTTTTTCTATTAGTAAGTATTCCCTGAGAATGAAGATTTTCCATTTCCTCATTGCGGGTGGTGGTGGGTCGCGGTTCTTCTGAAGCTGAAGTGGATGCAGCTGTGATCAGTCCAATAAAGTCCGGTGGAGTGGCTGAAGGAGATGTGTTTGCTGGAGGAGAAGACGGGGTCAAGCATGTGGCCGGCGTAGTGGGTGGGGGTGTTAACCAGTTGCTTGAGTCTGAGGTTGGCGAGGTTGTCCAGCAGGGTGGTGGTGTTGCCGTCGTTGTTGTTCTCCAGGTGGAAGTTGAGGTCTCCTAGGAGAATGTAGTCAGAGGAGGTGAGCGCGTGCGGGCTGATGAAGTCTGCGATGGCTTCGCTGAATTGTGTGCGTGGTCCCGGGGTTTTGTAGATGAGAGTGCCTCTGAGGGTGGTCTTGGGGTCGGTGTGTATCTGGAAGTGACGGTGTTTGGCGGCGGTGAAGGTGTCGTCGGAGTTGCTCGTGATGCGGATGGTGTTCTTGTGGATGATGGCGATGCCGCCTCCGGTCTGGTTGACGCAATCCCTCCGGGTGATCTTGTATCCGTCCGTACTATTCACATCTTCCAAACAAGCCTCTTAACCCTCATGTATCCTTCCTAGACTCATCCGATATCTAATTTTTCTCCTTAATCCACTTCTAGGAACTCTTCCCCAACCTCCACCTCTCCTTTACTCATCCCAAACCTCCTCCTCCTACTAGTATGATCCAGAAAATAAACACTTTTGAGACCCTTTCCTTTTCTACTCCTCTACCATCCTTTTCAATCCAACTAACAGTAGTGGGAACAATTTATTATTGTGAGCTGTGGACATGTGATACTAATTCACCACTAATCCTTTTTGGGTTCCGGAGTAGCATGCTTTGATGCCTAATCAGGGGTAGTAAGCGCTATATAAAGGCAATTACATGTTACAGGAGACCAAGACATATGTGCAGAACTCCCATGAGTGCCTGGGGAGACTTTTATTGCTCCTCCTCTGCCCGTCACCTCTCTGTGCCATTGTCTTCTGCCAAGTGGGGAGAACTAACTACCATGGACCAGTTTGTAGGTATTTCCTTCACAGCTCATGTACTGTGCTGCAAGACGAACAGGTTACTTACCTATGGTAACAATAGATCTGTAAGAAATATTAGTTGGTGATAGATTCCTTACCTTGGAATAACCCCCAGGCATCAGACTGGATCAGGAAAGCTTCTGTCAGCAGTACTCTTGCGCGTTCGTAGGCGTCGTCGTACGGCTCTGCGTAAGTCGTTGGTGTTGTAGTTGCCGAGATGACGTCGCAGAGCTACTTAGACATGCCCATGCACGCTGACGTCAGTTCTGTACACGACTTTCTGCACCAGGAACGCAGAGCCTTGCAAGATAGTGACCACGGGTGCATTGAAACTAGGGCCCTGAAAGGGATGACCTTAACCCTAGAAATCAGTTCACAGAACGGGAAGGATGGGAGGGGCGGTAAGGAATCTGTCACTAACTAATGTTTCTTACAGATGTATCGTAACCGAAGGTAAGTAACTTGTGCATCTGAAAGAAACACCTTAGTGATTGATTCCTTACCTTAGTTCGCAAACCCACCACCGGGGTTGGTATTGCTGGAGTATTTATTCTAAGATCACACCAGAAAGTCATTGATAACAGAACTGCCAAAGAAGCGGTCTCTCCTGACTTGACAGTCAAGGCAATAATGCTTAGCAAAAGTGTGCAGCAAAGCCCAGGTGGCTGCCTGACAGATGTCTTGCAGGGGGACACCACATCTCAATGCAGTATTAGCCGCTGTCGCCCTGGTAGAATGGGCACGCAACCCAGTTGGAGGTTCCTTTTTAGCCAGGGAATAACAGGCCTTGATACACAAGATGACCCAGTGAGAGATAGTCCTCTTGTGTACAGCCCGGCCTTTCTTGGTGCCCACGTAGCCAACAAAGAGCTGGTCATTCACCCGGAACTGTTGCGTACAATTCAGATAAAAGGAGAGCGCACGTTTTGGGTCCAGACGGAGGAGCCCCTCTTCCTCTCTGGAAGGGTGCGGAGGCAGAAAGAAAGTGGGCAAGGTGATAGTTTGCCCAATGTGGAAGGCAGTGACACCTTTTAGCTAGAAGGAAGGACGAGTGCGAAGCACAACCTTATCCGGATGGACCGACCGAAAAGGAGGCTAACAGGAAAGAGCCTGGAGCTCACTCACACGCCTAGCGGAGGTGATGGCAACCAAGAAAGCAGTCTTCAAAGTCAATAAACGAAGAGGACAGTTGTGAAGCGGATCAAAGGGAGCGCACATCAAATAGGTAAGAACCAGATTCAAATCCCACTGAGGCATTAAAAATGGAATAGGAGGGAAAGGGTGAGTAACGCCTTTGAGAAATCTACTTACAACAGGGTACTTGAAAAGATAGGGCTGATCAGGGAGCCTTAGAAAGGCCGAAATTGCAGAAAGATAGCCCTTAACAGTGCCCAGAGCATAGCCCTCTGATAGAGGGGAAGAAAGGGAATCCACAGCCTTTGCTGTGCACCATGCCACAAATGTTTTCCACCTGCAGCGTATACCAATTTAGTGGAGGGAAGCCTGGCTGCCAGAATGATATTACAGACTTCAGGAGGCAAGTCAAAAGGAATCAACTGTCGCCGCTCAATCTCCACGCATGTAGGTGGAGGCTCGACAGGTTCGGATGGGAGACTGTCCCCTGCTGCGGCGACAGAAGATCCTCCCAAAGAGGCAGTTTGATTGGGGGATCCATGCTCAAAGTACTGAGCAGCTCGGGATACCAAACTCCTCGAGCCCAGTCCGGAGCCACAAGAATGGCTTGTGCCCGGTTGCGCCTGATCTTCTTCAGCACTCTGGATAGAAGTGGTATAGGTGGAAAAGTGTACAATAGACCACAGCTCCACTCGTGACGAAAATCATCGCTGAAAGTCGCAGAGTGAGTGCTGCCTTGGAAATGCCAACGCGCAGAAGTGAGAACATTGCGCTTTCTCTTCGGTGGTGAACAGATCTAACCAAGGCTCTCCCCACTGTTGGAAGAGACATTGCGCCACCTCCGAGTGAAGATGCAGTGGTGTTGTCTGTGAACACCTGCACAGCTCTCCCTTTGACAGATGGAAGGAATGCTTTCAGTGCAAGTAGGATCACTCGGAGCTCCAGAAGGTTGATATGGAGCCTGTACTCCGCCGGACACCAGGGGCCTCTGATCTCCGCCTCTCCCATGTGGCGCCCTATCCCAGGAGGGACATATCCGTCACCCTGTGTGCTCCGGTTGGGTAAGGGAGAGGGATCTGCCGCTGACCCAAATCTGGTTTGTGAGACACCACTGCAACTGTTGGGCAGTGCCCTCCGAGATCTGGACGTACTCGGACAGGTCCCCTTGATGCTGCGCCCACTGGAACTTCAGGTCCCACGGCAGAGCCCGCATATGCCATCTGGCATGATTGGTCAGCAGGATGCAGGAGGCCATGAGGCCCAGGAGCCTCAAGGTCATCCTGACCGAAACCCAGGACAAGGGCCGAAAGATTGGAAGCATAGCCCGAATGTCCCAGACTCGCTGTTCGGGAGGATAAACCCGAAACTGCGCCATGTCCAGAACCGCTCAGATGAAGAGGAGCTTCTGAGAGAGAATCAGGTGTGACTTTGGCACATTGATGGAGAACCCCAGCAAATGCAGGAGATTGGCCGTAGTCTGGAGGTGGGAGATGACTGCCTGGGGCGAGCCCGCTTTCAACAGCCAGTCGTTGAGATAGGGGAAGACTGAAACCCCTGATTGCGCAGGTGAGCTGCGACCACCGCCATCATTTTTGTGAACACCCAAGGGGCGCTGGTAAGGCCAAAAGGGAGCACAGTGAACTGAATGTGCTCATGGCCTACCGTGAACTGCAGGTAACGCCAGTGGGCCAGCAGTACGGGGATATGAAAGTAAGCATCCTGCAAGTCTAACGCTACCATCCAATCTTGCAGGTCTAGGGCAGACAAGACCTGAGCAAGTGTGAGCAACTTGAACTTCTCCTTCCGGAGGAAGCGATGGACGTTCCGAAGGTCTAAAATGGGACGCAGGCCCTTGTCCTTTTTTGGAAGCAGGAAGTAGTGGGAGTAGCCTACTTCTGGCGTTGCAACGTGCTCGATGGCCCCCTTAGCCAAGAGGGCGCAACTTCCTGCTGGAGAAGTGCCAAGTGATCCCCCGACATGCAGTGGTACTGAGGTGGCATGGCTGGAGGGGTAGTCTCGAAGGGGAGGGAGTAGCTCAGTCGGTCTATCTGCAGAACCCACCTGTCCAAAGTGATGGTAGGCCAGTGGAGGAGGTGATGGTGAATCCTGCCACCCACTGTCATCCGATGGGCCTGAAACACCGGACCAGGAATGTTTGGAGGCAGTGGCTGCAGGGGAGGTGGTGGACTGACCCGCCCACTGGGCCCGTGACCCACCTCTGCAGGTTCCACATCCGCGGCTGCGCTGAGACTGTTTCAGAGCAACAGGGCTGCACAACAACAATCGTGTTTGGGCCCCCCTTCCTTGGCCACGATAGGAGCGAAAAGCAGAAGCGGAAGGAGTGCCTGTGGCCGAAAGGCCCAAGAACTTGGCTGTAGCCCTCGGAGTCCTTAAAACGCTCCAACGCACTGTCTGCCTTTCTGGCAAAAAGGCGAGTGCCATCAAAGGGCATGTCCATCAGCTCTGCCCAGCGAGTTGGCGATGTCAAGGCCACAACGAATCGCGAACTTGGCTGCGTCTCTTCCTTCAGCAATAGCTTGGGAGAGCACCGTCCAGGCCTCCTCCGGACACTGAGGCAGCACCTGCGCAACCGTGTCCCACACAGAATGGGAATAACGGCCCAAGAGGCATGCAGTGTTCACAGACCACCGGCCTGAACTGGCAGAAGTAAACATTTTCTGTGCCAGGTTCCATTGTAAATTCTAGGTCACCTACATCCTCAATTTCCTCTTCCCAGTGCAGGTCTAACTCGCACTGGGCTGCGAGACGGTCCTCAGTCCCCTCCCAGTCCTCTGCGTCCTCCACAACCTGCTGGGCAGGCAGAAAAGAAGGAGGTGGATGGAGAAAAGGATACAAATCCCCCATCGGCGTCGATCGACACTGGTCCAGCACCATCCCCACGTCGGGGTGGAAACAGGGGATGGCGAAGAGCGACGCCGCTTCTTCGCCTTCTTCTTCTTTGCCTTACCTGACTCCGAGTGCAAAGACTTCGTCGAACAATGGTGATGGCGGCTCCGCGACCGGTCCCTCGACCTCCCATGGGACCAGGACCTTGAACGGCACAGAGCTGACTCTTGGGCCTCCAGCAACTTTCAGAACCGCTCCTGCAAAGATTTTGGCGCCAGGGCCCGGCATTCGGGTGCGACTCGGAGTCATGGCCGTGCCCCATACAGCAGAGACACTCATAGTGCGGATCCGTCACTGACATCATGCGGGGACAAGCGGCGCAAGACTTAAATCCGGGCATCCCGATACACCAGGCGTCGAAGACTCGTAATATAGAGACAAAAAGTCCCAAAATAACTGTCAAAAAGTGACTGGGGGTACCGCTCTCTCCGGACCTGTGCTTGCTGGTGCGGAAAAAGAAAGAACAGATGCCAGCGCGTGTGGGCGCCTCTAAGTAGCTTCAGTAATGTCATCTCAGCTACGACGCCAACGATGTACGCTGAGCCGTATGACGACGCCTACTGGCGCGTAGGGGTACTGCGGACGAAAGCGTTCTAGATCCAGTCTGACGCCTGGGGATTATTCTAAGGTAAGGAATCTATCACTAACGTGTTTCTTTCAGATGTACTATTTACAGTTCAGTGGGCTTACAACCTTCCCACAGCATATCATTAGTTCTTTTTATTTTCACTCTCATTTGCAATCTTATGATTACATAGCTCCTGTAGGCTTTCCTTCCTGTCTTGTATTAGCTCCTTCCTGGAGCAAGGGCCAAGTACATGTGTTCTTCCTCATCTTTTTGCAACACACTATTTAATTATTTTCTATGAGAGTTTTGGAATTATTCCTGGACATGCTGTGTGCTCTTCTATTTTTAACACAGCCATTCACCTTCTTATTTATGTGGCTTTCACCCTATCTAGAGTCTTTATTTATGCTTCAGTTGCTTATACCCACTACTTTACGACACTACACCACGCTACTCTATGCCACTCTACTCAACACCGCTCTACAACACAAAGACACTACTCTCCGCAACACTACTCTATTCCATGCCACTCCACGCCACTCTACTCTATCCCACTCCATTGGACTTTATACCACTCTACTCTACACCACTCCACTTTATACCAATCCACTCTACACCACTCTACTCTGCGCCACTCTACTCTAAGCTACTGCAGTCTATGCCACTCTACTCTACACCACTTCAGTCTATGATACTCCAGTCTGCGCCATTCCACACTACACCACTCCAGTGTGAAGTAGTGTGGCTCACTGGTTAGAGGCGGCAGACCCGAGAGCAGAGGACGGCCCGGGACCAGGGTTCGATTCCCGGCGCGGCAGGTTTCTGGACCAGGGTCAGCGGACTCGATAATTCTCTCGCCTCGGTGCCCACTCTGATCAGCGATCACACTCGGCAACTCTGGGCATTAGCTTGCCTCATTTTCACTAACGGCCCCACCAGACCGCCGGGGATGCCTGGTCTCACCCTGGAGATACCCATTAAGGGACCATCTCTCAGGGAAGCCAGGAAGGGTTTCGCAGCGGTCGAAGCGCCTTGGGACCCTATGGGTAAGTAGTGCGCTATATAAATGCCAATACATTTACATTTACAGTCAATGCCACTTTACTCTATACCACTCTATGGTACTCCAGAGTTTGCCACTCATATTCTATCCCGATGCACTGTACACCACTCCATTCTACTCTATACCACTTTACACCACTCAGCTCTACACTACTCTATGCCACTCCACTCTCCCCTACGACTCCATGCCACACCACTAGCGTTGAGCCATGCTGAAAAGCCGCCACCGTCCAGCCAAGCATATTAAGACTTTCCTCAACGCCACAGATTTCATGGAGTTCTTTCCTCCCTGAAAACAGTGGCGGTGAGGAATGAAAGGGAGCCCTACAGGCCTCCCTTATGCCTCACTCCATGTGGATGCACACGTGGGCACGACGTGTGTGGGCACAACATGTGCCACCCTGTGTGCATGCTCCCCCAGTTCCAGGACAGCATGGACTTTATAGGCCATGCTGTGCTGTAACTTCCTTATACGTTTCAATTGTAGTGCCTATTTTATAGGCATCGCTGTAGGAATGCCAAGGAACCCCCCACCAGTGACTTAAAAAGTCATAATACCGCAGGTAGTTCTCATGCGGGTTTGGCAGGGCAGCGGCAGGGCAGTCCTGCTGCCGGACCACCAAGCTTGTAATCGGGCCTTCTGTGTGAAAGGGGAGTGCAATGGGTGTTGCTGTGGGCATTCTACCATAACATCCATTGCATTTGCACCGCCCCAGATTTTCAAGGAGGTGCAAATCTCAGGCAGAGCCAAAAACTAACACCATGCAAGATCAGGTGTTAGAGTGGCAAAACAAAGAGAAATTATTTTATTTCTCCTAGTTTTTGCTTTTTTCTATATGTGCTGGATTCTGCAGCACATATAGAAAGAGAAAAATGCCATTAATGATGGTTTATGTGCTGGAAGGTGTCCCCCCTACACATAAAATATGTAATAGCGATTTGCTACTTCTGTGTGTGCTGCATTCTTTAGCACGCATAAAAGTAACAAACACCATTAGTGATTGTTTATGTGCAGGAAGGTGTTCCTACCTGCACATAAACAATCATTCCTTACAACGCAGGCATCCTTGCACTAGGGTTCCAGAGTTGGCGCAGCTCCACACTGACATTTACACTTAAATAATCCCCTGGGTGTGTTGTCCCCAAAGAAGTAACCAGAAAAATGAAATAGCCCCCATTTCTAGCCATGTCCCAAATGGTAGTGAGCACGTGAGCCCAGCATGCAGTAACTATGAGAATTTTTTGAAATTCCTTCCTTCTCTCCATCCTTCTTCTAGTTTTCTTCTAGTCATTTGTCTTTCCTACTTTCCTTCTTTCTTTTCTACTCTCCATTCTGCTGTCTTTTCCAACTTTCTTTCCTTTCTTCCTTTTCTACATACTTCTATAATTTTTCCATCCATCTCTTTTCTTCATCCGCTTTTCCTTCATGTATTCTTTCCATCCATCCTTTTCTCCATCTAGCTTCGCTTCTTTCCGTCCATTCTTCTTATTCTTCTCTCCATGTATTCATCTACGTTCCTTATCCATCCCTTTCCAAATACACCTGTCCATCTCTACATCCATAACTCCCTCTCCCCATCCTTCCTTTGTCCATCCGCCTCTAAATCATCTACATCGATCAATCTAGTCTCTCACCTCTTCTTGCACCTTGACCCATTTACCATCTGCGTTTGCTGCATAGAAAAATGCACCCCTTTTCAATCTAGAGTTCTTGAAGGAAACTAGAATCTGTTTCCAAATTCTACGTTTCTATGTCAATTCAAAGCACTGATAAAATTCTTAGGATTTGGACAGCTCATATGCAACAGATGTGTTTCTAAGATGTAAGTATTGGGGAATGATAGTGGTGCTCATCAGCATCCCTTGACTAGCTGCTTTGCAGACCACTCATGCCGGGTGCCATTTGTGGCCTATAAGGCCTTCACTGTGACCTTCACAGTCAAGGCTGGTACCAAGATTAATGCTTCCTCGAAATCAAAATATACACCAATGCGGACTCACAATGAGGCAACTACAGAAAAAAATGTAAGACTGCAGTACTCTTCACAGAGTGAATATCCTCAACACTGTCACAATAACATTCAAAATTCTACACATCTGGTTCATATCCACTAAATTGAAAAGAACTGTATTTCGTTGGACACATTCGGACAGGAAAAATATTTGTTAAATGAATAGGATTTTTTTTTGAATATGCATTAATAATTGTCTATGAATAAGACGGAATTTGTGAATAAGCTTGTTAATTGTATGCATTACAGAATTCGATATAATTGGGACTCCATGTGCTCTCCAGCACCCACCACGCCACAGATGCTTTCCGGGCTCCAGATCAGAAGCCTGACTCATCTTCCATTTAACTCAGGAAGAAGAAAAAGGAAATAGGCAGAAGTTATCAATAATCTTCCTCTTGTCCATTAAACGTGCCCTCCATATCTAGAAGAGGGCCAGCAAGATGATGCCATGACCCTACTTTTACTCTGATGCGGTGATCTACACTGGATGAATTCCAAACGCACTGCAAATTGAATAACCTGAAGTTCACACATTTTTTTAACCCCTTAGCTGCGGCGGCTATTCTGCGGCAGCACTAGGGGGGGAGGGGTGCCACGCGGCGCTCCCGTACTCGTGACGGAACCGCTCCGTCACGAGCCTCGGGTGGGCTGTGCTTGTGACGGAGCGGTTCCGTCACGGCCCCGCCCGATTAATAGAACGCGCCGCGCAGGCGCAAAATCAGCGCAGCGCGGCGAGCGGGCCATGACGGGACCACTCCGTCACCAGCACAGCCCACCCGAGGCTCGTGACGGAGCGGTTCCGTCACGAGCACTGAACAGGTTAAAGCTTCCGATTTAAAGGGTCATGGGGTCCGTGTGCATGTCAAAAACAAATAGCCCTAAAAAAATTCGCTCTGCATCATTTTTCCTTACTTGGGGAGGGCAGAGAAGTTTCCTTTTAGGCTAAGGCCTGGCTCCCATGTCAGTGGGTGGATGATGTTGCAGGAAAGTAGGTATTACCAAAACAAGTATTACTTACCTTGTGCTTTTGCGCACATACTGGTTGTTTAACAATCTGTTTACTTTGTCCAGAGTAAACATATAGATAGGCAATTCATAAATGTAGTAAGATAAGATATTCTGTTCACTACACCTAGACAGGCCAGGTTTACTATAGGTCTGAATACAAGCTTGGCGGTGCGGGAGCCGGACCACCCTAAGCCCTACACCGCCAAACCCGTGGTTGAATCGCCCGCCAGATTTGGAGTTTTCTCCTGGTCTGGCGGGCGGTTCTTTGTCGTTACCTCAGCAATGCCCATGAAGTAGGCACCACAATGGGAATGTCAAAATCAGTACCTGCAAGACATGGCTGTATGCATCCTCAGTCCCAGAGGCAACAGGGGGCCCTTTAGGGGCCCCTTTGTTTCCTCTCCCCACGGTTTTCATTGTAGTGGAATTGCTATGAAAACCGCAGTGGATAGAAAACTCGTAATATGCGCGGCGCGGCCGCGGTGTTCCCGCCAAGCATATTGAGGCCTCAAAACCCCCGTGCCACCACCAGGTATCTCTGATCAATGGCAGTTGCAGCGGTCCCAGGGTGGCCCAACCACCCTAGTTGTCATAGGGGGGTCGGATGACCACCGTGGCCCCGCGAGTCTGGCCGTCCATGGACCACCAGACTCGTAATTAGCCCCGATGTCTGTACTGTGTAGGTATACTAAGGAAATGACTGTCTGCAATTATATGTATACAGTACTGCATGGACACAGTAAACAGACTATTCACTCACCTTTACGGAAGGTTCTACTTATCCATGTGGGCCTGCCTCCTGCAGGCATTGAACTAAAAAAACAAATGCTACACTTGCCTGCGGGGTCCTGATCTCCACAAACAGTTTTTTTTAAAATAACAATAATATGTCCAGGAGGCGTACAACTTTTGAGCCCGGTAGAATCATTGGTCCAGGACATTTGCAGTTTTTTAGGCCATTAGTATTATGCATGCAATACAGGAGATTCACAATCTGTGTGCCAGCCTGGAATGTATGCGGATGTTCTGAATCTTAGGCCAGTACAACAATGTTTCCACCACACTCGACATCTGTGGGCAGCTTCCTAATATGTACGCAGAGAAATGTGATAGTGCTCCCTCGTGAAAAACCCCGAAATAAAGATATTTATTAGTTTTTATGAAAACTTCACTACCTGCATCCACATTTCCTTGCCAGTTGTGGCCCACTCCAAACTTGCAAATGTTTGAGGTTCCCAAAACGGAATTTTTAAAGAGAGAGGAGGCATAGGTACTTCAAAAATCCCTGGGTTATTTTTACATATGTAGATTAGCTGCATGGAACTAGGGAAAGATAAACAGTTGATATTGTGAAAGTGCGAGAGCTCAGAGACAATTTAAGGCTGTCATGCTACAAATAATATTTCCAAGTTAGGCAAAGCAGGGGTGGTTTCTTTTATTAAACAAATCGGATCTGTACCTTTGATAGAAGTGCAATGAGACTTCGAGATATCGAAGTGTTGCAAAGTCTAGAAACCGAGCCTCTTACATCACCAAAAGCCGTCATCGTCTCAAGGGCATCGTGGTGAAATAACTTGTCAACCTGCCAACTGGGCAAGGGTGATGACCGATAAATATCCACATATTAAAATATTTAATTGGAAAAAATAGCCCGGTCTTATTTATTTTAGAAATAGGCAAAAACACTTCACAGTAACAAGGGATGGCATAACATTTTTGTGGTGGGAAATACATGCTTGTGGGCTCCAGTTTTTAAAATGACAAAATGAATGTAATGATTATATTCGCAAAAGTTTCATCAGAAAGTGCCCCTGTTGCTTTTTGTGTCAAATTTTGAAACAATAATTATACTTTCTATAGCTAATTTAAATGTAAGATGTTTGCACTGTATGTGCAACAGCAATAGAGGGTCTCTCTCCTGCAAATATAAGGCTAACCATGGTGATCGAATTTTACATTTTTTTGCGCTTTCTGGTTTACCCCGCTACAGGGTATTATATTATAAAAACATTTTTTAGCTCTTAGAACCCCTTTCTGAGGAGCTGAAGCGCTTGTCAGCATAGGTTTCATTCTACACCCTAGAGGGTCTTATTTGGAAGTGTATGATCTTTGTTTTGATCCTGTGTGGCAAATGGTTCATTGTTGTGGGTGATAACCATCAGTGTGCAGTTATCATGCTATGGGGTGCAGTGATGGATGAAGGAGTTAGAGATAGGCCTACAGTGTATGCTTTTCATTAAACTGGCAACTTCGAAAACATTTGCATCAACATTATGAAAAAATTCCAATTCATGTAACTTGAATTAATAATATTGAATTTGTGCTGACCAAACAGGAGGATGAGATATCAGAAGTTATGCAGTAGGTTACTATCTGTATTCATGATTTGGTAGAATGCGTGGTCATTCCTTCATGCCGTGTATATGCCCTATCGGATCCGGAAACCAAACATCTTAGGGTGTATGTAGACCATTTCTGTTCCATTGGTTTCATACGTCCGTCTCGTTCCCCCGCGGCCTCTCCTCTTTTTTACGGCTAAAGCCAATGGCGAATTAAGAACATGCATCGATTATCGCCAATTGAACAAGTACACAAAGTGAGGAACAGGTACCCGCTTCCACTCATCCCAGTACTGTTGGACCAGGTGAAGGAGACTACCATCTACACTCGCCTGGACTTGAGAGGGGCGTATTACCTGGTCAGGATACGTGACAGGGATGAGTGAAAGACGGCATTCAAGACTCGTTTTGGTTTGTTTGAATACTTGGTTATGCCGTTCGGGTTGTGTAACGCCCTGGTGGCTTTCCAATATTTTTTGAACGACTGATGAAGGACTTCATAGACTGGTTTGTTGTCATTTACATCGATGACATCCTGGTATATACGGTCTCTCCTGCACAACATGTAGGTCATGTGATCCTCGTCCTTAAAAAACTGCAGGAACATGACTTATATCATAAACTCAGCAAATGTGAGTTCAGTGTTTCTGAGGTTGAGACTTTGGGGGTGATATTGAGTCCTGTGGTTTCAGGATGGCTGAGAGAAAAGTGAGGGCAGTCCAGGATTGGCCTGTTCCCAAGAATGTGAGAGAAGTACACTGTTTTTTGGGGTTCTCAAATTATTATAGGAGGTTCATCTCGCACTTCTCTCAGTTAGCATCTCAAGTGACAAGGTTGTTGAGGAAGGGAACTCCATTCTGCTGGACCCCTGAAGCCATGGAGGCATTTGTTCAGTTAAATGAGTCTTTCTGTACTGCGCCTATCTTGAAACACCCCCAATCAGATATACCGCTTGTAGTGGAGGCAGATGCTTCGGATTTGGCCTTAGGCGCAGTATTGTCTCAGATGGACAAGGATACAGGGCAGCTGCATCCAGTGGCATTCCTTTCTAAGAAATTGAACACGGCCAAAGCAAATTACACTGTAGCCGAGAAAGACCTTCTGGCCATAAAAAAGGCTTTCCAAGAGTGGAGACACTACCTCTGGGGGGCTCAACATCCAATAACAGTGTACACCAATCACAGGAACCTACAGTTCATGAAAACTGCCAGGCATCTATCACAGCGACAAATGCGGTGGATGCTGTTCTTTTCCGAGTACGCATTTGTGATCACCTTTCGTCCAGGGGCAGAGAATAAAAAAGCAGATTCATTGTCCAGACAAGGTGAAACAGCATGCCCTCAACTGGAAGAACAGAGAGCCATTATCCAACGAACAGGGTCTTCTGTTTAGTAACGGTGGATCAATTCTTAGGGCAAATTGCCAGCGAACGGTCTCCAGCCCGGTGGCAGATATGGGGCAATCAAAATGTTCAACGAACCCTCAAGCATGGCATCCCCATGCATGGAAATAGACTGTATCTGCCTACACACGACCTCCGCTTGAAGGCCTTTAACTGGTGCCATGATGCAGTCACCGCAGGGCATCCAGGACACCAAAAAACGTTACGACTAACGCAAAGACAGTTCTGGTGGAACGGAATGGCCAAAGATGTGAAAGAATGGGGGGATCAATGTGATGTGCTCCAGCAAAGGGAGAAGAGGCTAAGAGCAAAGGTATGCTGATGCCCCTGCCTACTCCATCGCAACCATGGCAAACAATCAGTTTGGACTTTGTCCTAGGTCTACCTATGGATCAGGGATGCAACACTATCTTAGTGGTGGTAGACAGTCTGACTAAGATGGGCCACTTTATCCCCTGCAAGAATCTGCCTATGGCAAGCCAGACCGCGCAATTGCTATTGACTCAGGTAGTAAGTCTATATGGTATCCCTAGGGTCATCATCTCAGACAGAGGTCTTCAATTCATTGCCCGCTTCTGTCATATGTGGTACAAGGCATTGCACATGGAAGATGCCTTGTCAACCAGTTTTCACCCACAGACGGATGGGCAAACTGAACAGTTGAATCAGACTCTCAAGAAATACTTAAGGTGTTATGCTGATGATGCTGCGGAATCATGGGTGTCCTTGCTTTGGCTGGCCGAACTATTGTATAACAATGTGTGGCATTGTTCCACAGGAGACACACCTTTCGGAGCTAACACAGGGTTTCACGCCAACACCGTGCCTTTGGTTATTCCGAGTGACATACAGAACCATCCTACCATGGGGGCACGGATGAAGGCTCTCCTAGGTATCCATCGAAAGATCAAAGGACATCTGGATCAGGCCAAGGCATCCTATGAAAAATGGGAGAATCGTCACCGACAAAACGGTCCTGAGTATCAGGTGGGAGACAAAGTCTGGCTCTCAACCAAGAACATACGGTTCCGGTATCGCAGTATATTCCATCCACGGTATATAGGTCCTTATCTCATCGTACGTAAGATAAATCCGGTGGCATATAAACTGAAATTACCTGCATCCTTAAGGATACATCCAGTTTTTCACTGCAGTTTACTGAAACCTGCGCGTATCGCTCGCCGCAAGGCTACACCCCCTGTGATGAGAGATGGGCCGCTGGAGTAGGAAGTACGCGAATCTTGGATTCCCGGTACCGCCAGGGTCGGCTGTGGTACTTAAGTGTCGTAGAAGGGATATCGGTCGGAGGACGATTCATGGGAACCGAGCCTAGGGGTTCATGCCCCCGTGCGCTGCGTCTGTTCTATTCTAGATGTCCAGGGAAGCCAGGTGCTAGGAGGCGCTTGGGAGGAGGGTGTACTGTCAGGAACGGACATCGGCGCCTACATTACAAATGGATAACATAACTACATTACCCAGAAGGCGTTCTGGGAGGACCTAAAAGACATTTAAACCACGTGACACGCAATCCGCGTCGTACGGAATTCTCTTTCCAAAGACGAACTGTGGTTGAGAGTCGAGTCATCCGTCTTGGTTCCCGCGGCTGACTCCTTTGCCTTTCTCCTCGTTTCCCGGCTGAGAAGCGAAGCTTCAGCTTGAGCCCCGTGATACGAGACGGCTCCTTTTTTTTATTCTGATCGAACCTGCTTGGTTGAGCAGGTCTGTGTTACTACCCTTCCCTCTTGCGGCTGCAGCGGGGAAGGGGAAAACGGCTTGGTGTTCCGAGCCGCTCTATTCTATTTCCGCAGCTGCAGTTAATCATTCTGCCGATTCAGAGTCTGGCGTGACTCACCAGGATTCTTCCCGGATTCAAAGTACCGCTCGGCTGAGCGCGAACTCAGGAGTTTCTTTCTGCTCTCTATTGAACTGAGGGAGGACCCGAATGTACTGGTAAGCTTAGACATCCTGGCTGGATGTGCTAAGACACAGACTGTGTTTTCTTTTGCGTTATTCTCTATAGACTGCCTTATCACTTGGAATAATTCTGTATTGCTAGATTGAGTTGGATTCTGGTGAAGTGTTCTGGAACTTTGATACGAACACCGATCTAAATTCTGAGAGGATCATTGAACTTACCCATTATCTCTTTGACTTTTCTTTTATACTCAAGCTAACAGCTAGCTTGAGTATAAAAGAAAAGTGGGTATTGTCTAGAAGAAAGGGAAGTGCGAGCTAGGGTACGTATGTGGCAGGCTTGGTTTGATAGGTTCATAGCATGAATATATGGTGGTGTCTATAACATCGGATTTGATTTTCTAGGAACAATTGATCCACATAATAAGAGAAGCATCTTATCATTTTGAGACGTTAGGGAAGGGTCCATCTCCGTAGCTGTTCATAAATAGGTGTGTCTTATATCAAGCGAGAAATGTTGAGATAGCTAGTAATTTGATTGTGCCTAACCATTGTATCTTCTAGTTTCAGGTGTCCCTTCCACTGCTGCTCCCTCCCTTTCCTATCCCTCGCTTGATTACCTCTATGCTCTGTGTGTCCATCACTAGTCAGAGTGTAGGGAAATCAGGAGGTGGACCCCTTTAAGCATCACCCTGATCTGAGGAGTTCGACCAGTTCGTGACAGTAACACTATTGTTCCAAAGTGAGATAGTGCATTTCAGCCTCAAAGGCAGCAATATCCTCGAATGGAACATTGCTAGCACCAGGATCTAAAGCAGGCCTCAGTAGCGTGGGAGGCGGTCAGTCTTTTATGAACTATCATGACCAACGCAATGTGATCCATACTACTTCCATCTTGGCAGAAATTATATTCAGGCACAGGCTCCCACTATAAAGTAGTGAGGACATTCCGATGCTGTGAACATCTTTTAATGCCTAAAGGAATGATGGTGAGTTTTACTTACCTTTTAAATTGGTAAAATGATGCCGTATTCCGGAAGACTTTTTTTTCTTTTTTTTTCTTCAGTCTCGGCAATTCAGAGAAGCTCTGTTGTGAAACACTGCCCCTGCTGGTTATTCAATATAATCTGCAGATTGAAAAGTCCACTGTTAGCACATTTAGTATAAGCAATATAACCAGATCAATACTATGGAGTCTGCTTTTTGTGTAAATAAACCGATAACTAGATATTTTTGACAGTCAAGTGACAGCGTACCCTTCTCACTTGCTTTCTTTCAGGATATAGTACACCTGTAGCAATTAAGCCAGCTGATAAGTTGAGAGAGGAAGGGTTATGCTACACTTAATGTGAATAATACAGACCCCCAGGATATAGCGGCATGGATTAGCAAATTTAGCAGCACAAATGTTGAAATTTAGCGGCACAAGTATGGAAATTTAGCGGCAATTTTACGGCATTTTATTTGGCAGTTTTTGCTACGACAAACACGGAAATCTTCGTTTTTGAGTTATTTAACCCCTTCGCTGCTGGCCCGTTTCCGCCGCTGTGCGGTAAACAAATGAACAGGGGCGGGCCATGACGAACCCCAGCCTTCATCAGCACACGAGCACCGTAGTGCATGACGGCTGGGGTTCGTCACCAGCATACAAGGGGTTAACAACATGAAGCTATGTATATTTGGTTTATTTACAATGTAGACTCTTTGTTTGGCTTCAAGGCTATATATATGGAATGCGGTCAGCCATCCCACACCAAAAGAGGTCAGTGTCAATGACCCCAGATATAGATGAGTGTACTGCTTCTGGGCCTACATGTTCAAAGTAGAGGCAAAGCTCTTGATCGGGAACTTCGCTGAAACCAGGGATGTCAGAATATGCACTCTTGTCCTTAGGCAGGATGCAGAGTCGTGCAGGATTGAAAAGGTGCACTTGCTTCAAGAACCCAATGCCTGGTTTGCCCCCTCCGCCCCATGTATTTGCCCGCCTTTTGCAGAGAATTTTCAAAAGCTTCATTAAGCTGGGCTGTTATCTTTTTTTTCTGTGTCAGACTTAATTTAGCCCCTGCAGTGGTCTGCAAAAATGGTTCTAGTGACTCCAGAGTGAGGACTGAATTGTTTGTTAGGTCAATGTGAAAGTACTCCAAATAATCATACACCTTCATTGTCACTGGTGTCTGACTCTGGAATAAGTCCATCAGATGTAAAATGTTTTGTCATTTTTCTGCCACAATGTCCAATTGCACTTTAATTCAGTTTCTTTGGTCGCTGTTCAAAATCTTTTGCAGATTTTCAAGGGAATCTGGGGGAGACTTGCTGAGTTGCATCTTAGACTCAACAAACCCAGCACAGGCCTTAAAATGCTTGCAATGGTACTGGAGAGCAGCAAACCAAGAATTCCACCGGGTACTGCAGGGGTTTGGTGCCATCCGTGGTTTCATCCCATGGTTCTCGGCAAGATGGTGCAGGTACCTTCTCTTTCTGCTAACGGCCATGTAAAAGATGCGCGAGAAGTACAGAAGGAAAGCATTTAGCTCCACAAAAGGCTTCCTAAATGACTCTCCAATAAGGTTCATTATGTGTGCCAAGCAGGTGATATGTATGGAGTTTGTGTACAGATATCGCAAAACAGTGTTGTATGCCTTGAGCATGTATGCCGCATTGTCTGTGTTAAAGGAAATAACGTCCTGAAAGGCTATGCTGTACTCTGTGAGCACCTTCACAACTGCTTGTGCTACAGTCCCATGGTTGCACTGTAAGAGGAACACGGTCTGCTAGGTGGGTGTGGATCTTACGTCCACCCTGCGCAGAGACCACTGCAAATAACACATTCAATACACAACGCCCTTAGACATCAGGTGCTTCATCAAATATAACACTGATCTTCTGATCTTGCAAGTGTTCTTTCAGCTCATTCTTTGCTACTATATATCTTTCTGGGAGATAACATTCTTTAAGCTGATGACTCCCAGGTATCGCTCCACCATTTCGTACTCGCTCATGGAGAAACTTGCGCAACACAGGGTGGTCGGTTTTGCTCAGCGTAATGTTCAGCGCTGTGCAGACATTGACCTACTCACTTATAATTTCCTGGTTTGAGGCACTGGCAGCTGTACTCTTTGTGAACAGTGAGTTCACAGTCATCTGACGGGCACGTTTTGGCGAAGAGTGAGGGTCTGGATCATCTGAACATCACAAAGTGTTTTTGGGACCGCATATGCATATCAACTGTGTGTTTCCAGATGTGGTCCACCGCCACATTGCACACACTGCAAAACTGCACACCACCATCAGCATGCATCACGGCGCTGTACTCTTTGGCACAATCTGCTGCAGTTATATGGGTAGGTAGATGTGATCGGTGCTTCACAGTCTTCACAGGCTGCAGAAACTTCTCCATCCTGCTTTTGTTGTAGTGGCTTGTTGCTCCCTTGGAATCCAAAAGATCTCAGGCTTGTGGCGCACTCACGTAGCTCACTTACAAATATATTTGGTGTTACTAGATGTGTTCCAAAGGGGAAAAGGACATTGCAATTGTTGGATGATAAGTTAAGAAAACGTAGGTTAAACGTGATTAAAAATGCGTGTAACTGTGAAGCAAAGTTGCATACATGGCACGTTAACATACAGGTAGGCAGAGGTCCTTCGCAGTGAAATGGCACATTTGTGTGGACCAGCTAGGCAACTTTGAGTCGTCTGTGGAGGGCAGTGAGGGTGTGAGGTAAACATAAAAAACATAAGGCAAAAGTGTTTTCACCCAAAAAACAACTGTGCCCCAAAGTGCCTGCATATAAAAAAATCACATTTGGGCAAAAACTGGAAGAAGGGGGAAGGATGAGCCACCTGTGAAGAAAGCGAAATCTATCCGCTCAAAACAAATTTGTACAAGTGTACTTTGTAGGAGCACATAAGCCCGGCATTTACACTGGGGGCAGGGGCCAACAGTGCTTAACGGGTGTCTAGGGAAAATCCCAAGATAGCCCCAAACCACCCCCAAGAAATACAAAAAACAAAATTACAAGTATGAAACCCACATGATCACGCCGAATCCCGTCACCAAACTATGCACAGCGCTCCCACCCATCGCAAATAGGACTTCACAAATATGGGTGGCGACCTCAAGCTTCTGCGCTTTAGCGTATGTGGTATTCATCTCCCCGGAAGTGTACAGAAACCAAAACGAACCCGTTCTATGCAGCAGAAAGCATATATTCGTTGCCAGACGGCCCAATGGCTTTTGAACCAGACAATCCTTCTCTCCGGGACTCTACAAAAAGAAGTAACAAGCATTTACAATGCAATAGGTCTTGCAGCATTAATGTTTGAGTTATTGGCATTGTGTAGGATAATGCGTTGCATGAAATTTTTAGCAAACTTTGAATTGGTGAGCAGTGAGAGTGTGTGCAAGAGTATGCTGTTCTTGAAAGCAGTGTGGTAGAGAGTGCAGGAATTTGGGTGACCTGAGCAATGTGGGTGATGCACCTCACGCACGGGGCTGACGCAGTTATTATTCACACAGCTCTGATGATGCACCTTAGGCACGGGCTCACAGCTGTTATTATTCACACAGCTCTGATGATGCACCTCACGCACAGGGGCTGATGCAGTTATTATTCACACAGCTCTGATGATGCACCTTGGGCACGGGCTCACAGCTGGTATTATTCACACAGCTCTGATGATGCACCTCATGCACGGGGCAGACGCAGTTATTATTTACACAGCACTGATGCACCTTAGGCACGGGCTCACAGCTGTTATTATTCACACAGCTCTGATGATGCACCTCCGGCACGGGCTCACAGCTGTTATTATTCACACAGCTCTGATGATGCACCTCACGCACGGGGCTGACGCAGTTATTATTAACACAGCTCTGATGATGCACCTTAGGCACGGGCTGACGCAGTTATTATTCACACAGCTCTGATGATGCACCTTAGGCAAGGGGCTGACGCAGTTATTATTTACACAGCTCTGATGATGCACCTTAGGCACGGGCTCACAGCTGTTATTATTCACACAGCTGTGATGATGCACCTCACTCATGGGGCTGACTCAGTTATTATTCACACAGCTCTGATCATGCACCTTACGCGCGGGATGACACTGTTATTATTCACACAGCTCTGATGATGCACCTCACGCACGGGGCTGACGCTGGTATTTACAGAGCTCTGATGATGCACCTTAAGCACGGGCTCACAGCTGTTATTATTCACACAGCTCTGATGATGCACCTCCGGCACGGGCTCACAGCTGTTACTATTCACACAGCTCTGATGATGCACCTCACGCATGGGCTCACAGCTATTATTCACACAGCTCTGATGATGCACCTCAGCACGGGGCTTACAGCTGTTATTATCCACACAGCTCTGATGATGCACCTCGGGCACGGGGCTGACAGTTATTATTCACACAGCCCTGATGATGCACCTCAGGCATGGGCTGACAGCTGTTATTATTCACACAGCTCTGATGATGCACCTCCGGCACGGGCTCACAGCTGTTATTATTCACACAGCTCTGATGATGCACCTCACGCATGTGCTCACAGCTATTATTATTCACACAGCTCTGATGATGCACATCAAGCACAGGGCAGACGCAGTTATTATTCACACAGCTCTGATGATGCACCTCACGCACGGGGCTGACGCCTCCTGAAAGTGCCTGTATTTCAGCTAAACGACTACATAGTTTCCAGAGTCAATAAACTGTCATGCAACAGGGAATATTGAAACAGCTGAGCTAGACACGCTGCACAGATATCGCGTCTAAAACCACAACTTTGCATATTAACGCACGGAAAGGAATGGAACCACATACTTTAGGTTACCCGCTTGTGTACACAGTATTCTACAGTTTATGTCGTGTACATGTACAGCCTCGTTATAAGAATGAAGCAAAAATGCATTAAATTCAACAATGTTGATACAGATGGGCAGAGTGAGTGTGTCTGCAGCAAAACCCTGCAAATCTGGCACCTTAGGCACGGGCCCACAGCTGTTATTATTCATACAGCTCTGATGATGCACCTTAGGCAAGGGGCTGACACAGTTATTATTCACACAGCACTGATGCACCTTAGGCACGGGCTCACAGCTTTTATTATTCACACAGCTCTGATGATGCACATCCGGCACGGGCTCACAGCTGTTATTATTCACACAGCTCTGATGATGCACCTCACACACGGGGCTGACGCAGCTATTATTCACACAGCTCTGATGATGCACCTCAGGCACGGGCTGACGCAGTTATTATTCACACAGCCCTGATGATGCACCTCAGGCATGGGCTCACAGCTGTTATTATTCCCACGGCTCTGATGATGCACATCACGCACAGGGCAGACGCAGTTATTATTCACACAGCTCTGATGATGCACCTCACGCACGGGGCTGACGCCTCCTGAAAGTGCCTGTATTTCAGCTAAACAACTACATAGTTTACAGAGTCAATAAACTGTCATGCAACAGGGAATATTGAAACAGCTGAGCTAGACACGCTGCACAGATATCGCGTCTAAACCCACAACTTTGCATATTAACGCACGGAAAGGAATGGAACCACACACTTTAGGTTACCCGCTTGTGTACACAGTATTCTACAGTTTACCTCGTGTACAACTGAAGCAATACAATTTTTTAATACATGTACAGCCTCGTTATAAGAATGCAGCAAAAATACATTAAATTCAACAATGTTGATACAGTTGGGCAAAGTGAGTGTGTCTGCAGCTAAACACTGCAAATCTGCAGGCGCATTTAGTTTATCGCCCTACACTAAATCCAGAAATAATAAACTGACATGCACAGAGTGCATTCATTTTAAAGGGTTACCATGGCATTGCAATGACTGTCTGTGTAACTGTCCTACGTGTTGCTTCCCGGGCTCTGCAGCCGCCTCCGCCCAGGGACATGCCTTTCAGCAGCGGTTAAGGCTGGAAGTGGGGACCCGTGCCAACCCCGCTCGGTGCCAGCCATGCACAGCCGCGCCCATCCCTGCAATCCCCATAGACCAAGGCAGCCTCCACCTTTCCTCGTGCCCCTTCTCCCTTACCTCCTGCCCCTCCGGTACCACTGCAGCTCTCAGGCCTTAGCAACACAGCCTAGCGGTGCGCCGCTCCCCGCCTCAGGGCTTGCCGGGAGTCGTCGTTCATGAGTCAGAGAGTAGTCCCAGTTTCCGCACGAGCTCGGACTACATATCCCATGGTGTCGTGCGACCGGCGGCCGACGAGCCTGCAGGCAGCATGCGCGTGCTGGGGGGGATCAACACGTGACGCAGGGACAATTGACTGGGAGTGGGCGAGGAGGGCAATTCAAGTCGTCCAGTCGGTCTCTGGGCTTTTCTTTTAATTGACTGGCAGTTTTCAGATTGTAAACATGAAGACGGACAGTAGGATTAGGGGGACAACGGAGAGGTAGTACACATCAAGGGAGGCGATTGACAGCAGTGTAGACGGGGTACACTGAAGAGACTTGCAGAAGTCCGAAGTGACGGTAAGTGGGCCTTAATTGTAGGGGGGGAGGTCGGTGCGCTTGTGTGTGTGTGTGTGTGTGCCCGCGTGTGTGTGTGTATGTATGTGTGCAACGGCAGGGTGTCGTCTCTGTATGTGTGCGTGCTCTTATGTGTGTCTGTGCGTGCGCATGCGTGTGTGTGTGTGTGTGTGTGTGTGTGTTGGAGATTCCCGGGAGACAGGAGATGGCCACGGCGTGCGCATTCTCGCGCGCGCGGCCCGCTCCGATCCGCTTTTGGAAGATGCGCCTAGCCATCTCTTGTCACCCTCGAAAGCTGCATCGCTCACAATAGGTCTCTGGTGAGACCTCGCTTTCGCCCGGCTAACGCCACGAGACCTAAAAAGAGTTACAGGTGGCTTGGATAGCCCTTCCCATGGCACCGGTCCCACATCACTGCCACCTCCCGCACTACGCCTCTTTAATTAATCTTAAAAATTAATGACAGCAGGGAGCATCAAGACCCGGGATAAGGACAGTATACCACAAAATGTCTCAGTGAGCCTTTTACAGTGCGACCAATTGGGGTTTAGATACTATAACTGCTCCAGATTTGTACAGATGTATATGCCATGTTACACTGGGAGCCACTGTGTACCTCGAGTGTATGTATTTTGACTATGAAAAAACACACATTCACGTTTTGTTAAGACTTTGTCTTTTGTGTTTGAAATGTGCAAAGTGCTGCAAATATCTTTCATAGAATAAGATGTCCCGGTATACTGTCATTCATTTAGGGTACCTTATGTGATTAAGAAGCAACGTGATGATGCATCTATGCCCTGTTAGTTTTTTGGACTGGATGTTTGTAACGTCCCAAATGTGCATGCACCGTCTAGTTCGGTCATACGGTGTTCCACTGAGGCATTTAATTTGGACTAAAAAGTGATTCCAATACATATGCTCGGCGATGCAGTTGTCGTGCACGTTTTTAATGTCCTTGTATTATTAATACATCCCTAGTACATGTGCACATGGCTGATTATTATTCACCTATATACCATGTCAGAGCGACATTACGGTACGGGAACGCTGTTACGCTTCCTTGATTCCCGCAGCCGGCACCTTCTAACAACTAGTGGACTACGATTACCAAGATCCCCGGCGATATGTCCATGTCCATTTCCCATCGACACGCCCCCGTGCTTTTATTTTTTCTCTACGAGGGTGGCGCCCACTCGCTGATCTGATTCTCAGGCACGAACAACTACGGACTCCGATCTCTGAAGGTTTCAAGTAAGTGGTCCCCAGGCTGTCTCTATCTATTGACGCTGCATGGCTAACGTGTCCAAAAAAATAATCCCTTGGTCTCCGCTTCTTCACAGCTGGTAGCGGCAGATTGATTCCCGCCCCGCCGCTTTGAACTTCCCGCGGCCCGGCTTACTCCAAACGAGCACATTTTAGGTGCAGGTAGGAGACGCTCATGTTGTGATGCATTTGCCCAATTACCTGACGCGTGGCCGTTTTTGCGCTAGAGCCTGATGTTTCCGCTATGTGTTTTTGTCCCTCAGCCTTCCACAATAAAAAAAGAGAATGTGAGCCTCCACCAAATCAGACATATCGCCCAGGTTGCCCCGGATCCTGGCACTATTGACACTGCATCCAGGTACTTGGTTCACCTTTTCCTATTCCGTCCCTGCGCCCTATCTAACTGTACACACCCACGTACTGATAGTTTCCACCCTTGTTTTTGCAGAAAGATCCAGTGATTCTTTCTACTTCTCTCCACGCAGCCATTGTGTTGGCTGAGAAGGTAAACTAATTTACTTATGGGTAGCTAGTCAGAGAGTAATCTCTTTCCTTTGTTTAAATAAATACTATATATACAGCTGCTGACACCCTCCCAAAATTCCCTTTCAGGTACACCCTTACCCAGTCCTCGTCCTGAGGAGAACCTAGACTTAATAAGGTTCGAAACGCGTTGACCCCCAGCCTGTGTCAAGAACAAAGGGTGCAGCTAGGGACAAATTCAGACCACTTATGTGGGCCCTATCTGTCATTTCTTATAAATCATTACCCACAGGTGTTGTGTGACAGGCAGGCAAATCCATCCTAGATCCGCCTTGCTCACTGGTTTTGTTACCAAAGGACTGGTTCATTTTACTCATAAATTGCAAAAAAAATTCCAAATTGCAATTATTGTGCTATTTAATTTGTTTTGAAGTACAGTAGTTGGTGTCACCATAAGATTTTGTTGATTATTTTCCTTAAGTGTAAGTTTCCTTTATTGTTATATTTTTGTATATATTGTATATATTTTTCCATGTTTTTTCACTAACTGTTTTGATGGAGTGTCTATTTGATGTCATGTGTTTTGATGAAATAATACAAATTTACTCTTAAAATACAATAAATATGTTTGGAAATATATAACCTCTTGGCTACACAGTACGGTCGGGCTGTGTTGTTTCATAACCTATTATTAATAACCCTGATCAGCCAATCTGCTCTGTTTTGTGATTATTGAGGTCCAGGCTGATTAGTAGTAGGACCCCACACCTCTATTGTGCACACTCTTTAAAAACCACAGCACCCCCATGTGCCCCTGGGCCTGCATAACCAGCTGGCCCCAAAAGAATGCCCCCCTGCGACCGCCGCACACCGGGCATGCGGTGGGTGACAAAACTTAGCTGTGTCCTGCACCGGCTCTTGAACCCGCAGATTCTTCCCTCTGGGACTCTACAAAAAGAAGAAAAAAGAGTTACAGGAGGCCTGGATTGCCCTTCCCATGGCACCTGTCCCACATCACTGCCACCTCCCGCATTACGCCTCTTTAAAAACCACAGCACCCCCATGTGCCCCCTGGCCCCGCATAACCAGCTGGCCCCAAAAGAATGCCCCCCTGGGAACCGGGCATGAGGTGGGGACAAAACTTACCTGTGCGCAGGGGTGGCTCTGAACCAGCAGATCCATCCCTCCGGGACTCTACAAAAAGAAGAAAAAAGAGTTACAGCAGGCTTGACGCTGCGGCCTTCCCATGGCACCTGTCCCACCTCATTGCTACCTCCTGCACGAGGACTCTTTAAAAACCACATCACGCATAACCAGCTGACCCCAAAAGAATGCTTTGTGATGTCAGAGCCCCACTGGACCAATTGTCCTTGTGGAAGCTGACCACACAGGAGGATGAGATATCATAAGTTATGCAGTAGGTTACTATCTGTATTCATGACAGTAAGGCAAATAGGAAAGGGAATGGTAAAGGACTGTGAACCAGTAAAAGCACTGGGGCCTTTTTGAAAGTGGGATGGAGATACAAAGACAGAGGGAGTAGTTTCTGTCCTCTAACTCCAGTTCTGTAGTGGGGATATCTCTGTTATAGTCATAATCTAGTGAATAGTCCCGCCCATGTGCGTGGACCCCGGCAATCAAAAATAATCTCTTAAGTTGTCAAAACATGCAGAAACTGCAAAGACACTTAAGAGAGAATTTAAAGACAAATAATGCAGCCTATATCCACAGGCTACACTGTCCAGTACTTCAACTAGAAATTCCACCAAACACCACCACACACAACACAGCCTACCCAGTTTCTACTGTAGAGAAACTTGCCTCTACCAGTAAAAGACTCTGGAATGATAGAGAGGAAGGCTTGGACAGACAAGCCCCATAGGCTGCCATTATGTGGCTTAAATAGGATACTGTGTCTTTAAGAGAACTTTCCAGAACTTTCTCCCAGTATCCCAGAATGCACAGCAGGTCCCTTTTACTTTCAGTTCTTTTTGAAGGCGTAGCACGCCAGACCTGTAGCATTCCTTACATGAATAATTATCTCCACCGGGGAGGAGGGCGGGCACTTATGACTAACAGAGATACCCCCACTACAGAACTGGAGTTACAGGACAGAAACTACTCCTTCTGTAGTAGCGGATCTCTGTGTATAGTCATAATCTAGTGAGTAGAATGGCAAGCCCATCCCCACACCAAAGCGGCGGTGGAGAAAAGAAATTAACACCACTATTGTGCGAACAAATTCCGCAGCGAAGCCTGCCCAACCTGAGCATCTGCCCTGGCATCAGTGTCCAGACAGTAATGCTTAGCAAAGGTATGAACCGACTTTCAAGTGGCCGCCTTGCAGATCTCTGCAATCGGAACATTACGGAGCAAATCTGTCGTGGCAGCTTTTCCCCTGGTGGAATGAGCCTTAGGTTTACCCCCTAAGGTCTTATTAGCTTTTTGGTAACACAACTGTATGCAGGACACAATCCACCTAGAGATGGACTGCTTAGAGGTAGCAAGACCTGTCCTGACCGATCCATAATTGACAAATAATTGGTCTGACCTACGAATATCTTTGGTTTTATGCAGATAAAACTTCAACACCCTCCTAACATCCAGGGAATGTAGAGCCCTTTCCGCTGGAGATGAAGGATTCTGAAAGAACGTAGGCAACGTTATGGTCTGGTTTACATGAAAATCAGAAATAATCTTGAGTGAAATTTAGGGTGAGTACGCATAACAACCTTAGCAGCATGAAATACAGCATAAGGTTCTTGGCAACACAACGCCTGAATTTCACTCACCCTGCGGGCCGATGTAATGGCCTCGAGGGACGCCGCCTTCAAGGACAGGTGCTGCAACGAAGCCTTATGAATAGGTTCAAAAGGTTCCTTCATCAATCTGGACAGCACCACATTCAATTCCCATGAAGGCGAAGGAAGCCTGACAACAGGGAACACTTTCTTCAAGCCTTCCCAAAAATCTTTGATCACAGGGATCTGGAAGAAGGAAGTCTGTGAAGGGCATTTCCTGTAGGCAGTCAATGCAGCTAGATGAACCTTAATGGAATGAACATTAAGGCCAGACTGTGCCAAATGTAGAAGGTAAGAAAGGATGACGTCTTCCTTGCATGTCGTCGGGTCATGGTTCTTAGACTGGCACCAGATACAGAATCTCTTCTACTTGTAAGCATAGGAAGTCCGATTGGAAGGTCTTTTAGACTCCTTCAGTATGTCCATGCAATTCTCGGGTAGATTTAGATGGCCATATTGCACTCTCTCAGGAGCCATGCCGCCAAACTCACAGACGAGAGGTTGGGGTGCAACATCTGCCCCCCGAACTTGGTGAGAAAGTCCGGCCTGCACGGCAGCCGAATGTGAGGAAGGAGAGACCGGCGAAGCAGGTCCGTGAACCACCACTGTCTGGGCCATTCCGGGGCAATGAGTATCATCCGAGCCCTGGACCGGGCCAGCTTGATGAGTACCGCCGGAATCAGGGGAATGGGTCAAGTCAAGTCAAGTCAAGTTAGAATTTGTCTAGCGCACTACTCACCCAGAGGGTCTCAAGGCGCTTGAGGGAGGGGGGGGGGGGTGGGGGGGGGGGGGGTAACGTTACTTATCAAATATCCAAGTTTTGAGTTGTTTTCTGAAGGAGAGGTGGTTCTGTGTAAGGCGGAGGTGGGTGGGGAGAGAGTTCCAGGTCTTGGCCGCTAAGTAGGAGAAGGATCTTCCTCCCATGGTGGATCTTTGGATGCGTGGAATCGCGGCGAGGGCTTGATTGGATGATTGTAGTTGGCGGGTGGGGGTGTAGAAGGTCAGGTGCGTGTTGAGGTATTTGGGTCCTAGGTCGTAGAGGGCTTTGTGTGCGTGGGTGAGTAGACGGAACGTTATTCTCTTGTTGAAGGGGAGACAGTGGAGGTCTCTCAGGTGACCTGATATGTGAGCTTGGCGGGGGATGTCTAGGATAAGTCTGGCTGAGGCGTTCTGAATGCGTTGGAGTTTTTCTGTAATTTGGCTGTTCCGGAGTAAAGGGTGTTTCCGTAGTCCAGTCGGCTTGTGACAAGTGCTTGGGTGACCGTCTTTCTTGTTTCGGTGGGGATCCAGCGGAAGATTTTTTTGAGCATACGTAGGATGCTAAAGCATGATGATGAGATGGCGTTGACTTGTCTGGTCATCGAGAGGGAGGAGTCCAGGATGAAGCCCAGGTTACGTGCATGGTCCGTTGGTTTGGGTGCGATGCCCAAGGCCGGTGGCCACCATGAGTCATCCCAAGCGGAGGGGGATGATCCTAAGATGAGGACTTCCGTTTTCTCTGAATTCAGTTTTAAACGGCTGTTCTTCATCCACTCGGCTACTTCTTGCATCTCTTTGTGTAGGTTGGTTTTGGCAGTGTTTGGGTCTTTGGTGAGGGAGAGGATCAGCTGGGTGTTGTCTGCGTAGGAGATGATGTTGAGGTTGTGTTGGCGCGCGATGGATGCGAGGGGACTCATGTATACGTTGAAGAGGGTGGGACTGAGTGAAGATCCTTGTGGTACGCCGCAGATGACTTCACTGGCCTCCGATCTGAAAGGGGGGGAGGCGGACTTTCTGGGTTCTTCCTGCGAGGAACGAGATGATCCAGTCCAGTGCTTTTCCTTGTATCCCGACGTTGCTGAGGCGTTGTATCAGGGTGCTATGGCAGACTGTGTCGAAGGCTGCGGAGAGGTCCAGTAGGATGAGGGCAGCTGTTTCTCCATTGTCAAGTAGTGTTCGAATGTCGTCTGTGGCGGCGATGAGGGCGGTCTCGGTGCTGTGTTTGGCTCTGTGATGGGTCGAGGGAGCCGTTAGATTCGAGGAAGGCGGCGAGCTGACTGTTGACGGTTTTCTCAATGACTTTGGCAGGAGCGAAATGGGGCGGTAGTTCTTAAGTTCGGTGGGGTCTGCTGTGGGTTTTTTCAGGAGAGCGCGGAGTTCGGCATGTTTCCAGCTTTCTGGGAAGGTAGCAGTGTTGAGGGAGCAGTTGATGACATCTCAGAGATGGGGTGCGATGATGGAGTCTGCTTTGTTGAAGATGTGGTGGGAACATGGGTCGGTTGGCGATCCGGAGTGGATGGAGTTCATCAAGCGGATGGTGTCTTCAATGCTGATTGGGTTCCAGGCGCAAAGGATGTCGGAGGGGGGCTTTGGTTCGGAGGTGAGGGGGGTGGACTGGTCGCCAAAGCGGTTATGTATGTCAGCGATTTTGTTGTGGAAGAACGAGGCTAGAGAGTCGCAGAGGTCTTGAGAGGGAGTGATGTTGTTGGTGTCGGCGGTGGGGTTGGTAAATTCTTTGACGATGTTGAATAGTTCCTTGCTGTTGTGGGTGTTGTTGTCGAGTCGATTCTTAAATGCGGATTTCTTGGTGGATCGGATCAGCTGGTGGTGTTTTCGGGTGGCGTTCTTGAAGGTGGTCATGTTGTCAGTGGTTGGGTTTTTTTGCCAGGCTTTCTCGAGGGTGCAGCAGATCTTTTTGGATTTCTTAAGGTCGTCATTGAACCAGGGGGCTTTTTGCTACCTAGCTTGGTTAGATGGTTTTTCAAGGGTGCTAATTCGTCTGCGCTGTGAGTGATCCATTGTGTGAGGTTGATGGCTGCTTGATTTCGGTCCAATGATTTGGCGGGAGGGTTTTGGTAAAGCGATGTGAAGAGCTGGTCGGTGGTAATTTTGTTCCAGTTTCTGCGGGGGATTGGTTGTGGGTGGTGGTGGGTCGTGTTTTTTTTGTAGCTGAAGTGAACGCAGCTGTGGTCCGTCCAATGGAGACCTGTGGCGTGATTGAAGGAGATGTACTTGCTGGAGGAGAAGATTGGGTCGAGCGTGTGTCCGGCCTAGTGGGTGGGGGTGTGTACCAGTTGTTTGAGTCAGAGATTGGCGAGGTTGTCCAGAAGGGTGGTGGTGTTGCTGTCGTTGTTCTTTTCCAGGTGAAAGTTGAGGTCTCCTAGTAGAATGTAGTCCTCGGAGGGGAGGGAGTGTGGGCTGATGAAGTCTGCAATGTCTTTGCTGAATTGTGTGCGGGGTCCTGGGGGTCTGTAGATGAGGGTGCCTCTGAGTGTGGTCTTATGGTCGGTGTGAATCTGGAAGTGAAGGTGTTCGGAGGTTGAGATGTTGTCGTCGGAACTGGTCGTGATGCGGATGGTGTTTTTATGGACGATGGCGATGCCTCCTCCTGTTTGGTTGGTGCGGTCCTTTTGGATGATCTTGTAGCCGTCCGGGATGGCTATGGCAATGTCGGGTGCTGATGAGGCGTTCATCCAGGTTTCTCTGAGAAAGGCGACGTCCGGCGTTGTGGTGTCTAGTAAGTTCCATAGTTCAGTGGCATGTTTGTGGACCGAGCGGGTGTTGAGCAGGATGCACTTCAGGTGGTTAGTGTCGGAGTTCTGTTTGGTGTTTGTGGATTTGGTGTGGGTCCTGATGCAGTCTAACTTGCAGGAGTGGCAGGTGAAGGGTCCATGGGTGTGTCCTGGGGCGGCTTGTTAGCAGTCTGGGAGACGTCGTGTGTTGAGTGCAGAGAGGGTTGCGGCGTCGTACGTTATGCAGGTGGAGTGGATTGTGCGGGGACCAGGGGATCTGGCGATGGGTGCGGGCCGGGCGCGAACGGGAGTAGACGGGCTTACCATTGGCGCGCCTTCGGCGCGCATAGGGCGCGTTCTGCTGCGCTTGGAGGCTGCGCGCAAATGCATCCGTCATAAGTGGAGAGTGTAGGGGGGTGGAGCGAGGGAGGAGCAGCTGGGAGGCGGGAATGATTACAAAAGCAGTGACAGCAATGCAATATAGCGCTACGATAGCAGTCAGCCACAAACAATAATACAAGCAATGAGGGCAATGCAATATAGCGCTACGATACCAGTCAGCCACAAATTATAATACAGGCAATGAGGGCAATGCGCAAATTGGTTAATGGCAGCAATGAGCACAATAGCGCTACGATACCAAGTGGCCAGGGAGCGTGTGGGGAGCGACCGCTTCTGAACGAGTCAGGACGGTCACAGCGCTGAGACAAACGGCACGATCCTTAGCTATCTGTGGGAGGGAGGAGCAGCTGGGAGGCGGGAGCGGGGTGGAGAGACGGGCTAGGAGGCACAACAACAAAATGGCAGCAAAAACAAAAGTGAAACAGGACGAGATTGGGGCACAGTCTGGGATGTCGCTAAGATATGGGCAGAGGCACCGGCACAATCAGGCACAAATGATTACAAAAGCAGTGCAAACAATGCAATATAGCGCTACGATATCAGTCAGCCACAAACAATAAAACAAGCAATGAGGGCAATGCAATATAGCGCTACAATACCAGTCAGCCACAAATGATAATACAGGCAATGAGGGCAATGCGCAAATTGGTTAATGGCAGCAATGAGCACAATAGCGCTACAATATCAAGTGACCAGGGAGCGTGTGGGGAGCGAACGCTTCTGAACGAGTCAGGAAGCGTACAGAAAGCTGTTCGACCAGTTGATCCATAACGCATTCCCCAGCGTCCCCTGCTGGTAGTACCTGGAGCCGAAGTCTCGGCATTTGCTGTTTTCGGTGGTGGCCAACAGATCTACGTCTGGAGTCCCCCACCTTGCGAAGACTTCTCCTAGTACTTCACCGTTTATGACCCATTTGTGGTTTTCCTGAATCAGTCTGCTCAGTGCGTCCGCCTGAACATTCTGCACACCTGGCAGATGGGTAGCCGTTATCGTCAGTCCTCTAGCCAGCAGCTAGTGCCAGATCGCCTGCGCCTCCTGTGACAGAGTGCGTGATCTCGACCCCCCCTGCTTGTTGAGGTAATACATCGTGGTCATATTGTCCATCTGTACAAGCAGAGTTGGTCTGGAAGGATGGATGAAAGGCCTTCAGTGCCAAGTGAACAGCTCTGAGTTCCAGGAAATTGATGTGATACGTGGCCTCCATCGGGGACCACGTTCCTTGAATCTGTAGGCTTCCGGAGTGCGCTCCCCAGCCGTGGAGAGACGCATCCGTCACGATAGTCTGCGTGGGAATGTCTTTGTGGAAGGGAACCCCTCTGAGGAGATTCTCCACTGAACACCACCACTTCAGAGACTGAAGAGCATGCAGAGACAGTCGTATCTTGTCGTCCCAAGATCCTCTCCTCTGATCCCACTGGTCTTCCAAGCACTCCTGCAGTGGCCTCATGTGCAGCCGTGCGTGTGGCGTCAGGAAGATACAAGAGGCCATCGATCCCAGTAGAGAAGACACCGTCCTCACTGTTGTAGATGGAGTGGTCATAAGAGCCTGAGCCTTCCGAAGGAGTGATAAACGTCGCTCTTTCGAAGGAGACACGCTTGCTGACAGCGTATTGATGGAGGCTCCCAAGTACTGAATGCACTGGACCGGAGTCGGGACAGACTTGGACATGTTGATGTGCAACCCCAGCTTGTTCAAGAGAACGCACGTCTTCTGGAAGTGTGCTCGCGCTTCTGAGAAGGAGGAGGCCTTGATCAGCCAATCGTCCAGGTACGGGTAAACAAACACCTTGTTCTTCCTCAGGTGTGCTGCTACCACCGCCATGCACTTCGAGAATGTTCTCGGCGCAGACTTTAGTCCAAATGGGAGTACTGTGTATTGATAATGATGGGCGCCGACTTGGAACCGCAGGAACTTCCTGTGTTTGTGTGCAGTGGGCACATGGAAGTACGCATCCTGTAGGTCTATAGCACATAGCCAGTCTCCCTGTTGCAACTGAGGATAAATCTGATGCAACAACAGCATGCAAAACCTTTCCCTGCGAATCCATTTGTTTGTTGCCTGTCGCAAGTCCAGAATGGGCCTGAACTCGTTCTTGTCCTTCTTGCAAACCAGGAAGAACCGGGAGTACAGACCTCTTCCTCTCTGAGACAGAGGTACGTCTTCTATTGCCCTTTTCCTTAACAGGATATCTGCCTCCTCCTGAAGCTCGCGCAGTTGAAACTGCGAGCTGACCGGTGGAATTGCTGGAGGCGGGCTGATGAACCGAAGACTGTATCAATTGCAAACAATATTCAGCACCCACTTGTCCTGAGTAATTTTTCTCCACTCTGCCAGAAAAAAATTGAATGCTTCCCCCTACCGGAGTGGGTAACAGATCCGGGGGAAGTACGTGCTCAGGGCCTAGACCCGGCCGGGCCTTTAGTCGCTGGTGCCGACTGTTGGCCTCCTCTGCCCTTCGGGCGTTTCTGGAACGGCTTACGGAACTGTTGATGTTGCTGCGGCTGTCCCGAACCTTGGCCACGTCCTCTGCCCTGCCCACCGAACCGCCGTTGGAATGGGCAGTACGACTTCTTCGCTTCTTTGGGCTTCTCTAGACCCACAGCCGTGAGTGTCTCGGCCTCCGCCTTCATGCGGGCCATTTCGTCATCCGCATGTTTCCCAAACAGGGTTTCGCCAGAAAATGGAAGGTTGGCTACCCTTTGCTGTGCGTCTGGTTTCGGAGACGTAAGGCGGAGCCAGGCATGACGTCGCTGGTTAATCCCATGGCAAAAGCTATGAGCCGCTAAAAGGGATGAATCTGCTGCGGCGCTGATAATTTGATTCGCTACCAGCATCCCCTCGTTTAGCACCTCCTGGAAATCTTCCCGCCTATCGCGAGACAAGTGTTCCGCAAACTGTTGGAGGGAGTCCCAGAGTGCGCTGTCGTAGCGCCCCAACAAAGCTGTGGCACGCGCAGCCTTCATAGAGGTCGCCGATGTTCCACATTCTTTCCTTCCAGCTGAATCCATCCATCTAGACTCTTTGTCGGGGGAACCATGGATGACGGGGTGGTGGCATGTTGTTTGCGGGCCCCCGTCACAATCACAGAATCCGGAGTAGGTTCCACCCTTAGAAAGGCCGGGTTTGAATCGGGAGCCAGATACTTTCTCTGCAATCTCAATGTTGCCGCCTTAGTTACCGCAGGGGTAGTACCTGGAGCCGAAGTCTCGGCATTTGCTGTTTTCGGCGGTGGCCAACAGATCTACGTCTGGAGTCCCCCACCTTGCGAAGACTTCTCCTAGTACTTCATCGTTTATGACCCATTCGTGGTTTTCCTGAATCAGTCTGCTCAGTGCGTCCGCCTGAACATTCTGCACACCTGGCAGATGGGTAGCCGTTATCGTCAGTCCTCTGGCCAGCAGCCAGTGCCAGATCGCCTGCGCCTCCTGTGACAGAGTGTGTGATCTCGACACCCCCTGCTTGTTGAGGTAATACATCGTGGTCGTATTGTCCATCTGTACAAGCAGAGAGTTGGTCTGGAAAGATGGATGAAAGGCCTTCAGTGCCAAGTGAACAGCTCTGAGTTCCAGGAAATTGATGTGATACGTGGCCTCCATCGGGGACCACGTTCCTTGAATCTGTAGGCTTCTGGAGTGCGCTCCCCAGCCGTGGAGAGAAGCATCCATCACGATAGTCTGCGTGGGAATGTCCTTGTAGAAGGGAACCCCTCTGAGGAGATTCTCCACTGAAAACCACCACTTCAGAGACTGAAGAGCATGCAGAGACAGTCGTATCTTGTCGTCCCAAGATCCTCTCCTCTGATCCCACTGGTCTTCCAAGCACTCCTGCAGTGGCCTCATGTGCAGCCGTGCGTGTGGCGTCAGGAAGATACAAGAGGCCATCGATCCCAGTAGAGAAGACACCGTCCTCACTGTTGTAGATGGAGTGGTCATAAGAGCCTGAGCCTTCCGAAGGAGTGATAAACGTCGCTCTTTCGAAGGAGACACGCTTGCTGACAGCGTATTGATGGAGGCTCCCAAGTACTGAATGCACTGGACCGGAGTCGGGACAGACTTGGACATGTTGATGTGCAACCCCAGCTTGTTCAAGAGAACGCACGTCTTCTGGAAGTGTGCTCGCGCTTCTGAGAAGGAGGAGGCCTTGATCAGCCAATCGTCCAGGTACGGGTAAACAAACACCTTGTTCTTCCTCAGGTGTGCTGCTACCACCGCCATGCACTTCGAGAATGTTCTCGGCGCAGACTTTAGTCCAAATGGGAGTACTGTGTATTGATAATGATGGGCGCCGACTTGGAACCGCAGGAACTTCCTGTGTTTGTGTGCAATGGGCACATGGAAGTACGCATCCTGTAGGTCTATAGCACATAGCCAGTCTCCCTGTTGCAACTGAGGGTAAATCTGATGCAACAACAGCATGCAAAACCTTTCCCTGCGAATCCATTTGTTTGTTGCCTGTCGCAAGTCCAGAATGGGCCTGAACTCGTTCTTGTCCTTCTTGCGAACCAGGAAGAACCGGGAGCACAGACCTCTTCCTCTCTGAGACAGAGGTACGTCTTCTATTGCCCTTTTCCTTAACAGGATATCTGCCTCCTCCTGAAGCTCGCGCAGTTGAAACTGCGAGCTGACCGGTGGAATTGCTGGAGGCGGGCTGATGAACCGAAGACTGTATCAATTGCAAACAATATTCAGCACCCACTTGTCCTGAGTAATTTTTCTCCACTCTGCCAGAAAAAATTGAATGCTTCCCCCTACCGGAGTGGGTAACAGATCCGGGGGAAGTACGTGCTCAGGGCCTAGACCCGGCCGGGCCTTTAGTCGCTGGTGCCGACTGTTGGCCTCCTCTTCCCTTTGGGCGTTTCTGGAACGGCTTACGGAACTGTTGATGTTGTTGCGACTGTCCCGAACCTTGGCCACTTCCTCTGCCCTGCCCACCGAACCGCCGTTGGAATGGGCAGTACGACTTCTTCGCTTCTTTGGGCTTCTCTAGACCCACAGCCGTGAGTGTCTCGGCCTCCGCCTTCATGCGGGCCATTTCGTCATCCGCATGTTTCCCAACAGGGTTTCGCCAGAAAATGGAAGGTTGGCTACCCTTTGCTGTGCGTCTGGTTTCAGAGACGTAAGGCGGAGCCAGGCATGACGTCGCTGGTTAATCCCATGGCAAAAGCCATGAGCAGCTAAAAGGGATGAACCTGCTGCGGCGCTGATAATTTGATTCGCTACCAGCATCCCCTCGTTTAGCACCTCCTGGAAATCTTCCCGCCTATCTCGAGACAAGTGTTCCGCAAACTGTTGGAGGGAGTCCCAGAGTGCGCTGTCGTAGCGCTCCAACAAAGCTGTGGCACTCGCAGCCTTCATAGAGGTCGCCGATGTTCCACATTCTTTCCTTCCAGCTGAATCCATCCATCTAGACTCTATGTCGGGGGAACCGTGGATGACAGGGTGGTGGCATGTTGTTTGCGGGCCGCCGTCACAATCACAGTATCCGGAGTAGGTTCCACCCTTAGAAAGGCCAGGTTTGAATCGGGAGCCAGATACTTTTTCTGCAATCTCAATGGTGCCACCTTAGTTACCGCAGGGGTGAGGAAAAGGTCCATGGCTGGTTCCTCCAGTCCCGGCACCAGAGGTAATAGTGGACGAGACAGGTGTTTCTGGTGCAGTGTCTCGAAAATGACTGATGTCTTAGGCGTGGGCACCGTCAAGGATATGCCCAATTTTGCAGCGCCTCTCAAAAGGACATCATGGAACGCCACCAGGTCATCAACCGGTGACACCCTCGTGTCCGGCGATCCCGACAAAGTCGGAGAGTAGTCCCTGGTCCCTGAGGACCTCGTGCGAGAGCGAGATCTGTGCCTCCTATGGCGGTGTCTCGACCACGTGGACGACCTGTGGCGCGATCGCTCCTTCCTCCTGGAGTGAGAGCGTGATCTCCCGGCACGTGGTCGCTCCGCAGGTTTCCTTGGGGGTGTCTTCCGCGGTTCCTCCTGGGGCCTTGGTCTAGGAGTCCCCTTAGGTGGTGTAGGAAGAGGAGGTAGTGATGCCGACCTTGGCGGAGGAACAGGGAGTATCACCGACCGATGGGCGGGCCTATGCGGTGGGAGCGGTGGTAGTGGTCGTCCTGGTGGAAGCGGAGGGTTGACTGGAGGGTCCTCCTTAGGTACAAGAGGAGGGGGCGACTTAGGCCGAGGTGGTGTATATACCACAATGTACACCGAGCCCGGTGACTTCTTCGGGGAAGGGGACTGCGACCCAGCCCCTTCAGCAAGCGATCGCTTTCTCCTGCGCCCTCCGCTAGAGCCAGCCTGACTTCTGGTGCCAGAACTCCTCCTGCGCCGTTTAGGAGAGTTGGAGCGACTTCTAGACGCTGATCTCTTCCTTCTGGACGCTGAGCGTCGCCTTTCCGGCGTTGAACGTCGCCTCCGCGACTCTGGCATCGAACGCCGCCTCCGCGACATCGACCTCTTCTTCCTCGACATCGAACGCCGCCTCCGCGACGTCGACCTCTCCTTCCTCGACACTGAACGTCGCCTCCACGACGTCGACCGGTCCATTCTCGACGACGAGCGTCGACTCCTCCTTCTCGAGGTCCTCGATGTCGAGGATCCCCTCGACGCCGATCTTCATCTCGGCGGCGACCGGCGGTGTCACCTCGACGGTGAGTGCCGACGCCTGACGTTCCTTCTTCGACGTCGATGGTCCGAGGCTGACGTCGACGACGATGAAGATGCAGTCGATGGTGGTCTCGACGGCGGCCTGTCCAGGCCCTTTGATGTCGAATTCCCACGCTGTCTCGACCCAGAGCCCCGAGGAGATGAGGAACACACCGTCGTCATCCCTCTCGACGTCGTCGTCGATGCGATCGACGCCGACGGAGACTGGGACCGTTTGCTGGTCTTCCTGCCTCTGGGGAGCCCCCCAGAGGCCTCAGCAGAGGCAGAGGGAGCTTTCCCGGACTGCCCAGACCCACCTGCAGCCTGCAGTTGTCTGTCCCCCAGGCCTTGCAGCCTAACCTTCAGCCTTTCCCTCAGAGTTCTTGCAGAAAGATTCTTGCAGATGTCACACTCTTCAGGGACATGTGCTTCAGGAAGGCAGATGATGCAGACCTTGTGTGGATCAGTCTTGGCCTTCTTCCTCCCACAGATAGGGCATTTGTCGAAAAGGGCAGGCATTTTAGAGCCCTAAAACACCTGACAAACACACAGGAGAGAAGGGAAAGCACCAAGACAAAAACTGAAATACTTTTAAATCACAAAGTGCACAAAAAATCCAATAAACCCTTGAAAAAAGGGGGGAGCTCAATGCCAGGGTCCTGTTAGCAGGAGCCGGAAAAAAGAACTGAAAGTAAAAGGGACCTGCTGTGCATTCTGGGATACTGGGAGAAAGTTCTCTTAAAGGCACAGTATCCTATTTAAGCCACATAATGGCAGCCTATGGGGCTTGTCTGTCCAGGCCTTCCTCTCTATCATTCCAGTCTTTTACTGGTAGAGGCAAGTTTCTCTATAGTAGAAACTGGGCATGCTGTGTTGTGTGTGGTGTTGTTTGGTAGAATTTCTAGTTGAAGTACTGGACAGTGTAGCCTGTGGATATAGGCTGCATTATTTGTCTTTAAATTCTCTCTTCAGTGTCTTTGCAGTTTCTGCATGTTTTGACAATTTAAGAGATTATTTTTGATTGCCGGGGTCCACGCACATGGTCGGGACTATTCACTAGATTATGACTATACACAGAGATCCCCTACTACAGAAATTATCCTTACAAACAATCCATCTTAAGTATCAAAGTCCAACATACAGAGTGCACGAGAAGAAGTTAAATAACTTCCTTCCGTGAGAAGGTAACACTATCATTCCAAAGTGAGATAGTGCAGTTCAGCCGCAAAGGTAGCAATTTCCTCGAATGGAACATTGCTAGCACCAGGATCTAAAGCAGGCCTTAGTAGCGTTGGAGGCAGTCAGTCTTTTATGAGCTATCATGACAAACACAACGTGATCCATACTATTTCCCTCTGGACAGAAATTATATTCAGGCACAGGCTCCCACTATAAAGTAGTGAGGACATTCCTATGCTGTGAACGTCTTTTAATGCCTAAAGGAATGATTGTGAGTTTTACTTACCATTTAAATTGGTACAATGATGCCGTATGCCGGAAGACTTACTTTTTTTTTTTCTTCTTCAGTCTCGGCAATTCAGAGAAGTTCTGTTGTGAAATACTGCTCCTACTGGTCATTCAGTATATTCTGCAGATGGAAAAGTCACACATTTAGTATAAGAAATATTAAAAAAGTAGATTTTCATGAAAGGTAACCAGATCAATAACATGTAGATACAAAGACAGAGATTATCCTTACCAACAATCCATCTCGAGTATCAGAGTCCAACATACAGAGTGCAGGAGAAGAAGTTAAATGAGCTACCTTCCGTGAGAATGTAACACCATCTTTCCAAAGTGAGATAGTGCTTTTCAGCCTCAAAGGCAGCAATTTCCTCGAATGGAACATTGCTAGCAGCAGGATCTAATGCAGGCTTTAGTAGCTTCAGTGCTTTAAATGGGAAAAAATAAGTGCAGGTACTCATTATTATGAGCTCGAGGTGTGGCAAGTGGGCGGGGCTAGGGGCGGGGCTAAGAGCAACATATGATGATACATAATGAATTTTGTACCAGTTGCTGCCACTATCTAAACACATGAAAAATATGTTTATGTAAACGAAACAGGTTAACTCATTACACAAAATGAAATCCAAACAGGATGATGTGAGCAGTTCCTCGTTTTGTAATATTTGCTGCTTTTTCATGCCATACTTTTATTTGTTGTTGTTTGACACAATGCTATCTACTCTCAAGCGTACACACACACACACTCGCACTCCTTCTAAAATCTCATGAGTGTCCTGATTCTCTCCCTCTTTCCCTCACTTTTCTTTCACACAAAAACAGGCACAGACAAACTGGCAAGTACACAGACATAAGCAAACACTTACAAAAAGTCTCAGGTGGGATTAAAGCCATTTTAAACTCCTTACCTCCCATGACTTTCTAAATTGCTGCTGTCCATGTGCTGCCTCCTTACCGGTGTTGACCCAAATGCACACAATAGTGGGAATGTGATTAACAGCACAGGGCCTAAATGGGCCCTCCACTGTCAATACAGTGTGATGGTGAACACAGGGACATCATGCAAATTAACCCACGCTGAATAGTTCAAAAGCGGCTCTGCTCAGGACTATAGAAGCGCCATCGCTGTCAAGTACGTTCTAACCATGACAGCCTAGTGCTCACCGGCACTAGCAGCCAGTGAGCCTATCTTTTATGAGTATTGGTACTCTCCTCAGCAGTAGAGAAGTGCCGGTACTAACAGGGATAAAAATAAGAAGTGCTGGTACACAGTACCTGTGAATGCCAGCCCATTTAAAACAATGCCACTGCCCTTTTCCCTACGACCAGGCTCTTCCTGGTTCCATGCCTTTACATAGGCATGTCCTCTCCATTCGCCTCTCATCTTTACCCAGCCTCTAAGCTTATCACCCTTCTTCTGCTCCTCTTCCTCCCACCTTTTGCTTACTCTTTCCACAAGTCTTCAATTTCCTCATTGTTATTTCACTACCTGTCTCCTGTTCTCCCCTCCATGCTGTACTCATCCCTTAAGTTTGCCATCTGGCCAGTATTTTGTTCTGCAGTGTGTGCGTGTATCTGGGTGTGCCTGTATGTGTGTCAGTTTGTGTGTATGTGTGTGTCTGGGTGTGCATGTGTCTGGGTGTGCATGTGTTTGGGTGTGTGTCAGTGTGTGTGTCGGTCTGAATGTGTGCCAGTGTGTGTGCCAGTGTGTGTGTCAGTGTGTGTGTCTGTATGTGTGTCAGTGTCTGTGTGAATGTGTTAAATACGCCAGGCTTGAGCGCCTCACACATACAAACATTGTCTTTGTTTCGTGAATAATGGGAAAAAACTGAATACTACAATCCCCAGTATGCCTAGCGCGGCGTGATCACGTTGTGGGACAGTCCTATATAATACGCCCATTTCCGGAACACAGTGTCGGAAATTCTGGGCTTGTGTTTATGTCCCGGGGTGCTGTGTTGTTCACCGACCGACCGATCGGATTTCAGAGGCCAGATTCTTACAGGTGAGAGCTGCTTGCCTAACCAGAGGAAGTGTATATTTCGAACAGCACTTTTCGGCCGTAATAATATACCTTGGTCCTCTGTTGGCGAGCCCTTGCAGTTAAGGCTCATGCAGAGGTCAGTTTTAATCATTGGAATCGTGCTACTGTGATCACCTGTAGTCCTCCGTTGGTGAGCCTGCTCAGTTCACGGCTCATGCGGAGGACGATTTTGAGGTCTGCACAGTAATCGTTGTACGGCGGCATCAGCCGGCATTTTCCTGTGGTCCTCCGTTGGGGAGCCAGCGTCTTGCGGCTCATGCGGAGGACGTTGATTACGATAAAGTAACGTTCAAACATCAAGGGTCCTCCGTTGGAGAGCTGAAGGAGACAGCTCATATGGAGGACGATTATTGCAAGTTACCACACAATGTTTTCGGCCATATACTTCGCTTGCTGAAGTGTTGCTGGATTTTGCAGATCGATAGTAGTGTGCTTCTCTTTAAGGTACTGTACAATTTCAAATGGTTTATGGGTGACGTAACCCAATGGATATAATGTCCCTGAACCAACACTACCTCAGTTTCAGTTATTGTTTCACTCTACCAGTCAAAGGGGATTGTCAGGGACTTCCCAACTCAGTTCTCCAGGAATTACCGACAGCAGTGGGATTCTCTGTGGGGTATGTATTGCACACATGTTTTATTACTAAACCACGAAATAACCCAGCAGATTCATGGGGGTATTATAGTCATATCCTTTCTTGTATTAAAGTTGGAGATAAACCCGGACCATATCCTCTTGACATATAGAATACCAGGAAGAGCCTTATCTTCATGCATTGGTAGCATTATTTTCTTTACAGGTATCGTCTATGGGTCATAATGAAAGTAGGACATTGGCTTATAAAGAGTGGTACTACATGATTCTTTGTTGGTCGTTTCAGGTCTCCCACCCTGTTGTTCCCTTCCTTACCTTCCCTCACTTAATCCTTCCCTTGACCACAGCTATTATAGCAATCTGGGCTTGGTTAGATCAAAAGGTGGACCCTTTTGAGCATCACTCTAATCCTGAGGACCGTGAAGATAACAGAATTTCCGACCCACGAAATAGCGTCCTCCCAGTCAGGTGGTGCTGGAAATGGCTACTCTTGATGACGTGCTAGCAGCTTTAGCTTTGGTACACACAGAGCTAGCTGCGTCTAAGCAGGAAGCGGCAGATCTACGAACCAGATTAGATGGCATTCAGAGGAATCCTTTTAGTGCAGGGGCTTCGGTTACTACCCCGCCTAGTACAGTGGTAGTGGAGATGCCGGTTTCTATCCCTTAAGCTAACCCTGAACGATTTAAAGGGGAGTCTGGCAACGTATAGGTGTTTCTCACGCAAGTCATGTTGCACTTCTCTTGTAAGCCACGGTCCTCTCCTACTAACCAACCTAGGTTCGCTTTCCTTATTTCGTATTTGGCAGGAGATGCAGCACAATGGGCGGTACCGTTGATAAACAGAGTTGACCCTCTAATACATGACTAGGAAGCCTTTAGTGCTGAGTTTATAAAGGTCTTTGATCGTAGGGCTGACTCATACATGGTAGATAGGGAACTATTGGAGCTCCGACAGGGAAATCAAGACCTGTTAACTTATTTGAATACCTTTAGGAGGCTTGTTGTCGAAACCAAGTGGCCTGAGGCCAAACAAGCTGCTCTGTACCACCAGGGGTTACATGAGGACATGAAGGATATCATAGCCCAGATCAACCCTCAGCCTGCAACTTGTGAAGATCTGATCAACCTTGTACTACGCTTGGACCATAGATTAAGCGAACGTAAGGGCGAGCATAAAGGAAAGGGAAAGCATGTTCCTTCTTATGGGCATCAAAAGATCACAGACTCCAGCCATGCAGCAGGCTCTGAACCTATGGAAATAGGTGCCATTAGGGCTGCCTTAACTAGTGCTGACAAGGAGTTACGCCGCAAGTAAGGACTTTGCTTATATTGCGGCAAGAAAGGACATTTTGTTTGGGAATGTCCTGTGAAACCCAAGATGAATCGGTTTCGCACCAATCGAATGACAACAGCTGCTTTAGACAAAACCACGGAAAAACTAGAGGACTCTAAGGATAATGAAGGGGTTCCTTGGAGTTGTGTTTGTATCCCTTCTTTATTGAATAAAACATCAGTAGGATCCAACTATTTGTTTATAGAAATCATGTTATTGGTACAGGCGGAATGGATACCCATGCATGCCATGGTGGATTCTGGTGCCACTGGCATGTCTATGGATCTGACTGAGGCTCAACGCATTGGGGTCTGTCAGATTCCTAAAGACGCACATGAAGAAATCTACACTGTAGATGGGAGGAAATTAGACACGTGTCCCATTGGGTACAATATCAATGAGATGGAAATGCTATATGGCAATCAAAGAAAATATCAAATTCATCATAATCAAGGCACATCAATATGAGATCATATTGGGAATACCATGGCTGCAAAGACACAATCCCGAAATTGATTGGGGTGCAGGCACAGTTACACTGAACTCTCCTTATTGCTATAAGAATTGTTACGAGATCCCCGACAGCCCGTCGTCAGTATTAGCTTGCGGAGTGTATGTGGCCACTGTGGCCGAGAAAGAGGTACAGCTGCCCTCTGTGTACTTGAAGTATCAGGGGGTCTTCGATGAAGTACAGGCGGAAGAACTTCCTCCCCATAGGCAGTATGACTGCCAAATCGATCTAGTCCCTGGTGCTGTGGTACCCAGTGGACGCCTCTATGCCCTGACAGAACATGAGAATCTCCACCTTAGAACTTATCCGGACAAACTCCTTGAGCTAGGTTTCATTCGCCCTTCCAAATCCCCGGCTGCCTCCCCTCTTTTTTCATACCCTAGGCCAATGGCAAGCTGAGAGCGTGTGTGGACTTTAGAGCTCTGAATGCAATAACTGTCAAAAAACGATATCCCTTACCATTAATCAATGTGTTGCTAAAGCAGGTAAAGAGAGCTACCATCTACACTAAACTAGATTTAAAAGGGGCCTATCACTTGGTGAGGATGAGGAGAGGTGACAAATGGAAATTCGCCTTTAAGACCAGGTATGGGTTGTTTGAGTATTTGGTGATGCCGTTCGGGCTATGCAACGCCCCTGCGGCATTCCAATACTTTCTCAACGACGTGTTGTGGGAAATTCTGGACCATTACGTGGTCCTTTATATAGATGACATTCACATCTATTCCAAAACTGAGAAAATGCACATTCAACATATGGAAACAGTGCTTCAAATTTGACAAAAGCATAATTTGTTCTGCAAATTGAGCAAAGGAGACATTCATGTGACTACAGTAGAATTCCTCTGAGTTATGCTCAGCCCATATGGCCAAGAGATGGCGGAACGTAAAATCCGAGCCGTTATGGATTGGCCCCGCCACAGAACGTGAGAGATGTTCAGTGGTTCATTGGCTTCACCAACTTTCACAGGCGGTTTATCAAGCAGTTTTAGCAGGTGGTCGCCCCATCACACAGCTGTTGAGGAAATCACTAACATTTATATGGAACCCTTAAGCTCATGAAGCCTTTCTGGCATTGAAAGATGCTTTTGAGTCAGCTCCCATACTAGCTCACCCAGATCCGGACAAGCCTTATGTTGTGGAGGCAGACGCCTCCGACGTAGCACTGGGTGCTATACTCTCTCAGAGGCATGAGTCCACGGGACAACTTCATCCAGTAGTCTATATGTCGAGGAAGTTGAACGAGGCTGAGCGCATCTACCATATTGCGGAAAAGGAATTCCTGGCGATAAAGGTCGCATTCACTGTTTGGAGGCATTTCTGAATGGGGGCCAGACACGTGGTTACGGTCTACACGGATCATAGGAATCTCCAGTTTATGACCGCTGCAAGACATCTTACCCCACATCAGCTTAGGTGGATGCTTTTATTTTCGGAATTTCACTTTATCATCACCTTTCGGCCTGGAGCGGAGAATAGAAAAGCTGACACGCTCACTCATCAGTCTTCTACTCTGAATCCTGTAGTCACAGTGGAGAAGGGCATCACAGATCCAGCGAAGATGCTGTGTGTGATACAACCTGACACCTTCGTAAAGGGGATCCCTAGGGGAGAGGATACTTTCTCATAGAAAACCTGGCTCCGTAGCCATAGGGAATGGCATATCAAAGACGGTTTTCTGTTGAACAACGGACGGCTATTGATCCCTACGGTCCCATTGCGGAAACAAGTGTTCAGGTGGTGTCACGAGTCTCCTAGTACCGGTCATGTGGGAGTCAAGAAGACGGTGGAACGCATTAATCGACAATGCTGGTGGCCCTCGCTGAGGGCGGATGTCAAGGAATGGGTTTCACAGTGCAAGGTCTGCGCAACTGAAAAATCAGATCACCGTCGTCCTCCGGGGTTACTACAGCCTCTACCTACCCCTTCCTGCCCTTGGGAGCACATCTCTCTGGACTTTGTCGTGGGCCTACCAAAGGATCAGGGATGTAGAGCAATCCTGGTGGCCATCGATTACCTGACGAAGATGGGACATTTCATCGCCTGTCGGCAGGTACCCACAGCGGGATAACTGGCACGTTTGTTGATGTTGCATGTAGTAAGGTTGCATGGGTTGCCTGCTGTTATAGTGTCTGACAGGGGTTCCCAGTTCACAGCCCAGTTTTGGAAGGCTTGGTGTTCATCCCTTCATATCACAACTGCTTTGTCCACCAGCTTCCACCCCCAGACGGATGGGCAGACAGAACGTCTCAATCAAACTTTGAAGCAGTATCTGAGATGTTACGTCGATCACAGAAAGGAGGCATGGGTGGAATATCTGTGGCTTGCGGAAGGCGCCTATAATAAGGCTACTCATAGTTCTACACATGTGTCTCCTTTTTACTGTACCTATGGGTAACATCCTCGATTCCTTCCTTTTCTCCATCCTGTTAAAGAAAACAAGGTACCTGAGGCCGCAAAAAGAGTGTCACACATCAAGGAAACCCTTATGAAGGCTCAGGTAAATCTTAAAGCCACAAAAGAGGCGTATAAACAGGCAGTTGATAAACACAGACGTCCTGGACCTTTGTATCAGGTAGGGGACTTGGTTTGGTTGTCTACCCGGAATATAAGATTCCGAAGGCATGGTGTGTTTAACCTCGTTACATTGGACCGTACCCTATTGAGAAATGCATCAGCCCGGTGGCTATGAGACTTAAGCTGCCCCTGCATCTATGGATTCATCCTGTGTACCATGTGTCACTGTTGAAACCTTCATTGTCCTCAGTCAGACGGCTTCCTCCCCCTTTCTTGGTCCATGAGGAGATGGAATACGAAGTAAAAAGCATGCTGGACTCAAAATGGAGGGGGCGCCAGCTGAGGTATCTGGTGGCGTGGAAAGGGTATGGCCTGGAGGAGAACTCATGGGAGCTGGCTTTGGGTGTCCATGCGCCTAGACTGGTAGCCTTGTTTCACAGGAAGTACCCACTGAAACCCGGCCCTTTGAGGCGCTCTCTGTGAGAGGGGATGTACTGTTAAATACGCCAGGCTTGAGCGCCTCACACGTACAAACATTGTCTTTGTTTCGTGAATATTGGGAAAAAACTAAATACTATAATCCCCAGTATGCCTAGCGTGGCGTGATCATGTTGTGCAACAGTCCTATCAGATACGCCCATTTCCGGAACACGTTGTCGGAAATTCTGGGCTTGTGTTTATGTCCCGGGAAAGAGGTGCTGTGTTGTTGTTCACCGACCGACCGATCGGATTTCAAAGGCCAGATTCTTACAGGTGAACGCTGCTTGCCTAACCACAGGAAGTGTATATTTCGAACTGTACTTTTCGGCCGTAATAATATATCTTGGTCCTCCGTTGGCGAGCCCTTGCAGTTCAGGCTCATGCGGAAGACGGTTTTGTTCATTGGAATCGTGCTACTGTGATCACCTGTAGTCCTCCGTTGGGGAGCCTGCTCAGTTTACGGCTCATGCAGAGGACGATTTTGAGGTCTGCACAGTAATCGTTGAATTTTCCTGCGGTCCTCCGTTGGGGAGCCAGCGTCTTGCGGCTCATGCGGAGGATGTGGATTACAATAAAGTAACATTCAAACATCGAGGGTCCTCCGTTGGAGAGCTGAAGGAGACAGCTCATGCAGAGGACGATTATTGCAAGTTACCACACAACGTTTTCAGCCATATACTCAACTTGCTGAAGTGTTGCTGGATTTTGCAGATCAAGTGTAGTGTTCTTCTGTTTAAGGTACTGTACAATTTCAAATGGTTTATGGGTGACATAACCCAATGGATATTATGTGCCTGAACCAACACTACCTCAGTTTCAGTTACTGTTTCACTCTACCAGTCAAAGGGGATTGTCAGGGACTTCCAACTCGGTTCTCCAGGAGTTACCTACTGCAGTGGAATTCTCTGTGGGGTATGTAATGCACACATTTTATTACTCGACCACGATCGCTCTCCCTGCTGTTCCCTTCCTTACCTTCCCTCGCTTGATCCTTCTCTTGACCACGGCTATTATAGCAATCTGGGCTTGGTTAGATCCAGAGGCGGACCCTTTTGAGCATCACTCTGATCCCGAGAACCATGAAGATAACAGTATGTATGTGTGTGCCACTGTGTGTGTGCATGTGTGTGTGCATGTGTGTGTGCCACTGTGTGTGTGCCACTGTGTGTGTGCCACTGTGTGTGTGCCACTGTGTGTGTGCATGTGTGTGTGCATGTGTGTGTGCATGTGTGTGTGCATCTGTGTGTGTGCATCTGTGTGTGTGCATCTGTGTGTGTGCCACTGTGTGTGTGCCACTGTGTCTGTGCAGGTGTCTGTGCAGGTGTCTGGGCATGCATGTGTCTGGGTGTGCATGTGTCTGGGTGTGCATGTGTCTGGGTGTGCATGTGTCTGGGTGTGCATGTGTCTGTGTATGTGTCTGGGTGTGCATGTGTCTGTGTATGTGTCTGGGTGTGCATCTGGGTGTGTATGTGTCTGGGTGTGCATTTGTCTGTATGTGTCTGGGTGTGCATGTGTCTGGGTGGGTGTGGGTGTGTCTGGGTGTGGATGTGTCTGGGTGTGTGTGTGTGTCTGGGTGTGCGTGTGTCTGGGTGTATGGGTGTGCGTGTGTCTGGGTATATGGGTGTGCGTGTGTCTGGGTGTATGGGTGTGCGTGTGTCTGGGTGTATGGGTGTGCGTGTGTCTGGGTGTATGGGTGTGCGGGTGTATGGGTGTGCGTGTGTCTGGGTGTGCGTGTGTCTGGGTGTGTGTGTGGCTGGGTGTGCGTGTGGCTGGTTGTGCGTGTGGCTGGGTGTGCGTGTGTCTGGGTGTGCGTGTGTATGGGTGTGCGTGTGTATGGGTGTGCGTGTGTATGGGTGTGCGTGTGTATGGGTGTGTGTGTGTGTATGGGTGTGCGTGTGTATGGGTGTATGGGTGTGCGTGTGTATGGGTGTGCGTGTGTCTGGGTGTATGGGTGTGCGTGTGTCTGGGTGTATGGGTGTGCGTGTGTCTGGGTGTATGGGTGTGCGTGTGTCTGGGTGTATGGGTGTGCGTGTGTCTGGGTGCATGGGTGTGCGTGTGTCTGGGTGTGCGTGTGTCTGGGTGTAGGGGTGTCTGGTTGTAGGGGTGTGCGTGTGTATGGGTGTGCGTGTGTCTGGGTGTATGGGTGTGCATGTGTATGGGTGTGCGTGTGTATGGGTGTGCGTGTGTATGGGTGTGTGTGTGTATGGGTGTGTGTGTGTCTGGGTGTGCGTGTGTCTGGGTGTGTGTGTGTGTCTGGGTGTGCATGTGTCTGGGTGTATGGGTGTGCATGTGTCTGGGTGTATGGGTGTGCGTGTGTCTGGGTGTATGGGTGTGCGTGTCTCTGGGTGTATGGGTGTGCGTGTGTCTGGGTGTATGGGTGTGCGTGTGTCTGGGTGTATGGGTGTGCATGTGTCTGGGTGTATGGATGTGTGTGTGTATGGATGTGTGTGTGTGTGTGTGTGTCTGCATGTGTGTGTGTCTGTATGTGTGTCTGTCTGACTATGTGTGTCTGTCTGTATGTGTGTCTGCGTGTGTGTCTGTATGCGTGTGTGTCTGTATGCGTGTGTGTCTGTATGTATGTGTGTCTGTATGTATGTATGTATGTGTGTGTGTCAGTGTGTGTGGCACCAGAGTTATGACTTTACAGAAATGTGTGTTTAAAAAAAATACAATTTCTAAGATGATTCATGTATAAAGAACTCAACAAATATCTGGTATTTTTATCAGAAAATAAGTGGCAATCCTAACTTCACTCGTCACCTCACTTCTTTACCTTCATCCCACCTCTGCTATGTTCACCTCATCTTTATCCCCAACCAAAGCCATTGCCAGTTGTCATGTAGCTCATTCCTAGAGTGCTGCAGCATTTCCTGCTATTCATTGCCCTATGGGCAGGGCTACCTTCACACGCCAGTACTCAGGTCAGTCACTAGTATCTTGTAAATACAGTGGTTAATGTTGGAGAGGCTCACAAAGAGAAGCAGCTCCTGTCCTGAACAAAAAGATGCAAAGAAAACCGGCTTTGGCAGAGGATTTTCTTGGGCTGCAACGCGCTTTAGTACAGTCAATGCCATCAATATCCTAAATACGACTGGTTTACGGACTGTCTTTCTTAACCTGTTTACACACCTGATTGAGAGGGCGGGGTGCGGCTAAAGCACTTTCAGTTGAATAGTCGTTGCGTATGTGATCGACAGGGAAGGGTCTGTCTAGACCCATTCCTGTTAATCACAGCGTGACGTAAGGCTCGCCCTCTTAGACCCCTGCAGTCAGGGACCATTCACTTGGGCGCTGCTGGAATCTCCAGCAGCGACTCTGCAAGAGGCTTGGCGCACTTACAAGCGCCTGTGAAGCAGAGCGGCATCTACCCCGTGCTATAGGAGAGACATAACCGGAGCCTGCAGTCCCGTCTATTAGGGTACCGGTACTTTCTCTGGCTAATGAGAAGTGCTGGTACTGAGGGCCTGAAAATTCAGAAGTGCCGGTACTCAGTACCGGTGAGTACCGGCCCATTTAAAGCACTGAACGAGCACCTGGCCTACATCCCTAAATTCAAAAGAACACGCACTGGAGGCCGACGCTTCTCTGTCAAAGCGTCCACTGGTTGGAATTCTCTCCCACGCTCCCTCAGATTGGAACCCAACCACCTGACATTCAGGAAAAAACTTAAAACCCTTCTGTTCCCTAAATAAACCCTCCACCTCTCTCCCCCTCAGCAGGACTCAATATTAACAGCGCGGGGATGCCCTCGGGTCACCAGGCGCTATACAAATTGCTAAATAAATAAATAAATAAACACAATGTGATGCATACTACTTCCATCTTGACAGAAATTATATTCAGGCACAGGCTCCCACTATAAAGTAGTGAGGACATTCCGATGCTGTGAAAGTCTTTGAATGCCTAAAGGAATGATTGGGAGTTTTACTTACCATTTAAATTGGTAAAATGATGCTGGAAGACTTTTTTTTTATTAAGAGGAGCTCTGTTGTGAAACACTGCCCCTGCTGGTGATTCAGTATAATCTGCAGATGAAAAAGTCCACTGTTTAGTGTAAGCAATATAAAAAATATTGATTTTTATGAAAGGTAACCAGATCAATACAATGGAGTCTGCTTTGTGTAAATAAAGAGTTCATCAGAAAATCAAATCTCAAATTGTGTTTTTAACCTCCCATACTTCTCTGCACCCCTTACCTCATTTTCTAACACTCTCTAAACAACTGTAGCATATAAAATAGGACCGATAAATAGATATTTTTGCAAGCCAAGAGACAGCGTACCCTTCTAACTTGCTTTGTTTCAGGATATTGTATACCTGTAGCAATTAGGCCAGCTGATAAGTTGAGAGAGGAAGGGTTATGCTACAGTTAATGTGAATAATAGAAAATATGAATAGCATAATTACCATCTTCACTTTAGCCAATTCCTACCAGTTGAGCAACGGTGAAGTTGAGACTCTTCTGCTCAAACCTGCGTTCATACAAATTTAGAATTCTCAAAAAATGTCCTAATTTCTTTCATCTTACCATCTTCGCTTTCAGTTGGGCATCCAGTCTACCCTGCAACTCATTTCACTACCAAGATAAATGTATCCTACTGCTTGTTACGCAACAGAGTGGCCATCATGTCAGATAACATCTTGCTTTATGTCATCAGAGCCCCACTGGACAAATTGTCCTTGTGGAAGCTGAGCACACAGGAGGATGAGATATCAGAAGTTCTGCAGTAGGCTACTATCTGTATTCATGACTGTAAGGCAAGTTGGAGAGGGAATGGCAAAGGACTCTGAACCAGTCAAAGCACTGGGGCCTTTTTGAAAGTGGGATGGAGATACAAAGACAGAGATTATCCTTACCAACAATCCATCTTGAGTATCAGAGTCTGACATACAGAGTGCACCAGAAGAAGTTAAATAAGCTTCCTTCCGTAAGAAGGTAACACTATCGTTCCAAAGTGAGACAGTGCATTTCAGCCCCAAAGGCAGCAATTTCCTCGAATAGAACATGGCTAACATCAGGATCTAAAGCAGGCCTTAGTAGCGTGGGAGGCAGTCAGTCTTTTATGAACTATCATGACCAACACAACGTGATCCATACTAGTTCCATCTTGACAGAAATTATATTCAGGCACAGGCTCCCACTATAAAGTAGTGAGGACATTCCAATGCAGCGAATGTCTTTTAATGCCTAAAGGTATGATTGTGAGTTTTACTTACCATTTAAATTGGTAAAATGATGCCGGAAGATTTTTTTTTCTTCAGTCTTGGCAATTCAGAGAAGCTCTGTTGTGAAACACTGCCCCTGCTGGTCATTCAATATAATCTGCAGATGGAAAAGCCCACTGTTAGTACATTTAGTATAAGAAATATGAAAAATATTGATTTTTATGAAAGGTAACCAGATCAATACTATGGAGTCTGCTTTATTGTGTATATCAACAGCTCATTAGAAAATCAAATCTCAATTTGTGTTTTTAACCTCCAATACTTCTCTGCATCCCTTGCCTCATTTTATAACACTCTCTACACAACTGTAGCACATACAATAGGACCGATAAATAGATATTTTTGCCAGCCAAGTGACAGCATACCCTTCTCACTTGCTTTGTTTCAGGATATGGTACACCTGTAGCAATTAAGCCAGATGATAAGTTGAGAGAGGAAGGGTTATGCTACAGTTAATGTGAATAATAGAAAATATGAATAGCATAACTACCATCTTCACTTTAGCCAATTCCTACCAGTTCAGCAATGGTGAAGTTGAGACTCTTCTTCTCAAGCTTGCGCTCATACAAATTTAGAATTCTCAAAAAATGTCCTAATTTCTTTGATCTTACCATCTTAGCTTTCAGTTGGGCATCCTGTCTACCCTGCAACTCATTTCATTACCAAGATAAATGTATCCTACTGCTTGTTACACAACAGAGTGGCCATCATGGCAGACAACATCTTGCTTTAGCTTTGTGATGTCAGTTGCTAGGCAACAGAGTGGCCCTCTTGTCAGACATCTTGCTCTAGCTTTATGATGTCAGAGCCCCACTGGACCAATTGTCCTTGTGGAAGCGGACCACACAGGAGGATGAGATACCAGAAGGTATGCAGTAGGTTACTATCTGTATTCATGACTGTCAGGCAAGTAGGAGAGGGAATGGTAAAGGACTCTGAACCAGTCAAAGCACTGGGCCTTTTTTAGGTCTCGCCTAGCTATTGCGTAAGCAATCGCTATGCGAAAGATATAGAGGAGCTCCAGGAAAGCTTACCAAGAGGGCTTTGGAAAGCGGATTATGGACAGTGCATGTGCGCTGTGCGCCTGCTTGCCATTTGCTCCCCTGCCCCCCCCAACAGACTTTAAAGGAAGCTGCTCGCACACCACCATTCCGCCATTTGTCTGAGCTTCGGCATCAGACTTCAAAGGAATGCCTCCAGCTCCCCCGCCCCCTGACTCACCAGATGCTTCTGAGGGTGCCTGTTCCTGTTCCGTGCACTTCCTCCTCTTGCATTGGCACGAACGGCATTCACATTTCAGCAGGTACGTTCAGAAGGCGCAGTGCACTTCCCCCTCTTGCTTGTTTTAATTATTTAATTTTGCGGCCCGGCCGTTCGGCCAATGCTTATTTTTACTCAGCTCACAACAACATCACCTCCCACCTCATACCCGTCACTGCATTTCCTGTTTGGGTCAGTGCCCGTTGAAATTCAGGTCATCTCCTTGTGTGGAAGTACCACCACCACCTGTCGTTCTACTAGGTATTTATATGTATGCGCTGTGATTGTTTTATTTACTTTAGGCCATTAAAGGCAACAGTTAGTACCTCACTTCTAACACGCCACCCTCCTCGCAGTCCTGGTATCCGTATTTACCACCACCAGTGCCCACGATGGCACGCTGTCCTCATCACAAAATACCCGCCACTTTTCTGCTTTTATTCTGCGTGCCTAAGTGACCCCATCCTCACTCTGTAATCTGCCTCGAACCGGGGATAATAATTAGTTTTTCGCCACGTCCCATCAAGCTGGTAATGACGTTCTAGCTGCCACTAAAGAATACAATGCAACGACCTTCCTATAACCCTCCACCAACCATCCCTCCCCCCTTGCCGCACATCAACCACTTTGCTATACTATCAACCCGCTAGCCGCCCCACATCTACCCCCCCCATGCCACTGCACCTCATCCCCTTGAGGCCCACTGCTCCCAGCACCCCCTTCCTCCTCACGTCACACTTCGTAGCAGCAGCACCTCTTAACCTAACAAAATTCCCAGGAGCAAAACTCCAGTTATAAAGGTTTACAAATCTGCTAATCGTGTTAAGCAGTTGAGTGGCCCAGTACCTACAGGAGAAAGGCGTTCATGTTAAGCTTGTAAGTGCATCTTGCCATATGGCGGCTCCCAGAATTTCATCTCTACTATGTTTGATGATCCAAGCCGTAAGGTGTGCATGTTCTCAGAAGTCAACTGTCTGGATGTGTATTGTCCGTTTCCAAAAAAACAGCCTCGGATTATCTTTTCTGCAAAAGTGAACTGTACTCTTTTATTGGTTTATGTTTAGGCAGGACTTTATTGAATTGTTTTCTACCACGCACAAAACCCTACTGGCAGTGAAATGCTGCTCTCTGGGTTTAAACTCCCTACATGTCTCAGTTCAGCCCCTGGCCTATTCCATAGCTTGTTTTCTTTTTACTGGGGCTGGTTATAAGTCGTTTTTAAAAAAAAGCAGGAATTAAAAGTTGAAAGAAGGCTAACAAATCATTCATTATGCAGGACAGCGAGACAATGAGACAGGCACTGTTCACATTATGTGCTGCAGGGAGGGAAAACCTTATTAAACAAGGTGTTCTAAGACAGGCTTGTTATTGTTTATCCACCCCTCCTGGCCTAAAGCATTCCTGCAGCTTCCCACCCAATCAAGCTCCCCTTTGCAGCTGGTCCGCTCAGTTTTCAAATGAGCGCCAGGAAACATATGCGCTTGTGTGCATGCCATCACTATCGCCCTCGATCTATCTATCGCCCTTGATCTATCTATCGCCCTTGATCTATCTATCGCCCTTGATCTATCTATCGCCCTCCCTCTATCTATCTCCCGCCCGCCCTCACTCTATCTATCGCCCTCACTCTATCGCCCTCACTCTATCGCCCTCACTCTATCGCCCTCACTCTATCGCCCTCACTCTATCGCCCTCACTCTATCGCCCTCACTCTATCGCCCTCACTCTATCGCCCTCACTCTATCGCCCTCACTCTATCGCCCTCACTCTATCGCCCTCACTCTATCGCCCTCACTCTATCGCCCTCACTCTATGTATCGCCCTCACTCTATGTATCGCCCTCACTCTATGTATCGCCCTCACTCTATGTATCGCCCTCACTCTATCTATATATCTATTGCCCTCACTATCTATCTATCGCCCTCACTTTATCCATAGCACTCACTCTATCGCATCACCACAGCATCACTCCGCACCACCACAGCATCACTCAGGGGCACCACAGCATCACTATGCGCTACCACAGCATCACTGAATGCCACAGCATCACTCGTTGCAACCACAACATCACTCAGCGCCACCACAGCATCAATCTGTGCAACCATTCAACAACTGGTTCAAATATGTTCTCTCAATGTTTCAAGCTTTATTACAAATGTCACAAAAAGATGTTAATATTTCACTTCTGTTCTTGGATTTTCGTCACAATAAAATACACTTACCATAATCTTCACAAATGTGATAAACAAAAGTTTAAGCTATTGCCATTATATAGTACAATAACTTTTATTTAAGTATTAATTATTAACAAAATTAAAAGCCATTGTTATTTGTAACATCAATACATCTAAGTCACGTAACTACAACACATACTGCATTACAAATGCTATAGGTGACACATTTGCGAAAGTTAAAACTATTGGCATTGTAAATGACAAAGCTATTAATTTCGCTATTTTCAAAACCAACACATAAAAAAAGTGTAATTTACAATACCAATAGCTCAAACTTTCCTAATGCGAGACCTATTGCATTGCAAATGCCTGTTGAAAGTGGGATGGAGATACAAAGACAGAGATTATCCTTACCAACAATCCATCTTGAGTATCAGAGTCCAACATACAGAGTGCACGAGAAGAAGTTAAATGAGCTTCCTTCCGTTAGAAGGTAACAATATCGTTCCAAAGTGAGATAGAGCATTTCAGCCTCAAAGGTAGCAATTTCCTCGAATGGAACATTGCTAGCAAAGCAGGCCTTAGTAGCGTTGGAGGCAGTCAGTCTTTTATGAACTTTCATGACCAACACAATATGATCCATACTACTACCATCTTGACAGAAATTATATTCAGGCGCAGGCTCCCACTATGAAGTAGTGAGGACATTCCGATGCTCTGAACGTCTTTTAATGCCTAAAGGAATGATTGTGAGTTTTACTTACCATTTAAATTGGTAAAATGATTCCGGATGCCTGAAGACTTTTTTTTTCTGCAGTCTCGGCAATTCAGAGAAGTTCTGTTGTGAAACACTGCCCCTGCTGGTCATTCAGTATAATCTGCAGATGGGAAAGTCCACTGTTCAAAACTCAATTTGTGCTTTTAACCTCCCATACTTCTCTGCATCCCTTGCCTCATTTTCTAACACTGTCTACACAACTGTAGCACATAAAATAGGACCGATAAATAGATATTTTTGCCAGCCAAGTGACAGCGTACCCTTCTCACTTGCTTTCAGGATATGGTACACCTGTAGCAATTAATCCAGCTGATAAGTTGAGAGAGGAAGGGTTTATTTCCAGTTAATGTGAATAATAGAAAATATGAATAGCATAATTACCATCTTCACTTTAGCCAATTCCTATCAGTTCAGCAATGGTGAAGTTGACTCTTCTGCTCAAAATTGCGTTCATACAAATTTAGAATTCTCAAAAAATGTCCTAATTTCTTTCGTCTTAGCTTTCAGTTGGGCATCCTGTCTATATTGTAACTCATTTCATTACCAAGAGAAATGTATCCTACAGCTTGTTACGCAACAGAGTGGACATCATTTCAGATAACATCTTGCTTTTGCTTTGTGTTGCCAGCTGCTAGGCAACAGAGTGGTGCCTCATATCAGATATCTTGCTTTAGCTTTATAATGTCAGAGCCCCACTGGACCAATTGTCCTTGTGGAAGCTGACCACATAGGAGGATGAGATATCAGAAGTTATGCAGTAGGTTTCTATCTGTATTCATGACTGTAAGGCAAGTTTCCGCTACTTGAGGGCGTTGCTGCACTAGAACACACCCAGGGCGATTATCACCTCCAGCTCGGCAAACTACATAACACGTTAGTCACTGCCATTAAAGGAACCCTAAACCCCATTGGCGGAAAAAAGCCTAGCCAAATAAGGAAGCCGTCTTGGTACAATAAGGCATGCAGGCAAGCAAAAAGAGACCTCCTAGAGGCGCTCAAACAAAATACCAGTAGGCCCTTAATAAAAACTAAGCGACAGATATATAGGGATCTCACACGCTACGCCAGGGAGGAATGGGAGGTTGAAAAATGGGCCAACATGACTACAACCCTGGGGGTCAAAGACGCCCGCAAGTTCTGGCAGCTTGTAGGCACAGGCTCGGTGGACCATGAGCAAGCTGTGATGCCCAATATAGCACCTGAGGCCTGGGAACAGCATTTCAGCAGCCTTTATAAGGAAGGACCCAATGACCCGCTTGACCGCATCGCGTCCACCGTAAACAATACGGACTCGGATGGATTTGAGCTTACCTTTACCCTGATGGAAGTAAGGACAGCTATAGCAAATCTTCCACTGGGCAAGGCGCCAGGCCTGGATCAAGTACCAGGTGATGTATACAAACAGGAACCTGAGATCTGGGCCCCCTACCTTCAAAAAATCTTCAACGCAATCTTAGCTGGCATGTCTCCTCCGAACACCTGGCTGGGGGCAGAGCTGGTGCCCATATTCAAGAAGGGCTCCCCCCTTCTTCCGCTTAATTATAGGCCAATCAGCCTTATAGATGTTTCACAGAAACTCTTTTCAAGGCTGATTCTGGACCATCTTCTGGATTGGGTGGAGGAGTCGGAAATCCTGAGTGTCTACCAGGCTGGGTTCAGAAAGAAGGTATCCACAGTGGACCAAATCTTCAGATTGAGTATGATATTCTGGAAAACGGTCAAAATTAAGGGGGGCTCGCTGTACACTGTTTTTGTTGACCTTCGTGCGGCTTTTGATTTAGTCCCACGAGCCAAACTCTGGAAAGTATTGAGGGATCTAGGAATTCCCCTGCCCCTACTAAACATCCTCATCCGTCTCCACGCCCAGAACTATGCGAGGGTGAGATGCGGCAGACATGGGATCCTGTCGGCGAGTTTCCCCGTTTGCAGAGGGGTAAGACAGGGTTGTGTGCTTGCACCGACCCTGTTTTGCCTCTTTGTAAACGGGGTGATTGACCATCTTAACGGGGTCCCCAACCGGGATGCCCCAAGGCTGGCGGGAACCGGCATCTCCGCGATCATGTTCGCGGATGATACCCTGCTGCTTGCAAAGTCACCCATGGGTATACAGAGAGTTCTGGATGCCTTTGTTACCTTCTGCAACGATAGGGGCCTGGAAATAAATAAATCCAAAACTAAGTATATGGTATTCAATCCACCCAGATTGTCTCGCCCCAACCCTACCATAGAGGGTGTTTCCCTAGAGAGAGTGTCAACTTTTGACTATCTGGGCCTAACATTGACCGAGGACATGACCTGGGCACATCACCAGACCAAATCCCAACTGAAGCTTTCACAAAAAATTGGGGGGATTTTTAAATTGTTAAAACAGACCATCTACAAACCTGTCTCGCCGCCCCTTGAAATTTATAAGCTGCAGGCACGGGGGCAGTCTTTTACGGGGGTGAGTTATGGGCGCACAGTTGTCAATCAAATTTCAGTACCTTGGAAAATATGTTTATCAGACAGCTCTTATCTTTACCGCCGAGTTCGCCCCTTTTTCCTATTAGACTGGACTTGGGCCTGAGACCTATTAAGGAGGAATTAGGTCTGCAACCTCTTACTTTTTGGAGACGACTCTGGGCTACTCCGGAATTGTCTAGCTATAGGAATGAACTATCAGAACTTTTACACCTACCTAATAGTTGGGACATTCCTTGGTTAAAATACATCAGGCAGGAGTTTGACAGACTGGGGCTGACCCAAGTATGGAGGAACCCTGAAGAAGCATGCTGTGGGTTATCCCGGCAGGAACTGGTGAGAACATACTACCAAAAAAACCTGGCCGAACACCTATCTAACCCCAAAATAGGGTCGCTAACACTGTCATTCTTGGAGCATAAGGACATTTATAAACCTGAGCCTGCCTTGGATGCCATCAATCCTAGTAGTCACAGAAAGCTGTACCTCCAGTGGAGATATAACTCTTTACCGCTCAGAGCCCTATCAGCACGATGGAAGCAGGATGCGCCTGCAAACTGCCCTGGGTGCAATGCTGATCTAGAGTCCGAGATACACATGGTCTTTTTCTGTCCTCTATACAAGATTCCCAGGAAGAATTGGATTGTCCCTATTTGCAGAAATTTGGGCATCAGGCAGCACCTCGATTCGTTCCGAATACTAAAAACTGACCTGTCGCCATGGATTGTGTTTGGGGTTACTAAATTCCTGGCGGCAATGTGGAATCTAAGAAGGAAAAAAGTGGAATAATGATCTGGTTTTAGTTGCATAGTGCCCAAGGACTAACTGATCTGCAATTTTAGCCCCTCCTTTTTTAAATGACCCTATTCCGTAATCAGTGTTTTATCATTTCTAATGTTGTTTTTAACGTGTTGCTTTTATGACATACATGTCGAAATAAAGATTTAATTAAAAAAAAGGACTCTGTTACGTTGGTAATCTTTCCCTTTGCGTTTGTCCCCTGCATGCCCCCGTCCCTGCCGCGCAACTCCCCGCATTTGCATACATTACGTCAGATGGCATTGTCCTATGCCAGCTGACAGTTGAGTTGACAGTTGATTAGGACAGTTGCAGCTGTCCATTATTGTGAGCTGGTGACCGGAGCGCTGCCTCTCTTACTGGTGTGTCGTTTATTACCTGGAATAAAGTTACGTTAAAAGGCTAAGGGTCTGAACCTTACTTAACAAATTTGGCGACGAGCGACGACACACTGAAGAACCCACGACAAGGAAAAAATCGAAATTTAAAAAGAAGGCAGCATGAGGGCATCGTCAAGTCTATGAGAATACATGAATAATTTATGAGTCAAGGACACAGCGCACTCTCGGTGAGTCTATGAGAATAAAGATAACTTTGGGAGATCGTGAGGAAACAAAATAATAAAAGAATAAAAGAAGACCTGAAGTTGACGATCCGTGGAATCTGCGCAAGGTTTATGAGGTGAGCCTTGGATGCTGGGAGGAGGAGGAGTGAGCGGAGGAGGGAGCAAAGTTAATTCCCCGATACCGTGTGTTGAAATTGATTTGAGGCGGCGCGGGAAAGCGTGTGAAGCGATATTCTCCTCAGAACTACAGCGTACATCCAGGAGCAAACGTGACAACGTAACTGGCGTCAAGGGGCCATTTTGAGTGCAGGAGTCACCGCGTTAGTTGTCTAAGTGAGGCAAATGAAACGAGAGTGTTAATATTGAAAGACAGGAAATAACCTAAAATCACCAGAAGCGTTTATTAAGAAGAAAAAGGATAAATAAATAATTAACAAGCGAGCAGAAGTAACAGTGAGAATAAAAGTAAAGAATATCAGGAAACAAGAAATTGAATATTAAACTTTATTGAAAAGGAACAGGAACAGAAATTAAAAATAAATAAAAAGGAGATACATAAAAATAAGCACTTAACAAAAATATTGAAAGGGAAGATACTGATAGCTAATAAACATGGCAACATATACAATCTACCACCCCCACAATCATTTCTTAAAGGAATAGGAGAACCGGAAATAAAGTAGGAGGTGTGGAGAGAATTCTTCAATAACTATATAACGACTTTTGACAAGCCTGAAGAAACTTTACCAGCTGAGGAAAAGAAAAAGATACTGCTACACTGTTTAGGGGCGGTGGTCTGAAGGTATACAACAACACCACAAAGAAAATACGAGGAGTAGATGAAGGAGATGTGTTTACTAATGCCATGGAAGACTTAGACAATTATTACAAGCCAACTGTATGTGTAGCAGTTAACAGGTACACATTTTATAGGCGTAAACAGGGAAAGGATGAAAGCATAGAGGACTATGTCTCTGCTTTAAAATATTTTGCACTGACATGCAAATTCGAGAACATGCATGACGACTTGATAAGAGACCAAATTGTAATGTGTGCGGCTAATCCAGACATACAGGACGCATTATGGGCCAGAGGAGAGAAACCACTCCAGGAAGTAATTGAAATAGTAAAGAATAAAAGAATTAACTCGTCGGTGTGCAAAAGCAGTGTTAAAAGAGGATAAGAACAAACAGGAAGAAGCTGGATTGGTAGCTAAAATAAGCTGCAGAAAAAAAGAAGCAAACAATAAGGAAAAATAGAATGGAGGAAGAAAATGAAACAAAAAGTGAAACTAGAAATTACAAGGATTTAAAATGTTTCCGATGTGGAAGCAACAAACACTTGGCAGATAATTGGGAATGTCCCGTAAGAAACAGTAAGTGTACCCAATGTGGACTGATAGGCCATTTTAAAAAAGTGTGCTACAGGAGAGTTAAGGGGAAAGTGAGGTATGTAGAAGAGAGTGAGGAAGAAGAATCTGAATCATCGGATGAGTCTGAATACAACCTATGTGTGCTCATCATAACAGATGGAGACACGAAAGAAGGAGGATGAATGAGAAAAAAAAACCTGAGTGTGTCATCACCATAGGAGGAGTTGACCGATATAGTCGCTGATTCAGGGTCACATTGTACAATTGTTAACAAGAATATATGGAAGAGTAAATTAGCAGAAAAACTAGGAGACGAGTTAAAGGATGCCGACATAACCCTAAAAACATACACAGGTGAAATCATTGACTTGGTTGGATGCAGAGAGATGGAATTGGGTTTCAAGGAGAGAAGTACCAGGAGTAAGGTGTACATTTCAGAAAAAGGTCCTTCTGTACTGGGATGGAAAGAGCAGGGAAAATTAGGAATAACACTAAATCCCAACAGTTCAGAACCAGTGAGTTTGTTGGCTCAAAACGACAGTACACAATATATCCACTTTGAGTTGTTAAGTGGGAGAACACCACAATCTAAGGACAATGTTGGATGGAAAAGGGCTGCAAGGAGAGCTGAATGGACAAGCGAAGCAGAAATGGAAAACATCAAACTAAAACAAAGTACTTACATGGAAAAAATTATGGAAAACCTATAAGAAAAGAATGAGAGATAAAAAAACGAGAAAGAGTGGAAAAGAGTGTATTTGCCAAAAAGGGACAATGTATGTTAACACAACCCATGGGGATAGAAGAGGACTTTTGTAATTCTGCCCGCCTCAGAGATGGGAAAGTGTGGCATGCAACTGCACTAGCTGAGTGCAAGCCTAAGGCAAGGGAAAGTTATGCTGGTGTACACTGACCTGGATGGGGAAGATGGTACGAGTCTGGATGAACTAGAGTACAACAACAAAGAAGATTACTATGACTGGTTGTATTATGAGGAGTCAGAGAATGAGGGTGAGGAGACACAAAAACACTTACAACGTCTACACCCCAAAGTTGATTTAGGGAAGAACAGGATGCATGTTGGGTCCAGGAGAGAATAAGAGTTCAGCGGAACAGAGGACTCTGCCGAATCCTCCTGTGGAATTCGTTCGTCCATGTTGGAGGAAGGACAGGTCTTAGAGGAAGCTTTTAAAAGGAACACTACCAGTGGCTCTGGTACAGAGCACAACAAGAGGACCGACGTTGGACCAAACACAGATGATGACGATGGGGAGGAAACCAGTTGCATGAGTAGACAGACGCAGTGTGGTCTGGTCCAGGAAGTATCCCAAGAAAGAGGATTATCAGGCTGTAAGGGAAGACTCGAGCACAACAACAAAAAGGATTACTATGACTGGTTGTATTATGAGGAGTCAGAGAAGGAGGGTGAGGAGATACAAAAACACTTACAACGTCCACACCCTGAAGTAGACTTAGGAGCGAACTGGATGCATATTGAGTCTATTGGAGCGCACAAGTTCAGCGGATCAGAGGACTCTGCCGAATCCTCCTGTGAAATTCATTCATCCACGTTGGAGGAAGGACAGGACTTCGTGAAAGTCATTACGGAAGAAATGGACCCTGTTGACAGCAACACCACCAGTGATTCTGGAACAGAGAACAACAAGAGGTCCGATGTTGGACTTAACACAGATGATGACAACGGGGAAGAAACCAGTTACCCGTGTTGACATGGACGCCTTGTGGTCAGGCCATGAAGTACAAGGATTTCGTGTGTGACTAACAGCTACATGTTTATCTCTTCTTTATTTTTTCCTTCCCTTCGGAAGGAGATGTGTTACGTTGGTAATCTTTCCCTTTGCGTTTGTCCCCTGCATGCCCCCGTCCCTGCCGCGCGACTCCCCTTATTTGCATGCTTTACGCCAGATGGCATTGTCCTATGCCAGCTGACAGTTGAGTTGACAGTTGATTAGGACAGTTGCAGATGTCCATCATTGTGAGCTGGTGACCGGAGCGCTGCCTCTCTTACCGGTGTGTCGTTTATTACCTGGAATACAGTTACATTAAAAGGCTAAGGGTCTGAACCTTACTTAACAGACTCTGAACCAGTCAAAGCACTGGGGCCTTTTTGAAAGTGGGATGGAGATACAAAGAGAGATTATCCTTACCAACAATCCATCTTGAGTATCAGAGTCCAACATACAGAGTGCACAAGAAGAAGTTTAATAAGATTCCTTCCGTGAGAACTTCTGTTTATTGAACATTTCAAAAAAATAGAACACAACAAAGCCTTCTATACAGTATGCATCACATAGTCTTGTCAGCTCAGGCATACATTACATCAGTTAAGTACATTATCATCTTGTGGTACATTCTTGTTACATGTTGCATTCCAGATCATCGGGTATCCACCGGCCGGCCTCTCCTCCCTCCACCTCACATGTACCTAGCCTCTGATCCGAACATTTCTCCTGGCGTACAGCAAGTCAGTCCATTATGACGAGCATCAGCCGTCTATTCCACCCATTCAACTACCCATTCAAGTTCAGGCACACACATCCCCTGCACAATGGCCAGCCAATGAGGCCAGAAGAGTCAGATTTCTAGGTTCTAGGCCCTCTATCGTCTCCTCTCTACAGTTCTCACCTCCTCAAGTCTCCTGCCTCATAGGGCTTCTATCTTCCACATCCTCAGCAGCCGTAGCTTTGGCTAGAAGATAGCTGGTAAGGGGAGTCCATATATCATTAGGTCTGGACACTACCGGGAGTAATTCTGCATACGCTGCAAACTGTTCCTGACAAGTAATTAAGTCCTCTAACCATGTCTTGAATTTGGGTGCCCTGCCCCGCCCCATCTGCACGCCACTCTACGCTTAGCCATGAGAAGTGCCATTGCCACAAACCTCCTGTATTCAGACTTTACGGGAGTAATGAATCCCAAGAGCGCCATCACCGGGCTGGGTGCTAGCGTATCACCTATCATATGCTGCAGTGCCCCAAATATCTCATCCAAATAGGCACGAACTGTGGGACAGTCCCATGCTAGGTGCAGGAAGTCCGCACCCAGGGAACGGCATCTATCCCAGTTATCAGTGTCTCTCAGTTTAAATCGGTGCAGTTTAGCTGGTGTATAGTACAGCCGGTGTAAAAACTTGTAGTGTATGATACGGAGCCTGCTACTGGAAGAGACCCTTTCAGTGTGTTGGCAGCAGGTCTCCCATTGTGCATCCGTCAGCTGTCCTCCCAATTCCAAGTCCCATTTCGCCCGTGCCTGTGCCACAGTCCTCAGCGTTCGGGTATGAACCGTATTATAGATGATCGTGACTAGTCGAAATTGTTCAGGCCTTTCCAAAACCATCTGTAGTGGGGTCAGACATTCTGGTTCATCCGGAAAATCCGGGGTAACCGCTTTTATGCCCTGTCTCAGTCTGACTTATAGAAAGACATCCAGCGGCGTCTGTATCTCAGCAGGACACATATGAGTTAGGGACCGTAACGTAGCATCATGATACAGGCCCCCCCAAATCTTTGGATTTCCTAAATACCCCCTCTTGTAGCAACGGTATATTAGGATGGTAAGCGAGTGGCATCAGGGGCATATACGCCATGTGGATATCTAGAAACGCCATTATTTTATGCCATGCTTTCAAGGAACTATAAAGGGCAGTGGGTTGCTGGTCCCTTTGTCCAATTCTCGAGTATATCGCACCCTCCAATGGGATCGGGTGAGCCAGCCAGTCTTCTGCAGCAACCTGTGGCATGCAGCGAGGTTGTTTAAACCAATACCACATGAAGTGCGCCTGTGCTGCCGTAAAATACAGTTCCATATCTGGAATTCCAAATCCACCCTGGGAGTAAGGTCGAGTTAACACCTCCCACTGCAGCAGAGGTTGTTCCCCCCCACACTAACCCTATTAATTCTGTTTTCAGAGTCTTAAAGAAATGGGACCCTGGGTGGTACAGTATGTTCTGGAATAAGTATAACACCTGCGGAAGTACCACCATCTTGATCAAGGACGCACGTCCTGCCATGGATAGAGGAAGCGCCATCCATCTGTTTACATTATCCCCGATCTTATTCATAAGAGTACCATAATTCGCCCTCAGCAGTTCCTCCTTATTCCTCGTAACTGAGATACCTAAATATTTATTTTATTTTTATTAAGTATAACAAGCAAGGCAAAAAACAATATACAGAGCGCTTTGTTCACATGAGACCAGATAAACAGTACATCAAATAATAAGTAATCATTATAAGGAAGGGAGGAGTACAGGGGCGAAACAGTAAGCAGACAATAATGCAAACATTGAATGTGGGATCAGGGGGAAAGTGGGATATCGATGATATCTACTGCAGGTGGTGTACATATGTCTCCACGATACCTATTCCATGGCCCCCAAACTCTATGCCATTTCCGGGGTCGGCCCCGGGCCAGATACACCGTTTTTTCCCTAAACATGCACCAGTCCATGTTTTCCTTCCATACCTCAACCGTAGGCGGCCTTTGGGACCCCCACAGTTGTGCGATATCACGCTTAGCGATCATGGCCCCCAGGGTCGCCCACTGGGTCTGGACCACGTTGTAATCCGTAGGTTCCCAGACATTTAACAAGCAGCGCCTGGCCTCCGGTAAGAGAGCAACACCCGTAACTTCTTTCATTACATTATACACCCCGTTCCAATAAGTCGCCACTTCAGGACATTCACAAATAATATGAAGAAATGTCCCCACCAGTCCACATCCCCGCTTACACAAACCCTCCTCGGAAAAGCCCATTCGAACCAGACGGGGACCCGTGATGTACACCTTATGAAGGATCTTAAGCTGGACCAGCCAAAGTCTCGCTGGAATCGCAACCTCCTTGGGAGAGGAGATCGCCGACTGCTAATCCACGTCATCCAATTCGAGGCCGTCACGGACCCAGAGGTCACGCAAGGGCAACAGGAGATCCGACCTATCGTTGATCAGCTTTTTATAGTGAAGGGAAATAGTACTGTCCGGAACGTGACCATCTAGCAATCTATCTTCCAGCGGGGACGACTCAGGGACCGCCTCCCCCATCGAAAAGACTGACATCAATGCATGGCGGATCTGGACATAGCGGAAATACTCAAGAGTTCCCCAATTGAAACTCCGTCTTTAAAGTATCAAACAATTTATTTGTCCCTTAACCCAGAGATCTCCCACCTTGCTAATGCAATGAGGTCCCACTTATCGAACCCTTTTGTCTTCCACAGTGTACCAAGTCTATCAGAATCGAAAAGTGGGGTCGCTAAAGTCAAGCGGTCCTTCCATCCCATCAAAGTAGTTGCGTCTTGCCATATACGAACTGCCGTCTTAGTAGGCCCCGACAATGACTTGACCACCGATTTCAAGTACAGTGCCCTATAGTAATTACCCCCAGGCAGCAGCCATCTATCTATCCATAGCGAACGCAGGGTTCAATTTGGGACCATACATACCATGATTAATGGCCCCCAACTGAGACGCCCAGTAATATCGCTTGATGTCCGGGAGGGCAATACCCCCATCGTACCATGGAAGCGTTAGTTTGGCCAGCGCAATGCGAGGTCTACCATCCCATATCTGTTTCCTCTGGAGACCCTCAACGATACCTAAATATTTAAGCTCCTCATCACACCATTCCAAGGGGTAATCCATTTCAAACTTCTGGACCGCATCTGTAAGTGGAAAAAAGCAAGACTTAGACCAATTTATCTGTACGCCAGACATGCCACCAAATGTTATAAATTCCCTAAGCATCTGATTCATATTTTGCTGAGGGTTCCGAATATATAGTTATATTGTCTGCTTAAAATGAAATTAGTATCGGACGTTGAAAGCACACTAATGCCTTATCTTTGTGACATTGACTCAATCTCGCAGCCAGGGGCTCCACTGCCAATGCAAAAAGCAATGGTGACAGTGGGCACCCCTTCCTGGTACCTCTCGTGATCTCAAACATGTGAGAGACATGCCCATTAATCAGGATCTTAGCCACTGGTCTAGTATAAAGCAGTCTAATCCAGTCAAGGAACAAGAGTGGGAAGCCCATACGCTTCATCACGCCAAATAGATATCCCCATTCCAACAAATCAAAAGCCTTGGTGGCATCTAGGAAGATCGCAGCCTTAGGGAGCTGAGGGGAAATGGTATGGAGCACTGCAAAAAGCGTCCACAGGTTGTTAGAGGTTGCCATCCCCGGAACAAATCCCGACTGATCCGGTAATATCAGATGTTCCATAAACAGACTCAATCTCGTGGCTATCACCTTGGCCAGGATCTTCGCATCACTGTTTAGCAGTGACTGCGGCCTATAGGAATTACATAGGTCTAGAGGCTTCCCTGGCTTAGGCAGTGACAAAATTAGTGCTTCGCGCATTGATTGTGGTAGGCTCCCTACCTCTAGTGCGTCTTCATACACCTCTTTGAGCACAGGGGCCATAATATCAATGTATGTTTTATAGAATTCCACCGGAATACCTTCAGTACCAGTGGCCTTACCATTCTGCATGCCCATGATAGCCTCCCTCACCTCATCCAGCTCAAAATGGGCGCACAAGAAGGCTCCTCCCCCAGGAAATCCTCCAGCTTTTCACCCGCGTTCCCTTTAGTGGTATACAATGTACTATAATGATCAAGGAAGCCTCCAAGTATATCGGAAGTCTCCCGGAGGGTGCCACCACTCGAGGTTTTTAGCTCAGTGACAATATTGGACCTTCTCTGTTGTCCTACTTTCTGTGACAGAATTTTACCAGGCCTGTCTCCTTCTCCATAGCTTCTAGCTATCCAATGTTTGTTTCTAAATTTCGCCTCTCTCTGCGCTTCTTCCATGTACCTGGACAAGTTCTCTCTAAACGCTGCCTGTGCTTCTGCTGTGTAGGCAGTAGCTAGCTCTGCTTCAAGTCGTTTCAGCTCGCTGTCCAAGGCCTTGATCGTGGACTGTATGTCCCTAAGTACCCCTGCACCTTTCCCTATGCAATACCCTCGCAACATTACCTTGAAGGCCTCCCAAATCACCTCCACACTCCGCACAGAACCTTTATTTCTGCGAAAAAAATAAAGTATTTCCTCCCTGAGCTCTTCCTGAAAAACTACATCTAGTAAAATGGAGGGGTTCATTCGCCAGGGACTGCGCGGGACGTTGAAATCTATAGATGAGAGCGTCTGTAATACTGGTGCATGGTCTGAGTAGGTCCTAGCAAGGTGTCTTGTGCCTGTAATCGCAGGTGCAATGCCCCTAGATACCAAAAAATAATCCAGTCTTGCCCATGACTGAGCATGCTCTGTGAAGCGTGTGCCCTCCCTGCCCTGAGCGTGCCTGTGTCTCCACGCATCTACCAAGTGATAGGTCTCCTTGATGTCTCCAAGCACTGACTGCGCCTTCATGTAGTGATGTGGAGCCGAATGCGATCTGTCTGCACCAGGATTGTATGCGACATTGAAATTTCCGCCCATCTACCCCCAAAGTTAACAGGCTTGGACCGAGGACAGTGCGTCTCCTATAGCATAGCAATGTGCACCTGTTGGCCGTCCAGATAGGACAGGACCTGTCTCTTTTTACGGGGATCCCCCAGCCCTCTCACATTCCACGTGATATTAAGCGTATTATCAGGAGCTCCCATTGCTGTACCCATCGTTACATAGTTCAACCATTGGAGGATAGGATTGCTCTCCACTCCGCATCCGTCCCCAACACTTCATGTTGACCGTACCATATCTACCTGAGCTACCTTGTATCTCTGATCAGTCCGCTTACGAAGCATACACCTCGAAGTCCTCAAACAACCCAACAATCCCCAAACCATCCCCTCCTCCCCTCCACCCTCCACCCTCCACCCACTGGAGCAACCCAATTTTGCCAGTATTGCGCAGCCTACCACCTGCCTCCCTCCCCTCCCCCAACAAGAGCTAGATCAAGGGCAGCCGAACTGCTGCGGTCCAAGAATGGGGTATACCCTCTGGGGGCTTACTCTAGAGGGCCACACAAGTTCTCCTCTCCCATTGAAATCTCCATCCCGAACCAACATTGCCAGTTCAGCATGGGAGAGGTGGACCAGAGCCCAACAGTGTCTGTCGATTGGAACACTCTTGACCTCACTTTACAGTGTTAACGGTGCCCCCTCACCTACATCTCGGTAGTCACAGTGCTACAGAATCCATATGTTTCCCGGTCATTCACTGTGGGGGATCTTCTCTGGCCGGGGATGATCTCTGCAATCCGTTGTGGCCGTCCCTGTCTTGGTTACACCTTTTTATTGATTTCAAATATTCCTCCACTTGCGCAGGGTTAGTGAAAATGTTTTGTTTGCCTTGGTGAGTCACCCGAAGGCGTGCCGGATACAAAAGGGCATAGTCTATTTGTCCATCTCGAAGTTTCTTTTTCCATCTATGAACTTTCGGCGCTCCTCTTGCACCATCGGGGTGAAATCCGGATAGATGGAGAACGCGTTGCCCTCATATGACAATGACTGCTTATTGCGGGCGGCTCGTAGCCCCACATCCCTATTGCGATAGTTAAGGAGGCAGGCGATGATGGGCTGTGGCGTTGCTCCTGGCACCGGTCGTGGACCCAACGATCTCTGCGCTCTTTCGACAATGAAGTGTGGAGAGAAAGCTTCTTGACCCACCGCAGACAGTAACATCTTCTCCACGTATTCTTCCATTTTGCCTGTGTTCGTGGATTCCGGAATACCTACTACGCCAATATTGTTTCTGCAAGTTTCCAAATCCTCATTCTTGGCCGCAATAGTTCTCAAGATGTTGTCCATACGTGCCAACTGGGATGTGTGGCCCGCCGTGAGGTCATCACTATCTGAGATACGCCTCTCCGCTTCAGTTATTCGTTCGTCGTGCGCATCCAGCTTGTGTGCAATTGCGTCCATTATCGAGGACATGCGATCTACTTTGTCGACCACCATCGCAAATCCTGGTCTCATTTCCTGCAACACGTGCTCCAAGGCCGTCCCCTGCGATGTATTAGCACTGTCCTCCTCCTGCACCCCTGCATCTGCCTGCTTAGACCTGGCACCGTGCTTAGTGGTCCCAAAACTAAGTTTTGGCTGCTTGGCGTCCTGTTTCCCCATATTGAGCAACGTCTTGTAGGCTCAGCAGAGGAATGCACCTGCCTTCATTCCAAAAAGGGGTCTTGATGCCCACTGCACCACTCTCCGTAATCCCCCACTCCTGCACCAGCGTGTGTTGGGCGCAGAAGGCCGCCTCAGAGCTGCCCCGCAGGAGAATCCAGTATTCACCTCCTCAGGCGCCCCCTCTCACACCCAGGCCAGCCTCATCAAGTTGTATAAGTTAGAAACAGTGTCACGGGGCACTTGTCAGCAGGCGAAGCACATTGTGTGGCTAATATCTCCAGGCTAGAGGCCCATTCTGCCGCACACCACGGGTTCACTTGAGCTCAATATCAATATGGCCACCGCCTGCAGCCTCCGCCGAGAGTATGTAACCTCCTGTGCAGTCCCCCTCGGGAGGAAGATTGAAGTCTTCCCATCCCTCTTGTGTTGCCAGGCTGTGTCTCACTTGAGTAGGATGGTGGGGGCGCTCCCTTAGCCTGACTCACCGTCGAGAGTCCGTAACGGTGATCAACGCGCCACTCTCTGCCCTTCCCCCACAGCTTCAGCCAACTACTGGGTGCCTTATGCCTGCACGCCGGGTCCCTGATGTGGACCACGCAGCTCTCTGCTCCAGACCTGGCCAGTGTACAATCTACAATGCCTCTCCTGCAGGGTGTCTCAAGCAGCCGGCTACCACTCACCAGGCTCCTCCGCTCCTCAGCAATGTTCGGTACACAGTTCCCCGCCGGCGTAGTCCTCGCAGCAGCACAGTCAGTCACTTCGACGTGTCCCAAGGTCGTAGTCCCCTCCTCTCGCCTCTTCGCCGCTCGTTGCACTGCCTCCTGAAGGTCTGCTCCACTGTTCGCACCTCTCACGCCATGCACAGCGGTTGTTGAGCGACGCTATCTTGCAATACTTTCAGAGCCGAAGGCGCCTGTATCAGCGCCCCTCCCCCTTGAGGCCTGACTTCCGGCTTACAGGCCGCGGTCTTTCCTGGGCAAGGCGGCCGCTCCGCACTCCCGTCTCTTGTATGCTAGGTATCCGGCGTTTCTGCAAAGTTGTACCCCGCCGTCACTCCTCCAGCAATTCGCCTCCAATTTACAGAGAGTGGTCTCCAGGCACCTGGCAGTGGCATGTGAGTGCCCAGGACTTGCTAGCGCAATCGCCAGCAGGATAAATAACAGATTATTGCTCCGGTCCTCGGGAGCCTCACATAAGGGCAGGCATTCGGTTGTGTGCCCTCTAGCGCCCCATCAGTGCACGAGAAAAAGTTAAAGGAGCTTCCTTCCGTGAGAAGGTAACACTATTGTTCCAAAGTGAGATAGTGCATTTCAGCCTCAAAGGCAGCAATTTCCTTGAATGGAACATTGCTAGCACCAGGATCTAAAGCAGGCCTTAGTAGCGTGGGAGGCAGCCAGTCTTTTATGAACTATCATGACCAACACAATGTGATCCATACTACTTCCATCTTGTCAGAAATTATATTCAGGCGCAGGCTCCCACTATAAAGTAGTGAGGACATTCCTGATAGCGCGTGCAGGTCACCAGACTATAAATTTACCATACTCACCTGGGCCCATAATCAATAGCGCCTTTCTAGTCAGGTAACCTATGCGCTGACTACCAGATATTTTATTCTACTAGGTCCTATACCATTGACTTACCAATCCTTGTCACTCGTACCTATAACCTATTGGATCAGGGAGTTAGTTTTAAAGATAATTCAATAAACAAATAGCATTTGCACTCATAATAACCACAGACTCAGGAAGTTTTTATAACTCTTTATCTAAATTTCATCAAAGGTCATGATCCAAAGATTGAAAGCAATAAGACTATCAATAATCAAAATCAAAAATAGTGTATAACTATGCAAAGATGTAATATGCCAATCATTTAGCAAAAGAATAACGGGAAGGTAAGAATAAGGAACAAGCTATTTACTTAAACAGACTTCGCACAATTTTCCTAAGGGTGGGAAAAAGAAGGAAAATAATAAATAACACAGCTTTACGCAATTATTAAAGGGTGAGTAAAAGAGAGAACATAATATATAACGACGAAACCAAATTGACCATATAGCTATAGGGGAAGGTAAAAATGGAACACACTATTACATCGAATAACCAAACTTAAGCACTTTAAAGGGAGGGTGAGAAAAAGGACACTTATTACACAATCATGAAAACGTATAGCATTCAACTATTAGGAGGGTAAGAAAGTGGAACACGCTATTAAACAGCAAAAACATGAATTTATCATTTATCCAAGGGAGGGTAAGAAAAAGGAACATATGCAATTAAAGCTTTAGCAAAATTAGGGAGGGTAAAGAAAAGGATGCACATTATACTAAAATTTACTCACACAGATTTATATTTACCTAGAATGGTGTGAAGACCAACCCTGGCCACAGGTCAGTTGAAAGGACAGAAGAACCCCAAAGGTTGCAGTGCCAGTAGGCCAGCAGGTGCAGATCAGAATAAGGATAGGAAAACCCAGATTTGGATCAGGACCGGACCACCAAAGGTTAAGACCGGCACCCGCTGTTCAGTTGCAACCCCTGCGCTACTCCCTCTCTGCAGCCAACAGTCAGAATCCTGATTGGGCTATCAATTCACCGACAAAGTGCTTAGTCTGCACTTCCGCTTCCCAGAACCCAGATTGAGTCAGCAAATCTTCTGACAGAGGGCTCCGCAGCCCTCTGCTCTTAGTCATCTATTGAGTGCGTTGGGTCAGGGACAGGTCAGCTATTCGGACAAGTCAGACAAATTAACTAGCTAAACCTACTCTAGTTATACTATTTTTCAGGGCAGTGTACCACCCCCAATGTTGCAAGTGTAAGGATCCCCAATTTCGATTGAACAGAAAAAGAGGACAGGTCATCACACCACCTAAATTCTGTTACTTCAGTGTTGAATATTAATTTTCCGTTCCCACCCATCAATTTATTTTCACATGACATATTCCTTCAACCTAACAATGGCTGTTTTATTGACAATTACATTGTATACAGTTTAGTATTTTTCTAGCAGGGTCAGAAGTCATCTTCCCAGGCGCATCTTGTCTGTGACTGTCTTTTGGCTCAAATTCAATGATGGCGAGTTCAGTTCCTGCACTTCTAATCAAAAAAGGGGGGAGGGGGGATCACTTGTCCTGTATAACCTGGGTACAGTTCAAACTGGAATGACCCTTGGTAAAAGACCCTCATACACGTGTAGCAATGATGGTATGGGCGGTATATGTTGGTTCTCCGCCTTCGTTTACACGTCTGTGCAGAATCATGGGGTCAGTTGGTATGCACCCTCCACCTGGAGGAGAACACCCTAGGTTAAAAACAGTAGTGATTAGTGATCGTGGGTGACGTGTGGGTGAATTTCTAAAAACAATCCAATCATGCCAGGAAAAATACAATTTTATTGTCCGGGATTGAATTGTGGGTTGAGGATATGACAGAATACGTTTTAAGAAGTAGTTAGGATTCATACATATTCCATCCTCTGGTGTTTAAACAATGGTCGACATGTTTCAGCCTTATGTCGCCTAAAAAGGTTGGTTCGGCTTTCTTCAGGACCAGGTGAGTTCTGTGCAGAGAGTGACGTATGTCTACTCTTTAATGAAGGTCAAAATTGGACCTGTGGGTGAAACAACAAATACTTTTCTAGGGTGCGGGTCATAGGGACGTGTGCGTTACATAAACAATATTAGTGAAAAATGTTTTTAAAAGATGTTCATGAGTAAAAACTTCGCTATGAGACTCACTACTCAGAGGGGACATCAACCACATACTCATCCTGACAAACATACATGAATGGGATAGACAGCCTTCTATGACATGTCAAATTAAGTCATGAGGTTTATGATTAGTATACGCTACATGGAGGTTACTTTCAGATGACGTCCTCATTGGTTTAAGCGTAAAGAGGAAATCGGATCATTGTGAAATTATGGTGCAGTCAGCTACTACTTTTCTCATTAAACAAGTGCTCCCCGATGTATAGTAAGGATTACCAATTTCTTGTGAGTCTGAAACTTTTATCTAATCCCTCAAAAGGTGTTTCCTGTTAACGTGGTTCTTTAACGCTACTGCTGTTAACAATATTTAGACAGATTGCACATACCTCTCATGGGCTAAATCCTTAGCTTCTCAAACGGGCTCCAGGAGGTTAGAAGGAGGGGCGCTTCTATAAAAGATAGAAGCAAACATTTAATGAAGGGGCACAAGCTGCATGCGGGAGAAGCGAGCGACGAGGTGTGGTGAACAAGGACCAGACGAACAGGGCACTAACACAGATAAGTTCTCGCCTGCCCCTTCATTAAATGTTTGCTTCTATCTTTTATAGAAGCGCCCCTCCTTCTAACCTCCTGGAGCCCGTTTGAGAAGCTAACGATTTAGCCCATGAGAGGTATGTGCAAGCTGTCTAAATATTGTTAACAGCAGTAGCGTTAAAGAACCACGTTAACAGGAAACACCTTTTGAGGGATTAGATAAAAGTTTCAGACTCACAAGAAATTGGTAATCCTTACTATACATCGGGGAGCACTTGTTTAATGAGAAAAGTAGTAGCTGACTGCACCATAATTTCACAATGATCCCATTTCCTCTTTACGCTTAAACCAATGAGGACGTCATCTGAAAGTAACCTCCATGTAGCGTATACTAATCATAAACCTCATGACTTAATTTGACATGTCATAGAAGGCTGTCTATCCCATTGATGTATGTTTGTCAGGATGAGTATGTGGTTGATGTCCCCTCTGAGTAGTGAGTCTCATAGCGAAGTTTTTACTCATGAACATCTTTTAAAAACATTTTTCACTAATATTGTTTATGTAACGCACACGTCCCTATGACCCGCACCCTAGAAAAGTATTTGTTGTTTCACCCACAGGTCCAATTTTGACCTTCATTAAAGAGTAGACATACGTCACTCTCTGCACAGAACTCACCTGGTCCTGAAGAAAGCCGAACCGACCTTTTTAGGCGACATAAGGCTGAAACATGTCAACCATTGTTTAAACACCAGAGGATGGAATATGTATGAATCCTAACTACTTCTTAAAACGTATTCTGTCATATCCTCAACCCACAATTCAATCCCGGACAATAAAATTGTATTTTTCCTGGCATGATTGGATTGTTTTTAGAAATTCACCCACACGTCACCCACGATCACTAATCACTACTGTTTTTAACCTAGGGTGTTCTCCTCCAGGTGGAGGGTGCATACCAACTGACCCCATGATTCTGCACAGATGTGTAAACGAAGGCGGAGAACCAACATATACCGCCCATACCATCATTGCTACACGTGTATGAGGGTCTTTTACCAAGGGTCATTCCAGTTTGAACTGTACCCAGGTTATACAGGACAAGTGATCCCCCCTCCCCCTTTTTTGATTAGAAGTACTTGAGGCCAAGGAACTTGGTGGGATCACAAGAATTCCTTCTCCCCATTTTTGATTGCTACGAGTTCAGTTCCTGGCCAGGCTGGGTCATGCGCATAAGGACTTTCAAAATGGAGTAGCGGCACCTCCCAGGCCCAAAGAATAAGATACATGAAAAGTAGAAGAGAAATAGTTTTAGAACACAGAATAATTGAAAACACTGTATACCATGTATTTCTACTCTATACCCATTACTTTATAATAAATTATAGCATTAGGATTAGGCAGCACAAACAGCTTGTCAAAAGCAGCAGTGCAAGCTTCTCGCATGTGAGAACACAGAGCAGCCATATTAGCACTAGTGCGCATAGGAGACAGATTCCCTCCAAATAAAACTACGTCATGTCACGTGGGTATGACAGACGCATGTGCAATAGAAACATTTGCATAGCAGCAGCCATATTAGATGCAAGAGTATTAAGGTTTAGTAAACACATAAGCAAGCTTCTCTCGGACACCCGATGTCTATGTAAAAGGTGCAAAATTAGTAAAACAAACATGTTGGTTACATAAGTAGCGCTATTCGAGGTTCATGAATACGAGCAAGTCGCTTCTTGTGCCAATCCTTGCTCCATCAATCCCCTCTTTGATGATATTTTATATCATCAACAATTAATGAAACAAATGCCAACTGTTCACATTTCACCCAATTCAATCTCTTCAAACTTTCTATTCTGCTTCTTCTCATTATTATTATGAGAATTTTTCATTTTCTTATATATTTTGCTATTAATTTCTTCTAATTCGAGTTCATCAATATTTCTTTTTACTCCTCGTGTATCTATGGAATATTTCCTTTAATGTTTGACATTTGCAGCAAATTATTATTCCTAAAACTAGTAAACATATTCCCGCCATTGGCATCAGTATTCTACTCACAAGACTTTTACCTACATTAGAAAACCAACTACCTATTGAGGCGAGACCATCAGTAAGCCTCTTCCATGCACTATCAACCTCCAGTGGTTTGAGCTCTTTTTCCAAATTTTTAATATTTCTCACATACCTCTTAATTTCAACACTTGTCTGGTATGTAAGTTCAACAATGTTGCGCTTTCAACATTCTACAGACTCCGCCCTCTTTTGCCAATAACGTGTCAAGAGCAAGTCGATTTTGTAACCCCATAGATCTGATCGCAACCAATTCGGTATTGACCATCAAGAATCCTCCAGCAGTGTCAGTTGATAACCGATCCACTACTGTTGACAATTTGCATATTCTGTGTGTATTCAGAGCCACTCGCACTGTTGGTATCAATGCACTAAATAGATCACCTACTACCTCACCAAAACTAGCTCTTTTACTACGTACTAATCCATTAGTTTCTTCATTGTTTTCAGTGATTTTATCCACATGATATATCTTTGGGAAAACTATTTCGAAATAACAGCTCCAATACCAGTGATCTAGTAACGCGTAATAAGCCTTGTTCCCACATATATAATAAACTCCGGGAACACAGGTTCAGTTCCAACTTTGAAACCCCAACCCCCAATTACCTTAAAATTGTGTTCACATTCACTGGAACCAATTAATACATTGTTAAAGTAACTAGTTCTTTCTCTGTGGAGACAGAGTTTCCCCTTCTTTTTGAAATCCAGCAACATAGCAGCATTAGCTCCAACATTTGAGGTGTTTCCTATACTTTCAGCCCATTTAGGAATTTTATGGTTCTTATCATTCGCTTTTCTTTGGAAATTCTCTCTCCTTTTCTCAACCATATTCAAAAATATCTTTATTTTTTCTTGTAATAAACAGGTTAGATTATTTTTTTTTCCATTTGTGTCCTCATTTTGCCCTTAGTAAATCACCTAGGTGCACTAGGAGAGGGGTATGAACTTCGCTGTCACAGGTAAACTGGTAGTGCCGTCGCCCGACTGATATGGTTTTGACACTCAGCGTTGTTCATTCACTCCCAAAAATGCGCCGCAAGATGACAACTCTAGAGGAGCAATGTTGCTGCTATGCAATACCCATACAGGATAGGGGGGACCACAACCTTGGATAGAGCAATGGGGGAGAGGTTAGATTATTCTTGTGTGCGTCCGCTAAATCTATTGTACCTATAGTTAGAAAATATTCACTCATGTAGCTTGCTACATTCCTAGTAGTATGTACAGGATTCAGGTTTCTACATATAGGAAGTTCAGAAAATATCACGTCTAAATTAGAATAATACTGTAAAGGTCCTTTCTTATAGAATAAATTAGAGAGAATACTACATGAAATTCCATATGTTAGTGGCAAATGGTGATAGGTTACACCTTCAGCTACTGAACTAGGCAGCTTCATACAAACATAGCAGTCTTCTATTTCCATAGCTTCTACATAGTGTACTAATAGGTTTGCAAATACATTTAAGTGTGTTCTGTTTTTGATTCTATTATAATGCAGTCCTTCCTCATCTGGTGCTTCTAAGTCTAGATTATTTAATTAATTATTCAGCGCTCGTGCAGTATTTCTGGCATTTTGACCGGCGACTGTGCCCCTGCTTGCATTGGGATACCCCACCGCCATCTTGCTGTTGTTGTGTGTTTACCTGGGCCCCGTGTCTCCTCCCCGCTCCCGCCTCCCAGCCGACCTGCCCATGCTCCGCCCCCCCACTAACCATTTAAGTACGGATGGTCCTACGCGCAGCGTCCACGCGCTACGGCCACGCCGAAGGTGCGCCAAAGGTAAGCCCGTCTACGCCCGTCCGCGCCTGGACCGCGCCCAGCGCCAGAGCCCCTGGTCCTCGTAATGTCCACCCCTCCCGCTTTACTTACGATGCCACCAACCTCCTAGCCCTTAACCCCGGCCGTTCCCCCAACTGCGTCCTAGCCGCTCCTGGACACACCCATGGTCCCTTTTCCTGCAACTCCTGCAAGTTCGATGGCACCAAGAACAACTCCTCATCTACGAACACACAACAGATATCCGACCCCAACCACCTACAATGCATCCTGCTCAACACCCGCTCGGTCCACAGGCACGCCATCGACCTCTGGAATCTACTAGACACCATCTCTCCGGACGTCGCCTTTCTAACAGAAACATGGATGAACGCCACATCTGCCCCAGACATCACCATTGCCATCCCGGAAGGCTATAAGATCATCCGTAAGGACCGTACCGGCCACACAGGAGGAGGCATCGCTATCGTCCATAAGAAATCCATCCGCATCTCTACCAGCTCAGACGTCAATCTCGCCAACTCTGAACACCTTCACTTCCAGATCCACATCGACCCCAAGACCACACTTAGAGGCACCCTCCTTTACAGGCCACCAGGACCCCGCGCACAATTTAGTGAAGACATCACGGACTTCATCACTTCACACGCGCTCCCCTCCGAGGATTACATCCTTCTGGGAGACCTCAACTTTCACCTTGAAAAGAACAACGACCGCAACACCACCACCCTTTTGGACAACCTCGCCAACCTCGGACTTAAACAACTTGTCACTACCCCCACCCACATCGCAGGCCACACACTCGACCCTATCTTCACCTCCAGCAAACATGTCTCCTTCAGCCACACCACAGCTCTCCTTTGGACTGACCACAGCTGCGTTCACTTTACCTACAACAAGCCCACATCCAACAACCACCCCCAACCCACTCTGCAAAGAAACTGGAACAAAATCACCATCGACCAGATCTCCTCATCGCTTCTTCAAAACCCCCCAGCCCACTCCTCAAACCCAGACCAAGCAGCCACCAACCTCACCCAATGGTTATCCAACAGCGCTGACATCCTAGCACCACTGAAAAAACGACAAATCAAACTAGGCAGCAAGAAGGCCTCCTGGTTCAACGATGATCTTAAGAAATCCAAGAAACTCTGTCGCTCCCTTGAGAAGGCCTGGAAAAAAGACCCAACCACCAGCACCAAGGACGCCTTCAAAAACGCCACCCGCATACACCACCAACTGATCCGGAATGCCAAGAAAGCCGCTTTCAAGGACCGACTAGATAACAACGCCCACAACAGCAAGGAATTATTCAACATCATCAAGGAATTTACCAACCCCTCAGCCAACTCCAACGACATCACCCCCTCTCAAGCCCTCTGCGACTCCCTAGCCTCATTCTTCCACAACAAAATTGCAGACATCCACAACAGCTTCGACAACCGACCCAATGACCAACCCACCCAACCCCCCGCAGGACCCCCACCCACCCTTAACATCCTCAATGACTGGAAGCCAATCTCCACTGAGGACACCATTCGTCTGATGAACTCCATCCACTCAGGATCCCCCACAGACCCATGCCCTCACCACATCTTTAACAAAAGCAGACTCCATCATAGCACCGCACCTCCGAGACGTCATCAACTGCTCCCTCAACTCCGCAACCTTCCCGGAAAGCTGGAAACATGCCAAACTCAGCGCCCTCCTGAAAAAACCCACAGCTGACCCCACCGAACTCAAAAACTACCGCCCTATCTCACTCCTTCCTTTCCCGGCCAAAGTCATTGAGAAAGCGGTCAACAACCAGTTCGCCGCATTCCTCGAAACCAACAAATCCCTCGACTCCTCACAATCCGGCTTCCGAGCCAAGCACAGCACTGAAACCGCCCTCATCGCAGCAACAGACGACATTCGAACTCTAATGGACAACGGAGACACTGTCGCCCTCATCCTCCTCGACCTCTCCGCAGCCTTCGACACGGTCTGCCATAGCACTCTTTTACAACGCCTCAGAAACGTCGGAATCCAAGGAAAAGCACTGGAATGGATCACCTCGTTCCTCACCGGAAGAACCCAGAGAGTCCGCCTTCCACCATTCAAGTCAGAGGCCACTGAAGTCACCTGCGGCGTCCCACAAGGATCCTCACTCAGCCCCACCCTCTTCAACGTATACATGAGCCCCCTCGCGGTCATCGCACGCCAACACAACCTCAACATCATCTCCTACGCCGACGACACTCAACTGATCCTATCACTCACCAGAGACCCTAACACTGCCAAAACCAACCTGCATGAAGGAATGAAAGAAGTAGCAGAATGGATGAAGCACAGCCGTCTGAAACTGAACTCAGACAAAACAGAAGTCCTCATCCTAGGCACCTTCCCCTCCGCCTGGGATGACTCTTGGTGGCCAGAGGCCCTTGGAAAAGCACCCACCCCGACGGACCACGCACGGAACCTGGGCGTCATCCTGGATTCCTCACTCTCGAACAGACAAGTCAACGCCGTTTCTTCCTCTTGCTTCAACATTCTTCGCATGCTCAAAAAAACATTTCGCTGGATTTCCATCGGAACTAGAAAAACAGTCACACACGCTCTGGTCACGAGCCGACTGGACTACGGAAACACCCTCTACGCTGGTACCACCGCAAAACTGCAGAGAAGACTCCAACGCATCCAGAACGCTTCGGCCAGGCTCATATTAGACATCCCGTGTAAAGAACACATCTCTGGTCACCTGAAAGACCTCCACTGGCTCCCCGTCAATAAGAGGATTACTTTCCGGCTCCTTACCCACGCACACAAAGCACTCTACGAAATCGGACCTGAATGCCTCAACACACGACTGTCCTTCTACTCCCCCCCGCCAGCTACGATCCTCCAACCAAGCCCTTGCCATTGTACCTCGCATCAACAAAACCACCATGGGAGGTAGATCCTTCTCCTACCTGGCAGCTAAAACCTGGAACTCACTTCCCACTCACCTTCGCCTTACTCAGAATCACCTAGCATTCAGAAAGCAACTCAAAACGTGGTTATTTGACAAGTAATTCACCATCCTTCTTCAAGCGCCTTGAGACCCTCTGGGTATGTAGCGCGCTATATAAATTTATTGACTTGACTTATTGACTTAGTTCTTCTGTCTCTATTGGCAACTGTCCATTAATGTCATTCTTTGTCTCTTTACTCATTATGTAAGGAATAGCTATTGTTCGTCCTATCCAAACTAAGTAATATTGCTATACTACATAAACATACTCTGCAGCATGTTTTTAAACAATTTCTTTTCGGTCTTCCATCAACAGTATGATCAACCATTTCTGACTAAAGGAGATTCAACCCCTCTTTGTAACTTTTACACAAACTTTTACTCTGTGCTAATTTCAGGTTGGTCTCACTTCTTCGTCAGTTTGATCTGTAATCAATTCTTCATCACCGTCGTCACTTATTTCCAGGTTTTCAAAATCTTCCAAAACAATGTAGGTCCACTCAGGGCCTTTGTATTTATTATTCAGTCTCTTTATTCGTGGACTTCTCCTTCTTGGTTGTATCACAGGTTGATGAGTTTGACTTGTAACTTCACTTACTTGTTCAGGTTCTTCATTAATTGTCTTCAAACGCTGGCTTAGTCTTTAGACAAATCTAAGCCATTTGTCTCCTTTTCTGAGTCTTTTAGCTGGCACTGTGCTTTGGCCCTCTTCAAATGCTCTTATTTTCTTTCAGTTGTGGCACATCGATTTCAATGCTGTCTTCCGTTTCCCTCTCTATCTGACTAGATCCAGGTCTTATTTCTGTTTCTTCTGCCTGGTTACTAATCTGGCCTTGTTCAGGAATCTGCTCAATTTGACTTCCGTTTAATTCTCTTTCTTCTTCCTGAACACTATTGTCTACTCCGGTCTGGTCCTGCTCAAGCTCTTCGAACCCTTGATTTGCTTCGGCTTGAGCCTCAGCCCTAATTTCTATCTGTCCCTTTTCAGACTCTGGAGTTCTTGGTGGAGTGTCGATTTCTGTATCTTTCCCTATCTGGTCCTCCTCAGAATCACTTTTGACTTGTATTTCTATGATCTGAGTACCTTCTTCTACACCGGTCTCGTCCTCACTATCACTATCTTGATAGGTTTGACTTCTCGTTCTCACATATTCTGCAGGTATGTTGATTACTGGAATCCACTGCTGCTCAATCTTGACTGCTGCTCAGTTGTTCCTCTTCAGCTACTTCAGGATCGATATCTTGGGACCCCTCAGCAGCACAACCTTCAGCCTCAGTTTCATCAGGTTCAGTCACCTTTTCGTATGACTGGCATGAATCCAGTGTGGAACTCCTGCACACTTTACAGCTGTGGTGGTAACCAAAATCACTTGTGGTTTTCCCCACCTTGGTGCAAGGCAAGTTTTTCGAGTATGTTTCTTAAGAACTACCCAATCATCTGGGTTCAGGTCATGTGCTGGTGTTGCTGGTCTTGCGACAACTTCTTCCCCAACCTGGTGAGAGATAGAACGCACTTGGTCAGCCAGTTCTTTGCAGTACTCCAGTACTAAATCATCAGATATACTTAGAAGCTTGTGTCCTGGCACCCATGCCTGCCTCAATGCTCTTCCCATCAGTATTTCATGGGGACCTAAGCCTGTGCTCAGGTCTGGAATACTTCTAAGTCCCATCAGAACAAGTGGCAAAGCATCTGGCCACTCCAATCGAGTATTCTCATACATTTTTCCCAGTCTTGATTTGATTGTGCCATTCAATTGTTCTACCACTCCAGTAGCCTCTGGGTGATATGCACAGTGCAATATTTGCTTAATTTTGAATGGTTCACAAATTAGATCCCTTATTAAAATGTTTTCCTCTATCTGATTCAATTGTTACTGGAAAACCAAAACGTGGTATCCGCTCTCTAAGTAAAAGTTTAGCTTCAGTGATGCTATCATTCCTGCGTGTGGGGTAAGCCTCCACCCATTTTGAAAACAAGCAGCCACTGACAAGTACGTGTTTTAGTCCTCGACAAGGGGGTAACTGAATAAAGTCAATTTGCAAACCTTCTGCCTTCCCAATCTTTCCTGGTAACACTACTGTTTTCTTCCCTGGGTTCATTTGTTGACAAACCAAACACCTCTGGCAGAGTGCCTCTGCTATGTTCCTGAGTTTCGTATTAAACCATGACTGTCTGAACAGAAGTATCATAGCATCTCTTCCCAAATAAGAATCTCCGTGAATCAGCCTAGCCATAGGAGCAAACAGTCTGGTATCACTGGCAATTCATCAAGATAAACAATGACACCATCCTCATCCCTTCTCCGACAGCCTATCTTCCTTCATTCTTCCCTTTCCTTTGGTTCTGCTGCATTCTGCAAATCTCTCACTTCTTCTCACGTATTCACACCTTCTAGCGATATAAGTTGGCAGCTGTTTCCGCCACCTCAACTTTCTTGTTAACAGCCATTTTATATTTTGCACAATGTTGGGCTAACTGGTCAGCATATCGATTACCAGCTGTCACTTTGTCATTGCCAGATTTGTGAGCAGCACACTTGACCACAGCCACTTCTTTTGGCAACTGGAATGCTTCCAGTAAATCCTTTACATATTGACCATTTCTGATTGGAGTACCTGAAAAAGTCAGAAACTCCTGTTGCATCCATAATTGGCCATAGTCATGCCCAAGCCCGTAACCATACTGGATGTCCGTGTATATGGTTACTTTCCAGTTTTTCCCAAATTTGCAGGCTTTTTCCAGGGCAACCAATTTGGCTACTTGTGCAGACTTGACTCCAGGCAAGTGGGATGCTTCCACTGGACCTGCCAAAGTTCACACTGCATAAGCAGCGCTCAAGCCTCCTTCCTCATGTCTCATACATGAGCCATCATCAAATAGCTCATAGTCTGAATCAATTAATGGCTCTTGTCTTATGTCCGGTCGTGGTTTTGTACTATACTTGGTTAGATCAATACAGTCATGTTCTACTTCTCCAGTATGTGAATTAGGTAGCAGTGTTGCTGGGTTCAGAATATTTAACCTAGCAATGGTTACATTTCCTGCACCTGCAAGGATTCTCTCGTACTTAGTCAGCCGACTAGGTGTGAGATACTGGGTCTTAGTCCTGGGTAGCAAACTTACAACTGCATGTGGAACATACACAGTTACAGGATGTCCCATAATAACGGATTCACTCTGCTCAAGGCTCATGCAAGTTGCAGCTACTGCTTTCAGAAATCCGGGCAATGCAGCTGCCATTGGGTCTAACGTGGAAGAAAAATATGCCACTGGACGTCTCACTAAACCATGAATTGGAGTCAAAACTGAAAGTGCACAATTATCTTGTGTGTCACAGAAAAGTGCAAAATCCTTCGAATAGTCAGGCATTCCTAATGCTGGTGCTGTACACAGACATTCTCGTAATTTTACAAAAGCAGTCATGCTTTCGTCCTCCCACTCTACTGGGTCTTTGGCTCTTTTCTTTGTCATTTGTATTAAATGCTTTGCTAGAACTGCAAATCCCACAATCCATTGCCTGCAGTATCCTACAACTCCCAAAAAAACATTCTAATCTCTTTTTGGGTCTGAGGCAAATTCATGTTTCCAATTATTCTGATCCTTTCTGAGGTAACTCTAACACCCTTTTCTATCTGGTGCCCTAGATATTTCACTGATGTGGTACAGATTTGCAATTTTTCTGGTGACACTATGTCCTCCTTCACCTAAATGATTTAGTAGGGCGATGGTGTCGACAACACAGTCATTGTGAGTTTTGGACGCCACCAATAGGTCATCAATATACTGGACCAAGACTGATTTTCCAGGCATTACCAAAGACTCAAGGCACTTTTTCAAAATCTGATTAAAAATCAAGGGACTTTCTGTGTACCCCTGATGGACACGATTCCAAACGTAAACATGACTGTCGAATTCAAATGAGAAAAGAAATTTGCTATCTGGGTGCAATGCAATCGAGAAAAATGCGTGACTCAGGTCAATGACAGTGAACCATCCAGCCTCCCACGGTATCGGATACAGAATCACTGCAGGATTTGGCATGACTGGACAGCAAGGTACAACAATCTTATTAATTTTACGAAGGTCTTGTACAACCCTGTACTTGCCACTCAGTTTCTTTATACCAATTATCGGTGAGTTACATAGACTGCTCATTATTTCCTGTAAAATGCCTGCTTCAACCAAACGTTTTATTTCTACTGCAACGCCTGCTTTTATTTCTGAGCTCATTTTATACTGTTGAGTACTAATTTATTTATTAGAAACACCCACTACTTGGATCGCTTCTCCCGAAGGGGGTAGGTTTGGAACGTCTGCTGTTCTCACAGTAGAACGGGTAGCATCAGTGTCCAATAGAAAGGTGACATAATTTCCTTCAACCTTTCCTTCAATGTATGGCCCTGACTGGTCTACCGGCAAGGAGCGCAAAGCATGCACTCCTCGTCCCCCCCCCCTCAGGCACCATCAGTAAGGTTCTTCACAAAAGAATGTATCACTCAGAAGAAATTGTGAAGTTGCTGTACCTCTTTTTTCCCCAATGTGTGGTATCTACACTCTGCTGTGCTTTGCTCCTGTAATTTGGCATAGGTGCTGGGGGTAACTGATTTTGTATTACCTGCTGCTGGATCTTCCGTGGCACCTCATTCTGCGTCTGTGAATTCAAATCATTAATTTGCATATTGCCACTCTGCACAGCCTTACACTCGTTCTTCCAGTGCCCCAACTTGCCACACCCGTGACAAGGAAATTTGCTTTTCGTTTCCTCTCTATTGAATTTTCCCCTCGGCTTTCCTCCATTTCATCACCCTGATTCTGGTTACTATTTATCTGGTTTAACTGTTCTGCTAATTTTACTTGTGCCCACATGACTTTCGTTTAACTCTTTTCGTTTGTTTTCTAGCTCATCTTCACAATATTTCGCATATTTAAGGACTTCGTCTATGGGCTTAGCCTGCCAACAAATTGTATTATCTTTAATCCATTGTGAAATTTCTTGTCTTAATCCTAACACAAATCGATAAATGAAATGCGTCATATCCTTCATATCTATGTTATCCAATCCACTGTACTGTTTGAATACTTGTAATAAGCGTTCATAATATGCATGCATTGACTCTTCTTTATTCTGAGTGGTTCTATCTATTCTCATCCAGTCTGTTTCTTTTGCAGGCACCTTTCCTTTAAGGTAAAGTATTACCTGGTTGTATTTCTTCATAACGTCTTTGGAAGGAGCCCCTGTCTTTGTGTCTCTAGGGTACTCATCACTAGGCCAATCAACAGCAATTTTGCATTCCGTCCACAAATCTACTGGAACTACAATGTCAAATATTCCATCTAAATCTTTCAAAAGACACTTTGAAACTTTTACAAATCTCACGACTTGTCTGTACCATTCTACGGGTTTTTCACGAAGTTTTGGGAAATTATTCATAAATGACAAAATATCCTGTCGGGACCATGGAACATGCACATAGCCTCCACCTGGTACCTCTCGCATGGGACATCATTTTTCCACTTTTTCTGCTTCTTTTAAAACATACTCTGATGTCACTTGCTTTGATCGAACCTCTTCTTTTTTCTTTGCCCATCTGGCTTTCAATTTGTCTAGTTCCCCCCCATTTTTGCAATAATGTCATCAGCTCTTATCTGCACCTTTCTTCCTGACACATTCATGTTTTCTAGAGCCTTGTCATAAAATTATGCTTGATATGGTTTCTGCAATACTTTAGATTTACCAATGTCAATTCCCATGCTAGCTGCGGTGTCCATTAGTTTTTCATGATACACACTTGTATTTCGAGTAATGCTTTTACAAATGAATAATAATTTATCTTCGCTTAGAGTATTTAACCTGTCCAATCCCACATTTCCAGCCATCAATTCCTCCAATTCAATTATCAATTTCTATATATCTAATGGCTATGGCTGTGTCTTTGGTTTCTCTATTTCTCGTGTCCACCTGTCTATCTCTTCAGGAGTTACTACAGTGGCACTTCACGTACCGGAGGATGTCTCCATCTGTACTTCACTTGAATTTAACCACTTAACTGCTATGGAACGTCCAGCTCCAGTGTTGGACGTTCTATTGCGCAGGTGCAGTTCGAACGTTCAACGGCCAACGGCAGCACTACGGAGGTAGTGGTGCCGTCGGACGGTGAACGTGCGCAGCACTTAAGGGGTTAAAGGAGTGGTTTTCCTAATTAAACTACCTTCTGGTTCGCTTATTGGTAAATCCATTAAGGAGATTACCGACTCACATTCACTTGCCTGATCATCTATTATCAATGGTTCTTTTCTTGACTGTACTACCAATGTAGTTATAACTGGAGCCTTTGGACTAGCTTGCTTGTCTCCGTACAAAGGAACAACTGGGCCAATAGTTACTGGGATTGTCAGAGCTTCGGGACTTGTATTTAGTTGAGAGATTTTATGAACTAATTCACTTCTCTGTTTAAAGCTTCTCTTTCTCTTTCTTGTAATATCCTTTCGATGGAGGTCTCATGTACCACTTGCGGAATTAAAGGAGGTTTTAAAAACGGGGCATTTGGATTTACTGTACTTGGTTCCTCATTATAAGGTGGTGGATTTTTCATTAATAAATCTTCCATATAATCATTATCTGAATCCCCACAAGTCATTAAATGTTTGGTTTTCTCAGTCCTTTTACTTCCTGTGGACTATTCTAAAGTTAATACGGGATAGAGTCCTTCCACTAGCATATTCTGTCTCCATTGTTTCATTTGTTTATCTCTTGCATCTCGTGGAACTTTAGGGTAGAATTTACTCAATCCCTTGTCAGTTCTAGGTCTGTCTCGCTCAAAAGCCTCAATCTCCTATTCTTCTAGTGCTTCATATTGCGTTAATCTAGGTCTAGGATGTAAATCCTTCATTCGAGTCCCTAAATTGAACAAAACTCTGCCATTAAATGTACCTTCTAAGGGAAATGCCAAAATTCTGTCATCTTAAGTGTATTCCACCCAGTTCTCTAACCATACACAAGTGTGGTAACCCCTGTCAAACATCATAAATGATGCAGGAGTATTCGGTAGTGGAATATAACTCCTTCTCTAGTTTTAATTGGTTTATCGTTTTTAAATAAATTCTTAACTCTGTTAACAAGTGACATTTTTCTCTCACTTCCGTACATTTTGTAAGGTCTGCCTCTTATCATCTGTTCTCTAGCAAACCCTAAGTATCTTCTATCAGGTCGAGTTTCTGGATTTAAATGGCACATAAATCTTTGAAAAATTTTGAAATTGTAAGAAAATACTCAATTCTGTTTACTAAATGCTTCCAATACTAGCGCGTCTTATTTTCTCTTAAACCAATCGACAATGCGATTTCAAATAGTCTTAGCCAATAATTTTGCGGCTTCTCCCATGAGATAAGTTTCCACGCTGCTGTGCTCACCCCTCCTTTACAATACTATCTAAGCTATCTCGACCAATACCAGCGCGGCTCTGAGTGACGTCAGCGCAGCTCCGCAACGGACTCCCTCCTTCACAAGGTAATGCAAAACTTAATTATTTATTTTAAAGTGCAGTTTGTTTTAATCAACAACCTAAAAACATTCGCCACTGTACCCGAGTGACGAGAAAGAAAAGAAATATTTAACTGCAAGTAAAACCCTTCCGTTTACTTTTCATATACTACGAGTAGATCCCTTCTGCCTACCCTTCATACAAGCATTAGAGAACCAGCTACTCCTTCGGACTCATCCACTCCGGGATATATACTGAGGCCAAAGTTTCACCAGCGAACCCCGTTGCTATCATTCAAGCTCAGACGAACCTGCCCCTCCTTCCGTGTGACCCTTACTAGGTGACATCAACAAAAGTTTTGCTAGCGAACTCTTTGCTATCATTTATTCACACATTCATACAGAAACCCTAAATAGTGCTTCCGGCTCTATTTAACCATGCACTAACTTCCTGCGAGTAAGTGACCTCACTGCGATGTGGCTTCCATTTACCACCCGCTATTCTGCCCCCGGGGATTCCAAACAAACATAACCGGTACGAACGATTTTGGTTAATACATAAAATTCATACAGCATCAACAGAATCAATACATTTCAAAACATTTCAAATAATATCACATTTGATCGATCAACATAATGACAATTCATAATCAACTCACTAACTACCTTTATTTAACTAAACCCTAACCTTTCCTCTGCTACCAAAGAAATATACTGATTGAGCGCGCAGGTCACCCGACTATAAATTTACCATACTCACCTGGGCCCATAATAAATAAGAACAAAAGTTACTTACCTGTAAACTGTGGTTCTCCAGTATTGGTGTCTTTCATAGATTCACATGCTTGAATATTCCCCGTCGTCGAAGTGGGAGTCCCACGGTACATAAAATAGCAGTAACATATGCATGTATACATGAAAAATATCATAACTAAAAATATACATACATATAATGTAATAGAATTGTAAATTTTAAAAGTACCATAGAACATAATTGGCCCATTGAAAAGCCTAAGGGAGAACTCACTTTAGTAGCATATTAGTGTCATTATGTGTAGGTTCACATTCCAGCCAATCAGGCTGTAGCCTCCTCTAGAACCTTCTCCTCAGAAGCCCAAGTCCTCAGATTTTCGTAGCACAAAGTAACTTAAAGTGCCTGAGGAGAAGAGAGCCTCTGAGGGGAGGATGGGAGGGTCGCATGTGAATCTATGAAAGACACCAATACTGGAGAACCACAGTTTACAGGTAAGTAACTTTTGTTCTTCTCCAGTATTAGGGGTGTCTTTCATAGATTCACATGCTTGAATAAGAGTAGAAAGCAGTAAATCATCACATAAGTGATAAAGGGGATATACCAAAGCAAGTAAGGTAAACATATCAGTGAAAATGCAATGAATATGAAAATATTATTAGAAAAAACCTTTATGACTGGAGGCGGGTAGCAACAGAGGCTCACCTTTATTGGAAAAGATTCCGCAGCACCGCTTGACCTACTGCTGCATCCGCGGCATCTGGTGATTGCAGGCAGTAGTGTTTTGTAAAAGTATGGCTTCTCGACCAAGTAGCAGATCTGCCTCAGGGGTACCCCCGCAAAAAGGGCAGCAGAAGTAGACACCGCTCTAGTTGAGTGAGCACGAACTGGAGCAGGAAGGGGCTTCCCAGCCCGTTGGTGGCAAAAGGATATGGTAGAGGATATCCATCTGATTATGGTCTGTTTGGTAACCGGTTGTCCTTTGCAAAGTGGGCCAAACGCCACAAACAATTGTTCTGACTTTCTGACAGTTGCAGTTCGCTGAATGTAAAATTTGAGACAACGTTTCACATCCAATGAGTGTGATGATCACTCAGCTGGAGTTTGCGGAGCAGGAAAGAAAGTCTTCAGGATTACGGGTTCGTTGAGATGAAAGTCACTGGGAACCTTCGGGATGAACTTAGCCTGGATTAAGTTCGCAGTGTCACAGCCTCATTGGTGAATTTTAGAAAAGGAGGCTGTATGGTTAATGCCTGGATGTCACGGACACGCCTCGAGGATGTCATGGCTAGCAAGAGAGCAACTTTCCATGTGAGAAATTTTTGACTTGCAGAGTGGATAGGCTCAAATGGAGGTAGAAGCAGATGAGACAAGACCAAATTTAAGCGCCAAGCTGGTGGAGGGCGACGGATAGGTGGAAACATCCTAATAAGGCCCTTGTAAAATTGCTTACTGATTCTAGAGGAACATAGAGACGGAAGAGGGAAATCGCCGCCAGAAACACTTTAAGAGTGGAGTGTGAAAGTCCTGATCTCGCCAGGATAAAAAGAAAGGCAAGATCTGTTCAGGTTTTGCAGTCATGGGGTCCAAATCTTTATTGCGGCACCAGACACAGAAACGTTTCCACTTTAATTGATACGTTTTAATGGTGGATGGAGCGCGAGCGCGCGCCAACACCTCTCTGCAGTCCTCGTCGATATTTAGACGTGCAAATTCATTGTATTCAGGTTCCAGGCATGGAGTTGGAGGTATGCCGGATCCGACTGACAGATTTGTCCCTGCTTCATCGTGAGGAGGTGAGGTAGAGGATGAAGCGGTATCGGGTCGGACTGTGAAAATAGGAGCAGGTCCGTGAACCATGGACGCCTCGGCCATTTGGGTGCAATCATGATGATGTGGCAAGGTTGAAACCTCATCCTGTTTAACAGGCGAGGAATTAGAGGAAGTGGAGGGAAAGCGTAGTTGAAGTCGTTCGACCAATTGATCAAAAATGCATTTCTGCTCGACTATATGGGGATGCCGACTTGCAAAGCGTTACCATTTCCTGTTGGTAGCAGTCACGAAAAGATCCATCTGCGGCTGACCCCACCGCCGGAAGATTAAATCGGTTGGTTGGTTGAGTTCCCACTCATGATTGTCTGACGACGCCCGGCTGAGTGAGTCCGCCAGAACATTGGCCACACCCGGCACATGGATGGCTGTGAGATGAATTTGATGTTGAATCGCCCAAACCCATATTTCTTGTGCCAGTTGTGAAAGTAGGAGAGACCTTGTGCCGCCCTGCTTGTTGAGGTAGTGCATGCTGGTGGTGTTGTCTGTCCTCACCAACAGAGTGTGTCCCTGCACTAACCTCTGGAAGGACTTTAGGGCCAAGAAAATCACCATGAGTTGCAGGCGATTGATATGCCAAGTACGTTGGATCGGCGTCCACTTTCCTTTTACAGACATGCCGTCGAGCTGCGCTCCCCACCCCTCGAGAGACGCGTCTGTTGTAAGCGTCAGAGTCGGAGGTTCGTCTTGGAATGAACGGCCTGTAGATATGTTTGGAGGGTGAGCCCACAACTCCAGCGCTTTCTGGATACGAGGTGTTAGAAGGACCTTGTCCTCGAATGACCCTGACACCTGTTTCCACTGTTTGTCTAATTCCTCCTGTAGAGCCCTCATGTGCAATCTGCAATTGGGGATAAGTTGGATGCATGAGGAAGCCATGCCAAGGAATAATTTGAACATTCGAACAGAAACGTACAGTTTGGACTGTAGGAATTGCACCATCTTTACCATGCGGTCCGGTCTTTCTTGGGAAACAAACACTTTCCCCCGCCGAGAATCTAGCGAGGCTCCGAGAAAATCTCGCCTTTACGACGGATGAAAGTGTGACTTCTGGCAATTGATTGAAAGCCCTAAGGTCTGGAAAAGGGAGATGCAGAGCTGAGTGTGCTGCTCCGTCAGTTGAAAAGTCTTGGCCTTGATGAGGCAGTTGTCCAGGTATGGATAAAATTGGACGCCTTGCAGACGCAGGAAGGCAGCTACCGGGGCAAAGATCTTGGTAAAGACCCTCGACGCTGATCGAAGGACGAATGGTAGGACTTTGAATTGGAAGTGCAGCTGTCCGACTGTGAAGCGTAGATACTTCCTGTGTCTGGGGTGAATTGGCACATGGAAATATGCGTCTTGGCGGTCGATCGTTGAAAAGAATTCCCCTGGATTGAGATAGTTCATAATTTGAAGCAGAGTTAACATCTGAAAAGTTTTTGAAATGATAAATTTGTTCAGGGCCCGTAAATCCGAAATTGCACGCCATTCTCCCGACTTTCTTGACTAAGAAGAACCGGGAAAAAAAACCCTTGCCGCTGTGACCTTGCGGCACTACCTCGATGGCTCCTTTTTTGATCATCAATTTTACCAGGGCCAAAAGTTCTTTGAGATGGGGAGAGGGTGGCCCCAAAGGTGGACGAGTGGGAGGGAATTTTGTAAACTACAGGGTATGTCCTTTGTAGATGACGTCCAGGACCCATTGGTCGGAGGTGATTTCGGACCATTTGCAAAAGTACTTTGAGATGCGACCTCCAAGATTTACAGTCGGCAGAAGAAAGGAACTGAGACTGTCACTGCTTTTTATTGTTTGAGCCACCTCTATATGTTGTTTTTCGTTGGTATGGTCTGGTGGTGGACTGACTATTCTGGGATTGGTAGGAACCCCTCTGCCGATTATCGTTGTAGGTGTTGTACGAACAATATTGACCTGATCCTCAAAAAGTAGAGGAACCTCTGCCTCTACCTCGTGCCCCCCGAAAGGCCCGTTTCTTGTACTGGAGGTTAGCTAAGGACTTTGCAGTGTCGGTGTCCTTTATCGCCTCAAGGGCATCATCTACATGCTTGCCAAACAACGAATCCCCGTCGTACGGCAAGTCCAGGACTTTTGCTTGTACCTCTGGACGGAAGGTGGTAGACTTGAACCAGCCTTGACGCCTCAAGACTGCAGCCCCAGCCAATTGACGAAAGCCAGTGGAGGAAATGTCGAGCGCGCATTCAATAATTTCGGATGAAATTATCTCTCCCTCCTGAATAATGGCCTGCGCTTCTGCACGAATTACATCGGGCATTTGAGGAATCAGTGCGGCAATCTCGGACCACATCTGGCGGTCGTAACGGCCCAAAATAGCCAAGGTATTAGCCAGTAGTAGCTGCCATTGTTGTAAATTTTTTGCCTATAGAGTCCAACCTGCGACCTTCCTGATCAGGAGGAGACGTGATCGGTGTAGCAGGATTGCAGGATCTTTTCTGTGCTGCCCGAGTTATAACCGAATCTGCTTTCGGTTGTGACACCAAGCAGGCCGGGGCAGACGCCGGAGCCTTATATTTTTTGTCCAATCTGGGCAAAACTGCAGGTACCGAATTTGGATGTTCCATTAACTTAAGGCCCTCCTGCCAAATAAAGTCAATGATTGGTATTGTGTGGGATTGCCTTTGTGAAAGGTCCTTAAAATCATACAAGAAACATTCACTTTCATGTTGTTTTTCGACAGTGAGATGAAAACGCTTTGCAGCACGGACCATCAAATTATGGAAATTTGCAATGCCCACTGGAGGCGATGCTAGAGGTGAGGTGGGCAGAGTGGAAGGTGTTTGAGCCCTGCAATTGTCCCACAATTGTCCCACTCATTCATATCATCGTCATTGTCGTCATCAGTGTTGCGAGGATCAGGATCCTCGTTGTCGGTGTCAGGACGAGTACCCCCCGGTGATGCGGGTGGAACAGGTGCAGGTGCTTGAGGAAGTGGAGGTTGAGGCTGTGGAGGAAGTTGTGGTGCTGGAGAAGCAGGTGTAGATGGAGGGAACCTGCGGTTATAGTCATCTAGCATGTGCTGCAGGTTCATGACCAAAGATAATGGTATTTGCGTAACCGGCTCCGAAGTAACTGGTTCTGATTCGTCAACAGGAAATAATTTGTTCCCATCTTGGACGTTTTCCACTTAGTCACCCTCATCACTATACTCCTGGCACTTAAAGTTCAAATCAGATGGACTAGATGCCTGTCCGAATAGTTGTTCCACCTCTGAATCGTTTGCGGATTCTTCCTCACCAGACTGAAACAATTGGTCTGGAAGATGGGTTCCACCTCTCACTGGACTCAGTTGAATGAGAGGTACTGTCCTCAAAGAAGCAGTAACCACTGTAAAAGTGGCAGCTGTGGTCAAAGGTTGATGAGACGTCAACAAGCCCGTTGACGTAAATGCGGCAGTCTTAGAATCAACCTGAGGCGTCTGCGTCGTCGCCATAGATGTAATCGACGCTGAAATTGAAGGCTTTTTCTTCGTCGACGAAGATTTCTTTTCCGTCAACGGAGCCGTCGAAGAGATTGGAGCCTTACTCGTCGACGATGTAGACGTCGATGGGATGACAGCCGTCGACGATAAGATGGTCGTCGACGGAGGCGCCATCGACGAGACAGCCGTCGACGATGATGGGCCCGTTGACAAGCTGCTTTTAGATGATGACTTTATCTTCGTTGACGGGGTTCGTGTCAACGAGGGAAGCATCGACAAGGACTTCTTCGTCGACGGTTTTGATTTGACACTCGTCGACGAGATCTTCACAAAAGAAGTAATGGGTCTCACCTCCTGGGCTGTCGTTGACGAGGGGATTGTCGTCGATGCAGCACTGGTTGACATAGTACATGTCATCGTCGACGTAAAGGCTACAGTCACTGACTTCGTCGTCGCTGAAGACATCGACTGACACGTCGACGAGCCAGTCGACGATCCAATGCCAGATTTAGAAGTGGAAGGCAAGGCTTTGGGCGCAGAGGTCCGAGAACCAGGTCCCGTAGACGTGCCCTGAAGCGAATCCTGGAGGACTCCAACAGTCTACTTTTCTTCAGAAAAGGAGATGGAACTTCCGTTTCAGACCCACGCTTCTGAGAGGATTTTGAAACACCAGATGACAAACTTTCTACCCCAGAAACCACAGACTCTGAAGTCTTCAACTTCTGTAGCCACAGAAGGAGACGGGCCTCTCTATCCCTCAGAGTCTTGGGAGGAAAAGTGCGAATGTACACAGTTTTTAACCTCGTGGTCTGGGTAGAGACAGTAAATGCATTTACTGTGTGGATCCTCATGGAAAAGGCGCAGTTTACAAGTAGGAAGAAGAGTTCTCCCAGTTAGTTTTAGGTCCAGAGGGGGGAGACAAAAATGGACTAGGCATGAGAAGTACCTCTAATGAGACCTATATTGCTTTTGTCATAAGGATTTATCCTAAAACATTTTCATAAAGAAGGACGCTATGAATAGAAACAAAGACTTGTAATTATTACAAAAACATTGTTTTATTTTCTTTTGCCTTTTTTTGGGTTTTGCTTTTTAGATATTTATACATACATACATTTTGTTTTCTCATAACAACACAATCAAGAGTTAATAGACATTCACTATGAATTTTGTAGGTTTCAGAAAGTGTAGTTAAAGCAATGTGCCCCTAACAATATCTCATACCTTGCTAACATACATACTCACACATACCTTACATACATCTGCATACGTTATTTTCTATAAAAATACATAGAAACATGAAAACAGGACTTTACATAAAGAAATTATAACCCGAAAGTGTATCTGGTGGCTCACTGTTGATACATAAAATTAGGGGTTCCACCAGTTAGTCATTGATCTGTACATTATTGACCAATCAGCAGTACATTGTCCAGGTCGTTTTAGAGTGTACGGCCTACGTACGTTTCGGTGATGATGGATGGTTGAATCACCTTCTTCAGGGCCAAGATAAATAGACAAAAAAAACTAACATATACTATAGACAAATATTCAAAAGTTAAAAAGAAGGGGCAGTGCGTTTTATTCCCATTCTATTACTGGGCAAATGGATTCAAATATTATTCACGGAGAGGGTTTCGGAAATGATCTTATAGCCACAGGTGATATCTGAATAAGAAGACTAGCCGATATTATAGGAAAATCCGAGAGTTGGTTGAAGTTTGGATAACAGCGTATCTTTTAACAATTAGGCATTGTGTATTGGTATCTTCGCATGGTTCTGGGCATATATGTCTTTATGTTCAGAAGCCAGATATTTATTTGTTTTTTTTTTCCACCTTCACAGATGTGGAATCTGCTGTGGCATGGGGTTCCGGGCGTGTCCGCATCAAGGGGCAGTTTACCACAAGAAGTGCAGGCTTTAAATAAAGATTTCCTATTTGAAGACATTTTCTGAAGAAAACAAACAGCTAGTTGAGAAAAAACTGAGCAGAGCTCAGGGAGACTCCCTTCACACGACGTGCGGTAGAAAATCTGAAGACTTGGGCTTCTGAGGAGAAGGTTCTAGAGGAGGCTACAGCCTGATTGGCTGGAATGTGAACCTACACATAATGACACTAATACGCTACTAAAGTGAGTTCTCCCTTAGGCTTTTCAATGGGCCTATTATGTTCCATGGTACTTTTAAAATTTACAATTCTATTACATTATATGTATGTATATTTTTAGTTATGATATTTTTCATGTATACATGCATATATTACTGCTATTTTATGTACCGTGGGACTCCCACTTCGACGACGGGGAATATTCAAGCATGTGAATCTATGAAATACACCCCTAATACTGGAGAACACACCTTCCTAGTCAGGTAACCTATGCGCTGACTACCAGATATTTTATTCTACCAGGTCCTATACCACTGACTTACCAATGCTTGTCACTGGTACCTATAACCTATTGGATCAGGGAGTTAGTTTTAAAGATAGTCAATAAACAAATAGCATTTGCAATCATAATGACCACAGACTCGGGAAGTTTTTATAACTCTTTATCTAAATTTCATCAAAGGACATGATCCAAAGATTGAAAGCAATAAGACTATCAATAATTAAAATCAGAAATAGTGTACAACTATGCAAAGATATATTATGCCAATCATTTAGCAAAAGAATAATGGGAAGATAAGAATAAGGAACAAGCTATTTAATTAAACAGACTTCGCACAATTTTCCTAAGGGTGGGAAAAAGAAGGAACATACTAAATAACACAGCTTTACGCAATTATGAAAGGGTGAGTAAAAGAGAGAACCTAATATATAACGACGAAACCAAATTGACCATATAGCTATAGGGGAAGGTAAAAATGGAACACACTATTACATTGAATAACCAAACTTAAGCACTTTAAAGGGAGGGTGAGAAAAAGGACACTTATTACACAATCATGAAAACGTATAGCATTCAACTATAAGGAGGGTAAGAAAATGGAACACGCTATTAAACCGCAAAAACATGAATTTATCATTTATCCAAAGGAGGGTAAGAAAAAGGAACATACGCAATTAAAGCTTTAGCAAAATTAGGGAGGGTAAAAAAAAAGGACGCAAATTATACTAAAATTTACTCACACAGATTTATATCTACCTAGAATGGTGTGAAGACCAACCCTAGCCACGGGTCAGTTGAAAGGACAGAAGAACCACAAAGGTTGCTATGCCAGTAGGCCAGGAGGTGGAGATTAGAATCAGGACAGGGAAACCAGATTTGGATCAGGACCGGACCACCAAAGGTTAAGACCAGCACCCGCAGAACAGTTGCAACGCCTGCCCTACTCCCTCTCTGCACCTAACAGTCAGAACCCCGATTGGGCTATCGATTCACAGACAAAGTGCTTCGCCAGCACTTCAGCTCCCAGAACCCAGATTGGGTCAGCAAATCTTCTGACAGAGTGCTCCGCAGCCCTCTGCTCTTAGTCACCCATTGAGTGCATTGGGTCAGTGACAGGTCAGCTATTCTGAAAAGTCGGACAAATTAACTAGCTAAGCCTACTCTAGTTATACTATTTTTCAGGGCAGTGTACCACCCCCCAATGTTGCAAGTGTAAGGATCCCCAATTTCGATTGAACAGAAAAAGAGGACAGGTCATCACACCACCTAAATTCTGTTACTTCAGTGTTGAATATTAATTTTAAGTTCCTGCACATGAATTTATTTTCACATGACATATTTCTTCCACCTAACAATGTCTGTTCTATTGACAAATACATTGTATTCAGTTTAGTCTTCTTCTAGCAGGGTCAGAAGTCATCTTCACAGGCGCATCTTGGCTGTGACTGTCTTTTGGTGCAAATTCACTGATAGCGAGTTCAGTTCCTGGCCAAGCTGGGTCATGCGCATAAGGACTTTCAAAATGGAGTAACACCACCTCCCAGGCCCAAAGAATATGATACATGAAAAGCAGAAGAGAAACAGTTTTAGAACACAGAATAAATTAATACACTGTATACCATGTATTTCTACTCTATACCCATTACTTTATAATAAACTATAGCATTAGAATTAGGCAGCACGAACAGCTTGGCAAAAGCAGCCAAGCAAGCTTCTTGCATGTGAGAACAGAGAGCAGCCATATTCGCACAAGTGCGCAGATGTGACAGATTCCTTCCAAATAAAACTACGTCATGCCATGTGAGTATGACAGATGCATGCGCAATAGAAACATTCGCATAGCAGCAGCCATATTAGATGCAAGCGTATTAAGGTTTAGTAAACACATAAGCAAGCTTCTCTCGGACACCCGAGGTCAATGTAAAAGGTGCAAAATTAGTAAAACAAACATGTTGGTTACATAATTAGCGCTATTCGAGGTTCATGAACACGAGCAAGTCGCTTCTCGTGCAAATCCTTGCTCCATCAGATGCTGTGAACGTCTTAGTGCCTAAAGGAATGATTGTGAGTTTTACTTACCATTTAAATTGGTAAAATGATGCCAGAAGACACTTTTTTCTGCAGTCTCGGCAATTCAGAAAAGCTCTGTTGTGAAACACTGCCCCTGCTGGTCATTCAGTATAATCTGCAGATGGAAAAGTCCACTGTAAAAAAATATTGATTTTTATGAAAGGTAACCAGATCAGTACTATGGAGTCTGCTTTATTGTGTAAATCAACAGCTCATTGAAAATCCAATCTCAATTTGTGTTTTAACCTCCCATACTTCTCTGCAACCCTTGTCTCATTTTCTAACACTCTCTAAACAACTGTAGCACATAAAATAGGACCGATAAATAGATATTTTTGCCAGTCAAGTGACAGCGTACCCTTCTCACTTGCTTTGTTTCAGGATATGGTACACCTGTAGCAATTAATCCAGCTGATAAGTTGAGAGAGGAAGGGTTATACTACAGTTAATGTGAATAATAGAAAATATGAATAGCATAATTACCATCTTCACTTTAGCCAATTCCTACCAGGTCAGCAATGGTGAAGTTGAGACTCTTCTGCTCAAAATTGCGTTCATACAAATTTAGAATTCTCAACAAAAAAAAATCCTAATTTCTTTGATCTTACCGTCTTAGCTTTCAGTTGGGCATCCTCTCTACCCTGCAACTCATTTCATTACCAAGATAAATGTATCCTACTGCTTGTTACGCAACAGAGTGGCCATCATTTTAGAGAACATCTTGCTTTTGCTTTGTGATGCCAGCTGCTAGGCAACAGAGTGGTGCCTCATGTCAGACATCTTGCTTTAGCTTTATGATGTCAGAGCCCCACTGGACCAATTGTCCTTGTGGAAGCGGACCACACAGGAGGATGAGATATCCGAAGTTATGCAGTAGGTTGCTATCAGTATTCATGACTAAGGCAAGTAGGAGAGGGAATGGTAAAGGACTCTGACCCAGTCAAAGCACTGGGGTCTTTTTGAAAGTGGGATGGAGATACAAAGACAGATTATCCATACCAACAATTCATCTTGAGTATCAGAGTCCAACATACAGAGTGCACGAGAAGTCGTCAAATGAGCTTCCTTCTGTGAGAAGTTAACACTATCGTTCCAAAGTGAGATAGTGCATTTCAGCCTCAAAGGCAACCATTTCCTCGAATGGAACATTGCTAGAACCAGGATCTAAAGCATGCCTTAGTAATGTTGGAGTGCTGACATGCATTGCCTTCACGCTTTTAACACTCATTCATAAATGAATCCTTGTTTTTGGCATTAGTGTTAAGGACATGAAGATTGGGCCAGTTTTAATATCATGCAGCAGATAACTGTCTATTGTAAGCATATATCTTATCTTTGCCCTTGACTTGTATGTTTGTATCAACTTCACAAGGGCACAAGAACACTGGCCTGCTAGTCTTTTGCATTCATTTCATGAGGGAACAAATGCTGCAGCGCCACTTCAACCAGAGCAAGCGGCGTGCAGCCGACGCCTGGGGTGTCACATTGGGAGAGGTTAGCGTGGCGAGGGGTCTCAGGACAAAATACATAAAACAAGATTAGCATACAAATACTTACCATTACAGAGGACAAGGCACCAAAACACACATCAATCGTTGTGTGATGAATGGGAAAGGGTGGGATCTATGCCTGTGAATGACAGACGGCTGCTTTCACGCAGGGAGGGAGACCCAAGGTTACAAACTGACTCCAACATCATCACTGGCCTATAGAGAATACGGACATTAACTACAATGCCACTGACTTATTATGAAGGTCTTTAGAACAGTAAGCCCTGTGTCATTCATCCCAGTTCAGAAAGTGGATTTACTGCCTGGCTTCCGCCTCATGATTCAGAGCGAGATGAGTCAGGAAGCCTGGGACACACAGCCCAGACTTAAATATATTGATTTGTTTTTGGGATACCATCGTACCTCTAAGTAAATCATATTAATTGTAGAGGAAAGTAAAGAAAATCATTTAGGGAGTGAAGCCCCAAGACCCCTAATGGAGAATCTGCCTCCGATGTAGAATACATTTTTGATTAAGGAACTTGTGAAAAAATACATTTCATAAACTGGTTCCTATCTAGCAAGGGTTGTGTGTCAAAAGAAATTACTTTACTCAAGCAATTATCAGAGGCAGATGCCTTAAATGTAAAACCCGTTCTGTACTTTGAGGCCTCACATGGATAAAGAATATCTGAGCTGACTGGTACATCATTTATCTGTCAAAGGAATACAAAGGGAGTGTCATGTTAAAATTGCCTTCTTTATTCTAACAGCTCTAGTATCCCTCAGGTGTTGAATGATCACTTACAGAATAATTTAGGTCCAATGTCATTTAATGAAAGTGGAATATAGTTAGAGAGATGTACAAATGTTTATAAAATATTGAAAGTTACTCTATATAAGTTAGGTATTCTGGAGTAAAGTGGAAGCAGTGAATAATTTAAATAATTAATTCCAACTACATTAACCTTTTTCTCAATGGGGTTATTGCAGCATGTTCTTAAAGAGAGTTCAAAGCCCTCTCATGTGTCACTAAGTTTCCTATACTTGTGTTGATAAATCGCTATTTTATTGTGTCCGCTGCTTTAGATCATCTGAGGTGAAGTGGTGCTACACAGTACAGCCTATTTTCCATTGTATTTACAACATGTATTATATCTATCCCAATTAAGTGGCAAATTTATTTCACAACAAGCTTGAGATTGAGCGCAAAACGTGCCTTCGATTTTCCCCACAAAATATATCAATGGACCCTGGTAGTAAGTTTTTAAACTGATCACCAGACTACTCTTACTTCAAGTACGATATGGCGAGCAATGCTTAATCATGCAAATGCTCTACTATGCAGTAAAGTCAGGAGTAACTACAGTTGAGGGGCATGCATGTAAATCTATGATTTTCTTAGGTGCATGTCTACACTAACTCTACATCTTTTTTGGTAAATCCTGCAGACAGATTCTGAAGAGGAATGTAGTGCGACATTGTTAAGTAAACCACCACTATCAAAAGAACTGCGCAATAGTCCGATGGAGGTAGTTGTACTATAAAGTTCATAGATATTCTGGACCAGGGTCTCTCAGGAGTAGGAAACGGCATAAGTAGCCCCACAGGTTTAGCGTGATTTGTTTTACCTAGAATGCACATGGTATAAGACTCAACATATTGTTTTACTTCTTGTTCTATCTTAGTCCACCAGAATATACATGGTATGAGTTCTAGAGTTCACCAGAATATACATGGTATGAGTTCTAGAGTTCACCAGAATATACATGGTATGAGTTCTAGAGTTCACCAGAATATACATGGTATGAGTTCTAGAGTTCACCAGAATATACATGGTATGAGTTCTAGAGTTCATCGAGAACCTTGGTGTCAATTTAGAATTGTGTCTTGACACCAGTGTAATGTATTTTACGTATGAAAAATATAGATAAAAAGATTACAAAATAATAATCGACCTTTTTGCTGGCAAGATTTTAGATCTGGGCCAATCCTAGCTTCTTTAACAATGGTTTGTAAAGGTTGTATAATTTCTTGATGGCCCACCATCTTCTTGGAATTCACGATGAAAATGCATGGTGGAACAGTGGTTTGTTTGTTATTCCCCAGAAGGCATAAAGCGCCTTCTTTTATTTGTCAATTTCTGGACCCATTGCTCATGTCAAGTGAAACCTGGAGAAAACGAGCATCCAGTGTGCAGGACAATGGGTTGCACAATGCACTGCATTGGTCTTTCAGAAGCCTAAATTCTTATGGCCTGTCCAAATAACAATCTTATGATTGGGACCTTCCAAAGAGAGTATCCAAATGAGATATATAAGCTTTCATGCCTAAAAAATCTTCATCTTAAGGTGAATATTTCTATTCAGTTATGTGAGCTTTCATTAGTAAAAAGCAACTGCACACAATGAGTTAGTAGTTTGATCTTTTTGAAAAAAGGTGTAACAAGTAGCTGGGGAATAAGTGGCAAAGATGATGGAATGGCACAGAATTACTGCACAGGCTAAATTGCCTTAATATGTATTCAAAGTGGCCAATCGTAGTATCAAATATTGTTTTCCATGTATCTCCTTTCTTAAACCGTACCACGGTGCTAGTGCGTGCAGGATGGCACCTAGCTGTCCTAGCACATGGCACTGGAAATTCCTCTGGTGCTCCTGAGGCTGTGTCTTTGGTTTCTGTTAAATGACTATCAGCGGGCACTTCGTGCTGACGTCATTTCATAGAAACCGAAACTAAAATGAGCCTATCTGCTATTTAATGAAGGGGCACAAGCTGCATGCGGGAGAAGCGAGCGACGAGGTGTGGTGAACAAGGACCAGACGAACAGGGCACTAACACAGATAAGTTCTCGCCTGCCCCTTCATTAAATGTTTGCTTCTATCTTTTATAGAAGCGCCCCTCCTTCTAACCTCCTGGAGCCCGTTTGAGAAGCTAACGATTTAGCCCATGAGAGGTATGTGCAAGCTGTCTAAATATTGTTAACAGCAGTAGCGTTAAAGAACCACGTTAACAGGAAACACCTTTTGAGGGATTAGATAAAAGTTTCAGACTCACAAGAAATTGGTAATCCTTACTATACATCGGGGAGCACTTGTTTAATGAGAAAAGTAGTAGCTGACTGCACCATAATTTCACAATGATCCCATTTCCTCTTTACGCTTAAACCAATGAGGACGTCATCTGAAAGTAACCTCCATGTAGCGTATAATAATCATAAACCTCATGACTTAATTTGACATGTCATAGAAGGCTGTCTATCCCATTGATGTATGTTTGTCAGGATGAGTATGTGGTTGATGTCCCCTCTGAGTAGTGAGTCTCATAGCGAAGTTTTTACTCATGAACATCTTTTAAAAACATTTTTCACTAATATTGTTTATGTAACGCACACGTCCCTATGACCCGCACCCTAGAAAAGTATTTGTTGTTTCACCCACAGGTCCAATTTTGACCTTCATTAAAGAGTAGACATACGTCACTCTCTGCACAGAACTCACCTGGTCCTGAAGAAAGCCGAACCGACCTTTTTAGGCGACATAAGGCTGAAACATGTCAACCATTGTTTAAACACCAGAGGATGGAATATGTATGAATCCTAACTACTTCTTAAAACGTATTCTGTCATATCCTCAACCCACAATTCAATCCCGGACAATAAAATTGTATTTTTCCTGGCATGATTGGATTGTTTTTAGAAATTCACCCACACGTCACCCACGATCACTAATCACTACTGTTTTTAACCTAGGGTGTTCTCCTCCAGGTGGAGGGTGCATACCAACTGACCCCATGATTCTGCACAGATGTGTAAACGAAGGCGGAGAACCAACATATACCGCCCATACCATCATTGCTACACGTGTATGAGGGTCTTTTACCAAGGGTCATTCCAGTTTGAACTGTACCCAGGTTATACAGGACAAGTGATCCCCCCTCCCCCTTTTTTGATTAGAAGTACTTGAGGCCAAGGAACTTGGTGGGATCACAAGAATTCCTTCTCCCCATTTTTGATTGCTACGAGTTCAGTTCCTGGCCAGGCTGGGTCATGCGCATAAGGACTTTCAAAATGGAGTAGCGGCACCTCCCAGGCCCAAAGAATAAGATACATGAAAAGTAGAAGAGAAATAGTTTTAGAACACAGAATAATTGAAAACACTGTATACCATGTATTTCTACTCTATACCCATTACTTTATAATAAATTATAGCATTAGGATTAGGCAGCACAAACAGCTTGTCAAAAGCAGCAGTGCAAGCTTCTCGCATGTGAGAACACAGAGCAGCCATATTAGCACTAGTGCGCATAGGAGACAGATTCCCTCCAAATAAAACTACGTCATGTCACGTGGGTATGACAGACGCATGTGCAATAGAAACATTTGCATAGCAGCAGCCATATTAGATGCAAGAGTATTAAGGTTTAGTAAACACATAAGCAAGCTTCTCTCGGACACCCGATGTCTATGTAAAAGGTGCAAAATTAGTAAAACAAACATGTTGGTTACATAAGTAGCGCTATTCGAGGTTCATGAATACGAGCAAGTCGCTTCTTGTGCCAATCCTTGCTCCATCAATCCCCTCTTTGATGATATTTTATATCATCAACAATTAATGAAACAAATGCCAACTGTTCACATTTCACCCAATTCAATCTCTTCAAACTTTCTATTCTGCTTCTTCTCATTATTATTATGAGAATTTTTCATTTTCTTATATATTTTGCTATTAATTTCTTCTAATTCGAGTTCATCAATATTTCTTTTTACTCCTCGTGTATCTATGGAATATTTCCTTTAATGTTTGACATTTGCAGCAAATTATTATTCCTAAAACTAGTAAACATATTCCCGCCATTGGCATCAGTATTCTACTCACAAGACTTTTACCTACATTAGAAAACCAACTACCTATTGAGGCGAGACCATCAGTAAGCCTCTTCCATGCACTATCAACCTCCAGTGGTTTGAGCTCTTTTTCCAAATTTTTAATATTTCTCACATACCTCTTAATTTCAACACTTGTCTGGTATGTAAGTTCAACAATGTTGCGCTTTCAACATTCTACAGACTCCGCCCTCTTTTGCCAATAACGTGTCAAGAGCAAGTCGATTTTGTAACCCCATAGATCTGATCGCAACCAATTCGGTATTGACCATCAAGAATCCTCCAGCAGTGTCAGTTGATAACCGATCCACTACTGTTGACAATTTGCATATTCTGTGTGTATTCAGAGCCACTCGCACTGTTGGTATCAATGCACTAAATAGATCACCTACTACCTCACCAAAACTAGCTCTTTTACTACGTACTAATCCATTAGTTTCTTCATTGTTTTCAGTGATTTTATCCACATGATATATCTTTGGGAAAACTATTTCGAAATAACAGCTCCAATACCAGTGATCTAGTAACGCGTAATAAGCCTTGTTCCCACATATATAATAAACTCCGGGAACACAGGTTCAGTTCCAACTTTGAAACCCCAACCCCCAATTACCTTAAAATTGTGTTCACATTCACTGGAACCAATTAATACATTGTTAAAGTAACTAGTTCTTTCTCTGTGGAGACAGAGTTTCCCCTTCTTTTTGAAATCCAGCAACATAGCAGCATTAGCTCCAACATTTGAGGTGTTTCCTATACTTTCAGCCCATTTAGGAATTTTATGGTTCTTATCATTCGCTTTTCTTTGGAAATTCTCTCTCCTTTTCTCAACCATATTCAAAAATATCTTTATTTTTTCTTGTAATAAACAGGTTAGATTATTTTTTTTTCCATTTGTGTCCTCATTTTGCCCTTAGTAAATCACCTAGGTGCACTAGGAGAGGGGTATGAACTTCGCTGTCACAGGTAAACTGGTAGTGCCGTCGCCCGACTGATATGGTTTTGACACTCAGCGTTGTTCATTCACTCCCAAAAATGCGCCGCAAGATGACAACTCTAGAGGAGCAATGTTGCTGCTATGCAATACCCATACAGGATAGGGGGGACCACAACCTTGGATAGAGCAATGGGGGAGAGGTTAGATTATTCTTGTGTGCGTCCGCTAAATCTATTGTACCTATAGTTAGAAAATATTCACTCATGTAGCTTGCTACATTCCTAGTAGTATGTACAGGATTCAGGTTTCTACATATAGGAAGTTCAGAAAATATCACGTCTAAATTAGAATAATACTGTAAAGGTCCTTTCTTATAGAATAAATTAGAGAGAATACTACATGAAATTCCATATGTTAGTGGCAAATGGTGATAGGTTACACCTTCAGCTACTGAACTAGGCAGCTTCATACAAACATAGCAGTCTTCTATTTCCATAGCTTCTACATAGTGTACTAATAGGTTTGCAAATACATTTAAGTGTGTTCTGTTTTTGATTCTATTATAATGCAGTCCTTCCTCATCTGGTGCTTCTAAGTCTAGATTATTTAATTAATTATTCAGCGCTCGTGCAGTATTTCTGGCATTTTGACCGGCGACTGTGCCCCTGCTTGCATTGGGATACCCCACCGCCATCTTGCTGTTGTTGTGTGTTTACCTGGGCCCCGTGTCTCCTCCCCGCTCCCGCCTCCCAGCCGACCTGCCCATGCTCCGCCCCCCCACTAACCATTTAAGTACGGATGGTCCTACGCGCAGCGTCCACGCGCTACGGCCACGCCGAAGGTGCGCCAAAGGTAAGCCCGTCTACGCCCGTCCGCGCCTGGACCGCGCCCAGCGCCAGAGCCCCTGGTCCTCGTAATGTCCACCCCTCCCGCTTTACTTACGATGCCACCAACCTCCTAGCCCTTAACCCCGGCCGTTCCCCCAACTGCGTCCTAGCCGCTCCTGGACACACCCATGGTCCCTTTTCCTGCAACTCCTGCAAGTTCGATGGCACCAAGAACAACTCCTCATCTACGAACACACAACAGATATCCGACCCCAACCACCTACAATGCATCCTGCTCAACACCCGCTCGGTCCACAGGCACGCCATCGACCTCTGGAATCTACTAGACACCATCTCTCCGGACGTCGCCTTTCTAACAGAAACATGGATGAACGCCACATCTGCCCCAGACATCACCATTGCCATCCCGGAAGGCTATAAGATCATCCGTAAGGACCGTACCGGCCACACAGGAGGAGGCATCGCTATCGTCCATAAGAAATCCATCCGCATCTCTACCAGCTCAGACGTCAATCTCGCCAACTCTGAACACCTTCACTTCCAGATCCACATCGACCCCAAGACCACACTTAGAGGCACCCTCCTTTACAGGCCACCAGGACCCCGCGCACAATTTAGTGAAGACATCACGGACTTCATCACTTCACACGCGCTCCCCTCCGAGGATTACATCCTTCTGGGAGACCTCAACTTTCACCTTGAAAAGAACAACGACCGCAACACCACCACCCTTTTGGACAACCTCGCCAACCTCGGACTTAAACAACTTGTCACTACCCCCACCCACATCGCAGGCCACACACTCGACCCTATCTTCACCTCCAGCAAACATGTCTCCTTCAGCCACACCACAGCTCTCCTTTGGACTGACCACAGCTGCGTTCACTTTACCTACAACAAGCCCACATCCAACAACCACCCCCAACCCACTCTGCAAAGAAACTGGAACAAAATCACCATCGACCAGATCTCCTCATCGCTTCTTCAAAACCCCCCAGCCCACTCCTCAAACCCAGACCAAGCAGCCACCAACCTCACCCAATGGTTATCCAACAGCGCTGACATCCTAGCACCACTGAAAAAACGACAAATCAAACTAGGCAGCAAGAAGGCCTCCTGGTTCAACGATGATCTTAAGAAATCCAAGAAACTCTGTCGCTCCCTTGAGAAGGCCTGGAAAAAAGACCCAACCACCAGCACCAAGGACGCCTTCAAAAACGCCACCCGCATACACCACCAACTGATCCGGAATGCCAAGAAAGCCGCTTTCAAGGACCGACTAGATAACAACGCCCACAACAGCAAGGAATTATTCAACATCATCAAGGAATTTACCAACCCCTCAGCCAACTCCAACGACATCACCCCCTCTCAAGCCCTCTGCGACTCCCTAGCCTCATTCTTCCACAACAAAATTGCAGACATCCACAACAGCTTCGACAACCGACCCAATGACCAACCCACCCAACCCCCCGCAGGACCCCCACCCACCCTTAACATCCTCAATGACTGGAAGCCAATCTCCACTGAGGACACCATTCGTCTGATGAACTCCATCCACTCAGGATCCCCCACAGACCCATGCCCTCACCACATCTTTAACAAAAGCAGACTCCATCATAGCACCGCACCTCCGAGACGTCATCAACTGCTCCCTCAACTCCGCAACCTTCCCGGAAAGCTGGAAACATGCCAAACTCAGCGCCCTCCTGAAAAAACCCACAGCTGACCCCACCGAACTCAAAAACTACTGCCCTATCTCACTCCTTCCTTTCCCGGCCAAAGTCATTGAGAAAGCGGTCAACAACCAGTTCGCCGCATTCCTCGAAACCAACAAATCCCTCGACTCCTCACAATCCGGCTTCCGAGCCAAGCACAGCACTGAAACCGCCCTCATCGCAGCAACAGACGACATTCGAACTCTAATGGACAACGGAGACACTGTCGCCCTCATCCTCCTCGACCTCTCCGCAGCCTTCGACACGGTCTGCCATAGCACTCTTTTACAACGCCTCAGAAACGTCGGAATCCAAGGAAAAGCACTGGAATGGATCACCTCGTTCCTCACCGGAAGAACCCAGAGAGTCCGCCTTCCACCATTCAAGTCAGAGGCCACTGAAGTCACCTGCGGCGTCCCACAAGGATCCTCACTCAGCCCCACCCTCTTCAACGTATACATGAGCCCCCTCGCGGTCATCGCACGCCAACACAACCTCAACATCATCTCCTACGCCGACGACACTCAACTGATCCTATCACTCACCAGAGACCCTAACACTGCCAAAACCAACCTGCATGAAGGAATGAAAGAAGTAGCAGAATGGATGAAGCACAGCCGTCTGAAACTGAACTCAGACAAAACAGAAGTCCTCATCCTAGGCACCTTCCCCTCCGCCTGGGATGACTCTTGGTGGCCAGAGGCCCTTGGAAAAGCACCCACCCCGACGGACCACGCACGGAACCTGGGCGTCATCCTGGATTCCTCACTCTCGAACAGACAAGTCAACGCCGTTTCTTCCTCTTGCTTCAACATTCTTCGCATGCTCAAAAAAACATTTCGCTGGATTTCCATCGGAACTAGAAAAACAGTCACACACGCTCTGGTCACGAGCCGACTGGACTACGGAAACACCCTCTACGCTGGTACCACCGCAAAACTGCAGAGAAGACTCCAACGCATCCAGAACGCTTCGGCCAGGCTCATATTAGACATCCCGTGTAAAGAACACATCTCTGGTCACCTGAAAGACCTCCACTGGCTCCCCGTCAATAAGAGGATTACTTTCCGGCTCCTTACCCACGCACACAAAGCACTCTACGAAATCGGACCTGAATGCCTCAACACACGACTGTCCTTCTACTCCCCCCCGCCAGCTACGATCCTCCAACCAAGCCCTTGCCATTGTACCTCGCATCAACAAAACCACCATGGGAGGTAGATCCTTCTCCTACCTGGCAGCTAAAACCTGGAACTCACTTCCCACTCACCTTCGCCTTACTCAGAATCACCTAGCATTCAGAAAGCAACTCAAAACGTGGTTATTTGACAAGTAATTCACCATCCTTCTTCAAGCGCCTTGAGACCCTCTGGGTATGTAGCGCGCTATATAAATTTATTGACTTGACTTATTGACTTAGTTCTTCTGTCTCTATTGGCAACTGTCCATTAATGTCATTCTTTGTCTCTTTACTCATTATGTAAGGAATAGCTATTGTTCGTCCTATCCAAACTAAGTAATATTGCTATACTACATAAACATACTCTGCAGCATGTTTTTAAACAATTTCTTTTCGGTCTTCCATCAACAGTATGATCAACCATTTCTGACTAAAGGAGATTCAACCCCTCTTTGTAACTTTTACACAAACTTTTACTCTGTGCTAATTTCAGGTTGGTCTCACTTCTTCGTCAGTTTGATCTGTAATCAATTCTTCATCACCGTCGTCACTTATTTCCAGGTTTTCAAAATCTTCCAAAACAATGTAGGTCCACTCAGGGCCTTTGTATTTATTATTCAGTCTCTTTATTCGTGGACTTCTCCTTCTTGGTTGTATCACAGGTTGATGAGTTTGACTTGTAACTTCACTTACTTGTTCAGGTTCTTCATTAATTGTCTTCAAACGCTGGCTTAGTCTTTAGACAAATCTAAGCCATTTGTCTCCTTTTCTGAGTCTTTTAGCTGGCACTGTGCTTTGGCCCTCTTCAAATGCTCTTATTTTCTTTCAGTTGTGGCACATCGATTTCAATGCTGTCTTCCGTTTCCCTCTCTATCTGACTAGATCCAGGTCTTATTTCTGTTTCTTCTGCCTGGTTACTAATCTGGCCTTGTTCAGGAATCTGCTCAATTTGACTTCCGTTTAATTCTCTTTCTTCTTCCTGAACACTATTGTCTACTCCGGTCTGGTCCTGCTCAAGCTCTTCGAACCCTTGATTTGCTTCGGCTTGAGCCTCAGCCCTAATTTCTATCTGTCCCTTTTCAGACTCTGGAGTTCTTGGTGGAGTGTCGATTTCTGTATCTTTCCCTATCTGGTCCTCCTCAGAATCACTTTTGACTTGTATTTCTATGATCTGAGTACCTTCTTCTACACCGGTCTCGTCCTCACTATCACTATCTTGATAGGTTTGACTTCTCGTTCTCACATATTCTGCAGGTATGTTGATTACTGGAATCCACTGCTGCTCAATCTTGACTGCTGCTCAGTTGTTCCTCTTCAGCTACTTCAGGATCGATATCTTGGGACCCCTCAGCAGCACAACCTTCAGCCTCAGTTTCATCAGGTTCAGTCACCTTTTCGTATGACTGGCATGAATCCAGTGTGGAACTCCTGCACACTTTACAGCTGTGGTGGTAACCAAAATCACTTGTGGTTTTCCCCACCTTGGTGCAAGGCAAGTTTTTCGAGTATGTTTCTTAAGAACTACCCAATCATCTGGGTTCAGGTCATGTGCTGGTGTTGCTGGTCTTGCGACAACTTCTTCCCCAACCTGGTGAGAGATAGAACGCACTTGGTCAGCCAGTTCTTTGCAGTACTCCAGTACTAAATCATCAGATATACTTAGAAGCTTGTGTCCTGGCACCCATGCCTGCCTCAATGCTCTTCCCATCAGTATTTCATGGGGACCTAAGCCTGTGCTCAGGTCTGGAATACTTCTAAGTCCCATCAGAACAAGTGGCAAAGCATCTGGCCACTCCAATCGAGTATTCTCATACATTTTTCCCAGTCTTGATTTGATTGTGCCATTCAATTGTTCTACCACTCCAGTAGCCTCTGGGTGATATGCACAGTGCAATATTTGCTTAATTTTGAATGGTTCACAAATTAGATCCCTTATTAAAATGTTTTCCTCTATCTGATTCAATTGTTACTGGAAAACCAAAACGTGGTATCCGCTCTCTAAGTAAAAGTTTAGCTTCAGTGATGCTATCATTCCTGCGTGTGGGGTAAGCCTCCACCCATTTTGAAAACAAGCAGCCACTGACAAGTACGTGTTTTAGTCCTCGACAAGGGGGTAACTGAATAAAGTCAATTTGCAAACCTTCTGCCTTCCCAATCTTTCCTGGTAACACTACTGTTTTCTTCCCTGGGTTCATTTGTTGACAAACCAAACACCTCTGGCAGAGTGCCTCTGCTATGTTCCTGAGTTTCGTATTAAACCATGACTGTCTGAACAGAAGTATCATAGCATCTCTTCCCAAATAAGAATCTCCGTGAATCAGCCTAGCCATAGGAGCAAACAGTCTGGTATCACTGGCAATTCATCAAGATAAACAATGACACCATCCTCATCCCTTCTCCGACAGCCTATCTTCCTTCATTCTTCCCTTTCCTTTGGTTCTGCTGCATTCTGCAAATCTCTCACTTCTTCTCACGTATTCACACCTTCTAGCGATATAAGTTGGCAGCTGTTTCCGCCACCTCAACTTTCTTGTTAACAGCCATTTTATATTTTGCACAATGTTGGGCTAACTGGTCAGCATATCGATTACCAGCTGTCACTTTGTCATTGCCAGATTTGTGAGCAGCACACTTGACCACAGCCACTTCTTTTGGCAACTGGAATGCTTCCAGTAAATCCTTTACATATTGACCATTTCTGATTGGAGTACCTGAAAAAGTCAGAAACTCCTGTTGCATCCATAATTGGCCATAGTCATGCCCAAGCCCGTAACCATACTGGATGTCCGTGTATATGGTTACTTTCCAGTTTTTCCCAAATTTGCAGGCTTTTTCCAGGGCAACCAATTTGGCTACTTGTGCAGACTTGACTCCAGGCAAGTGGGATGCTTCCACTGGACCTGCCAAAGTTCACACTGCATAAGCAGCGCTCAAGCCTCCTTCCTCATGTCTCATACATGAGCCATCATCAAATAGCTCATAGTCTGAATCAATTAATGGCTCTTGTCTTATGTCCGGTCGTGGTTTTGTACTATACTTGGTTAGATCAATACAGTCATGTTCTACTTCTCCAGTATGTGAATTAGGTAGCAGTGTTGCTGGGTTCAGAATATTTAACCTAGCAATGGTTACATTTCCTGCACCTGCAAGGATTCTCTCGTACTTAGTCAGCCGACTAGGTGTGAGATACTGGGTCTTAGTCCTGGGTAGCAAACTTACAACTGCATGTGGAACATACACAGTTACAGGATGTCCCATAATAACGGATTCACTCTGCTCAAGGCTCATGCAAGTTGCAGCTACTGCTTTCAGAAATCCGGGCAATGCAGCTGCCATTGGGTCTAACGTGGAAGAAAAATATGCCACTGGACGTCTCACTAAACCATGAATTGGAGTCAAAACTGAAAGTGCACAATTATCTTGTGTGTCACAGAAAAGTGCAAAATCCTTCGAATAGTCAGGCATTCCTAATGCTGGTGCTGTACACAGACATTCTCGTAATTTTACAAAAGCAGTCATGCTTTCGTCCTCCCACTCTACTGGGTCTTTGGCTCTTTTCTTTGTCATTTGTATTAAATGCTTTGCTAGAACTGCAAATCCCACAATCCATTGCCTGCAGTATCCTACAACTCCCAAAAAAACATTCTAATTTCTTTTTGGGTCTGAGGCAAATTCATGTTTCCAATTATTCTGATCCTTTCTGAGGTAACTCTAACACCCTTTTCTATCTGGTGCCCTAGATATTTCACTGATGTGGTACAGATTTGCAATTTTTCTGGTGACACTATGTCCTCCTTCACCTAAATGATTTAGTAGGGCGATGGTGTCGACAACACAGTCATTGTGAGTTTTGGACGCCACCAATAGGTCATCAATATACTGGACCAAGACTGATTTTCCAGGCATTACCAAAGACTCAAGGCACTTTTTCAAAATCTGATTAAAAATCAAGGGACTTTCTGTGTACCCCTGATGGACACGATTCCAAACGTAAACATGACTGTCGAATTCAAATGAGAAAAGAAATTTGCTATCTGGGTGCAATGCAATCGAGAAAAATGCGTGACTCAGGTCAATGACAGTGAACCATCCAGCCTCCCACGGTATCGGATACAGAATCACTGCAGGATTTGGCATGACTGGACAGCAAGGTACAACAATCTTATTAATTTTACGAAGGTCTTGTACAACCCTGTACTTGCCACTCAGTTTCTTTATACCAATTATAGGTGAGTTACATAGACTGCTCATTATTTCCTGTAAAATGCCTGCTTCAACCAAACGTTTTATTTCTACTGCAACGCCTGCTTTTATTTCTGAGCTCATTTTATACTGTTGAGTACTAATTTATTTATTAGAAACACCCACTACTTGGATCGCTTCTCCCGAAGGGGGTAGGTTTGGAACGTCTGCTGTTCTCACAGTAGAACGGGTAGCATCAGTGTCCAATAGAAAGGTGACATAATTTCCTTCAACCTTTCCTTCAATGTATGGCCCTGACTGGTCTACCGGCAAGGAGCGCAAAGCATGCACTCCTCGTCCCCCCCCCCTCAGGCACCATCAGTAAGGTTCTTCACAAAAGAATGTATCACTCAGAAGAAATTGTGAAGTTGCTGTACCTCTTTTTTCCCCAATGTGTGGTATCTACACTCTGCTGTGCTTTGCTCCTGTAATTTGGCATAGGTGCTGGGGGTAACTGATTTTGTATTACCTGCTGCTGGATCTTCCGTGGCACCTCATTCTGCGTCTGTGAATTCAAATCATTAATTTGCATATTGCCACTCTGCACAGCCTTACACTCGTTCTTCCAGTGCCCCAACTTGCCACACCCGTGACAAGGAAATTTGCTTTTCGTTTCCTCTCTATTGAATTTTCCCCTCGGCTTTCCTCCATTTCATCACCCTGATTCTGGTTACTATTTATCTGGTTTAACTGTTCTGCTAATTTTACTTGTGCCCACATGACTTTCGTTTAACTCTTTTCGTTTGTTTTCTAGCTCATCTTCACAATATTTCGCATATTTAAGGACTTCGTCTATGGGCTTAGCCTGCCAACAAATTGTATTATCTTTAATCCATTGTGAAATTTCTTGTCTTAATCCTAACACAAATCGATAAATGAAATGCGTCATATCCTTCATATCTATGTTATCCAATCCACTGTACTGTTTGAATACTTGTAATAAGCGTTCATAATATGCATGCATTGACTCTTCTTTATTCTGAGTGGTTCTATCTATTCTCATCCAGTCTGTTTCTTTTGCAGGCACCTTTCCTTTAAGGTAAAGTATTACCTGGTTGTATTTCTTCATAACGTCTTTGGAAGGAGCCCCTGTCTTTGTGTCTCTAGGGTACTCATCACTAGGCCAATCAACAGCAATTTTGCATTCCGTCCACAAATCTACTGGAACTACAATGTCAAATATTCCATCTAAATCTTTCAAAAGACACTTTGAAACTTTTACAAATCTCACGACTTGTCTGTACCATTCTACAGGTTTTTCACGAAGTTTTGGGAAATTATTCATAAATGACAAAATATCCTGTCGGGACCATGGAACATGCACATAGCCTCCACCTGGTACCTCTCGCATGGGACATCATTTTTCCACTTTTTCTGCTTCTTTTAAAACATACTCTGATGTCACTTGCTTTGATCGAACCTCTTCTTTTTTCTTTGCCCATCTGGCTTTCAATTTGTCTAGTTCCCCCCCATTTTTGCAATAATGTCATCAGCTCTTATCTGCACCTTTCTTCCTGACACATTCATGTTTTCTAGAGCCTTGTCATAAAATTATGCTTGATATGGTTTCTGCAATACTTTAGATTTACCAATGTCAATTCCCATGCTAGCTGCGGTGTCCATTAGTTTTTCATGATACACACTTGTATTTCGAGTAATGCTTTTACAAATGAATAATAATTTATCTTCGCTTAGAGTATTTAACCTGTCCAATCCCACATTTCCAGCCATCAATTCCTCCAATTCAATTATCAATTTCTATATATCTAATGGCTATGGCTGTGTCTTTGGTTTCTCTATTTCTCGTGTCCACCTGTCTATCTCTTCAGGAGTTACTACAGTGGCACTTCACGTACCGGAGGATGTCTCCATCTGTACTTCACTTGAATTTAACCACTTAACTGCTATGGAACGTCCAGCTCCAGTGTTGGACGTTCTATTGCGCAGGTGCAGTTCGAACGTTCAACGGCCAACGGCAGCACTACGGAGGTAGTGGTGCCGTCGGACGGTGAACGTGCGCAGCACTTAAGGGGTTAAAGGAGTGGTTTTCCTAATTAAACTACCTTCTGGTTCGCTTATTGGTAAATCCATTAAGGAGATTACCGACTCACATTCACTTGCCTGATCATCTATTATCAATGGTTCTTTTCTTGACTGTACTACCAATGTAGTTATAACTGGAGCCTTTGGACTAGCTTGCTTGTCTCCGTACAAAGGAACAACTGGGCCAATAGTTACTGGGATTGTCAGAGCTTCGGGACTTGTATTTAGTTGAGAGATTTTATGAACTAATTCACTTCTCTGTTTAAAGCTTCTCTTTCTCTTTCTTGTAATATCCTTTCGATGGAGGTCTCATGTACCACTTGCGGAATTAAAGGAGGTTTTAAAAACGGGGCATTTGGATTTACTGTACTTGGTTCCTCATTATAAGGTGGTGGATTTTTCATTAATAAATCTTTCATATAATCATTATCTGAATCCCCACAAGTCATTAAATGTTTGGTTTTCTCAGTCCTTTTACTTCCTGTGGACTATTCTAAAGTTAATACGGGATAGAGTCCTTCCACTAGCATATTCTGTCTCCATTGTTTCATTTGTTTATCTCTTGCATCTCGTGGAACTTTAGGGTAGAATTTACTCAATCCCTTGTCAGTTCTAGGTCTGTCTCGCTCAAAAGCCTCAATCTCCTATTCTTCTAGTGCTTCATATTGCGTTAATCTAGGTCTAGGATGTAAATCCTTCATTCGAGTCCCTAAATTGAACAAAACTCTGCCATTAAATGTACCTTCTAAGGGAAATGCCAAAATTCTGTCATCTTAAGTGTATTCCACCCAGTTCTCTAACCATACACAAGTGTGGTAACCCCTGTCAAACATCATAAATGATGCAGGAGTATTCGGTAGTGGAATATAACTCCTTCTCTAGTTTTAATTGGTTTATCGTTTTTAAATAAATTCTTAACTCTGTTAACAAGTGACATTTTTCTCTCACTTCCGTACATTTTGTAAGGTCTGCCTCTTATCATCTGTTCTCTAGCAAACCCTAAGTATCTTCTATCAGGTCGAGTTTCTGGATTTAAATGGCACATAAATCTTTGAAAAATTTTGAAATTGTAAGAAAATACTCAATTCTGTTTACTAAATGCTTCCAATACTAGCGCGTCTTATTTTCTCTTAAACCAATCGACAATGCGATTTCAAATAGTCTTAGCCAATAATTTTGCGGCTTCTCCCATGAGATAAGTTTCCACGCTGCTGTGCTCACCCCTCCTTTACAATACTATCTAAGCTATCTCGACCAATACCAGCGCGGCTCTGAGTGACGTCAGCGCAGCTCCGCAACGGACTCCCTCCTTCACAAGGTAATGCAAAACTTAATTATTTATTTTAAAGTGCAGTTCGTTTTAATCAACAACCTAAAAACATTCGCCACTGTACCCGAGTGACGAGAAAGAAAAGAAATATTTAACTGCAAGTAAAACCCTTCCGTTTACTTTTCATATACTACGAGTAGATCCCTTCTGCCTACCCTTCATACAAGCATTAGAGAACCAGCTACTCCTTCGGACTCATCCACTCCGGGATATATACTGAGGCCAAAGTTTCACCAGCGAACCCCGTTGCTATCATTCAAGCTCAGACGAACCTGCCCCTCCTTCCGTGTGACCCTTACTAGGTGACATCAACAAAAGTTTTGCTAGCGAACTCTTTGCTATCATTTATTCACACATTCATACAGAAACCCTAAATAGTGCTTCCGGCTCTATTTAACCATGCACTAACTTCCTGCGAGTAAGTGACCTCACTGCGATGTGGCTTCCATTTACCACCCGCTATTCTGCCCCCGGGGATTCCAAACAAACATAACCGGTACGAACGATTTTGGTTAATACATAAAATTCATACAGCATCAACAGAATCAATACATTTCAAAACATTTCAAATAATATCACATTTGATCGATCAACATAATGACAATTCATAATCAACTCACTAACTACCTTTATTTAACTAAACCCTAACCTTTCCTCTGCTACCAAAGAAATATACTGATTGAGCGCGCAGGTCACCCGACTATAAATTTACCATACTCACCTGGGCCCATAATAAATAAGAACAAAAGTTACTTACCTGTAAACTGTGGTTCTCCAGTATTGGTGTCTTTCATAGATTCACATGCTTGAATATTCCCCGTCGTCGAAGTGGGAGTCCCACGGTACATAAAATAGCAGTAACATATGCATGTATACATGAAAAATATCATAACTAAAAATATACATACATATAATGTAATAGAATTGTAAATTTTAAAAGTACCATAGAACATAATTGGCCCATTGAAAAGCCTAAGGGAGAACTCACTTTAGTAGCATATTAGTGTCATTATGTGTAGGTTCACATTCCAGCCAATCAGGCTGTAGCCTCCTCTAGAACCTTCTCCTCAGAAGCCCAAGTCCTCAGATTTTCGTAGCACAAAGTAACTTAAAGTGCCTGAGGAGAAGAGAGCCTCTGAGGGGAGGATGGGAGGGTCGCATGTGAATCTATGAAAGACACCAATACTGGAGAACCACAGTTTACAGGTAAGTAACTTTTGTTCTTCTCCAGTATTAGGGGTGTCTTTCATAGATTCACATGCTTGAATAAGAGTAGAAAGCAGTAAATCATCACATAAGTGATAAAGGGGATATACCAAAGCCAGTAAGGTAAACATATCAGTGAAAATGCAATGAATATGAAAATATTATTAGAAAAAACCTTTATGACTGGAGGCGGGTAGCAACAGAGGCTCACCTTTATTGGAAAAGATTCCGCAGCACCGCTTGACCTACTGCTGCATCCGCGGCATCTGGTGATTGCAGGCAGTAGTGTTTTGTAAAAGTATGGCTTCTCGACCAAGTAGCAGATCTGCCTCAGGGGTACCCCCGCAAAAAGGGCAGCAGAAGTAGACACCGCTCTAGTTGAGTGAGCACGAACTGGAGCAGGAAGGGGCTTCCCAGCCCGTTGGTGGCAAAAGGATATGGTAGAGGATATCCATCTGGTTATGGTCTGTTTGGTAACCGGTTGTCCTTTGCAAAGTGGGCCAAACGCCACAAACAATTGTTCTGACTTTCTGACAGTTGCAGTTCGCTGAATGTAAAATTTGAGACAACGTTTCACATCCAATGAGTGTGATGATCACTCAGCTGGAGTTTGCGGAGCAGGAAAGAAAGTCTTCAGGATTACGGGTTCGTTGAGATGAAAGTCACTGGGAACCTTCGGGATGAACTTAGCCTGGATTAAGTTCGCAGTGTCACAGCCTCATTGGTGAATTTTAGAAAAGGAGGCTGTATGGTTAATGCCTGGATGTCACGGACACGCCTCGAGGATGTCATGGCTAGCAAGAGAGCAACTTTCCATGTGAGAAATTTTTGACTTGCAGAGTGGATAGGCTCAAATGGAGGTAGAAGCAGATGAGACAAGACCAAATTTAAGCGCCAAGCTGGTGGAGGGCGACGGATAGGTGGAAACATCCTAATAAGGCCCTTGTAAAATTGCTTACTGATTCTAGAGGAACATAGAGACGGAAGAGGGAAATCGCCGCCAGAAACACTTTAAGAGTGGAGTGTGAAAGTCCTGATCTCGCCAGGATAAAAAGAAAGGCAAGATCTGTTCAGGTTTTGCAGTCATGGGGTCCAAATCTTTATTGCGGCACCAGACACAGAAACGTTTCCACTTTAATTGATACGTTTTAATGGTGGATGGAGCGCGAGCGCGCGCCAACACCTCTCTGCAGTCCTCGTCGATATTTAGACGTGCAAATTCATTGTATTCAGGTTCCAGGCATGGAGTTGGAGGTATGCCGGATCCGACTGACAGATTTGTCCCTGCTTCATCGTGAGGAGGTGAGGTAGAGGATGAAGCGGTATCGGGTCGGACTGTGAAAATAGGAGCAGGTCCGTGAACCATGGACGCCTCGGCCATTTGGGTGCAATCATGATGATGTGGCAAGGTTGAAACCTCATCCTGTTTAACAGGCGAGGAATTAGAGGAAGTGGAGGGAAAGCGTAGTTGAAGTCGTTCGACCAATTGATCAAAAATGCATTTCTGCTCGACTATATGGGGATGCCGACTTGCAAAGCGTTACCATTTCCTGTTGGTAGCAGTCACGAAAAGATCCATCTGCGGCTGACCCCACCGCCGGAAGATTAAATCGGTTGGTTGGTTGAGTTCCCACTCATGATTGTCTGACGACGCCCGGCTGAGTGAGTCCGCCAGAACATTGGCCACACCCGGCACATGGATGGCTGTGAGATGAATTTGATGTTGAATCGCCCAAACCCATATTTCTTGTGCCAGTTGTGAAAGTAGGAGAGACCTTGTGCCGCCCTGCTTGTTGAGGTAGTGCATGCTGGTGGTGTTGTCTGTCCTCACCAACAGAGTGTGTCCCTGCACTAACCTCTGGAAGGACTTTAGGGCCAAGAAAATCACCATGAGTTGCAGGCGATTGATATGCCAAGTACGTTGGATCGGCGTCCACTTTCCTTTTACAGACATGCCGTCGAGCTGCGCTCCCCACCCCTCGAGAGACGCGTCTGTTGTAAGCGTCAGAGTCGGAGGTTCGTCTTGGAATGAACGGCCTGTAGATATGTTTGGAGGGTGAGCCCACAACTCCAGCGCTTTCTGGATACGAGGTGTTAGAAGGACCTTGTCCTCTAATGACCCTGACACCTGTTTCCACTGTTTGTCTAATTCCTCCTGTAGAGCCCTCATGTGCAATCTGCAATTGGGGATAAGTTGGATGCATGAGGAAGCCATGCCAAGGAATAATTTGAACATTCGAACAGAAACGTACAGTTTGGACTGTAGGAATTGCACCATCTTTACCATGCGGTCCGGTCTTTCTTGGGAAACAAACACTTTCCCCCGCCGAGAATCTAGCGAGGCTCCGAGAAAATCTCGCCTTTACGACGGATGAAAGTGTGACTTCTGGCAATTGATTGAAAGCCCTAAGGTCTGGAAAAGGGAGATGCAGAGCTGAGTGTGCTGCTCCGTCAGTTGAAAAGTCTTGGCCTTGATGAGGCAGTTGTCCAGGTATGGATAAAATTGGACGCCTTGCAGACGCAGGAAGGCAGCTACCGGGGCAAAGATCTTGGTAAAGACCCTCGACGCTGATCGAAGGACGAATGGTAGGACTTTGAATTGGAAGTGCAGCTGTCCGACTGTGAAGCGTAGATACTTCCTGTGTCTGGGGTGAATTGGCACATGGAAATATGCGTCTTGGCGGTCGATCGTTGAAAAGAATTCCCCTGGATTGAGATAGTTCATAATTTGAAGCAGAGTTAACATCTGAAAAGTTTTTGAAATGATAAATTTGTTCAAGCCCGTAAATCCGAAATTGCACGCCATTCTCCCGACTTTCTTGACTAAGAAGAACCGGGAAAAAAAACCCTTGCCGCTGTGACCTTGCGGCACTACCTCGATGGCTCCTTTTTTGATCATCAATTTTACCAGGGCCAAAAGTTCTTTGAGATGGGGAGAGGGTGGCCCCAAAGGTGGACGAGTGGGAGGGAATTTTGTAAACTACAGGGTATGTCCTTTGTAGATGACGTCCAGGACCCATTGGTCGGAGGTGATTTCGGACCATTTGCAAAAGTACTTTGAGATGCGACCTCCAAGATTTACAGTCGGCAGAAGAAAGGAACTGAGACTGTCACTGCTTTTTATTGTTTGAGCCACCTCTATATGTTGTTTTTCGTTGGTATGGTCTGGTGGTGGACTGACTATTCTGGGATTGGTAGGAACCCCTCTGCCGATTATCGTTGTAGGTGTTGTACGAACAATATTGACCTGATCCTCAAAAAGTAGAGGAACCTCTGCCTCTACCTCGTGCCCCCCGAAAGGCCCGTTTCTTGTACTGGAGGTTAGCTAAGGACTTTGCAGTGTCGGTGTCCTTTATCGCCTCAAGGGCATCATCTACATGCTTGCCAAACAACGAATCCCCGTCGTACGGCAAGTCCAGGACTTTTGCTTGTACCTCTGGACGGAAGGTGGTAGACTTGAACCAGCCTTGACGCCTCAAGACTGCAGCCCCAGCCAATTGACGAAAGCCAGTGGAGGAAATGTCGAGCGCGCATTCAATAATTTCGGATGAAATTATCTCTCCCTCCTGAATAATGGCCTGCGCTTCTGCACGAATTACATCGGGCATTTGAGGAATCAGTGCGGCAATCTCGGACCACATCTGGCGGTCGTAACGGCCCAAAATAGCCAAGGTATTAGCCAGTAGTAGCTGCCATTGTTGTAAATTTTTTGCCTATAGAGTCCAACCTGCGACCTTCCTGATCAGGAGGAGACGTGATCGGTGTAGCAGGATTGCAGGATCTTTTCTGTGCTGCCCGAGTTATAACCGAATCTGCTTTCGGTTGTGACACCAAGCAGGCCGGGGCAGACGCCGGAGCCTTATATTTTTTGTCCAATCTGGGCAAAACTGCAGGTACCGAATTTGGATGTTCCATTAACTTAAGGCCCTCCTGCCAAATAAAGTCAATGATTGGTATTGTGTGGGATTGCCTTTGTGAAAGGTCCTTAAAATCATACAAGAAACATTCACTTTCATGTTGTTTTTCGACAGTGAGATGAAAACGCTTTGCAGCACGGACCATCAAATTATGGAAATTTGCAATGCCCACTGGAGGCGATGCTAGAGGTGAGGTGGGCAGAGTGGAAGGTGTTTGAGCCCTGCAATTGTCCCACAATTGTCCCACTCATTCATATCATAGTCATTGTCGTCATCAGTGTTGCGAGGATCAGGATCCTCGTTGTCGGTGTCAGGACGAGTACCCCCCGGTGACGCGGGTGGAACAGGTGCAGGTGCTTGAGGAAGTGGAGGTTGAGGCTGTGGAGGAAGTTGTGGTGCTGGAGAAGCAGGTGTAGATGGAGGGAACCTGCGGTTATAGTCATCTAGCATGTGCTGCAGGTTCATGACCAAAGATAATGGTATTTGCGTAACCGGCTCCGAAGTAACTGGTTCTGATTCGTCAACAGGAAATAATTTGTTCCCATCTTGGACGTTTTCCACTTAGTCACCCTCATCACTATACTCCTGGCACTTAAAGTTCAAATCAGATGGACTAGATGCCTGTCCGAATAGTTGTTCCACCTCTGAATCGTTTGCGGATTCTTCCTCACCAGACTGAAACAATTGGTCTGGAAGATGGGTTCCACCTCTCACTGGACTCAGTTGAATGAGAGGTACTGTCCTCAAAGAAGCAGTAACCACTGTAAAAGTGGCAGCTGTCGTCAAAGGTTGATGAGACGTCAACAAGCCCGTTGACGTAAATGCGGCAGTCTTAGAATCAACCTGAGGCGTCTGCGTCGTCGCCATAGATGTAATCGACGCTGAAATTGAAGGCTTTTTCTTCGTCGACGAAGATTTCTTTTCCGTCAACGGAGCCGTCGAAGAGATTGGAGCCTTACTCGTCGACGATGTAGACGTCGATGGGATGACAGCCGTCGACGATAAGATGGTCGTCGACGGAGGCGCCATCGACGAGACAGCCGTCGACGATGATGGGCCCGTTGACAAGCTGCTTTTAGATGATGACTTTATCTTCGTTGACGGGGTTCGTGTCAACGAGGGAAGCATCGACAAGGACTTCTTCGTCGACGGTTTTGATTTGACACTCGTCGACGAGATCTTCACAATAGAAGTAATGGGTCTCACCTCCTGGGCTGTCGTTGACGAGGGGATTGTCGTCGATGCAGCACTGGTTGACATAGTACATGTCATCGTCGACGTAAAGGCTACAGTCACTGACTTCGTCGTCGCTGAAGACATCGACTGACACGTCGACGAGCCAGTCGACGATCCAATGCCAGATTTAGAAGTGGAAGGCAAGGCTTTGGGCGCAGAGGTCCGAGAACCAGGTCCCGTAGACGTGCCCTGAAGCGAATCCTGGAGGACTCCAACAGTCTACTTTTCTTCAGAAAAGGAGATGGAACTTCCGTTTCAGACCCACGCTTCTGAGAGGATTTTGAAACACCAGATGACAAACTTTCTACCCCAGAAACCACAGACTCTGAAGTCTTCAACTTCTGTAGCCACAGAAGAAGACGGGCCTCTCTATCCCTCAGAGTCTTGGGAGGAAAAGTGCGAATGTACACAGTTTTTAACCTCGTGGTCTGGGTAGAGACAGTAAATGCATTTACTGTGTGGATCCTCATGGAAAAGGCGCAGTTTACAAGTAGGAAGAAGAGTTCTCCCAGTTAGTTTTAGGTCCAGAGGGGGGAGACAAAAATGAACTAGGCATGAGAAGTACCTCTAATGAGACCTATATTGCTTTTGTCATAAGGATTTATCCTAAAACATTTTCATAAAGAAGGACGCTATGAATAGAAACAAAGACTTGTAATTATTACAAAAACATTGTTTTATTTTCTTTTGCCTTTTTTTGGGTTTTGCTTTTTAGATATTTATACATACATACATTTTGTTTTCTCATAACAACACAATCAAGAGTTAATAGACATTCACTATGAATTTTGTAGGTTTCAGAAAGTGTAGTTAAAGCAATGTGCCCCTAACAATATCTCATACCTTGCTAACATACATACTCACACATACCTTACATACATCTGCATACGTTATTTTCTATAAAAATACATAGAAACATGAAAACAGGACTTTACATAAAGAAATTATAACCCGAAAGTGTATCTGGTGGCTCACTGTTGATACATAAAATTAGGGGTTCCACCAGTTAGTCATTGATCTGTACATTATTGACCAATCAGCAGTACATTGTCCAGGTCGTTTTAGAGTGTACGGCCTACGTACGTTTCGGTGATGATGGATGGTTGAATCACCTTCTTCAGGGCCAAGATAAATAGACAAAAAAAAACTAACATATACTATAGACAAATATTCAAAAGTTAAAAAGAAGGGGCAGTGCGTTTTATTCCCATTCTATTACTGGGCAAATGGATTCAAATATTATTCACGGTGAGGGTTTCGGAAATGATCTTATAGCCACAGGTGATATCTGAATAAGAAGACTAGCCGATATTATAGGAAAATCCGAGAGTTGGTTGAAGTTTGGATAACAGCGTATCTTTTAACAATTAGGCATTGTGTATTGGTATCTTCGCATGGTTCTGGGCATATATGTCTTTATGTTCAGAAGCCAGATATTTATTTGTTTTTTTTTTCCACCTTCACAGATGTGGAATCTGCTGTGGCATGGGGTTCCGAGCGTGTCCGCATCAAGGGGCAGTTTACCACAAGAAGTGCAGGCTTTAAATAAAGATTTCCTATTTGAAGACATTTTCTGAAGAAAACAAACAGCTAGTTGAGAAAAAACTGAGCAGAGCTCAGGGAGACTCCCTTCACACGACGTGCGGTAGAAAATCTGAAGACTTGGGCTTCTGAGGAGAAGGTTCTAGAGGAGGCTACAGCCTGATTGGCTGGAATGTGAACCTACACATAATGACACTAATACGCTACTAAAGTGAGTTCTCCCTTAGGCTTTTCAATGGGCCTATTATGTTCCATGGTACTTTTAAAATTTACAATTCTATTACATTATATGTATGTATATTTTTAGTTATGATATTTTTCATGTATACATGCATATATTACTGCTATTTTATGTACCGTGGGACTCCCACTTCGACGACGGGGAATATTCAAGCATGTGAATCTATGAAATACACCCCTAATACTGGAGAACACACCTTCCTAGTCAGGTAACCTATGCGCTGACTACCAGATATTTTATTCTACCAGGTCCTATACCACTGACTTACCAATGCTTGTCACTGGTACCTATAACCTATTGGATCAGGGAGTTAGTTTTAAAGATAGTCAATAAACAAATAGCATTTGCAATCATAATGACCACAGACTCGGGAAGTTTTTATAACTCTTTATCTAAATTTCATCAAAGGACATGATCCAAAGATTGAAAGCAATAAGACTATCAATAATTAAAATCAGAAATAGTGTACAACTATGCAAAGATATATTATGCCAATCATTTAGCAAAAGAATAATGGGAAGATAAGAATAAGGAACAAGCTATTTAATTAAACAGACTTCGCACAATTTTCCTAAGGGTGGGAAAAAGAAGGAACATACTAAATAACACAGCTTTACGCAATTATGAAAGGGTGAGTAAAAGAGAGAACCTAATATATAACGACGAAACCAAATTGACCATATAGCTATAGGGGAAGGTAAAAATGGAACACACTATTACATTGAATAACCAAACTTAAGCACTTTAAAGGGAGGGTGAGAAAAAGGACACTTATTACACAATCATGAAAACGTATAGCATTCAACTATAAGGAGGGTAAGAAAATGGAACACGCTATTAAACCGCAAAAACATGAATTTATCATTTATCCAAAGGAGGGTAAGAAAAAGGAACATACGCAATTAAAGCTTTAGCAAAATTAGGGAGGGTAAAAAAAAAGGACGCAAATTATACTAAAATTTACTCACACAGATTTATATCTACCTAGAATGGTGTGAAGACCAACCCTAGCCACGGGTCAGTTGAAAGGACAGAAGAACCACAAAGGTTGCTATGCCAGTAGGCCAGGAGGTGGAGATTAGAATCAGGACAGGGAAACCAGATTTGGATCAGGACCGGACCACCAAAGGTTAAGACCAGCACCCGCAGAACAGTTGCAACGCCTGCCCTACTCCCTCTCTGCACCTAACAGTCAGAACCCCGATTGGGCTATCGATTCACAGACAAAGTGCTTCGCCAGCACTTCAGCTCCCAGAACCCAGATTGGGTCAGCAAATCTTCTGACAGAGTGCTCCGCAGCCCTCTGCTCTTAGTCACCCATTGAGTGCATTGGGTCAGTGACAGGTCAGCTATTCTGAAAAGTCGGACAAATTAACTAGCTAAGCCTACTCTAGTTATACTATTTTTCAGGGCAGTGTACCACCCCCCAATGTTGCAAGTGTAAGGATCCCCAATTTCGATTGAACAGAAAAAGAGGACAGGTCATCACACCACCTAAATTCTGTTACTTCAGTGTTGAATATTAATTTTAAGTTCCTGCACATGAATTTATTTTCACATGACATATTTCTTCCACCTAACAATGTCTGTTCTATTGACAAATACATTGTATTCAGTTTAGTCTTCTTCTAGCAGGGTCAGAAGTCATCTTCACAGGCGCATCTTGGCTGTGACTGTCTTTTGGTGCAAATTCACTGATAGCGAGTTCAGTTCCTGGCCAAGCTGGGTCATGCGCATAAGGACTTTCAAAATGGAGTAACACCACCTCCCAGGCCCAAAGAATATGATACATGAAAAGCAGAAGAGAAACAGTTTTAGAACACAGAATAAATTAATACACTGTATACCATGTATTTCTACTCTATACCCATTACTTTATAATAAACTATAGCATTAGAATTAGGCAGCACGAACAGCTTGGCAAAAGCAGCCGTGCAAGCTTCTTGCATGTGAGAACAGAGAGCAGCCATATTCGCACAAGTGCGCAGATGTGACAGATTCCTTCCAAATAAAACTACGTCATGCCATGTGAGTATGACAGATGCATGCGCAATAGAAACATTCGCATAGCAGCAGCCATATTAGATGCAAGCGTATTAAGGTTTAGTAAACACATAAGCAAGCTTCTCTCGGACACCCGAGGTCAATGTAAAAGGTGCAAAATTAGTAAAACAAACATGTTGGTTACATAATTAGCGCTATTCGAGGTTCATGAACACGAGCAAGTCGCTTCTCGTGCAAATCCTTGCTCCATCAGATGCTGTGAACGTCTTAGTGCCTAAAGGAATGATTGTGAGTTTTACTTACCATTTAAATTGGTAAAATGATGCCGGAAGACACTTTTTTCTGCAGTCTCGGCAATTCAGAAAAGCTCTGTTGTGAAACACTGCCCCTGCTGGTCATTCAGTATAATCTGCAGATGGAAAAGTCCACTGTAAAAAAATATTGATTTTTATGAAAGGTAACCAGATCAGTACTATGGAGTCTGCTTTATTGTGTAAATCAACAGCTCATTGAAAATCCAATCTCAATTTGTGTTTTAACCTCCCATACTTCTCTGCAACCCTGGTCTCATTTTCTAACACTCTCTAAACAACTGTAGCACATAAAATAGGACCGATAAATAGATATTTTTGCCAGTCAAGTGACAGCGTACCCTTCTCACTTGCTTTGTTTCAGGATATGGTACACCTGTAGCAATTAATCCAGCTGATAAGTTGAGAGAGGAAGGGTTATACTACAGTTAATGTGAATAATAGAAAATATGAATAGCATAATTACCATCTTCACTTTAGCCAATTCCTACCAGGTCAGCAATGGTGAAGTTGAGACTCTTCTGCTCAAAATTGCGTTCATACAAATTTAGAATTCTCAACAAAAAAAAATCCTAATTTCTTTGATCTTACCGTCTTAGCTTTCAGTTGGGCATCCTCTCTACCCTGCAACTCATTTCATTACCAAGATAAATGTATCCTACTGCTTGTTACGCAACAGAGTGGCCATCATTTTAGAGAACATCTTGCTTTTGCTTTGTGATGCCAGCTGCTAGGCAACAGAGTGGTGCCTCATGTCAGACATCTTGCTTTAGCTTTATGATGTCAGAGCCCCACTGGACCAATTGTCCTTGTGGAAGCGGACCACACAGGAGGATGAGATATCCGAAGTTATGCAGTAGGTTGCTATCAGTATTCATGACTAAGGCAAGTAGGAGAGGGAATGGTAAAGGACTCTGACCCAGTCAAAGCACTGGGGTCTTTTTGAAAGTGGGATGGAGATACAAAGACAGATTATCCATACCAACAATTCATCTTGAGTATCAGAGTCCAACATACAGAGTGCACGAGAAGTCGTCAAATGAGCTTCCTTCTGTGAGAAGTTAACACTATCGTTCCAAAGTGAGATAGTGCATTTCAGCCTCAAAGGCAACCATTTCCTCGAATGGAACATTGCTAGAACCAGGATCTAAAGCATGCCTTAGTAATGTTGGAGTGCTGACATGCATTGCCTTCACGCTTTTAACACTCATTCATAAATGAATCCTTGTTTTTGGCATTAGTGTTAAGGACATGAAGATTGGGCCAGTTTTAATATCATGCAGCAGATAACTGTCTATTGTAAGCATATATCTTATCTTTGCCCTTGACTTGTATGTTTGTATCAACTTCACAAGGGCACAAGAACACTGGCCTGCTAGTCTTTTGCATTCATTTCATGAGGGAACAAATGCTGCAGCGCCACTTCAACCAGAGCAAGCGGCGTGCAGCCGACGCCTGGGGTGTCACATTGGGAGAGGTTAGCGTGGCGAGGGGTCTCAGGACAAAATACATAAAACAAGATTAGCATACAAATACTTACCATTACAGAGGACAAGGCACCAAAACACACATCAATCGTTGTGTGATGAATGGGAAAGGGTGGGATCTATGCCTGTGAATGACAGACGGCTGCTTTCACGCAGGGAGGGAGACCCAAGGTTACAAACTGACTCCAACATCATCACTGGCCTATAGAGAATACGGACATTAACTACAATGCCACTGACTTATTATGAAGGTCTTTAGAACAGTAAGCCCTGTGTCATTCATCCCAGTTCAGAAAGTGGATTTACTGCCTGGCTTCCGCCTCATGATTCAGAGCGAGATGAGTCAGGAAGCCTGGGACACACAGCCCAGACTTAAATATATTGATTTGTTTTTGGGATACCATCGTACCTCTAAGTAAATCATATTAATTGTAGAGGAAAGTAAAGAAAATCATTTAGGGAGTGAAGCCCCAAGACCCCTAATGGAGAATCTGCCTCCGATGTAGAATACATTTTTGATTAAGGAACTTGTGAAAAAATACATTTCATAAACTGGTTCCTATCTAGCAAGGGTTGTGTGTCAAAAGAAATTACTTTACTCAAGCAATTATCAGAGGCAGATGCCTTAAATGTAAAACCCGTTCTGTACTTTGAGGCCTCACATGGATAAAGAATATCTGAGCTGACTGGTACATCATTTATCTGTCAAAGGAATACAAAGGGAGTGTCATGTTAAAATTGCCTTCTTTATTCTAACAGCTCTAGTATCCCTCAGGTGTTGAATGATCACTTACAGAATAATTTAGGTCCAATGTCATTTAATGAAAGTGGAATATAGTTAGAGAGATGTACAAATGTTTATAAAATATTGAAAGTTACTCTATATAAGTTAGGTATTCTGGAGTAAAGTGGAAGCAGTGAATAATTTAAATAATTAATTCCAACTACATTAACCTTTTTCTCAATGGGGTTATTGCAGCATGTTCTTAAAGAGAGTTCAAAGCCCTCTCATGTGTCACTAAGTTTCCTATACTTGTGTTGATAAATCGCTATTTTATTGTGTCCGCTGCTTTAGATCATCTGAGGTGAAGTGGTGCTACACAGTACAGCCTATTTTCCATTGTATTTACAACATGTATTATATCTATCCCAATTAAGTGGCAAATTTATTTCACAACAAGCTTGAGATTGAGCGCAAAACGTGCCTTCGATTTTCCCCACAAAATATATCAATGGACCCTGGTAGTAAGTTTTTAAACTGATCACCAGACTACTCTTACTTCAAGTACGATATGGCGAGCAATGCTTAATCATGCAAATGCTCTACTATGCAGTAAAGTCAGGAGTAACTACAGTTGAGGGGCATGCATGTAAATCTATGATTTTCTTAGGTGCATGTCTACACTAACTCTACATCTTTTTTGGTAAATCCTGCAGACAGATTCTGAAGAGGAATGTAGTGCGACATTGTTAAGTAAACCACCACTATCAAAAGAACTGCGCAATAGTCCGATGGAGGTAGTTGTACTATAAAGTTCATAGATATTCTGGACCAGGGTCTCTCAGGAGTAGGAAACGGCATAAGTAGCCCCACAGGTTTAGCGTGATTTGTTTTACCTAGAATGCACATGGTATAAGACTCAACATATTGTTTTACTTCTTGTTCTATCTTAGTCCACCAGAATATACATGGTATGAGTTCTAGAGTTCACCAGAATATACATGGTATGAGTTCTAGAGTTCACCAGAATATACATGGTATGAGTTCTAGAGTTCACCAGAATATACATGGTATGAGTTCTAGAGTTCACCAGAATATACATGGTATGAGTTCTAGAGTTCACCAGAATATACATGGTATGAGTTCTAGAGTTCACCAGAATATACATGGTATGAGTTCTAGAGTTCATCGAGAACCTTGGTGTCAATTTAGAATTGTGTCTTGACACCAGTGTAATGTATTTTACGTATGAAAAATATAGATAAAAAGATTACAAAATAATAATCGACCTTTTTGCTGGCAAGATTTTAGATCTGGGCCAATCCTAGCTTCTTTAACAATGGTTTGTAAAGGTTGTATAATTTCTTGATGGCCCACCATCTTCTTGGAATTCACGATGAAAATGCATGGTGGAACAGTGGTTTGTTTGTTATTCCCCAGAAGGCATAAAGCGCCTTCTTTTATTTGTCAATTTCTGGACCCATTGCTCATGTCAAGTGAAACCTGGAGAAAACGAGCATCCAGTGTGCAGGACAATGGGTTGCACAATGCACTGCATTGGTCTTTCAGAAGCCTAAATTCTTATGGCCTGTCCAAATAACAATCTTATGATTGGGACCTTCCAAAGAGAGTATCCAAATGAGATATATAAGCTTTCATGGCTAAAAAATCTTCATCTTAAGGTGAATATTTCTATTCAGTTATGTGAGCTTTCATTAGTAAAAAGCAACTGCACACAATGAGTTAGTAGTTTGATCTTTTTGAAAAAAGGTGTAACAAGTAGCTGGGGAATAAGTGGCAAAGATGATGGAATGGCACAGAATTACTGCACAGGCTAAATGGCCTTAATATGTATTCAAAGTGGCCAATCGTAGTATCAAATATTGTTTTCCATGTATCTCCTTTCTTAAACCGTACCACGGTGCTAGTGCGTGCAGGATGGCACCTAGCTGTCCTAGCACATGGCACTGGAAATTCCTCTGGTGCTCCTGAGGCTGTTTCTTTGGTTTCTGTTAAATGACTATCAGCGGGCACTTCGTGCTGACGTCATTTCATAGAAACCGAAACTAAAATGAGCCTATCTGCTATTTAATGAAGGGGCACAAGCTGCATGCGGGAGAAGCGAGCGACGAGGTGTGGTGAACAAGGACCAGACGAACAGGGCACTAACACAGATAAGTTCTCGCCTGCCCCTTCATTAAATGTTTGCTTCTATCTTTTATAGAAGCGCCCCTCCTTCTAACCTCCTGGAGCCCGTTTGAGAAGCTAACGATTTAGCCCATGAGAGGTATGTGCAAGCTGTCTAAATATTGTTAACAGCAGTAGCGTTAAAGAACCACGTTAACAGGAAACACCTTTTGAGGGATTAGATAAAAGTTTCAGACTCACAAGAAATTGGTAATCCTTACTATACATCGGGGAGCACTTGTTTAATGAGAAAAGTAGTAGCTGACTGCACCATAATTTCACAATGATCCCATTTCCTCTTTACGCTTAAACCAATGAGGACGTCATCTGAAAGTAACCTCCATGTAGCGTATACTGATCATAAACCTCATGACTTAATTTGACATGTCATAGAAGGCTGTCTATCCCATTGATGTATGTTTGTCAGGATGAGTATGTGGTTGATGTCCCCTCTGAGTAGTGAGTCTCATAGCGAAGTTTTTACTCATGAACATCTTTTAAAAACATTTTTCACTAATATTGTTTATGTAACGCACACGTCCCTATGACCCGCACCCTAGAAAAGTATTTGTTGTTTCACCCACAGGTCCAATTTTGACCTTCATTAAAGAGTAGACATACGTCACTCTCTGCACAGAACTCACCTGGTCATGAAGAAAGCCGAACCGACCTTTTTAGGCGACATAAGGCTGAAACATGTCAACCATTGTTTAAACACCAGAGGATGGAATATGTATGAATCCTAACTACTTCTTAAAACGTATTCTGTCATATCCTCAACCCACAATTCAATCCCGGACAATAAAATTGTATTTTTCCTGGCATGATTGGATTGTTTTTAGAAATTCACCCACACGTCACCCACGATCACTAATCACTACTGTTTTTAACCTAGGGTGTTCTCCTCCAGGTGGAGGGTGCATACCAACTGACCCCATGATTCTGCACAGATGTGTAAACGAAGGCGGAGAACCAACATATACCGCCCATACCATCATTGCTACACGTGTATGAGGGTCTTTTACCAAGGGTCATTCCAGTTTGAACTGTACCCAGGTTATACAGGACAATTGATCCCCCCTCCCCCTTTTTTGATTAGAAGTACTTGAGGCCAAGGAACTTGGTGGGATCACAAGAATTCCTTCTCCCCATTTTTGATTGCTACGAGTTCAGTTCCTGGCCAGGCTGGGTCATGCGCATAAGGACTTTCAAAATGGAGTAGCGGCACCTCCCAGGCCCAAAGAATAAGATACATGAAAAGTAGAAGAGAAATAGTTTTAGAACACAGAATAATTGAAAACACTGTATACCATGTATTTCTACTCTATACCCATTACTTTATAATAAATTATAGCATTAGGATTAGGCAGCACAAACAGCTTGTCAAAAGCAGCAGTGCAAGCTTCTCGCATGTGAGAACACAGAGCAGCCATATTAGCACTAGTGCGCATAGGAGACAGATTCCCTCCAAATAAAACTACGTCATGTCACGTGGGTATGACAGACGCATGTGCAATAGAAACATTTGCATAGCAGCAGCCATATTAGATGCAAGAGTATTAAGGTTTAGTAAACACATAAGCAAGCTTCTCTCGGACACCCGATGTCTATGTAAAAGGTGCAAAATTAGTAAAACAAACATGTTGGTTACATAAGTAGCGCTATTCGAGGTTCATGAATACGAGCAAGTCGCTTCTTGTGCCAATCCTTGCTCCATCAATCCCCTCTTTGATGATATTTTATATCATCAACAATTAATGAAACAAATGCCAACTGTTCACATTTCACCCAATTCAATCTCTTCAAACTTTCTATTCTGCTTCTTCTCATTATTATTATGAGAATTTTTCATTTTCTTATATATTTTGCTATTAATTTCTTCTAATTCGAGTTCATCAATATTTCTTTTTACTCCTCGTGTATCTATGGAATATTTCCTTTAATGTTTGACATTTGCAGCAAATTATTATTCCTAAAACTAGTAAACATATTCCCGCCATTGGCATCAGTATTCTACTCACAAGACTTTTACCTACATTAGAAAACCAACTACCTATTGAGGCGAGACCATCAGTAAGCCTCTTCCATGCACTATCAACCTCCAGTGGTTTGAGCTCTTTTTCCAAATTTTTAATATTTCTCACATACCTCTTAATTTCAACACTTGTCTGGTATGTAAGTTCAACAATGTTGCGCTTTCAACATTCTACAGACTCCGCCCTCTTTTGCCAATAACGTGTCAAGAGCAAGTCGATTTTGTAACCCCATAGATCTGATCGCAACCAATTCGGTATTGACCATCAAGAATCCTCCAGCAGTGTCAGTTGATAACCGATCCACTACTGTTGACAATTTGCATATTCTGTGTGTATTCAGAGCCACTCGCACTGTTGGTATCAATGCACTAAATAGATCACCTACTACCTCACCAAAACTAGCTCTTTTACTACGTACTAATCCATTAGTTTCTTCATTGTTTTCAGTGATTTTATCCACATGATATATCTTTGGGAAAACTATTTCGAAATAACAGCTCCAATACCAGTGATCTAGTAACGCGTAATAAGCCTTGTTCCCACATATATAATAAACTCCGGGAACACAGGTTCAGTTCCAACTTTGAAACCCCAACCCCCAATTACCTTAAAATTGTGTTCACATTCACTGGAACCAATTAATACATTGTTAAAGTAACTAGTTCTTTCTCTGTGGAGACAGAGTTTCCCCTTCTTTTTGAAATCCAGCAACATAGCAGCATTAGCTCCAACATTTGAGGTGTTTCCTATACTTTCAGCCCATTTAGGAATTTTATGGTTCTTATTCGCTTTTCTTTGGAAATTCTCTCTCCTTTTCTCAACCATATTCAAAAATATCTTTATTTTTTCTTGTAATAAACAGGTTAGATTATTTTTTTTCCATTTGTGTCCTCATTTTGCCCTTAGTAAATCACCTAGGTGCACTAGGAGAGGGGTATGAACTTCGCTGTCACAGGTAAACTGGTAGTGCCGTCGCCCGACTGATATGGTTTTGACACTCAGCGTTGTTCATTCACTCCCAAAAATGCGCCGCAAGATGACAACTCTAGAGGAGCAATGTTGCTGCTATGCAATACCCATACAGGATAGGGGGGACCACAACCTTGGATAGAGCAATGGGGGAGAGGTTAGATTATTCTTGTGTGCGTCCGCTATATCTATTGTACCTATAGTTAGAAAATATTCACTCATGTAGCTTGCTACATTCCTAGTAGTATGTACAGGATTCAGGTTTCTACATATAGGAAGTTCAGAAAATATCACGTCTAAATTAGAATAATACTGTAAAGGTCCTTTCTTATAGAATAAATTAGAGAGAATACTACATGAAATTCCATATGTTAGTGGCAAATGGTGATAGGTTACACCTTCAGCTACTGAACTAGGCAGCTTCATACAAACATAGCAGTCTTCTATTTCCATAGCTTCTACATAGTGTACTAATAGGTTTGCAAATACATTTAAGTGTGTTCTGTTTTTGATTCTATTATAATGCAGTCCTTCCTCATCTGGTGCTTCTAAGTCTAGATTATTTAATTAATTATTCAGCGCTCGTGCAGTATTTCTGGCATTTTGACCGGCGACTGTGCCCCTGCTTGCATTGGGATACCCCACCGCCATCTTGCTGTTGTTGTGTGTTTACCTGGGCCCCGTGTCTCCTCCCCGCTCCCGCCTCCCAGCCGACCCGCCCACACACTAGGACTGCTCTGGATGACCCGTCCCCCTCTAACCCTGTGGCCGTCTGGATCTTCTGGTCTGCGGTCGCTCCCACTCGCTCCCTCTCGATTCCTGCCTATCCCGAGAGAGCGCCTCCACGACAGCATAGCGCCTGAAGCGCCTGGTATCGATCTTTTCAGACTGTCTATCTTTCACTACTAATTGGGGCTGCACTACGAAAATATAATTATTTAACCAGCGCTCGTGCAGTTATTAGCATACCTGTGTATTTCACTGCTCTTTGCTGCCGCATGACGATTATTTAATTAATTATTCAGCGCTCGTGCAGTTATTAGCATACCTGTCTATTTCACTGCTCTTTGCTGCCGCATGACGATTATTTAATTAATTATTCAGCGCTCGTGCAGTATTTCTGGCATTTTGACCGGCGACTGTGCCCCTGCTTGCATTGGGATACCCCACCGCCATCTTGCTGTTGTTGTGTGTTTACCTGGGCCCCGTGTCTCCTCCCCGCTCCCGCCTCCCAGCCGACCTGCCCATGCTCCGCCCCCCCACTAACCATTTAAGTACGGATGGTCCTACGCGCAGCGTCCACGCGCTACGGCCACGCCGAAGGTGCGCCAAAGGTAAGCCCGTCTACGCCCGTCCGCGCCTGGACCGCGCCCAGCGCCAGAGCCCCTGGTCCTCGTAATGTCCACCCCTCCCGCTTTACTTACGATGCCACCAACCTCCTAGCCCTTAACCCCGGCCGTTCCCCCAACTGCGTCCTAGCCGCTCCTGGACACACCCATGGTCCCTTTTCCTGCAACTCCTGCAAGTTCGATGGCACCAAGAACAACTCCTCATCTACGAACACACAACAGATATCCAACCCCAACCACCTACAATGCATCCTGCTCAACACCCGCTCGGTCCACAGGCACGCCATCGACCTCTGGAATCTACTAGACACCATCTCTCCGGACGTCGCCTTTCTAACAGAAACATGGATGAACGCCACATCTGCCCCAGACATCACCATTGCCATCCCGGAAGGCTATAAGATCATCCGTAAGGACCGTACCGGCCACACAGGAGGAGGCATCGCTATCGTCCATAAGAAATCCATCCGCATCTCTACCAGCTCAGACGTCAATCTCGCCAACTCTGAACACCTTCACTTCCAGATCCACATCGACCCCAAGACCACACTTAGAGGCACCCTCCTTTACAGGCCACCAGGACCCCGCGCACAATTTAGTGAAGACATCACGGACTTCATCACTTCACACGCGCTCCCCTCCGAGGATTACATCCTTCTGGGAGACCTCAACTTTCACCTTGAAAAGAACAACGACCGCAACACCACCACCCTTTTGGACAACCTCGCCAACCTCGGACTTAAACAACTTGTCACTACCCCCACCCACATCGCAGGCTACACACTTGACCCTATCTTCACCTCCAGCAAACATGTCTCCTTCAGCCACACCACAGCTCTCCTTTGGACTGACCACAGCTGCGTTCACTTTACCTACAACAAGCCCACATCCAACAACCACCCCCAACCCACTCTGCAAAGAAACTGGAACAAAATCACCATCGACCAGATCTCCTTATCGCTTCTTCAAAACCCCCCAGCCCACTCCTCAAACCCAGACCAAGCAGCCACCAACCTCACCCAATGGTTATCCAACAGCGCTGACATCCTAGCACCACTGAAAAAACGACAAATCAAACTAGGCAGCAAGAAGGCCTCCTGGTTCAACGATGATCTTAAGAAATCCAAGAAACTCTGTCGCTCCCTTGAGAAGGCCTGGAAAAAAGACCCAACCACCAGCACCAAGGACGCCTTCAAAAACGCCACCCGCATACACCACCAACTGATCCGGAATGCCAAGAAAGCCGCTTTCAAGGACCGACTAGATAACAACGCCCACAACAGCAAGGAATTATTCAACATCATCAAGGAATTTACCAATCCCTCAGCCAACTCCAACGACATCACCCCCTCTCAAGCCCTCTGCGACTCCCTAGCCTCATTCTTCCACAACAAAATTGCAGACATCCACAACAGCTTCGACAACCGACCCAATGACCAACCCACCCAACCCCCCGCAGGACCCCCACCCACCCTTAACATCCTCAATGACTGGAAGCCAATCTCCACTGAGGACACCATTCGTCTGATGAACTCCATCCACTCAGGATCCCCCACAGACCCATGCCCTCACCACATCTTTAACAAAAGCAGACTCCATCATAGCACCGCACCTCCGAGACGTCATCAACTGCTCCCTCAACTCCGCAACCTTCCCGGAAAGCTGGAAACATGCCAAACTCAGCGCCCTCCTGAAAAAACCCACAGCTGACCCCACCGAACTCAAAAACTACCGCCCTATCTCACTCCTTCCTTTCCCGGCCAAAGTCATTGAGAAAGCGGTCAACAACCAGTTCGCCGCATTCCTCGAAACCAACAAATCCCTCGACTCCTCACAATCCGGCTTCCGAGCCAAGCACAGCACTGAAACCGCCCTCATCGCAGCAACAGACGACATTCGAACTCTAATGGACAACGGAGACACTGTCGCCCTCATCCTCCTCGACCTCTCCGCAGCCTTCGACACGGTCTGCCATAGCACTCTTTTACAACGCCTCAGAAACGTCGGAATCCAAGGAAAAGCACTGGAATGGATCACCTCGTTCCTCACCGGAAGAACCCAGAGAGTCCGCCTTCCACCATTCAAGTCAGAGGCCACTGAAGTCACCTGCGGCGTCCCACAAGGATCCTCACTCAGCCCCACCCTCTTCAACGTATACATGAGCCCCCTCGCGGTCATCGCACGCCAACACAACCTCAACATCATCTCCTACGCCGACGACACTCAACTGATCCTATCACTCACCAGAGACCCTAACACTGCCAAAACCAACCTGCATGAAGGAATGAAAGAAGTAGCAGAATGGATGAAGCACAGCCGTCTGAAACTGAACTCAGACAAAACAGAAGTCCTCATCCTAGGCACCTCCCCCTCCGCCTGGGATGACTCTTGGTGGCCAGAGGCCCTTGGAAAAGCACCCACCCCGACGGACCACGCACGGAACCTGGGCGTCATCCTGGATTCCTCACTCTCGATGAACAGACAAGTCAACGCCGTTTCTTCCTCTTGCTTCAACATTCTTCGCATGCTCAAAAAAAAATTTCGCTGGATTTCCATCGGAACTAGAAAAACAGTCACACACGCTCTGGTCACGAGCCGACTGGACTACGGAAACACCCTCTACGCTGGTACCACCGCAAAACTGCAGAGAAGACTCCAACGCATCCAGAACGCTTCGGCCAGGCTCATATTAGACATCCCGTGTAAAGAACACATCTCTGGTCACCTGAAAGACCTCCACTGGCTCCCCGTCAATAAGAGGATTACTTTCCGGCTCCTTACCCACGCACACAAAGCACTCTACGAAATCGGACCTGAATGCCTCAACACACGACTGTCCTTCTACTCCCCCCCGCCAGCTACGATCCTCCAACCAAGCCCTTGCCATTGTACCTCGCATCAACAAAACCACCATGGGAGGTAGATCCTTCTCCTACCTGGCAGCTAAAACCTGGAACTCACTTCCCACTCACCTTCGCCTTACTCAGAATCACCTAGCATTCAGAAAGCAACTCAAAACGTGGTTATTTGACAAGTAATTCACCATCCTTCTTCAAGCGCCTTGAGACCCTCTGGGTATGTAGCGCGCTATATAAATTTATTGACTTGACTTATTGACTTAGTTCTTCTGTCTCTATTGGCAACTGTCCATTAATGTCATTCTTTGTCTCTTTACTCATTATGTAAGGAATAGCTATTGTTCGTCCTATCCAAACTAAGTAATATTGCTATACTACATAAACATACTCTGCAGCATGTTTTTAAACAATTTCTTTTCGGTCTTCCATCAACAGTATGATCAACCATTTCTGACTAAAGGAGATTCAACCCCTCTTTGTAACTTTTACACAAACTTTTACTCTGTGCTAATTTCAGGTTGGTCTCACTTCTTCGTCAGTTTGATCTGTAATCAATTCTTCATCACCGTCGTCACTTATTTCCAGGTTTTCAAAATCTTCCAAAACAATGTAGGTCCACTCAGGGCCTTTGTATTTATTATTCAGTCTCTTTATTCGTGGACTTCTCCTTCTTGGTTGTATCACAGGTTGATGAGTTTGACTTGTAACTTCACTTACTTGTTCAGGTTCTTCATTAATTGTCTTCAAACGCTGGCTTAGTCTTTAGACAAATCTAAGCCATTTGTCTCCTTTTCTGAGTCTTTTAGCTGGCACTGTGCTTTGGCCCTCTTCAAATGCTCTTATTTTCTTTCAGTTGTGGCACATCGATTTCAATGCTGTCTTCCGTTTCCCTCTCTATCTGACTAGATCCAGGTCTTATTTCTGTTTCTTCTGCCTGGTTACTAATCTGGCCTTGTTCAGGAATCTGCTCAATTTGACTTCCGTTTAATTCTCTTTCTTCTTCCTGAACACTATTGTCTACTCCGGTCTGGTCCTGCTCAAGCTCTTCGAACCCTTGATTTGCTTCGGCTTGAGCCTCCGCCCTAATTTCTATCTGTCCCTTTTCAGACTCTGGAGTTCTTGGTGGAGTGTCGATTTCTGTATCTTTCCCTATCTGGTCCTCCTCAGAATCACTTTTGACTTGTATTTCTATGATCTGAGTACCTTCTTCTACACCGGTCTCGTCCTCACTATCACTATCTTGATAGGTTTGACTTCTCGTTCTCACATATTCTGCAGGTATGTTGATTACTGGAATCCACTGCTGCTCAATCTTGACTGCTGCTCAGTTGTTCCTCTTCAGCTACTTCAGGATCGATATCTTGGGACCCCTCAGCAGCACAACCTTCAGCCTCAGTTTCATCAGGTTCAGTCACCTTTTCGTATGACTGGCATGAATCCAGTGTGGAACTCCTGCACACTTTACAGCTGTGGTGGTAACCAAAATCACTTGTGGTTTTCCCCACCTTGGTGCAAGGCAAGTTTTTCGAGTATGTTTCTTAAGAACTACCCAATCATCTGGGTTCAGGTCATGTGCTGGTGTTGCTGGTCTTGCGACAACTTCTTCCCCAACCTGGTGAGAGATAGAACGCACTTGGTCAGCCAGTTCTTTGCAGTACTCCAGTACTAAATCATCAGATATACTTAGAAGCTTGTGTCCTGGCACCCATGCCTGCCTCAATGCTCTTCCCATCAGTATTTCATGGGGACCTAAGCCTGTGCTCAGGTCTGGAATACTTGTAAGTCCCATCAGAACAAGTGGCAAAGCATCTGGCCACTCCAATCGAGTATTCTCATACATTTTTCCCAGTCTTGATTTGATTGTGCCATTCAATTGTTCTACCACTCCAGTAGCCTCTGGGTGATATGCACAGTGCAATATTTGCTTAATTTTGAATGGTTCACAAATTAGATCCCTTATTAAAATGTTTTCCTCTATCTGATTCAATTGTTACTGGAAAACCAAAACGTGGTATCCGCTCTCTAAGTAAAAGTTTAGCTTCAGTGATGCTATCATTCCTGCGTGTGGGGTAAGCCTCCACCCATTTTGAAAACAAGCAGCCACTGACAAGTACGTGTTTTAGTCCTCGACAAGGGGGTAACTGAATAAAGTCAATTTGCAAACCTTCTGCCTTCCCAATCTTTCCTGGTAACACTACTGTTTTCTTCCCTGGGTTCATTTGTTGACAAACCAAACACCTCTGGCAGAGTGCCTCTGCTATGTTCCTGAGTTTCGTATTAAACCATGACTGTCTGAACAGAAGTATCATAGCATCTCTTCCCAAATAAGAATCTCCGTGAATCAGCCTAGCCATAGGAGCAAACAGTCTGGTATCACTGGCAATTCATCAAGATAAACAATGACACCATCCTCATCCCTTCTCCGACAGCCTATCTTCCTTCATTCTTCCCTTTCCTTTGGTTCTGCTGCATTCTGCAAATCTCTCACTTCTTCTCACGTATTCACACCTTCTAGCGATATAAGTTGGCAGCTGTTTCCGCCACCTCAACTTTCTTGTTAACAGCCATTTTATATTTTGCACAATGTTGGGCTAACTGGTCAGCATATCGATTACCAGCTGTCACTTTGTCATTGCCAGATTTGTGAGCAGCACACTTGACCACAGCCACTTCTTTTGGCAACTGGAATGCTTCCAGTAAATCCTTTACATATTGACCATTTCTGATTGGAGTACCTGAAAAAGTCAGAAACTCCTGTTGCATCCATAATTGGCCATAGTCATGCCCAAGCCCGTAACCATACTGGATGTCCGTGTATATGGTTACTTTCCAGTTTTTCCCAAATTTGCAGGCTTTTTCCAGGGCAACCAATTTGGCTACTTGTGCAGACTTGACTCCAGGCAAGTGGGATGCTTCCACTGGACCTGCCAAAGTTCACACTGCATAAGCAGCGCTCAAGCCTCCTTCCTCATGTCTCATACATGAGCCATCATCAAATAGCTCATAGTCTGAATCAATTAATGGCTCTTGTCTTATGTCCGGTCGTGGTTTTGTACTATACTTGGTTAGATCAATACAGTCATGTTCTACTTCTCCAGTATGTGAATTAGGTAGCAGTGTTGCTGGGTTCAGAATATTTAACCTAGCAATGGTTACATTTCCTGCACCTGCAAGGATTCTCTCGTACTTAGTCAGCCGACTAGGTGTGAGATACTGGGTCTTAGTCCTGGGTAGCAAACTTACAACTGCATGTGGAACATACACAGTTACAGGATGTCCCATAATAACGGATTCACTCTGCTCAAGGCTCATGCAAGTTGCAGCTACTGCTTTCAGACATCCGGGCAATGCAGCTGCCATTGGGTCTAACGTGGAAGAAAAATATGCCACTGGACGTCTCACTAAACCATGAATTGGAGTCAAAACTGAAAGTGCACAATTATCTTGTGTGTCACAGAAAAGTGCAAAATCCTTCAAATAGTCAGGCATTCCTAATGCTGGTGCTGTACACAGACATTCTCGTAATTTTACAAAAGCAGTCATGCTTTCGTCCTCCCACTCTACTGGGTCTTTGGCTCTTTTCTTTGTCATTTGTATTAAATGCTTTGCTAGAACTGCAAATCCCACAATCCATTGCCTGCAGTATCCTACAACTCCCAAAAAAACATTCTAATCTCTTTTTGGGTCTGAGGCAAATTCATGTTTCCAATTATTCTGATCCTTTCTGAGGTAACTCTAACACCCTTTTCTATCTGGTGCCCTAGATATTTCACTGATGTGGTACAGATTTGCAATTTTTCTGGTGACACTATGTCCTCCTTCACCTAAATGATTTAGTAGGGCGATGGTGTCGACAACACAGTCATTGTGAGTTTTGGATGCCACCAATAGGTCATCAATATACTGGACCAAGACTGATTTTCCAGGCATTACCAAAGACTCAAGGCACTTTTTCAAAATCTGATTAAAAATCAAGGGACTTTCTGTGTACCCCTGATGGACACGATTCCAAACGTAAACATGACTGTCGAATTCAAATGAGAAAAGAAATTTGCTATCTGGGTGCAATGCAATCGAGAAAAATGCGTGACACAGGTCAATGACAGTGAACCATCCAGCCTCCCACGGTATCGGATACAGAATCACTGCAGGATTTGGCATGACTGGACAGCAAGGTACAACAATCTTATTAATTTTACGAAGGTCTTGTACAACCCTGTACTTGCCACTCAGTTTCTTTATACCAATTATAGGTGAGTTACATAGACTGCTCATTATTTCCTGTAAAATGCCTGCTTCAACCAAACGTTTTATTTCTACTGCAACGCCTGCTTTTATTTCTGAGCTCATTTTATACTGTTGAGTATTTGGATAAACTGCATCTTCTTTTATGGTCACTTTTATTGGTTCAACATTTGCCATTAATCTTACATCTTTTCCAGTAAAGTCCCATACATCTGGTTTTACCATCTGTTGCAGTTCTTCTGGTAAGTATTCTATGATCAGTCTTTTAGTTTCTGTCTCTTGCTTGGCCAACATTATTTTGTAAATTCCATCTTCGTCTGGGGTTTGAATTTCAACACCACTTGGAGTGCAAAAGATGGTGCAATTCATTTTGCACAACAAGTCTCTTCCTAACAGGTTTAGAGGACTTGAATCGCAGACAACAAATCTATGCATTTCTTTAAAATTACCTATTCTGACTACCATAGGTTCTGTAACTGGGGTACTAATTTATTTATTAGAAACACCCACTACTTGGATCGCTTCTCCCGAAGGGGGTAGGTTTGGAACGTCTGCTGTTCTCACAGTAGAACGGGTAGCATCAGTGTCCAATAGAAAGGTGACATCATTTCCTTCAACCTTTCCTTCAATGTATGGCCCTGACTGGTCTACCGGCAAGGAGCGCAAAGCATGCACTCCTCGTCCCCCCCCCCTCAGGCACCATCAGTAAGGTTCTTCACAAAAGAATGTATCACTCAGAAGAAATTGTGAAGTTGCTGTACCTCTTTTTTCCCCAATGTGTGGTATCTACACTCTGCTGTGCTTTGCTCCTGTAATTTGGCATAGGTGCTGGGGGTAACTGATTTTGTATTACCTGCTGCTGGATCTTCCGTGGCACCTCATTCTGCGTCTGTGAATTCAAATCATTAATTTGCATATTGCCACTCTGCACAGCCTTACACTCGTTCTTCCAGTGCCCCAACTTGCCACACCCGTGACAAGGAAATTTGCTTTTCGTTTCCTCTCTATTGAATTTTCCCCTCGGCTTTCCTCCATTTCATCACCCTGATTCTGGTTACTATTTATCTGGTTTAACTGTTCTGCTAATTTTACTTGTGCCCACATGACTTTCGTTTAACTCTTTTCGTTTGTTTTCTAGCTCATCTTCACAATATTTCGCATATTTAAGGACTTCGTCTATGGGCTTAGCCTGCCAACAAATTGTATTATCTTTAATCCATTGTGAAATTTCTTGTCTTAATCCTAACACAAATCGATAAATGAAATGCGTCATATCCTTCATATCTATGTTATCCAATCCACTGTACTGTTTGAATACTTGTAATAAGCGTTCATAATATGCATGCATTGACTCTTCTTTATTCTGAGTGGTTCTATCTATTCTCATCCAGTATGTTTCTTTTGCAGGCACCTTTCCTTTAAGGTAAAGTATTACCTGGTTGTATTTCTTCATAACGTCTTTGGAAGGAGCCCCTGTCTTTGTGTCTCTAGGGTACTCATCACTAGGCCAATCAACAGCAATTTTGCATTCCGTCCACAAATCTACTGGAACTACAATGTCAAATATTCCATCTAAATCTTTCAAAAGACACTTTGAAACTTTTACAAATCTCACGACTTGTCTGTACCATTCTACAGGTTTTTCACGAAGTTTTGGGAAATTATTCATAAATGACAAAATATCCTGTCGGGACCATGGAACATGCACATAGCCTCCACCTGGTACCTCTCGCATGGGACATCATTTTTCCACTTTTTCTGCTTCTTTTAAAACATACTCTGATGTCACTTGCTTTGATCGAACCTCTTCTTTTTTCTTTGCCCATCTGGCTTTCAATTTGTCTAGTTCCCCCCCATTTTTGCAATAATGTCATCAGCTCTTATCTGCACCTTTCTTCCTGACACATTCATGTTTTCTAGAGCCTGGTCATAAAATTATGCTTGATATGGTTTCTGCAATACTTTAGATTTACCAATGTCAATTCCCATGCTAGCTGCGGTGTCCATTAGTTTTTCATGATACACACTTGTATTTCGAGTAATGCTTTTACAAATGAATAATAATTTATCTTCGCTTAGAGTATTTAACCTGTCCAATCCCACATTTCCAGCCATCAATTCCTCCAATTCAATTATCAATTTCTATATATCTAATGGCTATGGCTGTGTCTTTGGTTTCTCTATTTCTCGTGTCCACCTGTCTATCTCTTCAGGAGTTACTACAGTGGCACTTCACGTACCGGAGGATGTCTCCATCTGTACTTCACTTGAATTTAACCACTTAACTGCTATGGAACGTCCAGCTCCAGTGTTGGACGTTCTATTGCGCAGGTGCAGTTCGAACGTTCAACGGCCAACGGCAGCACTACGGAGGTAGTGGTGCCGTCGGACGGTGAACGTGCGCAGCACTTAAGGGGTTAAAGGAGTGGTTTTCCTAATTAAACTACCTTCTGGTTCGCTTATTGGTAAATCCATTAAGGAGATTACCGACTCACATTCACTTGCCTGATCATCTATTATCAATGGTTCTTTTCTTGACTGTACTACCAATGTAGTTATAACTGGAGCCTTTGGACTAGCTTGCTTGTCTCCGTACAAAGGAACAACTGGGCCAATAGTTACTGGGATTGTCAGAGCTTCGGGACTTGTATTTAGTTGAGAGATTTTATGAACTAATTCACTTCTCTGTTTAAAGCTTCTCTTTCTCTTTCTTGTAATATCCTTTCGATGGAGGTCTCATGTACCACTTGCGGAATTAAAGGAGGTTTTAAAAACGGGGCATTTGGATTTACTGTACTTGGTTCCTCATTATAAGGTGGTGGATTTTTCATTAATAAATCTTCCATATAATCATTATCTGAATCCCCACAAGTCATTAAATGTTTGGTTTTCTCAGTCCTTTTACTTCCTGTGGACTATTCTAAAGTTAATACGGGATAGAGTCCTTCCACTAGCATATTCTGTCTCCATTGTTTCATTTGTTTATCTCTTGCATCTCGTGGAACTTTAGGGTAGAATTTACTCAATCCCTTGTCAGTTCTAGGTCTGTCTCGCTCAAAAGCCTCAATCTCCTATTCTTCTAGTGCTTCATATTGCGTTAATCTAGGTCTAGGATGTAAATCCTTCATTCGAGTCCCTAAATTGAACAAAACTCTGCCATTAAATGTACCTTCTAAGGGAAATGCCAAAATTCTGTCATCTTAAGTGTATTCCACCCAGTTCTCTAACCATACACAAGTGTGGTAACCCCTGTCAAACATCATAAATGATGCAGGAGTATTCGGTAGTGGAATATAACTCCTTCTCTAGTTTTAATTGGTTTATAGTTTTTAAATAAATTCTTAACTCTGTTAACAAGTGACATTTTTCTCTCACTTCCGTACATTTTGTAAGGTCTGCCTCTTATCATCTGTTCTCTAGCAAACCCTAAGTATCTTCTATCAGGTCGAGTTTCTGGATTTAAATGGCACATAAATCTTTGAAAAATTTTGAAATTGTAAGAAAATACTCAATTCTGTTTACTAAATGCTTCCAATACTAGCGCGTCTTATTTTCTCTTAAACCAATCGACAATGCGATTTCAAATAGTCTTAGCCAATAATTTTGCGGCTTCTCCCATGAGATAAGTTTCCACGCTGCTGTGCTCACCCCTCCTTTACAATACTATCTAAGCTATCTCGACCAATACCAGCGCGGCTCTGAGTGACGTCAGCGCAGCTCCGCAACGGACTCCCTCCTTCACAAGGTAATGCAAAACTTAATTATTTATTTTAAAGTGCAGTTCGTTTTAATCAACAACCTAAAAACATTCGCCACTGTACCCGAGTGACGAGAAAGAAAAGAAATATTTAACTGCAAGTAAAACCCTTCCGTTTACTTTTCATATACTACGAGTAGATCCCTTCTGCCTACCCTTCATACAAGCATTAGAGAACCAGCTACTCCTTCGGACTCATCCACTCCGGGATATATACTGAGGCCAAAGTTTCACCAGCGAACCCCGTTGCTATCATTCAAGCTCAGACGAACCTGCCCCTCCTTCCGTGTGACCCTTACTAGGTGACATCAACAAAAGTTTTGCTAGCGAACTCTTTGCTATCATTTATTCACACATTCATACAGAAACCCTAAATAGTGCTTCCGGCTCTATTTAACCATGCACTAACTTCCTGCGAGTAAGTGACCTCACTGCGATGTGGCTTCCATTTACCACCCGCTATTCTGCCCCCGGGGATTCCAAACAAACATAACCGGTACGAACGATTTTGGTTAATACATAAAATTCATACAGCATCAACAGAATCAATACATTTCAAAACATTTCAAATAATATCACATTTGATCGATCAACATAATGACAATTCATAATCAACTCACTAACTACCTTTATTTAACTAAACCCTAACCTTTCCTCTGCTACCAAAGAAATATACTGATTGAGCGCGCAGGTCACCCGACTATAAATTTACCATACTCACCTGGGCCCATAATAAATAAGAACAAAAGTTACTTACCTGTAAACTGTGGTTCTCCAGTATTGGTGTCTTTCATAGATTCACATGCTTGAATATTCCCCGTCGTCGAAGTGGGAGTCCCACGGTACATAAAATAGCAGTAACATATGCATGTATACATGAAAAATATCATAACTAAAAATATACATACATATAATGTAATAGAATTGTAAATTTTAAAAGGACCATAGAACATAATTGGCCCATTGAAAAGCCTAAGGGAGAACTCACTTTAGTAGCATATTAGTGTCATTATGTGTAGGTTCACATTCCAGCCAATCAGGCTGTAGCCTCCTCTAGAACCTTCTCCTCAGAAGCCCAAGTCCTCAGATTTTCGTAGCACAAAGTAACTTAAAGTGCCTGAGGAGAAGAGAGCCTCTGAGGGGAGGATGGGAGGGTCACATGTGAATCTATGAAAGACACCAATACTGGAGAACCACAGTTTACAGGTAAGTAACTTTTGTTCTTCTCCAGTATTAGGGGTGTCTTTCATAGATTCACATGCTTGAATAAGAGTAGAAAGCAGTAAATCATCACATAAGTGATAAAGGGGATATACCAAAGCAAGTAAGGTAAACATATCAGTGAAAATGCAATGAATATGAAAATATTATTAGAAAAAACCTTTATGACTGGAGGCGGGTAGCAACAGAGGCTCACCTTTATTGGAAAAGATTCCGCAGCACCGCTTGACCTACTGCTGCATCCGCGGCATCTGGTGATTGCAGGCAGTAGTGTTTTGTAAAAGTATGGCTTCTCGACCAAGTAGCAGATCTGCCTCAGGGGTACCCCCGCAAAAAGGGCAGCAGAAGTAGACACCGCTCTAGTTGAGTGAGCACGAACTGGAGCAGGAAGGGGCTTCCCAGCCCGTTGGTGGCAAAAGGATATGGTAGAGGATATCCATCTGGTTATGGTCTGTTTGGTAACCGGTTGTCCTTTGCAAAGTGGGCCAAACGCCACAAACAATTGTTCTGACTTTCTGACAGTTGCAGTTCGCTGAATGTAAAATTTGAGACAACGTTTCACATCCAATGAGTGTGATGATCACTCAGCTGGAGTTTGCGGAGCAGGAAAGAAAGTCTTCAGGATTACGGGTTCGTTGAGATGAAAGTCACTGGGAACCTTCGGGATGAACTTAGCCTGGATTAAGTTCGCAGTGTCACAGCCTCATTGGTGAATTTTAGAAAAGGAGGCTGTATGGTTAATGCCTGGATGTCACGGACACGCCTCGAGGATGTCATGGCTAGCAAGAGAGCAACTTTCCATGTGAGAAATTTTTGACTTGCAGAGTGGATAGGCTCAAATGGAGGTAGAAGCAGATGAGACAAGACCAAATTTAAGCGCCAAGCTGGTGGAGGGCGACGGATAGGTGGAAACATCCTAATAAGGCCCTTGTAAAATTGCTTACTGATTCTAGAGGAACATAGAGACGGAAGAGGGAAATCGCCGCCAGAAACACTTTAAGAGTGGAGTGTGAAAGTCCTGATCTCGCCAGGATAAAAAGAAAGGCAAGATCTGTTCAGGTTTTGCAGTCATGGGGTCCAAATCTTTATTGCGGCACCAGACACAGAAACGTTTCCACTTTAATTGATACGTTTTAATGGTGGATGGAGCGCGAGCGCGCGCCAACACCTCTCTGCAGTCCTCGTCGATATTTAGACGTGCAAATTCATTGTATTCAGGTTCCAGGCATGGAGTTGGAGGTATGCCGGATCCGACTGACAGATTTGTCCCTGCTTCATCGTGAGGAGGTGAGGTAGAGGATGAAGCGGTATCGGGTCGGACTGTGAAAATAGGAGCAGGTCCGTGAACCATGGACGCCTCGGCCATTTGGGTGCAATCATGATGATGTGGCAAGGTTGAAACCTCATCCTGTTTAACAGGCGAGGAATTAGAGGAAGTGGAGGGAAAGCGTAGTTGAAGTCGTTCGACCAATTGATCAAAAATGCATTTCTGCTCGACTATATGGGGATGCCGACTTGCAAAGCGTTACCATTTCCTGTTGGTAGCAGTCACGAAAAGATCCATCTGCGGCTGACCCCACCGCCGGAAGATTAAATCGGTTGGTTGGTTGAGTTCCCACTCATGATTGTCTGACGACGCCCGGCTGAGTGAGTCCGCCAGAACATTGGCCACACCCGGCACATGGATGGCTGTGAGATGAATTTGATGTTGAATCGCCCAAACCCATATTTCTTGTGCCAGTTGTGAAAGTAGGAGAGACCTTGTGCCGCCCTGCTTGTTGAGGTAGTGCATGCTGGTGGTGTTGTCTGTCCTCACCAACAGAGTGTGTCCCTGCACTAACCTCTGGAAGGACTTTAGGGCCAAGAAAATCACCATGAGTTGCAGGCGATTGATATGCCAAGTACGTTGGATCGGCGTCCACTTTCCTTTTACAGACATGCCGTCGAGCTGCGCTCCCCACCCCTCGAGAGACGCGTCTGTTGTAAGCGTCAGAGTCGGAGGTTCGTCTTGGAATGAACGGCCTGTAGATATGTTTGGAGGGTGAGCCCACAACTCCAGCGCTTTCTGGATACGAGGTGTTAGAAGGACCTTGTCCTCGAATGACCCTGACACCTGTTTCCACTGTTTGTCTAATTCCTCCTGTAGAGCCCTCATGTGCAATCTGCAATTGGGGATAAGTTGGATGCATGAGGAAGCCATGCCAAGGAATAATTTGAACATTCGAACAGAAACGTACAGTTTGGACTGTAGGAATTGCACCATCTTTACCATGCGGTCCGGTCTTTCTTGGGAAACAAACACTTTCCCCCGCCGAGAATCTAGCGAGGCTCCGAGAAAATCTCGCCTTTACGACGGATGAAAGTGTGACTTCTGGCAATTGATTGAAAGCCCTAAGGTCTGGAAAAGGGAGATGCAGAGCTGAGTGTGCTGCTCCGTCAGTTGAAAAGTCTTGGCCTTGATGAGGCAGTTGTCCAGGTATGGATAAAATTGGACGCCTTGCAGACGCAGGAAGGCAGCTACCGGGGCAAAGATCTTGGTAAAGACCCTCGACGCTGATCGAAGGACGAATGGTAGGACTTTGAATTGGAAGTGCAGCTGTCCGACTGTGAAGCGTAGATACTTCCTGTGTCTGGGGTGAATTGGCACATGGAAATATGCGTCTTGGCGGTCGATCGTTGAAAAGAATTCCCCTGGATTGAGATAGTTCATAATTTGAAGCAGAGTTAACATCTGAAAAGTTTTTGAAATGATAAATTTGTTCAGGGCCCGTAAATCCGAAATTGCACGCCATTCTCCCGACTTTCTTGACTAAGAAGAACCGGGAAAAAAAACCCTTGCCGCTGTGACCTTGCGGCACTACCTCGATGGCTCCTTTTTTGATCATCAATTTTACCAGGGCCAAAAGTTCTTTGAGATGGGGAGAGGGTGGCCCCAAAGGTGGACGAGTGGGAGGGAATTTTGTAAACTACAGGGTATGTCCTTTGTAGATGACGTCCAGGACCCATTGGTCGGAGGTGATTTCGGACCATTTGCAAAAGTACTTTGAGATGCGACCTCCAAGATTTACAGTCGGCAGAAGAAAGGAACTGAGACTGTCACTGCTTTTTATTGTTTGAGCCACCTCTATATGTTGTTTTTCGTTGGTATGGTCTGGTGGTGGACTGACTATTCTGGGATTGGTAGGAACCCCTCTGCCGATTATCGTTGTAGGTGTTGTACGAACAATATTGACCTGATCCTCAAAAAGTAGAGGAACCTCTGCCTCTACCTCGTGCCCCCCGAAAGGCCCGTTTCTTGTACTGGAGGTTAGCTAAGGACTTTGCAGTGTCGGTGTCCTTTATCGCCTCAAGGGCATCATCTACATGCTTGCCAAACAACGAATCCCCGTCGTACGGCAAGTCCAGGACTTTTGCTTGTACCTCTGGACGGAAGGTGGTAGACTTGAACCAGCCTTGACGCCTCAAGACTGCAGCCCCAGCCAATTGACGAAAGCCAGTGGAGGAAATGTCGAGCGCGCATTCAATAATTTCGGATGAAATTATCTCTCCCTCCTGAATAATGGCCTGCGCTTCTGCACGAATTACATCGGGCATTTGAGGAATCAGTGCGGCAATCTCGGACCACATCTGGCGGTCGTAACGGCCCAAAATAGCCAAGGTATTAGCCAGTAGTAGCTGCCATTGTTGTAAATTTTTTGCCTATAGAGTCCAACCTGCGACCTTCCTGATCAGGAGGAGACGTGATCGGTGTAGCAGGATTGCAGGATCTTTTCTGTGCTGCCCGAGTTATAACCGAATCTGCTTTCGGTTGTGACACCAAGCAGGCCGGGGCAGACGCCGGAGCCTTATATTTTTTGTCCAATCTGGGCAAAACTGCAGGTACCGAATTTGGATGTTCCATTAACTTAAGGCCCTCCTGCCAAATAAAGTCAATGATTGGTATTGTGTGGGATTGCCTTTGTGAAAGGTCCTTAAAATCATACAAGAAACATTCACTTTCATGTTGTTTTTCGACAGTGAGATGAAAACGCTTTGCAGCACGGACCATCAAATTATGGAAATTTGCAATGCCCCCTGGAGGCGATGCTAGAGGTGAGGTGGGCAGAGTGGAAGGTGTTTGAGCCCTGCAATTGTCCCACAATTGTCCCACTCATTCATATCATCGTCATTGTCGTCATCAGTGTTGCGAGGATCAGGATCCTCGTTGTCGGTGTCAGGACGAGTACCCCCCGGTGACGCGGGTGGAACAGGTGCAGGTGCTTGAGGAAGTGGAGGTTGAGGCTGTGGAGGAAGTTGTGGTGCTGGAGAAGCAGGTGTAGATGGAGGGAACCTGCGGTTATAGTCATCTAGCATGTGCTGCAGGTTCATGACCAAAGATAATGGTATTTGCGTAACCGGCTCCGAAGTAACTGGTTCTGATTCGTCAACAGGAAATAATTTGTTCCCATCTTGGACGTTTTCCACTTAGTCACCCTCATCACTATACTCCTGGCACTTAAAGTTCAAATCAGATGGACTAGATGCCTGTCCGAATAGTTGTTCCACCTCTGAATCGTTTGCGGATTCTTCCTCACCAGACTGAAACAATTGGTCTGGAAGATGGGTTCCACCTCTCACTGGACTCAGTTGAATGAGAGGTACTGTCCTCAAAGAAGCAGTAACCACTGTAAAAGTGGCAGCTGTCGTCAAAGGTTGATGAGACGTCAACAAGCCCGTTGACGTAAATGCGGCAGTCTTAGAATCAACCTGAGGCGTCTGCGTCGTCGCCATAGATGTAATCGACGCTGAAATTGAAGGCTTTTTCTTCGTCGACGAAGATTTCTTTTCCGTCAACGGAGCCGTCGAAGAGATTGGAGCCTTACTCGTCGACGATGTAGACGTCGATGGGATGACAGCCGTCGACGATAAGATGGTCGTCGACGGAGGCGCCATCGACGAGACAGCCGTCGACGATGATGGGCCCGTTGACAAGCTGCTTTTAGATGATGACTTTATCTTCGTTGACGGGGTTCGTGTCAACGAGGGAAGCATCGACAAGGACTTCTTCGTCGACGGTTTTGATTTGACACTCGTCGACGAGATCTTCACAATAGAAGTAATGGGTCTCACCTCCTGGGCTGTCGTTGACGAGGGGATTGTCGTCGATGCAGCACTGGTTGACATAGTACATGTCATCGTCGACGTAAAGGCTACAGTCACTGACTTCGTCGTCGCTGAAGACATCGACTGACACGTCGACGAGCCAGTCGACGATCCAATGCCAGATTTAGAAGTGGAAGGCAAGGCTTTGGGCGCAGAGGTCCGAGAACCAGGTCCCGTAGACGTGCCCTGAAGCGAATCATGGAGGACTCCAACAGTCTACTTTTCTTCAGAAAAGGAGATGGAACTTCCGTTTCAGACCCACGCTTCTGAGAGGATTTTGAAACACCAGATGACAAACTTTCTACCCCAGAAACCACAGACTCTGAAGTCTTCAACTTCTGTAGCCACAGAAGAAGACGGGCCTCTCTATCCCTCAGAGTCTTGGGAGGAAAAGTGCGAATGTACACAGTTTTTAACCTCGTGGTCTGGGTAGAGACAGTAAATGCATTTACTGTGTGGATCCTCATGGAAAAGGCGCAGTTTACAAGTAGGAAGAAGAGTTCTCCCAGTTAGTTTTAGGTCCAGAGGGGGGAGACAAAAATGAACTAGGCATGAGAAGTACCTCTAATGAGACCTATATTGCTTTTGTCATAAGGATTTATCCTAAAACATTTTCATAAAGAAGGACGCTATGAATAGAAAGAAAGACTTGTAATTATTACAAAAACATTGTTTTATTTTCTTTTGCCTTTTTTTGGGTTTTGCTTTTTAGATATTTATACATACATACATTTTGTTTTCTCATAACAACACAATCAAGAGTTAATAGACATTCACTATGAATTTTGTAGGTTTCAGAAAGTGTAGTTAAAGCAATGTGCCCCTAACAATATCTCATACCTTGCTAACATACATACTCACACATACCTTACATACATCTGCATACGTTATTTTCTATAAAAATACATAGAAACATGAAAACAGGACTTTACATAAAGAAATTATAACCCGAAAGTGTATCTGGTGGCTCACTGTTGATACATAAAATTAGGGGTTCCACCAGTTAGTCATTGATCTGTACATTATTGACCAATCAGCAGTACATTGTCCAGGCCGTTTTAGAGTGTACGGCCTACGTACGTTTCGGTGATGATGGATGGTTGAATCACCTTCTTCAGGGCCAAGATAAATAGACAAAAAAAACTAACATATACTATAGACAAATATTCAAAAGTTAAAAAGAAGGGGCAGTGCGTTTTATTCCCATTCTATTACTGGGCAAATGGATTCAAATATTATTCACGGAGAGGGTTTCGGAAATGATCTTATAGCCACAGGTGATATCTGAATAAGAAGACTAGCCGATATTATAGGAAAATCCGAGAGTTGGTTGAAGTTTGGATAACAGCGTATCTTTTAACAATTAGGCATTGTGTATTGGTATCTTCGCATGGTTCTGGGCATATATGTCTTTATGTTCAGAAGCCAGATATTTATTTGTTTTTTTTTTCCACCTTCACAGATGTGGAATCTGCTGTGGCATGGGGTTCCGAGCGTGTCCGCATCAAGGGGCAGTTTACCACAAGAAGTGCAGGCTTTAAATAAAGATTTCCTATTTGAAGACATTTTCTGAAGAAAACAAACAGCTAGTTGAGAAAAAACTGAGCAGAGCTCAGGGAGACTCCCTTCACACGACGTGCGGTAGAAAATCTGAAGACTTGGGCTTCTGAGGAGAAGGTTCTAGAGGAGGCTACAGCCTGATTGGCTGGAATGTGAACCTACACATAATGACACTAATACGCTACTAAAGTGAGTTCTCCCTTAGGCTTTTCAATGGGCCTATTATGTTCCATGGTACTTTTAAAATTTACAATTCTATTACATTATATGTATGTATATTTTTAGTTATGATATTTTTCATGTATACATGCATATATTACTGCTATTTTATGTACCGTGGGACTCCCACTTCGACGACGGGGAATATTCAAGCATGTGAATCTATGAAATACACCCCTAATACTGGAGAACACACCTTCCTAGTCAGGTAACCTATGCGCTGACTACCAGATATTTTATTCTACCAGGTCCTATACCACTGACTTACCAATGCGTGTCACTGGTACCTATAACCTATTGGATCAGGGAGTTAGTTTTAAAGATAGTCAATAAACAAATAGCATTTGCAATCATAATGACCACAGACTCGGGAAGTTTTTATAACTCTTTATCTAAATTTCATCAAAGGACATGATCCAAAGATTGAAAGCAATAAGACTATCAATAATTAAAATCAGAAATAGTGTACAACTATGCAAAGATATATTATGCCAATCATTTAGCAAAAGAATAATGGGAAGATAAGAATAAGGAACAAGCTATTTAATTAAACAGACTTCGCACAATTTTCCTAAGGGTGGGAAAAAGAAGGAACATACTAAATAACACAGCTTTACGCAATTATGAAAGGGTGAGTAAAAGAGAGAACCTAATATATAACGACGAAACCAAATTGACCATATAGCTATAGGGGAAGGTAAAAATGGAACACACTATTACATTGAATAACCAAACTTAAGCACTTTAAAGGGAGGGTGAGAAAAAGGACACTTATTACACAATCATGAAAACGTATAGCATTCAACTATAAGGAGGGTAAGAAAATGGAACACGCTATTAAACCGCAAAAACATGAATTTATCATTTATCCAAAGGAGGGTAAGAAAAAGGAACATACGCAATTAAAGCTTTAGCAAAATTAGGGAGGGTAAAAAAAAAGGACGCAAATTATACTAAAATTTACTCACACAGATTTATATCTACCTAGAATGGTGTGAAGACCAACCCTAGCCACGGGTCAGTTGAAAGGACAGAAGAACCACAAAGGTTGCTATGCCAGTAGGCCAGGAGGTGGAGATTAGAATCAGGACAGGGAAACCAGATTTGGATCAGGACCGGACCACCAAAGGTTAAGACCAGCACCCGCAGAACAGTTGCAACGCCTGCCCTACTCCCTCTCTGCACCTAACAGTCAGAACCCCGATTGGGCTATCGATTCACAGACAAAGTGCTTCGCCAGCACTTCAGCTCCCAGAACCCAGATTGGGTCAGCAAATCTTCTGACAGAGTGCTCCGCAGCCCTCTGCTCTTAGTCACCCATTGAGTGCATTGGGTCAGTGACAGGTCAGCTATTCTGAAAAGTCGGACAAATTAACTAGCTAAGCCTACTCTAGTTATACTATTTTTCAGGGCAGTGTACCACCCCCCAATGTTGCAAGTGTAAGGATCCCCAATTTCGATTGAACAGAAAAAGAGGACAGGTCATCACACCACCTAAATTCTGTTACTTCAGTGTTGAATATTAATTTTAAGTTCCTGCACATGAATTTATTTTCACATGACATATTTCTTCCACCTAACAATGTCTGTTCTATTGACAAATACATTGTATTCAGTTTAGTCTTCTTCTAGCAGGGTCAGAAGTCATCTTCACAGGCGCATCTTGGCTGTGACTGTCTTTTGGTGCAAATTCACTGATAGCGAGTTCAGTTCCTGGCCAAGCTGGGTCATGCGCATAAGGACTTTCAAAATGGAGTAACACCACCTCCCAGGCCCAAAGAATATGATACATGAAAAGCAGAAGAGAAACAGTTTTAGAACACAGAATAAATTAATACACTGTATACCATGTATTTCTACTCTATACCCATTACTTTATAATAAACTATAGCATTAGAATTAGGCAGCACGAACAGCTTGGCAAAAGCAGCCGTGCAAGCTTCTTGCATGTGAGAACAGAGAGCAGCCATATTCGCACAAGTGCGCAGATGTGACAGATTCCTTCCAAATAAAACTACGTCATGCCATGTGAGTATGACAGATGCATGCGCAATAGAAACATTCGTATAGCAGCAGCCATATTAGATGCAAGCGTATTAAGGTTTAGTAAACACATAAGCAAGCTTCTCTCGGACACCCGAGGTCAATGTAAAAGGTGCAAAATTAGTAAAACAAACATGTTGGTTACATAATTAGCGCTATTCGAGGTTCATGAACACGAGCAAGTCGCTTCTCGTGCAAATCCTTGCTCCATCAGATGCTGTGAACGTCTTAGTGCCTAAAGGAATGATTGTGAGTTTTACTTACCATTTAAATTGGTAAAATGATGCCGGAAGACACTTTTTTCTGCAGTCTCGGCAATTCAGAAAAGCTCTGTTGTGAAACACTGCCCCTGCTGGTCATTCAGTATAATCTGCAGATGGAAAAGTCCACTGTAAAAAAATATTGATTTTTATGAAAGGTAACCAGATCAGTACTATGGAGTCTGCTTTATTGTGTAAATCAACAGCTCATTGAAAATCCAATCTCAATTTGTGTTTTAACCTCCCATACTTCTCTGCAACCCTTGTCTCATTTTCTAACACTCTCTAAACAACTGTAGCACATAAAATAGGACCGATAAATAGATATTTTTGCCAGTCAAGTGACAGCGTACCCTTCTCACTTGCTTTGTTTCAGGATATGGTACACCTGTAGCAATTAATCCAGCTGATAAGTTGAGAGAGGAAGGGTTATACTACAGTTAATGTGAATAATAGAAAATATGAATAGCATAATTACCATCTTCACTTTAGCCAATTCCTACCAGGTCAGCAATGGTGAAGTTGAGACTCTTCTGCTCAAAATTGCGTTCATACAAATTTAGAATTCTCAACAAAAAAAAATCCTAATTTCTTTGATCTTACCGTCTTAGCTTTCAGTTGGGCATCCTCTCTACCCTGCAACTCATTTCATTACCAAGATAAATGTATCCTACTGCTTGTTACGCAACAGAGTGGCCATCATTTTAGAGAACATCTTGCTTTTGCTTTGTGATGCCAGCTGCTAGGCAACAGAGTGGTGCCTCATGTCAGACATCTTGCTTTAGCTTTATGATGTCAGAGCCCCACTGGACCAATTGTCCTTGTGGAAGCGGACCACACAGGAGGATGAGATATCCGAAGTTATGCAGTAGGTTGCTATCAGTATTCATGACTAAGGCAAGTAGGAGAGGGAATGGTAAAGGACTCTGACCCAGTCAAAGCACTGGGGTCTTTTTGAAAGTGGGATGGAGATACAAAGACAGATTATCCATACCAACAATTCATCTTGAGTATCAGAGTCCAACATACAGAGTGCACGAGAAGTCGTCAAATGAGCTTCCTTCTGTGAGAAGTTAACACTATCGTTCCAAAGTGAGATAGTGCATTTCAGCCTCAAAGGCAACCATTTCCTCGAATGGAACATTGCTAGAACCAGGATCTAAAGCATGCCTTAGTAATGTTGGAGTGCTGACATGCATTGCCTTCACGCTTTTAACACTCATTCATAAATGAATCCTTGTTTTTGGCATTAGTGTTAAGGACATGAAGATTGGGTCAGTTTTAATATCATGCAGCAGATAACTGTCTATTGTAAGCATATATCTTATCTTTGCCCTTGACTTGTATGTTTGTATCAACTTCACAAGGGCACAAGAACACTGGCCTGCTAGTCTTTTGCATTCATTTCATGAGGGAACAAATGCTGCAGCGCCACTTCAACCAGAGCAAGCGGCGTGCAGCCGACGCCTGGGGTGTCACATTGGGAGAGGTTAGCGTGGCGAGGGGTCTCAGGACAAAATACATAAAACAAGATTAGCATACAAATACTTACCATTACAGAGGACAAGGCACCAAAACACACATCAATCGTTGTGTGATGAATGGGAAAGGGTGGGATCTATGCCTGTGAATGACAGACGGCTGCTTTCACGCAGGGAGGGAGACCCAAGGTTACAAACTGACTCCAACATCATCACTGGCCTATAGAGAATACGGACATTAACTACAATGCCACTGACTTATTATGAAGGTCTTTAGAACAGTAAGCCCTGTGTCATTCATCCAAGTTCAGAAAGTGGATTTACTGCCTGGCTTCCGCCTCATGATTCAGAGCGAGATGAGTCAGGAAGCCTGGGACACACAGCCCAGACTTAAATATATTGATTTGTTTTTGGGATACCATCGTACCTCTAAGTAAATCATATTAATTGTAGAGGAAAGTAAAGAAAATCATTTAGGGAGTGAAGCCCCAAGACCCCTAATGGATAATCTGCCTCCGATGTAGAATACATTTTTGATTAAGGAACTTGTGAAAAAATACATTTCATAAACTGGTTCCTATCTAGCAAGGGTTGTGTGTCAAAAGAAATTACTTTACTCAAGCAATTATCAGAGGCAGATGCCTTAAATGTAAAACCCGTTCTGTACTTTGAGGCCTCACATGGATAAAGAATATCTGAGCTGACTGGTACATCATTTATCTGTCAAAGGAATACAAAGGGAGTGTCATGTTAAAATTGCCTTCTTTATTCTAACAGCTCTAGTATCCCTCAGGTGTTGAATGATCACTTACAGAATAATTTAGGTCCAATGTCATTTAATGAAAGTGGAATATAGTTAGAGAGATGTACAAATGTTTATAAAATATTGAAAGTTACTCTATATAAGTTAGGTATTCTGGAGTAAAGTGGAAGCAGTGAATAATTTAAATAATTAATTCCAACTACATTAACCTTTTTCTCAATGGGGTTATTGCAGCATGTTCTTAAAGAGAGTTCAAAGCCCTCTCATGTGTCACTAAGTTTCCTATACTTGTGTTGATAAATCGCTATTTTATTGTGTCCGCTGCTTTAGATCATCTGAGGTGAAGTGGTGCTACACAGTACAGCCTATTTTCCATTGCATTTACAACATGTATTATATCTATCCCAATTAAGTGGCAAATTTATTTCACAACAAGCTTGAGATTGAGCGCAAAACGTGCCTTCGATTTTCCCCACAAAATATATCAATGGACCCTGGTAGTAAGTTTTTAAACTGATCACCAGACTACTCTTACTTCAAGTACGATATGGCGAGCAATGCTTAATCATGCAAATGCTCTACTATGCAGTAAAGTCAGGAGTAACTACAGTTGAGGGGCATGCATGTAAATCTATGATTTTCTTAGGTGCATGTCTACACTAACTCTACATCTTTTTTGGTAAATCCTGCAGACAGATTCTGAAGAGGAATGTAGTGCGACATTGTTAAGTAAACCACCACTATCAAAAGAACTGCGCAATAGTCCGATGGAGGTAGTTGTACTATAAAGTTCATAGATATTCTGGACCAGGGTCTCTCAGGAGTAGGAAACGGCATAAGTAGCCCCACAGGTTTAGCGTGATTTGTTTTACCTAGAATGCACATGGTATAAGACTCAACATATTGTTTTACTTCTTGTTCTATCTCAGTCCACCAGAATATACATGGTATGAGTTCTAGAGTTCACCAGAATATACATGGTATGCGTTCTAGAGTTCACCAGAATATACATGGTATGAGTTCTAGAGTTCACCAGAATATACATGGTATGAGTTCTAGAGTTCACCAGAATATACATGGTATGAGTTCTAGAGTTCACCAGAATATACATGGTATGAGTTCTAGAGTTCATCGAGAACCTTGGTGTCAATTTAGAATTGTGTCTTGACACCAGTGTAATGTATTTTACGTATGAAAAATATAGATAAAAAGATTACAAAATAATAATCGACCTTTTTGCTGGCAAGATTTTAGATCTGGGCCAATCCTAGCTTCTTTAACAATGGTTTGTAAAGGTTGTATAATTTCTTGATGGCCCACCATCTTCTTGGAATTCACGATGAAAATGCATGGTGGAACAGTGGTTTGTTTGTTATTCCCCAGAAGGCATAAAGCGCCTTCTTTTATTTGTCAATTTCTGGACCCATTGCTCATGTCAAGTGAAACCTGGAGAAAACGAGCATCCAGTGTGCAGGACAATGGGTTGCACAATGCACTGCATTGGTCTTTCAGAAGCCTAAATTCTTATGGCCTGTCCAAATAACAATCTTATGATTGGGACCTTCCAAAGAGAGTATCCAAATGAGATATATAAGCTTTCATGGCTAAAAAATCTTCATCTTAAGGTGAATATTTCTATTCAGTTATGTGAGCTTTCATTAGTAAAAAGCAACTGCACACAATGAGTTAGTAGTTTGATCTTTTTGAAAAAAGGTGTAACAAGTAGCTGGGGAATAAGTGGCAAAGATGATGGAATGGCACAGAATTACTGCACAGGCTAAATGGCCTTAATATGTATTCAAAGTGGCCAATCGTAGTATCAAATATTGTTTTCCATGTATCTCCTTTCTTAAACCGTACCACGGTGCTAGTGCGTGCAGGATGGCACCTAGCTGTCCTAGCACATGGCACTGGAAATTCCTCTGGTGCTCCTGAGGCTGTGTCTTTGGTTTCTGTTAAATGACTATCAGCGGGCACTTCGTGCTGACGTCATTTCATAGAAACCGAAACTAAAATGAGCCTATCTGCTCATTTCAGTTTCACTTTCTTCATGCTCATGGGGAGATCTGTCCCCCCAGGCATGTAGAAAAACAAGAGGTATCATTGGAAAGAGGAGGATCTCTCCTTTCCAATGGTACCCCTCCCTAGTGGATCCCTGCTTGGGGATTGCCCCAGGAGAGTGATCCCCAAGCAGGTATCCACCGACTAGACACCTGGGAGGGGGGAGCTCCCTTGGGCAAGGGTCTTTGCTCCCCCCCCCAATTATTTGGCATAATCAGTCTTTCTGCCCCTCCACCCTCTTCCCCCGTGAGGCAGATGGGGCAATAGCCCCCAATCCGCCGCCCCGGGGGTGGGACAGAAAGCACATTAGGCACCAGGGATTTAAAAAAAAAATGTTAGAACATTTTGCGGTGGGGGCTGCCTGAGATGTGCATTCCAATGCCCCCACCCGCTCAAAATTCCACCGTCTTTCTGCCCCCCTCCCCCTTTTCCCCGGGAGCCAGATGGGGCCAACAGCCCCTATCTGCCCTAGGTACCAGGATTATGTTTTGGGGTATGTCAGGGACATTTTGGCTGTTTCAGTAATATTGTTAGTTTCATCTGCACCCAAGCAGGGGCAGAAAACCACTAGAAACCAGGGAATCTTTGTGTGCGTGTGAGAACTGGAGTTTGGCTGACGGTCTGCGTATACTGGCATTTTGCTGGAGGGGTGTGTGTACTTGTACTTGGATAATGTTGTGTGTGAGCTGGCACTTGATGACAGTGTGTGTGGATTGGCGCTTGGCTGGTGCTCTATGTGGACTGGTGCTTGGCTGACTGTGCTCATGGATGGGACTTGGTGGCAGGGCTGGACTAGCCGTAGCAGGCACTGGGTGTTTTCCCGGTAGGCCGGAGGGGTGGGGTCTGGTTATCTGGCTGTGGGGGCCAGTTTTGTCACTTGGGGCTGGCTTTGCTTTTTACTAGCATGCCCCGCCTCCCAGGGCCTATTGAGCAGCATTCTGCTAGGACTGGTTGCTATTCCCAGTCTGGACCTGCTTGGCTGGCGGTCTGGGGGGTTAGCACTTGGCGGTAGATGGGGCAATGGCCCCTCATCTCTCCCCCCCCCCCTCCCACAAGGGGCAGAAAGCCAACTAGGTACCAGGGATATGTTCCAGAACTAGGAATGTGGTGGTGGTGGTTGCCTTGCGCGGCTTGAACTGAGAAAGCTGTCACTCCTGGCTAGCTGCTGGATGGGGTCTCAAAGCTTGTACTCACATCAATAATGAAATGAAATGAATGAAACTTATATAGCGCACGACTTACCCTGGGGCATCTCAGCGCTTGCTTAGGGAACCCGTCCTGGTATTCCCCTGTGAGATAACCCTGGCAGGGTATCCACAAGGTGAAAGCCAGGCATCCCGCCGCGAGGGGCCGTTGTGGAGATTAAGCAAGCTATTGCCCAGAGTCGCAGAGTGTGAACCCGTGAGTCGAGGAGGCACCGGAGCGAGAATTAACAAGTCCGTGGAATTTTTGAGCCCAAGACCCGCCGAGGCGGGGAATTGAACCCTGGTCCCGGGCCGAACTCAAGCTCCAGGTCTGCCGCCTTTAACCCCTGAACCACACTTCTCCATAACATTCTCTCTCTCTTCAAATAGAAGAATCCTGATCATCTTTTATGAGAGACTAATCTTTACAGAAGCCCTACTGACAGGGGTCGAAGAGTCGCCCCCCTTTTTTTTAGGCGCACATTGTGGACTTGCACTTGGCTAATGGTGTGTGTGGCCTTGTGCTTGACAACGGTGCGTCTAGATTGGCACTTGCCTGGTGGTGATCATGGAGTGGCACTTGGCTGCTGGTGTACGTAGACTGGTGCTTGGCTGACTGTGTGCACGGATGGTACTTGGCTGCAGGTACAGACTAGGCATGGGCGGAAAATCCGTTCCGCTCGCGGATTTTGCGGATTTTCGGGAAATCCGCAATCCGCGAGATTTGCGAATTTCCCGCAAAATCCGCAAATCCGCGAGCAGCGGATTTTGCTCGCACTGCTCGCACTGTTCGCGTGAGTTCGCGCCCCGCGAATAAGTGCAAAATTGCAGAAATACGATCTTAGCAAAACTGAAAGTAACTACTTACCAGGTTCAAAAGTTCAGGCACATCATTAGTAGCCATTTCCTGTAGTGCTTCCTGAGGGGCCCCTCCAGAGTTCAGTTGCCAGTTGAAACTATTATGTGACCCTGCTCTGAACCTCAGAATAGTTACACATATGCCACAAAGGTCCTGAATTACAGCTAAGGGAGACAAGCAGGAGCCAGGCTGGAAGTTAAAATCCATTAATCAGCCCCTAATTCGTTATTGTCAGTTGGGGCAGGGCAGGTGTTGTAACTAATTTTGCAACAATGAAAGCACTTAGCAAGTGCAAAAGATCACTAATCAGGGCGCACTAAGGAAGCAGGTGCCAGCTAAAAAAATATTCTGTGACACATTAATCAGCCCCAAATTAATTCAGGTCACTTGAGGCAGGGAAGGTGTGCTTTGCTTTGCCGAAAATAATGTACACTGGACAACCAGAGGGTGTGGTGATGAAACAGAGGGTGGCATGGGTGGGCCAGAGGGTGGCATGAGTAGTCAGAGAGTGGCAGTGGTGACAGAGAGTGGCAGTGATGAAGAAGAGTGTCCCAAACAGGCTGGACACGTAGAAACAACAAGTTCGCAAAACTTGCGACCCGACAGGTAAGTTCGCAAATTGCGAAATTGTAAAAACCCTCGCGAACTGGCAGAAACACGGGCGAACACAAAAAAAAAAAAAAAATCCGCAAATTCGCGGGAATTCGCGGATTTTGCGGATTGCGAATCCGCAAATCCGCTAAATTCGCGAACGCGAGATCCGCAAAATTCGCTCATGCTTAGTACAGACTCGCCAAAGCGGGCAACAGGCGTTTTCCTGGTGGGCAGGAGGGGTAGGGGCCGGTTTTGTCATGGGTGCCAGTTTTCATTTTTACAACCTCCACCTCCTCCTCCTCCTCCTCCTCCCAGGCTTATTGAGCAGCAATCTGCCAGGGCTGGTTGCTGTTCCCAGTCTGGCCCTTCTTGGCTGGCGGTGTGGTGGGATGGCACTTGGATGGCCGTGTGCGTGAGTGGGGCTTGGCTGGTGGTGTGCAAGGATGGCGCTTGGCTGCTGGTGTGAGTGGATGGCGCTTGGCTGGGGGTGTGCTTGGCTGGCGGTGTGCGTGGATGGTGGTGTACTGAATCTTGGCTGGCGGAGTGGCTTGCATCGATCCCCCAGCGTTTTCTAAACCCAGGCTCCACTGTAAACCTCAAATTTACTTACAAAGTCACATTTTCCTCACATTTCTGTGCGAGTAAGTTGTAAGATCACTGCGTAGGCACACATTTCCTACCACCCAGCATTCCCCTTGGTCTCCCGAGAAAAATTATACCTCACTTGTGTGGGTGCCCAAAGTAGCGTCAGCCTAAAAACAGATAAGCCAACTGCCCTTTTGGACCGGCTTTGGGCCCTCCTCAATCTTTACATGTTTGTGGCCTTTCCATGTCATAGGCACTTGGGCACATCCAAACAAGTAAGGTATCATTTTTATCAGGAGACCGCGGGGAAAGCGGACATGTGTGCCGTACAGGGATCCCACAACTTTCCCGCACAGCTATTAGAAGAAAATTGGACTTTTTAGCTAAATTTGAGGTTTGTAGCGGATTCTAAGAAGGAGAATGTTGGGAGATCAACCAAGCCACATCTCCCTGGACTCCCACAGGTGTCTAGTTTTCAGAAATGTATGGGTGTTTTAGGTTCCCCAAGATATCTGCAAGCCTCGGACAAAAATACAGGTGCCCACCTATAGATCACAAAATTACCTGGTTTTTCAAGGCATTTTTGATCCCAGGGTCAGCGGCCATCCAGGGAAACCTACCAAAACATTTCTGAAAACTAGACTGCCAGGAGGTGTTGCTTGCGTGGTTCTCCCAACATTTTCCTACCCAGAATCCCCTGCAAACCTCAAATTTAGCTGACAAAATTCTGTATGGGAAATATGTAGGATCACTGGTCTGACACAAATTTCCTACCACCCAGCAATCCCCCAGGTCTCCCGATAAAAATGGTACCTCGCGTGCACTTGGCCCACCCACACCAGTGACAGGCAAGGATCCAAATTATATTGCAGAGACATCAAAATAACCCATCACAAAACAACCTGGTTTGTAAGGGGGTGCACCTGGGTTTTTGGCAGAGGCTCGGCGGCCATCTAGGGAAACCTACCAAACCCACACATTTCTAAAAACTAGACACCCTGGGGAGTCCAGGGAGGTATTGCTTGCATTGATCCCCCAATGTTTTCCTATCCAGAATCCCCTGCAAATCTCAAATTTCCACACCCGGGGCCAAAAACTAGACTTCTAGTAAACAGTGGGTAAGAACTGGGGCAAAGGTATGAACAAACTCTACAAGTAAACCACTGCTGCCGGGTGCCTTCTCTCCAGTCAATTGCCCTAAGGCTGTACTTATTTCCTCCAATGTGAGGTCAGCAACAAACTCGTGGGGATCAATTTCTCCCAGCCATGACAGCAGTATGGAGGTCAGAAAGGCACAGATACACCCCTGTGCAGACAGAGTCGTGCATCAATACACCTGCTCCAAGTGAGATTTAAAGGTATCCACTACACCCCCCTGTGTATAAACTGCTCACACCTAAGGGGATTCAGCCAAATTGTACCCACTATAAACTTGACATGGTTTCCCAGTATGTATTAGATTTTATGCAAAATATGAAGCACAATTCCGTCATAACTTCCATTATTGTATTTACACATTAAGATTCAAACTGTCTGAAAATATTCCCCACACTACATTGAAGAGTATCAATAAATAGGTATAAGATTATTTTGAGACTGTGCATCGTAAGAGCTTAAATTTACGTCTGGGCCATATTACACAAAGTGACCATTTGCCCCTTCTTGCACGCCCCTGGGGCACTTTGGTATTACAGAAGGGGACACAGACATTTGTATGGCCCCTTCTGTAATACAGATAGCACTGGGGCACAAAGCGCCATCTCTATTGTAGGAAAATAGGATCTGCTGCTTGTGGTTACCCCCACTTTTTGTTTGATGTTACACTGTTTTTGACTAGTCTGACTGGGATCCTGCTAATCAGGACCCCAGTCTATTTGCTTTCTACTTAAAATGTTATGCATGTACTTGGGTACACTCCAGATTGGATATTGTGGTCAGTCCTTAGTTAATGGTACACATGTACCCAGGGCATAGGTACCCCAGAGGCCTCCCATTGGCTGCAACATGGATTGTGCCACCCATGAGAGCCCATGCAAAATGGAACTACAGGCCTGCCTTTGCAACCTGTGTAAGCTGGTGCTTGCACCACTTACTTCAGATATAGGTACACCTCTAGCAGGCCTTGACAATCCTGAAGACAGAAGGCTGGGTTTTATGTGAGAGGGTGCCCCTGCATGAGCAGAGCCCTTCTGCAACCTTCAGAGACCATTCTCCCAGGTTGTCAGTGACGCAGCAAGACATAGGTAGAGGTGCATTATATGCTCGCGTAGAATGCCATCTTGAAAACGGATGCAACAAGCATGTGTTTTGACATCAAACACCTTTGAATCATACTTCCACACCAGTACCCGGTGTGGGAGATATAATTCCACCCTTGTGAAGCAAGCTTCGTGGGGTCAATGATCTTCCCTGTACCATCCTACTTGACCTGGGCAGAACAAAATGTTTACTGCCGACCAGAGACCTATTTCTGCCCTCCTGCTGCTGAGCCAAGCTAGAGCAGGGGAAGGCAGGACAATAGGCATCCTGTGTGACCACGTCCCAGACAGGATTTAGTGTATAAGGGCTGGGTGGGTGCACTTCCAAGGGCCTGAAAGTCTGCATCTGAGGCACACTTGGTGTCACTGTGCATAGTCCAGTTCAAAGCAGTCCTGGGAGTCGTTGGCTCCTGCTCTGGTGTGAAACTGGACAAAGGACAGGGAATTATCCTCCCCCACTGTCCTGACCCTCCCCTGAGTCTGTCCAACCATCTCCCGTGGATACAAAAGGACTTACCTGGCGATTGGATCCTAGATTCAATGAGGATAAGATTCGGATCAAGAAACCACTGAACTTTGACCGTCTGGAAACTCCGGACTTTGCTGGACTTTGACTCGGCCGGACTTCATCTCCCTCTCCGTCCAAAGCATTGTCTGTGCCCATGCACCACACAGGCTCTCTGTAGGACCTCTGAAGTATCAAGGACAACTGAAGTATCTCCCTTAGGATGGAGTCACTCCCTGCTTTCGCAGGCACCGTAACACAACTGACCAGTCGCTGATCCTGAGCTCCTGCAAACTCCGAAGGCTCCAGAAACACAGGAGGTGGGTTCCTACATTCCTTGAGATTGAGATGCCTTCTCACCGAGTTAGTGGCCAGTATCCCCCGTGGGGACCACATAACCCGAACCCCTGTGCACAGCGTGCATTTGCAAGTGCATATGCTTGTTGGCGTTCCCCAACTAAGTGCATTGGGTTGTCGATAGCCCCAACGTCTGCACACATTTTGTACAAAGGACTTTGTGCTCTGCAAGCTGTTTTGTGAAACGGCCAGAGGTCCCCTCGACTCTCCTGTGAATTCGGCCTGCGGGTCCATTTGAGGGACAACACTCATTTTCTTGGGCTCCTCTAGTTGCTCTAGGCCTGCCTAGACTCCCTTTGCTGCCCGGAGTCTCCTGGCCCTTGCTGGGCCAGACCGTGAACTTTCTCGACCTTCCTTGTGGGTGGCTGCTGTCAAGGCTTGTTGGTGCTCCCGCCGGACACCGACCGCTCAGCACTCTAGGTCCTTTGTGGGACAGCTCGTATCTGGCTCCTGGCAATCCTCAACAGCTCCTGGTCCCTGTGGCTGTAGAGTCAAGGTCTCCCTCTTCAAACCTGAAGCGTGTGACAACTGTGGGCATTTGTCTACCGAGCTCCTGGTCACTCCTGAGTGACCCAGACTGTCCCCTTTGCTTTTAGGTCGCTTCCTTCAAGAATCCACCTGTGGGTTCCACTGGATACTTTTTTTCTTCTTTCCATAAGTGGCATTTCTTTGAAGGCTCCCATTGAGAACAGCAGCGGTTTCGGACACCACTTCGACCCTATGCACCCAGCTTCCCTGGGATAGGTAACTCTGGTACTTCAGTGTCCACAGGTGGGGTGGCTCTCCAACCCTCTATGTTCTAAAGGGTTTCTTCGGAATCCACTAGGAACGGTCCGTACACACAAACTACAACCGCGACTCTCCCATCGAATTGTACATAGCACGCAGTCGTTTTTCTCACACTACACCTGTCCTCCCGTGGGCTCCCTCCTTGCTCACCTTGGGTGGTACCTTGGGGTCCCAGCGATTCTACTACCTCTATACACTGTTTTGACTCTAGTCGTGATTCTTATACCACTATTTTAGTACATGGTTTGGTCTCCCCCTGGAGCCCACTGTGTATTTGTGCTACTTTCAATTGTTTCTGTGCTATAGTATTGTGTGCTTTGTATTTATCTGAATGTAGCAGATATTGTGAGGTATTTAAGATGTGTTATAATAAATATATTTTCATTACCAGTGTTCCCTCGAAGGCGCGCGCCCTCGCTCCTCCTTGCCCCCGAGCGCGCACTACTGTGTGTGTGGCACACATACATACTTAGCAAGTGCTCCCTCTTGCTAAATTTCTTTTGTTTTCTAGAGTGCGGCTGTGGGGTTCATGGTGTGCTTTTGTTTAAATATGCATGTAAATGGCAGAGCCCGTCATAAGCTACGATTAACATTAATGCTCTAAACAAAAGCACACATCTGCCCGCAACCACACTTTAGAAAACAAAAGAAATGCAGCACCAAACACAGCGTGTGCTTTTAGAATTACTTAAAAGCACATGCTGTGTTTGTAGGCTTGCTGCATTTCTTCTCTTAATAGACCTGGGCTGGGGGGTGATAGTGTGCCTTTTTTCAAAGTTTTCATGCTAAGGGGTGCCCATGAAGGGCGCTGCCATTAACATGAAAAATCTCCCCGCAGCTGCGCTCTATTGAGAGAAGAAATGCAGCAAGCCTACAAACGCGGCATTTGCTTCCAGGTCACAAGCTACAGCAGTGATAATTTCAGGAGTGGTGGTCAATTCCAATACCATGGATGACGTAGCGTTTTGGACACACTCACAGTGGCCCTGGGAGGAGTTAATGCAACTCCATTCATTTAAATGGTGGGGGAGCACAGGCCAAAGGGCTCAATGAGGTAGTGGGTGGCAACAGATTGTTTCACATCAGGAGAGGAGGTGGCTGAAGGAGGGGTGCCTCGCTTCTGATAAATTTGCAGTACATGGACATGTTTAGTAGGGCATGGTTTCACTCTAAAAGCTTTATGAAGCGGATGAGCCGTCGATTCAGAGGATGTCTCATCTTGTTGCAAAAGTTACTACTTGTGTAATGATATATGTGTATGAGACATTAGTTAGTGATAGATTCCTTACCATAGAATATCCCCAGCATCAGACTGGATCCGGAAAGTTTTGCTTAGCAGTACCCCTGCGCGCCAGTAGGTGGCGTTGTGCAGCTCCGCGTCCATCGCTGGCGTCGTATGCGGCGAGATGACGTCACAGTCTACTTAGGCGCCAGACATGCGCGCTGATGTCAGTTCTGTACACGACTTTCCACGCCGAAACGCAGAGCCATGCAAGTAACAGACCATTGGTGCATAAAACTAGGGCCCTACAAGGGGATGACCTTAACCCTAGTAATCAGTTTGCAGAACAGGGAGTATGGGTGGGGTGGTAAGGAATCTATCAGTAACTAATGTCTCTTACAGATACATCGTTATACAAGTAGTAACTTGAGCATCTGAAAGACACTTTAGGGATAGATTCCTTACCTTAGAATAGATACCCCAGCAATACCAACCCCACTGGTGGGTCTGCTAACAAAATTACACCAGAAAGTCACTGAGCACAGAACGGCCCGACTGTCAAGGAAGTAGTGCTTGGTAAACTTGTGCAGCGGGCCCCACGTAGCTGCCTGACAAATGTCCTGCAAGGGAACGCCGCATCCAAAGGTAGTAGTGACTGCAGTTGCCCTGGTCGAATGGGCATGCAGTCCCACAGGAGGCTCCTTCTTGGCCAAGGAGTAACATGCTTTGATGCACAGAACGACCCACTGGGAGAAGGCCCATTTGTGCCGCCCACGTATCCAACAAAAAGCTGATCATCCACCCGGAACTGCTGTGTACGCTGCAGATAGAATGCGAGCACACGTTTTGGGTCCTGGCGGTGGGGCCTCTCCTCTTCCCTTGAAGGAGGTGGAAAGAAGGTGGGCAAAGTGATGGTCTGCCCGATGTGGAAGGGCGGAACAACCTTTGGCAAGAAAGAAGGATAGGTCTTAAAAACCACCTTGTCTGGATGAATAGAAAGTAGGGAGGTTTTGAAGAAAGAGCATGGAGGTCACTCACTCTTCTGGCAGAGGTGATCACTACCAGGAGGGCCTCAAAGGGACCGCACACCAGAAAAGTCCAGACAAGTTTCAAGTCCCACTGAGGCATTATGAAGGCACGGGTGGAAACATGTGCGTAATACCTTTAAGGAAACAGTTAACAAACGGCAACTGAAGAGAAGGCTGACCTGGAAGACGTAGAAAGGCAGAGATGGCAGAAAAATGGGCAGAAAGGGGATCCACAGTCTTTGCGGTGCACCATGCCACAAATCTGTTCAACCTGCTGGCGTATACCGTTTTGGTGGAGGGACGCCTGTCTGCCAGAATGACATCACAGACTTTGGGAAGAAGATCGAAACGTGTCAACTGTCACAGCTCAATCTCCAAGCATGGAGGTGGAGAATGGACAGGTTTGAGTGAAGGACCGTCCCCTGCTGCTGTGACAGAAGATCCTCCCGAAGAGCCAGACAGATCGGGGGATCGATGCTAATACTGAGTAGCTCAGGATACCAAACTCTTCGAGCACAGTCCGAAGCCACAAGAATGACTTGGGGCAGGTCACGCCTGATCTTCAGCACTTTGGGCAGAAGTGGTATAGGCAGAAAGGCGTACAACAGACCGCAGCTCCACTCGAGACGAAAAGTGTCTCAGAGGGAGCGCAGCCTTGGAAATTCCAACACACAGAACTGATGACATTGCGCGTTCCCTTCGGTGGCGAATATATCTAACCAAGGCTCTCCCCACTGCAGAAAGAGACCTTCCACCACGTCTGAATTCAGACGCCATTCATGATCCACCATGCACTGGCAGCGGAGTTTGTCCGTCCTGGCGTTTAGAGAACCCGCCATGTGTTGCACCACCAAGGTAATGCCTTGATGTTCCAGCCATGTCCAGAAGCGCAGAGCCTCCTGACATAGGGTTCTCGACCGGTAAACATAGTTTACAACGCGGTGTTTACACCGCAGTGCCTTTACAACAATGCCATTACAACGCAAGTCGTTACTACGACTTGCACTGGATGGCGCTGTTGGACAAGGAATGTTGTAATTTTATATTCCAATACCTTCCCTACTGTTACGTGGACTGGTGTTGGAATATAAAATTATAATATTCCAAAATCCACACCCTCCAACGCAAGTCGTAACAACGTGCATTGTAATGCCCGCGTTGTCAAGTACCGCGATCTAAAAGATCGCGTTGTACTGACATACATCCATCTCGACCCCACCCCACCCGGTTTGTTGCAATACCACATGACGGTGGTGTTGTCCTTGAACACCTGCACCACACTTCCCCGGACAGAGGGAAGGAATGCCTTCAGTGCAAGTCGGATTGCCCGAAGCTGCAAAAGGTTAATATGGAGCTGGGACTCCACCGGAGACCAGAGGCCTTTGATCTCCACCTCTTCCATGTGGCCTCCCCATCCCAGGAGGGACGCATCAGTCACCACTGTGTTCTCCGGTTGGGGAAGGGAGAGGGATCTGCCACCGACCCAATCTCGATTTGTGAGCCACCACTGCAACTGTTGTGCAGTGCCCTCTGAGATCTGGACATGATTGGACAGGTTGCCTGGATGCTGTGCCCACTGTCACCAGTAGGATACAGGAGGGCAGCAGGCCCAGAAGCCGAATGCTCATCCTGAATGAAACCTGGGATAGAGGCTGAAAGAGCGGAACCATAGCCTGAATAACCTGAAACAGCATTGAATCCGGAACTGCTCCAATGAAAGGGAGCTTCTGAGAGGGACTCAGGTGCGACTTTGGCACGTTGATGGAGAACCCCAGCAAATGCAGGATGTCGGTGATGATTGCCTGGGGCGAGCCCGCCTTTAACAGCCAGTCGTCAAGGTAGGGGAAGACTGACACCCCTGTCCTGCGCAGATGAGCTGCGACCTCCGCCATCACCTTCGTGAACACCCGAGGGGCACTGGTAAAGTCAAAGGGGAGCACAGCAAATTGGAAATGCACTTGGGCTACCGCAAACCACAGGTAACGCAGGTGGGCCGGCAGGTCGGGAATGTGAAAATAAGCATCCTGCAAGTCCAACGCTACCATCCAGTCTCCAGGGTCGAGGGCAGCCAGGACCTGAGCCAGAGTTACTATCTTGAATTTCTCCTTCCGAAGGAAATGATTGACGTCCCAGAGGTCCAAGATGGGGCGCAGGCCCCCCCTGTCCTTCTTGGGGACCAGAAAGTAGTGGTAACAACCACCACTCCCTACTTCCTGACCGGGAACGCAATCTATGGCGCCCTTGGCCAGGAGGGCCGTGACTTTTTGACGGAGAAGAGCCAAATGATCCCCTGACAGGTGGTGGTACTGAGGTGGCATGGCTCGAGGGGACGACAGAAAGGGGAGCGAGCAACCTTGACAGATTATCTGCAGCACCCACTTGTCGGAGGTAATTGCGCACCAGTGGTGGAGGACCCTGCCACCCACTGGCGTGTGGTGCTCCCAGAAGCTTGGATTAGGAATGCTTAGAGGTGGAAGCAACAGGGGTGGAGGTGGACTGACCCGCTCACTGGTTACCAGACCCGCCTCTGCAGAATCCACGTCCGCAGCCATGCTGAGGCTGGTTCTGCATTACGCTGCCGGAGGACGCATCGCTGTCACCACGGGTAAACTTTATGGAATTTGTCGAGCGGTCCTATCGCAGACCGATTGTGGCATCGAATGTATACCTGTACTCTTCCGTTTTCTTGACATATTGGACTTGCTAACAACTTATGGACCTTTGCTGTTGTGATTACTGGTTCTGCATAGGCTTTGTGGAGGAGCATGCTTGGCTGCCTTTGCCATGGCCACAAAAGTAATGAAACCCAAGCGTGACAGGGTTCTTTGTGGAAAGACCCAAAGACTTGGCCGTGGCCCTCAATTCTGTAAAGCACTCTAGGGCCTTGTCGCCATGATGGAGTAAGGATTCGCACATAAAGCGACTTGCTCTCTCTCATGAACCTCGTTAACTTGTAATAGTATTAACCAACCCGGTTCGTCATTAATATTGCACTTTTACAGTACACGCGGGTGTCTTAAGAGATGCTTGCCTATGTGTTTATTAATTCTAACTCCGCTTGCATACTACAGAATGGCCGCTTCGCAGAAATTCAGTCTGCGCATGCGTCGGTCATACCCATGTGATGTGACGCACTCGCAGATTTGGAGGGAGAGTTCGCTCATGCGCATTGTAGCTAACATGGCTGCTTGTCTGTAATCACGCGTTCTGCTTGCCCATGCTGCTTTGCATTTCTATCTATTTCTGCTTAACCTTTAATCGCTATAGTTAATATGAAGTAAGGGGTGCAGGGTAGATTATCATGGTGTACAGTGTATTCTATTTTTCTGTGTTATTAATTTGTTTTCGCTTACTTTTCATGTACCACGTATCCATGGGCCTGGGAGAGGGGGTAACTCCATCTTTGAAACCTGTTCCGACCCTGTCACGTGATGAGGGAAAAAACCCACACAGCGCAGAAGCAGAACCAAGCCAGCTGGCTTCTGAAGCAAGATGCGCCTGGGAAACTCACCTCTACCCCAGGAGAAAACCTTGGATGTTCCTAAACTTGCAACAAATGTATAAAACTCATGTGTGTTCCAATGTTTCCCACCTTTCTCGAATCATGGGAACTGGAATGTAAGGGGCGGGTACGAAAATTTAATATTCAACATGGGAACGTAGGATTTTAGGAGGTAATAATGACCTAATCACCTCTCCTGACCAATCATAAGTTGGGGATCCTGTCACTTGCAACATTTGTGGGTGGTCTGGGGACCCAAGAAGAGTATAACTAGCCTAGCTTAGTTAGGGAAAATTGTCTGACTTGTCCGAATAGCTGACCTGTCACCGACCCCACGACTCTATAGGTGATTGATACAGAGAGCTGCGGAGCGCTCTGTCCGAATTTCCACAAACTCCAAGGGGTGGAAATAGTCTTAAGTGCTGGCGGAGCACTTTGCTGGGAGATTCGAGAACCCAATTGGGGTTACTGGTGGATTCCTTGCAGTGAGGGGGTAGCGCAGGCGTTGCATCCGAAGCTGCATAAAGACTTTAAAACGCCTCAGGTGTCTGTGGTCATCCGGAAAATTACAGAAAGTGATGTTAAATGAATAGATTAAATGCTTAGAATTATCTTGTCGCCTGTCCACTGCTAGCTCCTGGTTCATCAGGAAAAGAGTGCCTGTGGTAAGTCAGGTGCTATGGTAATAGTGTTACAGGAAACACATATAGAATACTGATAGTGGTGTGTAAACTCACTCGACTTACAAAATTGTATTTTGAAATCACGTCATGGGCCCGAGTGCGTGAAAATCTGGTAAACTCTGAGCCGGGTGACCTGCACGCTCTTTCAGCCAAAGAGACAGGAGCCATTAAAGGGCATGTCCATGAGCGAGCCCTGGACGTTAGGCGAGAACCCAGTAGACCGCAACCAGGCATGGCGCCACAATACCACAGTCGTGGAAACTACCCAGTCAAACGAATCAGCGGTGTCCAGACCACACCGGATGTCAAACTTTGCCGCATTTTTGCCTTCCGCAATCGCTTGGGAAAGGACAGCCTGGACCTCCTCAGAGGCCTAAATGACAAGGCTCTCAGGCATGAGGTGAGTGGTCAAGAAGGCAGGATCACCAGGCGCCTGGTGATGAAGCCTAGTGACGTTCTTATCCACCAGTGCCCCCGAGGCCGGCCGCAACCAAGTGCCCAAGAGTTCTTCGGTAAGGACCTCATTGAAAGGGAGCTGCTGCTCCGATGAGATAGACGCCGTCTGGAGCACCTCCGTAAGGGGGTTGGTCTTGACAGCCACCGTAGGGAGGTCGAGAAGGGGAGCCTCTGCCACCTGACACAGAACCATAGTGTAGGAAGCACCCTCCTCCCTGGTAGGTGAAGGGGAGGCAAACCCTGGGTCAGAAGACACATCAAGTTCGCCCACAGCTTGAAGGTCGTCCACCCAATCCTGCTTGGAGTCACACTGCCATGCGAGGGGGTTCTCGGAGCAGTCCCAGTCCTTGTCCGGCTCCAGAGTAGAGGGAGCCGGCGTCAGCAGCAGTGCCGGAGCTGGAGAGGGGGCAAGTGGCACAGAGAATGGCGCCGGCTAGGCCAAAGCCGGAGCTGCATCCCAATGCGGATCTTAGGCCGGAACGAAATGGTCCGAGAACCGGGGCCGGGGTGGGATAAACGGCATCCAGTGCGGCGCCTTTGGCGGAGCCAGAGGTGGCACTGGGCCAGAAGTCAAGGGCAGCGCCGGGGCCAGAGCCAGCGGCGCTGCATCTTGTGGCGCCAGAGCAGAGGGCGCTTGATCCTGTGGCTCCAGGGCTGGTGCCGGAGGCAGTACCGCCAGGCTAACAGGATCTGGACACGCGATTGCGGGGCCCGCAGGCGCGCCGGCGTGAGGCCGAGGCCTAAAAATGCGGTCCATGGCAGCAAGAAACTCTTGCATCTGTTTGGAAGACCCCGACCAACCCGGGTAGGCCGCGGGACTCCCAGGTTCTGGAGGGGCCGCTGAGGCGGAGCCCCTGTCTCCCTCGTCTCCCTCGTCCACCTCCTAGGAGTGACGGGGGGACGTCGGACACCGAACAGTCTTCTTTGACTTTTTTATGGCGTCGCTTAATGTAATCTTAAGGCGAAGACTTAGAGCCCAAGGAGTGACGGCTCAGGTCCCGCGAAGGGCCCCTAGACCTGGAGCGGTGATGAGTAAAGTGCCAAACCCCCATCAACTTCCAGCGCCGTTCCCGCAAGGACTTCGGGGGCCTTGGCGCGACAGTCTCGACAGTCCCAGGAGTCATGGTAGGTTTCCAGGCAGTAGAGGCATACATTGTGTGGGTCCGCCACCGACATGTTATGGCGGCACAACCCACAAGACAAAGCAGGGCATCCGTACGTGCACCAGGAGACAAGAGAAGGAGACAAAAGTCTCAAAAAGTAGTCAAAAAATTACTGAGGTACGTGCTCATTCTGGATCTGCGCTTTCGGCGCGGAAAAAGAAAGAACTGACGTCAGCACGCATGAGTGGTGCCTAAGTTATCTCAGTGACATCTTGGTGCATACGACGCCACCGACTGACGCAACGCCACCTTCTGACATGCAGGGGTACTGCTAAGCAAAACTTTCCGGATCCAGTCTGACGCCTGGGGATTTTCTAAGGTAAGGAATCTATCACTAACGTGTCTCTTTCAAATTCTTGCAGCGGGGACTCTTCGAGAAGGAAGGAACTAGCTGCAGAAAATAATTAATTTTGGCATTCACTGATCTGGAGGCCCTGTGACTGGTTTAATCTGCCTTTAATCACACCAGATCAGCAGCATCATGCTATTTCTAGCTATTGTTTTTTAGGTGGGGAAAATCATGCACAAAATACCAGGTTAGAATTTAAAAAGGTGTCTTCAAAATTCAAAACAACACAGAAGCGTTTCACTTTAATACATCACATTTTGTAAACTGCATTTATTAAAAGTGAGAGTTTTTCAACATAAACTAAATATTGTTCCTGCGCCCGACTCCTGCCCTGATGACAATGGCACCAGTGCTTAACGTATGCTGTTTGCCAGTGGTGGCCCCACCTGCACTTATACTCGGGGACATCTTAAGGATTTTGGGGGACCAGGCCGATAGTTTTTAGGGGGCCCCTGTTCCGAACAGTTTTGAATTTATGGTCCAGTTTCAGCTTTTTCATGCCCTCTTAGGCCAGGTCACGGACACACTCGTCCAATTCTAAAGTGGTTACATCTAATGTTCATGGATAGTACAGTGGAGTGGTGTGGCTCACTGGTTAGAGGCGGCGGACCCGGAAGCAGAGAACAGCCCGGGACCAGGGTTCAATTCCCGACGCGGCAGGGTTGTGGACCAGGGTCAACGGACTCGATAATTCTCGCCTCGGTGCCTACTCTAACCAGGGATCACACTCGGCAACTCTGGGCATTAAGCTTGCCTCATCTCTACAACGGCCCCCCACAGACGCCGGGGATGTCTTGTTTCACCTTGGAGATACCCAGAAGGGACCATCTCACAGGAAAAGCCAGGACGGGTTCCCCAGCGGTCTTCAGCGCCAGGACACCCCGAGATGGGGTAACAGTGCGCTTTACAAGTATCATCATCATTATAGTGGGGAGTGCTTTCAATATTGTAGCACAGCAGCATCTCACTTACATTACTGCAAATAATCTTTGTGACACCTGCCCAATTCTCATATGTGAGTCCGGTTTTGATCTAAATGAAACTTTGTTTCACACAACATCCATAAATAAACATTTTGCTGCAAAATCTTTGTAATAGACTTTCAGCACCACTCACATCAAAACTAAATTAAAGAGAAACAGTATTTAAAACTGTCGATGAATTATTCATGGTCATCAGGGCAAGCCTTGCAGAACAGAGCTGGCTCGATCAGGGGGCCAGAGCCCACTTTGCCCAGGCCTTAAAACGCCTCTGTCCAGGTGACATAATGCTTAAAAGTGGAAGTACAAACCATTTGTCTCAGAGTCATGCAGCGTCTGTCATCAGCACTTCTCCCTTTTTCAACAAGAGCAGTTCAAGCATGAATGGCAAAATATACTAGTTTGCAAATGTTTTCTATATAATTCTGGTTCTGCAATATTTACCGCATAATACTTCATCTGCTGCATAATTTGACGATTTTAACTAAAAAATTGTTTGTAGCTCAAATGGATCACACGTTACTAAAAAATGTGACTAGTGTTTCTGAGAAGTGGACAGCCCTTTGCAAAGGTCGTCTGATCACCTTTGTCACTGCTTGATTTGTATGTTTCACTTGTACTAATAAGGCAACATTTTTCCACAGACTTACCATCTGTAAAAATAATAAAGTATCAGAAAGTATACTGCATTATGGTGCAGCCTTCTTTTTTGCTGCTTAATTTAGTCAACACTGCTGTATAATTTTTTCCTCCATTGCTGCATGAATCTAGTGCCCCCAAAGCAGGCAGCACATGTTAGAAGTGTTTGTGCATTTAGCAGAGACTGAAGCTTGTGCACTTAGTTTGGGGTGCTTGCAAATTCTGCATTGAAGATTACTGGGGAGTTACAGCTACTACTGCTGAAATAAGGCCAACGGAGGGAGCAATGGGTGAGGCGGCCTAGTCTCAAGTGCAGGGCCGGCTTTTGCGCTGGTGGAGCCCTGTGGGACAATGTTTGTTGGTGCCCCCCCCCCACCCCCCAATACTCCTTCCGCCACAGATTCCCTAACTACCACCCTTTAACAGTTCCCCCTCAAGTCTCCATAACAAAATAATAATAATAATAATATGAAATTTATAATGCGCTCAGCTTACCCGGGGGCATCCCGGCGCAACAGACCAGAAGGAGAGACTAAGCTAATCACTACTATGGAAACAAGTGGGTCTTAAGAAGTTTCCTGAATGGTAGGATCTTGGGCTCTGAGCGAATCTTGAGGGGCAGAGAGTTCCAAAGAGAGGCCACTTTTACAGAGAAATGCCTGCCCCAGAACGAGCTCTTCTTACTCTCGCTAACTGCAAAAGGTGTTTTTGGTCCGAGCGCAGCAGACGTGGGGGTTTGTAAGGACGGGCCATGTTAGCAAGGATGGGGGGGCCTTTGACATGTAAAATTTTGTGGGCTGTACATAGCGCTTTAAATTTCACCCGCTCCTTCACGGGGAGCCAGTGAAGCGCTTTGAGGGCCGGAGCAGCTGAGGGCCGGAGCAGCAGACTGCCTTCTGGGAACATCCATAAGGACTCTCGCAGCTGCGTTTTGCACCTGTTGGAGGGTTTTGAAGGTCGTTTCGGGAGCACCGAGAAACAGCGCGTTCCCATAATCGAGCCTCGATAGAATCAGGCCACGTATCAACAGCTTCCTTGCTGGATCAGGAAGCAAAGGTAGCACCTTTCGAGCTGATCTCAGTAAACCAAAGCAAACCCCTGCGGTCTTCCTGGCATGAGTCCTGAAGGACAGGTCTTCTTCCAACCATACTCCCAAGGACTTGATCTCCTTCTTGGGGGATGGTGGGTCCCCAAGAGACCGGGGCCAGCAGCTCGCAATAATGGAGGGGCTGGAATTGCCCAGGAGCATCAGCTCGGTTTTACCTCCATTAGGCTTTAAAGCGGAGATAGACATCCAACGATAAACATTGGCAAGGCAGTCGTGTAACACCTCAGGTTGTTCCGTCAGTCTTTCTCAGATTAATTTAACTTGATTTACAGCACCACTGATACCAGTGTAGGGTGTCAGAGCCCTTTACATCACACTCATTACACAGAGACAATTAATCATGTGTGTAAATCTCTGTATAGGGCAAAGGACTACAAGGTGTAGGATCACATGACATCTATACGAGTAGGCAGTATAGTTTAATAGTGATTGGTCTGGAGAAACACACTGAATTTAGAACGTAATTAAATGATTGGGGGTTCTTTTTAATAACCAGAATTGGTTTCTATTCAAATGAACCCTTTTTGCAACATTAGGATAGTCAGACTGGGGGGGAAAAGATGCAGCTCTTAGATGACAGTTAATAGCCAACTGTTTATATTAGGATTTTGACTTATAATCTGCAAGTACCAAAAGAATCTCACTGACAAAAGCAGTAACCCACTGACCCATTTACTTTATGTGCACTTTGTGATCTGGATGGTACATGTTCCTTGCAGCAGGCAAATTAGCTCTCTGCGCTATCTTTCCATGAGTCAAACCTTCCACTTGACACCATCTCTCTCAGGAAGAACATTCATAACCGAAATTATCATGACATTTGTATTGTTGCCTAAAATTGCTGGAGGCCAGGAAGGAGGCAGCAGGTGCTTTTAGAAACATAATATACTTGCAAGCATGTCACCCCACCCAAAGTCAGCACCCAGTGCGATCACACCGCCCTAGAGCCACTTTGCTCAAGGGTCCTGTGACCTCAGTGACTATTGCGCCACAGTGTGATGCTTTATAGGCCTGCCTGCAAGTTGGAGGTGAACTTCGGTATGGATTTTGGTCGACAGGCCTTTAAGGTTAATCCACAGTTTCCACCGTTAGGATACACATAATGGTGCTAAGACATCAGGGCTTCTAAGGTCTAGCAAGGGAAAGTGCTCCCTCGGGAAGTGGTCTGGTGGACTGGTCATGAAGCTTGAACCTGGCTCCCAGGTTCCAAATTCGGCAGGTGTGACCATAGTGCCACATCCTCTCTTCCACTGAACACCATACTGTCCCATTGATAGAAACTTGCACTGCCTTTAGCTACAACCCAATTGTGGCCGGCTATAAACTCCTGGATGCGACAATTCAAATTACGCATTAGACCAGAGTAATATTCTGCCTAAAATCATGGAAAAAGCAAACACTCATAGGGAATACAAGTTTAAGTAAAGCATGTGAAATGTAAGCAGGAACATGGTTACCTTGACCCTTTTACATTAAATATTCAGAAATCAGCGAGTGATTTTGCCAGTGGCAGAGCAGAAGTGGACACGGTCCTGGTCTTCTCTGAGCAAGAAGGAAGAGACAGAGTCCTTTTCCTTCTCTACTCGCCCTGCCCCAAACTGCCACGAATGCCTAGCCTTATCTGTGAGCCTTGGCTACTTTGCTATCCTGGGACACATGTTTAAAATAAAAAAGCAGGGGAACCGAATCTATCAAATTAAAGAAGTAGGGGCACATTTTGCCCTGCCGATCCTGCCCACTTCGACCACTGCATGTGTGGTGCTTTTAGGAAGCAAGCAGACTACTTTGAGGGTTAATGATCGTCTTGCTACTAAAATGGCTGAGCTAGAGTGCATGAGGTGAATCAATAGGATTGGACAGTCTGACTACAAAAAATGTTTGTGCTTGGAGTTGGAAAAGAAAGGGAATCTGATGGACATAGTTTGTTCGGCAGTGAGGCGAAAATCCCGGCAGAGCTGCATTTTCATTCTATTGCTGAAAGATGTTTAATTCTCTTCTCTGTGCAGCATGCAGAGTATTCTAATGAAAGCTCTACTTTTTACTCTTGGGGTCCTGATTAACATACACTTGGAATTACCAATCCCGTTCCCTTTCCCTGCAAACCTAATTCTTGACCCATTAAATGATGTGCCCTCAGCAGCAGCTACCATGTAACAAAGCAGTAAGACTGCGGCACCCTATCCTTGTGGAGAAGGTGGTAGTGGAGGTAAGGGTTGGGTAACTACCTGAATCTCCCGAAGTCCATTTTCCAATAATTTCTTTTGTCTTTTTGAGAGGTAAAGCAAGGTTCATTGACGGTGAGACTAGTTAAACGACGATGATTTGAAAAGTGTGGCAAAGCAGATTATTTCCAAAACAAAGTGTTTTGAAGTATATAAGAGATTATTGCTTTAAACCCAGCTCATACAAACAGAATATCTGAAAAAATGGATTATAAGTTTGTTTTTAAAGATGCCGCCTACCTCTGCCGGTTGCAATACTGTGCCTCCAGTTCAGGAAAGTGCACATGTTCAGAGGGCACGAAAGGAGCTGAGAAGTTGACTGTTTTGTCAACAATCTCTGTCCAGGCTGATGCAGGGGCTTAGGAAGGAATGGGCCCAGCAGGCTGTAAAACTATAAAATCCTGCGCAAGAGGCTCAGGTAAAGTGACTTCTCAGCTGGAGGGTGCAAAAAGGAAAAACAAAGCTACCACCGCTGGTGTGTCCAATCTTTGAAGCGTGTGTGTGCTTCTGGTCACCAAAAGGGTGATGTGATTGTGGGAAATAGCAAACAAGACCCGCTCCATGGATCACCCTCGTGATGGCTGGTACCCCAAAGTAGACTCACAGGAAGGCTGGTTGGGGCACAGCTAATTGATCTGTTAAATTCTGGCCTGCCTGCTCAGTGGTGTTCATGAATATTATATATCTGACGCATAGAATTTTAAATTTGAAGGCACAGTTGCATGCTCTCATATGTTTGCCAATGAGGCAGCACCAGCATGGTAAAATTGTGTGTGTGCCTCAATTGTAGTTCTGTCAGAGGAGCGCTAGAATACGTGACTAATGCATTTTAATGCGGTGATGCGGACACTAGCATTAAAATGGTTAGTCAAAAGCCTGATGCGGCCCTACCCTAACCCAGCCCTGAGAACTGGGAAAAGTAAAATTATAATAACGCTATTATAATTTTATTTTTCCTGCTCAAAGAGAGCATTTGTTAAAGTTTTCATGTTAATCGCAGCACCCGGCATGAGCCGAAATTAAAATGAAAACTTGAACAAATGCACACAATCACCCCTTAGCCTAGCTCTATTAAGAAAAGAAATGCAGCAACATAGCTGCTAAGGTTTGAAATTGCTGTGTGGGACAGTCTCAAACCCGACTTAACACTGTTCATGTGGATCTGTATGTGAGGAAATGCACTGTCTTTTCACAGCAAAAAAAATGTTGATTGATATTTGGCGCTGCACCCACATGCACGCCTGGTTAATGGCACACATAGCCTTGGTTGCAGCGCACTTAGACCTTACTCTGCCGCACACAGAGGAAAAAAGTTAGAGGGAACATTGTTCATAACTACTGTTTGGTTCTCCTTTCATTTAACCAATATAATAAGGTGGCATTCTGGTAAAACAAGCTGCTTAGCATTCCTTCAAGACTAAGCCTGAAGGCTGCTCTCCACAGCTTATAACAACAACTTAAATGTCTATGGTTCTATCAATACATCTTTTAAGGACCTGATGCATGTGTGATCTACTTATAGAGGAAGGGAAACAAATGAAAGTAAGTACTCGTACCTGTGTATACTACTGTAAGCACAACATGGTATCGCCAGGGTGTGAAAAGTACCCATCAGTACCCGTCCTGTACCGCCCTTTTCATCATTTGGGTCCTCCCTACACCAGGGAGAGTATGTTGGCAACCACTACAAATAGTCAGTGATCACTGCCAATCTTTTTAGGAATGGTGAGTATGATATGGGAGATACAAGGAAATCAAGTTCCAAAAGGGTAACTGATATGCAGTGCGTGAATTAGTGAATATGTGAGATAAAGTGCATATGTAAAATTGGAGAGTGGAGAGAAAATATTTTTATTAAGTGCCTCCCAAACTTCCAAAGTTTAAAAAAAACAGTGCAAATCGATTTTAAAGCAGGTTTACCGAATAACTGCTTTTTCATAAATGTTCAACACACAAATTCAACAAGCATATGTAAGATAAATTAAAAAAATAAAGAAGAAAAGAAAAGGCATGCAGGCACATTTTTGAATGAAGAATACAATTAGACATATTAGCAGACAGCCGTGTTGCAATGATATTGTATATAGTATATCGTTTTTTAAAGTTCAGATATTGCACCCATCTTTAGAATCATTGTGCGACACTTTGGATCAGTAAAAACAATTGTATACTATGCACAGTACCATTCCAAGATAGACAATTAGTAAATATCGCTTGTGGTGGCCATCTTGAAACAATAAAATAATGATTTTCTACGGACAATACCCTTCCAAATTCTCTACCCGGTTTAGAAGCAGTGACTGTGAAAATGGCATAAAAGATAAAAAAGGTGGAAGCCAAAAATAGAAACAATGACAGAGAGTAAATGCAGAGATGAAAAAGAACGATCTAGATTGAAACAAAAAACAGGAAAACTAGAGTCGTGGAAGAAATGGGCCTGAAAGGGAATCAAGAGGAGGCAGGCAGTCTTGGTATCCAGCAACTCTGGCATTCGGCAGCACTCACTGTGAGCTCATTCAAAAAAACTGTATGCACTTTATTTTATTTATTAACAAATAAACACTAGCTGTACCGAATAGATGTATGGCAGGTGTAGTGCGGACTACTAGATGGTATCCCTCTAGGCGGATAGGTGGGCATGTACCTCATGCCTGAAGATGTGAGACCCTCCACACAGAGTTAAACATTTCATATAATTTCACTTGATAATTACAAACAGACGTTAATCCATCAGTTGGCATGACATTGTCGTTAAGCCTTCTCTATAGCACCAGTACCCTGCTTTCCTTCCATATCTGATTGGTTAGAGCCTTTGGTGCGACACAGGGAGAGGAAGAGAAGAAAGGCAATAGAAACGAAAATTGGAAGCTCTTGAGAAGGAAACAGATTGATAATGGGCGAGAACTGCTTGGGAGCAACATTGACGCCAGCTCTTACCAGAGGCGCCTTGATCACCGCGGCTCCCTGCTTCACTCTCCCCCGCCGCCGCTTGCGAAATCCTGCGGCAGCCGAGAGGGGAAAGTGCCTTGCTGAACACCGGGTCTGCTGCCTACAATCCCCAGCGTGCCCTGCTGCATCACGTGGACGCCGCATGCAGCGTCCGCGTCAGTTGCCCGCGCCAGGAGGCGCTTATCAACAAGCCACTCCTGCTGGGAAGCGGGGGCGAGAACTGCTTGGGAGCAACATTGACGCCAGCTCTTACCAGAGGCGCCTTGACCACCGCGGCTCCCTGCTTCACTCTCCCCCGCCGCCGCCTGCGAAATCCTGCGGCCGCCGAGAGGGGAGAGTGCCTTGCTGAACACCGGGTCTGCTGCCTACAATCCCCAGCGTGCCCTGCTGCATCACGTGGATGCCGGCTGCAGCGTCCGCGTCAGTTGCCCGCGCCCGGAGGCGCTTATCAACGAGCCGCTCCTCCCGGGACGCACGGGCGACGCCGGGCTGAGCCCGGGCAGTGGGCGGGCCGTCTGTGGCCGTCTGTGGCCGTCCGTGGACGGAGTTGGACGGGACTGGCCACCCCCCTTTCATCCCTCGAAGTAGTGAAACTGGCAAGGCATCATCCAGAAAGGTACTGTGGTCTTCTGGATACACATCCCTTGGTCAAACTATTGCTATTGTTAAAATAGAGCATTGGGCCAACGCGAGGGGGAACTACTCACTGTCTGTACACAGGACTCTGGTGTAGCCCATTACTCATCTCCACATCAAATACCTTTATCTGCAAAATGAATAATCGGGGAAAAAAAAAAGCTAAGATACCAGTTACACGCCCACATACCAGACAGCATGCCGCAGAATCGCAGCCCCTACCCACTCCGACTGCTATTGACAAGATGCTGCAACAAACTATTGGTGTTGTAGCAAATGCCATCGAGAATACGGAGAGGAGGCTATCTATTACACCAACACTATGTATTCCAAACCAAGAAGGGGACATTTCAATTATTGTGACTGATGTATTAGAAGCTAGTTCCTACTTGTCATCGTCATACGTAGATTTACCCTGTAGCCAGTTGCCTGTGGAGACTTCTATCGCTGTTCAGGATCCTCCAATTATTCTAACCTCCCCCTCTTTGGAGAAAAGGCCTGAGGCACGAAAAACATGCTACAGGAAGAAGACAGATATTAGTTCTAAAAATACTAGTAATGATAAACCAGCTAACCATGATTTGGTGACCCCGACCACTAATCCATCATGTCCAACACTAGGAGTACCCTGCTGGGTCACCAATATGGTTGCTGATTTACAAGCATCCCTGGAGCGGGCCATAGCTATCCAACTCAAACCCTTAGTGTCAAAACTTGACAAACTCATTTCTACTATAAATTCCAAGGGGGCAGGAACAATAGAGACTGCCAAACAGTCGAGAAATCAGATACGTCCTGCTAGTGATACTCTACTTCAAAACAACCATAGTGCTAGAGTATCCGAAAATAACAACCCTTTAGTACAGACCTCCAATGCAGGAGCCAAACCAACCGCTCAAAAGGCGACGCACGCTACACCACAGGCTATGACCAGTTCCAACTCTCAGAGCCAAAGCCATCAAATAGCGGGAAATTTGGTAAATGATAGAGTTAAAGCCACAGCAAAGACAAAAAAGGGCGAAACAGGGAGCAAAATTAGTGAAACACTAGATAGAAATGCAACACCAAGAGTTATTCCAAACCAGTTACCATCGATTCACTTATACCTGAAGCCCAACCATATGTGGTCACACTTGCAGGAGTACCACCCCTAAGCGAAGGGAAAAGAGAAAGGGAGACAGAGTTAAAAAACAAATGTATCCAATGGCTTACAATTAATAGACCCTTGCCACTGAATGTTTCAGGTGAAATCATGTCGGCCAGAAGAGTAGCATGGATTGGGAGGGGCCCAAAAACTATAGCAGGGGATGTCATAATCTTGAACTTCAGGGATGTCTCAGCCGTAGAGTATATCTGCAATGCCCCATTCACTAGACCAAATTCACAAATATGCCCACTGCACCTCTCATACTTTTACCCCACCCCTAGTCTGGAGCCTTCCCGTCATAGAGGGGTACGTTATAACAGGGGATGTAATCCTCCACCACAGAGAATGCCATATGGAGGGGCATTGAGGGAGGGTATGTCTCCATACGGTCCCCTATTCCCATTGCAACCACACTGCAATAGGTTTAGTGTACTGGAAGAGGTGAATTGACTCAGTTTAAGGGGAAATCCTCCTCCACAAGTTACTAATGAAATTCTTAGAAGGGCTGGGGTAATAGAGGAAAAATTTTCACTATCTACCGATAGGGAGGACTTTACGAGTGATTTTCCAGAAAAGTTGGGGACTTGCGGTAGCGGGAATGGGGAAGTAGAGGGCTCCGAAAATCTACAAGAAGGATGTCTACAGTTGATCTCATGGAATATAGCCGGGTTAAAAAATAAGCTACTAACTCCAGAGTGGGCCGCCTTTATGGCAACACATGATATATGCCTTATGCAAGAGACCTGGGCACTGGAAGAGAGCACCAGCTCGACTTTCTCAACATTTGACATCTTGGCAGTGTCTACAGGTAGAGGCCGTCCATCGAGTGGGTTATCAATTTGGATAGGTACCCACCTGGGTATCCAGGCGACCCAAATACAAACAAACTCCTTGGATATACAGTGCGTCTTATTAAAACCCGCAAGCAAACCCAAAGTAGCAATAATACATATTTATTCGAGGCCATCCAGGAATGGGCAAGAATCATAAACAATTAAAGCCCTGAATTCCTTTATCCAGGGGTTAGACCCCTCTATGTCAATAATTCTTGGGGGAGACTTTAATTGTCAATTTGAGCCACTGGGTAGCCTGGAGCTGGGTGAGCAAGACGAAGTTGACGCACTTTGGCATATTCCAAAGCACAATATTACTCCGGTCAGGGCATGGACTCCTTTAGCTCTTCAAATAAAATCCTTCTCCCTTGAAACATCCTTGCGGGCGTGCAATGGAAGATTGGATCCGGATTGCCCAGCCATAGCCACGTTCAACCGAGTAGGTCAAACATCCATCATTGACTACCTTATGGTGGATGGAAAAAATTGGGACAAGCTAAAAGAATTCAGGGTCGTACAAAGACATGATAGCGACCATAATGCCCTGGTTTTAACTCTTAAGCCGGGGTCCTTTGGTTTAACTAATCCTGAACCCAAACCCGCGGCGATGATGCCTCCCCTCATGTTGGCTAATAATAGAAGGAGGGTTAAATGGCCTCACCTAGCAGATTCACCATCCCGGCTATCAAAAATTTACCAACTTGCAATTCCACTTATAACCTAGATGGGTGACCCATCCTGCAGGTATCAGGCAGTGGAGACACATAGGCAGCTAGTTACGGCATTGGGGGACGTGTTCTACCCTGTAAGTGGAACTAAAAGGCGTGTCCTGAAATCTCACCCCTGGTTTGATGATGCATGCAAAAAACAAAAAAAAAAAAAAGGAGCTACTTGCGGCAATCAAATCTAATGACAGAGTGAATATTAGGGCAACCAGACTGCTGTATAAAAAGGAGCTCACTAGGGGTAAGAGGGAGTGGGAAGAAGCCAGGTGGGAAGAACCGAGAGGTGCCCTACTGGCAAAAGATGCCAAATTATTCTGGGCAATAGTTAATTCTGGTGTGAAAAATGGAGGGGAGGCTCTCCTACCAAACATTGCTCCGTCAGTTTGGGAGGCGCACTTTGCTGTGCTTTACACTAGCCCTGAGACCGATACTAGTGAACATTTAAATGGGGCAGAGTTATTGGTGCCAGATGATGCCCTCCGGATGCCACGAGCCCCAGACCTCCCGCACGAGTATCGACTGCGGGGGGCCTCGGACTTGGGCTATCCGATAGGTCAGTGGGATGCCAGGGCGAGGGTGGGCCCTGGAGACATTGAGAGTATCTCAGTTAAAGAGGTGGAATCGGCGATCATCAGGCAGCCACCTAACAAAGCCCCAGGCCTTGACAGATTACCTGGAGATCTTTTCTGCTCCCAGCCAAAAATCTGGGCGCAGTACTTGGCTGTTTTATTGAATGCGGTCCTTTGGGGAGCTAAGTTACCGGACAACTGGGCAGGGGCCGAGATTGTCCCAATCTTTAAGAAGGGCTGCCCTTTAGTGCCATCAAATTATCGGCCGATTAGTCTCTTGGATACTTCGCAGAAACTAATGGGCCGAGTCCTCCTGGATAGACTGCTGGGGTGGATGGAGGAGCATAAAGTATTGACTACCCTTCAGGCCGGCTTTAGAGCTGGAATCTCGACCCTGAACCAAATTTTTAGGCTGCAGGTCCTTTTTTGGAAGACAGCAAGAGTAGAGGGTGGCAGCCTCTACCTTGTCTTCGTAGACCTGCGGGCCGCTTTCGACCTTGTCCCCAGGGAGAGTTTATGGAGGGGCCTGAAAGAACTAGACCTCCCGCCCTATCTACTAGACGTCCTGAAGTGTTTCCATGCAGGGAACTACCCCAGGTGAGATACGGGAAGAACAGGGAATTATCAGCTCGCTTCCCCGTGACCAGAGGCGTACTCCAGGGCTGCGCCCTGGCTCCCACGCTCTTTAGTCTTTATATAAATGGCCTGGTGGGTGAACTGGACAATGTCAGGGACAGTGATGCTCCATGGTTGGCCACTGGTCGGGTGCCTGCTCTGATGTTCGCAGATGACACCTTGTTGTTGTCTCGAACATCATCAGGTATCCAGAGGGTTCTGGACGGTTTTGTATCATTCTGCGCTTTGAGGGGATTGGAGATAAATTTAGCAAAGACGAAGTTTATGATCTTTCATCCCACAAAGCGCACTCGCCCTAACCCTGTATTAAATGGTGTCCCGCTGGAAAGGGTGAGAACCTTTGTATACCTGGACGTCACCCTGACTGAAGTTTCAGTTGGGGCCCACAGGTATCCAAATCTGCTCTGAGGTTGTCGCAGATCGTAGGGGGCATTGGCAAGTTCCAGAGAACAACCCTGTTTAAGCCAGTTGCCCCAGCCCTTGAGATTTATGGGGCACAAGCTAGACCAGCTGTGATGTACGGTTCAGAACTCTGGGGCCATAAGAGTACACCAAGCCTTCTTAAGGTGGAGCAGGCCTTTATGAGGAATTTGGTAGGCCTCCCCCAGAGCACCCCGCTCACACCCCTGAGACTAGATCTAGGTTTAGAGTCAATCTCAGAACTGCTAGCTGCTCGACCTCTCCTGTATTGGAGAAGGCTTTGGACAGTACCTGAGCTCGAGTATTATAGAGCTGAATTCAATGCAATTTGGGGGCAGTTGAAGAACAAGAATATTCCCTGGTTAGCCCATATTAAAGCCCTTGTACATCAAATTGGTATGCCCCAATTATGGGAGACCCCGGAGGTGAGCTGCCCGGAAGTGAAGAGAATAGAGCTCTTGGCCTCCTTGAGATATTACAACCTATGTCTGTTGCATAGCTCGACAACTTTGGGCAGATTGTTCACAGAATTTTTGCAGGTAAAACTCGTGTCCAAGAGGGAGGAGTTTTTGGACTTAATACAGGCTCCCCTTGCAAGAAAACTCTATACACAATTAAGACATGGCTGTCTACCTATTGGGGCATTTACTTGTAAATGGGATGGACGAGAGGAGGGAATTTGCCCAGTCTGCAACAATATTAAAGAGGATATCGTTCACGTTTTATTCTTCTGCCCAGCTTATAGTATAATACGGAGATGCTGGTTGGCACCGTTATGCAGAAGTTTTGGTTTAAGGCAATGTGCACAAGCTGCTAGAATTTTAAGATATGACACCTCCCCTTTTATTGTGTTTGCGGTCTCCCGGTTTTTATATGGTATGTGGCGCAGAAGGCTCACTCTAATGAATTGCGATAAATTGTGATTAATTGCGATGTTTGTTACCTCTCTTTTGATAACTTACTGTTTAATAACTTTTTAACCATGTATTTTTAATTATTTATGTATTTTATCTTGTGCATGTACATATTCTATCTGTGCTTTTATGGTCTATGACCGCAATAAAGTTATCAAAACGATAATGTACAGCACAGACAGGCCAGTGAGCAAGTGGCACTTAAGAGCAATATGAGAGCCTAGGGCAGCGATACCCTGAAAAAAAGGCCCATGTTTTATTTACTAACTTGCAGAATCCAGTGGTGGCCAGCACGGATCGGAGTTGTGGGGAGGGGCTGAGGATGTAAGGGGATCAAAAATAAGATGAAAAATTCTACATACCTTCTCTCCTCTGTCTCTCCTCCTCGTCCCTCCACACCGCTGGTACAGGAAGCTCATCCAGGATAACCTAAGCCAATCACAATGCAGCGTTGTGGTTGCTCTGAGCGCCATGGTTCGGCGCTCAGCCAGGGAATGAGAACATGGGCATGCTCTCCACCCAGGCTGTAATGAAGTCTGGGTGGAGAACATGCAAAGTGAGCATGAATGTTAGGCTGGCCCGCCTTAGCGGATGAGCCGCTACTGGCAGAAGAATCCTTCTGAATGTTTGTGATGCACAGGTAGACTATTCACTCCTTGGCTCATACTGCTGATGCGCCACAGTTTGTAAAAACATCCTCTTAGATTAAACTTCAATAGTTTACTAAGCACATTACGTTCATGTTAAGGATTTTGGAACCCTGGGGAAGACATTTTGGGGCCCCTGTATGGAACACATTTCATTTTTTTATCCATTTCCTACTAATTCAAGCTGGTATGACGCTGAACAATACTGAATTATATTTTAAACTTTACAGAGTAACAAAAAACTGTTGAAAAGCGTTTCGGCCCAACAAATATTAAGAGGACACTGGGTAGAGAGAATGAGTCGAAGGTGCATGTAGGCGGAGAAGAAGAGAGATGTAGAGGGAGAAAAAGAATAGACAACGGTTTACTAAAGAGAAAGTTCACTTTGCGGGGATGGGGGGCCTTAAAGGTGATGTCCAGGTAAATTGCCCACTTTGCTTATGTCTTAAAACGTCTCTAAAGCACATGGAAGTTTGCTTCATCCAATGCCTGAAGAGGTCGACCACGCCAAATCTTCTGCTGTGAAGAAAAAAAAACTGCAGTGCACCAAACTGCACTAAGAACGGTCATTGGGCCTTGCAAGGAAAACATTGTAAGCATTTACAAATCGTAGTGTATAGGGGGAGTCACAGAGAGAATAAAACTGCGTGTGCTATACATATGCTAAATAACAACCACCATCTGCACAGAGGAAGCAGTGAGGAGTAGATTCCACTTGGTAAATGGCAGCCTCGGCATCGAGGAGCGCTGAATTCCACTGGTATCCTTTTGCGAGGTGCCATGTTAAGGTATGTTAAGCATTGAAAACGCGAGAAGAGGTCAGCAACGAGGCCTGCTATCAGTTGCACACCTCCATTCTCTGCAATTGGGATTCATAGGAGGAACTCTGCACTGTGAGTATTAGATGGGTCACAATATCGTGGTCGAAAAAGCGCCCTGCAACGTTTCTGCAGGTGTTAACGGATCGCTTCATCAGGCACAGCGCAAAGAACTAGTGGGGCGCTAATGAGGCGCTATAAAACACAATCAATGCAATGATCCCCGGCCAAAGATGCATAAACCCCTACGGGTTTTCCTGCGTATTCTTCTCTGCTGTGTGCTTTTTTTCACCTGTAGAGTGCCTTCAGGAGAGACGAGCCGAGAGTTTACCAAATATGGCACCTGCTCATTAAAGATTAGTTTTCTGATGCTTGAACCGTTTTTCGAATTGCTTTCCAGCTGGATGGCCTTGCTCCCCTTGTGACTTTATCCCCTTTGGACATCACTGGATGCACAAGAATGCTGCCGGGCTGCCCACGGAACTTACGTCGTCGAACCCGCAGCAGGTAACAGGTATTGCAACCTGGGCTGACTGGAGGCCCCACTGCCTGCGTGCTTCCGCTCTGATAGCAAATATGACTAAGGAGAAGCATTGCATTACTCGCAAAGGAGACTCCATAGTGCAGATATTGGCAACCCTCCCCACGCAATATGAACATAGCAGGTTTGCTCCAGGTTTGTTTCATAAAAGGAGTATGCCAACTGGGTGGGTTAACTTATGGGAGATCCAAGGGCAGGCATCGGTGACGGACCTAAGCTGCCCTGCCTGCCTGATGAGCCAAACGGCACCGTGGCCAACCCAATCAGTGCTACCATTTATGTGGTGATTCTCCACCTTAAATGCAATGGACCACCAGTACATGACTTAACTCATGCCATTTTCGGGGCAGAGCATAGAAAGGCAAGCCCCCGTATGCTCAGGCTTACAACCGCCAGAAGGACCAACAGGGCACCAACGTTTATCGAATGAATTTACCTGCACCTTCTTAACTATGAATGCAAGAAGTATTCTGGCGATAGTCAGCATATCTGCTCCAAAACCCAATTTCCCATCACTATTGAAGCCACAGCACACTTTCTGGAATGACCAACTAACGCAACCCACCTGGCTGAAGGGCTGCTGGGTTTATTAGCTTAATTGCAGGAACCCTTTACCCACACATCTTTACAGTATTCTGCTTCATGTCATCATTGCCTACAAGGAGGTCACTATCCGACTACGATCTTTATATGCCTAGTCACACTGCTGACGTCCCCACCCTAGCGTGAGTAGTCCCGTGCCAAACTTCTGCTGATATATACAAGAATGCAAACAAGTGGATGAAAAAGCTTCTGGATGGCGAGAATAGGAGAAGAATAGTATGTACAGAATCCAACCCCAGTCTAACTGCAGACTTTTGATGGATCCTGCGTTGCCGTACTGATGCACACACCCCGACGTGGATTGCTCAGAACCCACATTCTAATACAGATATTGCCGGGATGCAGACAATGTGGAAATGAGAATTGCTTTAATATACTTTGTCAGCCATTGTCCTCAAAACAAGTGTTTCCCACACCTTGAGAACTCTGCCCTCTTTCCAGGACAACCACCCCTACACCATCTAGCTGTACCAGCCATAGGTAAGACAGTCTCTAACTGTAAGAGAGCGTCCTGTGGTACACACAGATTTTGCTGTGAGCACATTCCCGTTAACTGGCCACTAAGTTTGCACCTCACCCATATTATTGATACAACTCTATTGAACCAACATTGTATCATAATCCACTACCAGTGGATACCTGTCTTTTGTGCATCACCAAGTCAGTCCCTTGCTTAGTTTAATGGTAATAAAATCATGCAGTATCTACACACTTTCTTTTCCTTCTTCAACTGTACCATGAAAGGATTTTCAAGCACCAGTCCCACTGTTAAAATGTATTGAAATTTAAAGCAGTATTTGTCAGGGCATGTCCTCCCATTCGACCTCTACAGCTGGGATACCCGACTAAATTTGCTAGCTTGGATACCTGAATTGCTCCCCCTCAGTGGTAATTTGTAGTAAATCTATGAGTTTGTCAACAGCGAGGGCCGTGCTGCATGAAAACTCATGTACCCATAGTTCCCTCTTGTGATGACTCGGCTAGCTGGGCTAACCCATCTGTTCCCATTTGGTTGTGATTTTAGTAATTCATGGCACTGACAACTGCAGGTGCCTATTGCAGGGCTGTGTATATGCGGCCCTGGTTGAACTTAAGCAGTTGGCTTAGAGTGGATTGGTTGTCACGCTGCCTGCCCATGGTGTAATACCTTTGCCCAAACATCTCCTGACAAGATGTGCCAGTGCTGATGGAAGTAAGAGTTATATCCAGCCAGCCTTAAATTTCCTCTCTTTCAGTTATCAGTATATACTGCTTGTTGAAGCATAACAAAAGTGTGCATTTGTGAAGCGCACATGCTCCTATGGGCATTTTGGCGATGAATAAGATGTTTGTTACCCCACTCACTGATACTCATTTTAACAACCTCAGGAAGATGAAAGGTTCAAGAACCCAACGGGTTTGATCCTTTGACCATGAACTTTAAATCACCACCAGACCCAGCAGATAAATTGGTCCAGGTTTTCTTTGCCATTGCCATGACCCCTCCTGTGCCCTTTTGACCTCACCTTTTAACCTACAAGTGGCCATTTGGCTGACACGCCAGGGGGACCTGGCAGTCCTGTTTAGCATTCATATCCTTGCAGCGTAGCAACACTCAATGCTGCTGATGCCTTGGTGCTTGAGCATCCGCTGGTCGAACTAGTTAATTTATTTATTCAATACAGTGTATATGACTAAAACAATGCAAAGGAAATTGAACATTTGAAACATTCTGTAAATGTGAAACATTTTGGACCTGTCCGTCAAAATTAAGTTGGTCGCATTGGTTCTGTTTGATGCACTTGCACTGCTCACACAAATCGATCCAAGTAGGGACAATAAGTGACCCCAATTGAACTAAGACAGACATTTGGTGTGGGTGGGTTGTTCAGATGTTGCCTGGCTGTGGTGGAATTGCCACCCCCACATGCAGCAAATTACTTTACAGATCTGCTCACACTTTCCAGGTTGTATAAATATTAACAATGCGAGTGGTCCAATGACATCAATGTCTGAATCTAAAATCCCCAGTTTATATCAAACGCAGCCCCCATTATTAAGGGTCCTGCAAGGACCCCTCTGCCTCACTGAGTAACCTAGATACTTCTCACTTCGCACACTTTCATGTCACTCAAGAAAAACAACTAGCAACATCTATATGCACTGCAGCTAGGAAAGGATACAATCCATTGCACCCAGCTCTATGAGGCCATCTGCTAACGTTTGGATGGCCAGGACCTTTTTATAGCTTTCTGCAGTTACTCCTGCCTTGAGGGGAACATCTAGTAATGAACTGCTCCTGCAGCTTTGTGAAATACTAAAAACTATGGGCTTAGCTCTGCCATGTTCCTATTGTGGGGACAGAATTGGGCACAATGTCCGCAGGTGTGCACGTGTTGCCTGCTGGGAGTTTAGTGGCCATACATACCATTTCTCTTGTGTTTGAATTATTAAACTATAATGTTGTCCCACTATCATAACAACCATCAACGCAGAGGGTTCCTTGTGTTAACAGACTCGCCAGGGAGGAACAAAGGTTTATGAAATACACTTTTTATTTAAGAAGAGGCTGTATATTCGGACGTTTGTTGAGGGATGTATTAAAGTGAATGTGTTCCTACCATTATCTGGTGTGGGGCATCGTAGCTTCTTTTATTTCAGTAAGTGTAAATAACGCTAGCCCGTTTACTTAGCATCGTTATTGAGGTTCGTTCTCTTGGAAGCCCAGTGTGGTAATGCAGACCCCGGTATCACTGCCCTAGTGCCTGAGCATCCAGCTGGCCGTTTCTTGCCCCTAAGAGTAGGAGAAGCACATCTATACCACATCAAGGCTCCCATTAATATCAAGTGTGCCATGTTCCAGTGCCACTACGGGCCCCAGAATGCAACCTATTGTTCGCATAAAGACTGGTTGTACCAATGTCATTTAGGGCTGTGTGTTTGTTCTTGCGCTTTTAATTTTGTGAGCTTGACCTGTTCAGTTACTTTCCTTTTTGACTTGCTTGATGCCCTCTGAGGGAGCCAGTAATGCCATTAACAGGAAGGACTTCTGTATGTTGGTGGGTCAAGGGTGTGCTTGCCGCTGATGCTGTTAAAATTCCAGTTTTCCAATTACAATAAAACGTTATTTTATGTTATGTTATAATTTTATTTCTATAGCGCATGGCTACTCAGTGAGAGTGTCCCGGCGCTTTATATAGGCAACTCAGTGTGAAAAAACATAACACCATAAAACAGAGACAGATAAGGGAAAGAAAGACATCCTAAAGGTTAAAAAGCCAGGTCTTGAGGCTCTTCCTAAACAGGAGCAGATTAGGAGTACGCCGCAGGCCAGAGGTAAGGTGTTCCACAACTGAGGGGCCCTAAGACCAAAGGAGCGACCCCTGGTGCGGGCCTTCCTCACTCACGGGACCACGGCCAAGAACAGAGATTCTGACCGAAGAGATCGAACCGGGCGATAAAAGACGAGCCTTCGCTGTAAGTTCTTTGCTCCCGAGCCATAAAGTGCTTTGTGAGACAGAGTCAAAGCTTTAAACATAATCCGCTTCCGGATGGGCAGCCAGTGAAGCGACTGCACCAACCCGGATGCTCTAGCTCGCCTATGGAGGCCGAAGATGGCGCGAGCCGCAGAGCTCTGCACAAACTGCAGCCGCTGAACAAGATAGTCCGGAAGCCCTAAATAAAGGACGTTGGCATAGTCCAGTCTGGAGCCTATTAAGGCTTGCACAGTGATCTTTCTATGCTCTTCTGTAAGCAGAGGTAAGAACTTCCGGAGCATCTTCAGAATACCAAAGCAAGTGCCCGTCAATCCAAGAATATGTGATCTCAGCGTAAGGTTATTGTCAAACTTAACTCCCAGATTTTTTGCCACCTGAGATGACTGAGCAGGGGGACACATATCCGTTGGCCACCACGCCAGCCATTCAGGGTCCGAGGCACAGCCAAAGAACAGTACCTCCGATTTGTTGGAATTAGCTTTGAGGCTGTTCCACTGAAACCAGTTAAAGACCATTCCTAGGCACCCCCGAATGCTCTCTCCATCAAAAGCCTGATCTTTCCTACACGTGAAGAGCAATTGAGTGTCATCCGTGTAGGACACGATCTGAGCCCCAAAGGACCCCACCAGTGCCGCCAGAGGGGTCATAAAGAGGTTAAAAAGAGTCGGGCTCAACACAGAACCCTGCGGAACTCCGACTCCCAAAGGCGGCATCTCAGCGGAGCTCGGGGAGGCCCAGACCGTTTGTCGGCGACCCTCAAGGAAAGATGTAAACCATTTGAACACCGTCCCCCTCAGACTGATGTCATAGAGTCTGGCGAGAGGCGCCTCATGGGAAACGGTGTCAAAGGCCGCCGACAGATCAAGCATGACAAGAATGGCCTTGCCTCCTGAGTCCAATGTCTCCCTAATAACCTCTGACACCTCCAGGAGTGCCGTCTCTGTACTTAAATTAGGACTGAATCTGGATTGCGAGGGGTGCAATAGGTCATTCGATTCTAGAAAACTAGAGAGAACGCCGTGCACATGCTTCTCCGTGATCTTAGCCAGCGCCGGGAGGAGGGAGATCGGCCTGTAGTTGGCCAGAACCACGGCGTCTAATCCAGGCTTCTTGAGGAGGGGAATCACCATAGCCCTTTTCCAGGACCGCGGGACCCTCCCCTCACTCAAAGACAAGTTCAGGAGAGGGTTGACCAATGGGTTAACCACAGGCGCGATCCTGGCCAAAAATTTGGCCGGACAGGGGTCTAACGGCGAGCCCGATTTAAGATTGGCCAGAAGTGCACGGGAAGCATCGATGGAAACAAAGGGGAACTCCGCCAACACAGCATCCCGCGTGGACGGTGGAACTAATCCAGCCCCAATGCTAGGAGACCCTTCAGCAGACCTCTCTGTAAAGGAGTCCTGGATCGATTTAATCTTGTCCGTAAAGAACTTGGCAAGATCACAGACCCACGACTCAGATGACACTATTTGAGGCACGTTGGGTCTGGGGGCCGTGAACTCCCTCACCACAGTAAAGATCTCCTTACATGAGTTGGAGGCCGCCTCTATCCTTCTGGCAAGATATTCCTTTTTCACGCGGAGAATGTTGCGATGGTAGGCTTTGACCGCTATCCTGTAGGCAAGTCTGGCCTCCCCGCCATACTGAAAGCGCCACGCCCTCTCAGCCACCTTACACTGGCTTCGAGTGATACGCAGTGCCTCAGTGAACCACGGCGCAGAAACCTGCTTGGCCATGGGTCAGGGTGCCATTACGGGGGCTAAGTCATTCAGCCTCTCCGACAGCCACACCTGCATGGCCTCTACGTCCAGCTCCAAGTCACCAGAGAGGGGGCACGGATGGTCCACAAACACCTCAGGAGTCACTCTGTGCAGTGCCCTCGAGGCAGATCCATACTGTGTAGGGGCGCTACTGGGTAGTTGCTCACTCCCCAATATGGAGAACCTGACCAACCTATGGTCGGACCAAAGCACCGGAAGAAGCTCAATATCCACTAAAGGGACCGACAAAAAAACCTGATCCTGGGTATGTCCCTTGTCGTGTGTGGGGCCCACCAGAAAAGGAACAAGGCCAAGAGGGGCAGTAATGTCAAACAATTTGAGTCCGAATCCTCAACCACATCCAAATGAAAGTTAAAGTCTCCCGCCAGCAAACAATGCTGCGCACACAAAGCCAATCCGGAGATGGCAGCCTGGAGGTCCTCAAAAAAAGAACCCACTGGTCCTGGAGGTCTTTATACCAGCAGCCCTTTCAAGGCTTGATGAGGGGTCAGCCTGATGGTGAAGGCAAGGGACTCGGAACCTGCGATAGTGTCCAAGGGAAGAATGGAGCATGAAGCTATCTTCTTCACTACCACCGCCACTCCACCTCCCCTTCCCTTGGCTCTATCTTGACGAAAGATATTATAATCCGATGGAATAGCCGCCAAGATGTCTGGATTGGACATCTCCCCCAGCCAGGTTTCAGTCAGCAGAAGACATAACGGTTTTTCCCTAACAAGGAGATCGAAGATGTCCAGGGCATGCCTACCTACTGATCTCGTGTTGAGCAAAAAGCATAGATGTTTCACACGGTCCTCACCTAACCGCAGTGAGGCGGCGGGGGCATAAACAGGCGACCAACCACACCCAGGACAGAGCCGTTTACCCCTAAAATGACCGGGGAAGACGGATCGACACGCGCAAGAAGATTTTTGCATGGCCCGGAGGGCCATCGATGAATAGCAGATCATCCTCCCTGCGGAAAGGGAGCCCTGTAAAGCCAGGCCCTCCCGCCACACCACCGCCTCCGGGACGCTGACGGGCGCAGACGGGCTGGACTCTGGCGGTGATCCGGCGTTCCTGCTGCGCGTTACCGCTGCGCGTAGGCATGACTCCCTTTAAGAGGAGGTCGCTAGCCAGGAACGCTAGAGCGTGCACCCCAGTGCCTAAAACCTACCCTCACCCAAAATGGCGGTCGCAGAAACGAAGCTGCCGGTAACACCCACCCACAGGAGCCGGGACCCGCCAAGCACGGTGCAGCAACAATTATAGTGCAGGTAGGTGGAGAGAGCGGATTAAAAACAGGGAAAAGAAAATAATTTTTAATTAAATACAGAATGAGGAAGTTTAAAAACAGCTCTAGAATTCACAACCAAACGCCACAGCTGAGCGCTAAGCAGTGAGGCGCCCAGCGAGGTCTCGTGTCCGCTAGTCTGCAGGACAATAGGTGGCAAGCGTGTTTTACCTAGTGCTTCAGACTGACCTTAGTCATCTCAGCGCTGCGATTGGCAGATGCAACTATATCTGTATGCTTTGCTGTCATTATGGTGCCTTTTTGGGAACTTGGAAAGAGCAGTAATTAGGGGACCATTGTGCACTCTATGTCTATAGGGACCTTTGCGATGTGAGTTTGCAGCCCATATTGGGAATTACTATATACATTTTCAATATCATAATAATGAAAAGGGGGTACATTTAATACCAGTGCTAAGTTGCGGACTGGTGGAGTGCTGTGGACCTACTGACAACTAATTTATCCGTGCTCCATCTGTGTTTCCTACGCACCAGTATCGCACACCTAGTAATACACCCTTGGGTTTAACATAATTGACGCACAAACCGATAGGATCAGCTCCACTTTTATCATAATAATAACTCTGCAGTCCTTTTGCCTGTACACTAAAAGGAGTTTTTACTTAAAATTAACATAAGGGTCTGAAACTAGACGTTCCATATCTCCTGATCACAAGTTACCACAGCAACTGCGAGAAAGATTCATCCCTTCTTGCCACAGCATATTACGTTTTGCTCCATGAGTACAGTGGCAGCATTCCTTCAATAAAGTACATGACGACAAAGTTCGTCCACCCACGGTGGCACAAACAATTAGTTGGCCAAGCAGCAAAGTATCTGATCAACAAAATAATTAAACCACACTCCCCACTCCCCTCTTGCAGCAATATGCCGAAGTGGCATTTAGAGTTTGAGCCCGAACATTCATCTTCCCCAGTTTTAATTCAAGTAAAAGAGAGCCAGCTGCAGTTTGCTTGTGGACTAAATGTAGTTATATGCAAGACTAAAAAAAAGGGAGTTACCACAATGTAAAAACAAAGGGACGGGATACAAAGCTAACAACAACACAAAAGTCCCTATATTCTATAAAAGGGAGGGTCAAAAAAAAAAAACTAGCCCTGGACCCAGTGTCAGTGCTACAGTAAGGATACTGGGATGGAAGTAGTTCTGTGGTGGCTACCAGATGCAATTTACACAAATTTAGCACTCAGATTTGCACAAAAAAGTTTTTTTACCCAGGATACGTATCAGATCCAACACTTATATAAGAAAATTTAAGAACAGTTTATTTGATCCATGGATTGACCAATATACAATAAAATCAGTTTGTTAGGACAACTGCCTGATAATACATCCCGAGTGGGTTACAATCTATTACATACATATAAAAACACTTGTTTTTTTTTTAAAGTTGACGCAGCGTTTCGGTGATCTTTATATGTTCCACCTTTTTTAGGACAAAAAAATAGTTTCATGGATCTAAATACAAAAAGGGTCATATCAGATCTCAAATCATTAACAGTGCCAAATCCACATAAGGTATAATCTCAACATTTTACTCTATGTCATCTCTAAATTTTATCTGGGATGCATCGAGTCCTTATTACTAACCGCAATTTATCATAAAAAATCTCCCAACTATTGCATTCAGAACATACTAAAAAAGGTCACAGGGTACAATAACTTGCGATTACTGACTCACTCTAGGTCTTAAAGTTTGTTAGTTTGGGCTTACTAAAGCTGCTCTGCCAAAATACCGTTTCTACTTGAGTATGTATCATGACCGAATAGTCAGTTAAATCTATCTGCTCAAAAGATTTTTCTTTCAATTAGGCATTATGTTGGAAGAGAATTGTACCTTAATTAAAATCAAAATATTTTCTAACAGTCACCATTCGGAATCGCTTAGTACATACCTACAGTGAAGAAATAAACCTTAAACAAAACAGTATAAACAATGCCCCCTTTCAAGTAGGGAACTTCCCTTGTAATTCATGTAAAAACTGTAATATTATCATTAAAGGCAGTACAGTAACCTATAACGACTGCCAACATAATATCAGAAATGTTATCAACTGCACAACTAGTAACATGATTTATATGATAAAATGCCCATGCAACAAATTTTACATAGGCGAGACTTCAGTAAGAAACTGAATAGATGATGGACCCTTCCTAGAGTAAGCACCTGACTAACTTTCCCCCGTGCGGTATCTTAACCCTTAAGTTTAAACAAGGGGGCTGTGTGCACACTGAATGGCACCCATCATTACCGTGCCTTTTCCCTAGGGAATTTTAAATCAGATCAAACAACCGCAAAGGTGCACCACAAAACATGAAACAGTAGTAATAAGAAGATATTTCTCAGAGATGTTGGAGTTCTTCTTCAAATCTTTTATTTTCAAACAGTAGTCAAACACATACAGCCGACGCGTTTCGTCCCAAACTGGGACTTCTTCAGGGCTGTCGGTAAAAAACATATATACATATAATCAGTATTGTATGTACAGGAATAAATTTACAATTTAAAAACATTTACAAAACCAAAACCTATTAAAAACACTTTACTACCATAGACGTGGAGCCTATGCATATATTTGATGTTAAAGCATTAGCTCACTGCCAATCTTTGTGCCTTTTTCCCCAGTGCACCTCGTTGTGTCATGGTCAGACACATGGGCCTCATGCCATGTGCACAATTCGGTTTCCCATCTCTTGAAATTGTAAGATATATGTGTACTTTCTAATTTTGTACATTTGAATTGTAGTGATGTATATTTCACATGTAAACATTGTTTATACACGTGTACATATCCTTAGGCCATCTTATACTACCCTGCTGTCAGATTGGCAGTGAGCTAATGCTTTAACATCAAATATATGCATAGGCTCCACGTCTATGGTAGTAAAGTGTTTTTAATAGGTTTTGGTTTTGTAAATGTTTTTAAATTGTAAATTTATTCCTGTACATACAATACTGATTATATGTATATATGTTTTTTACCGACAGCCCTGAAGAAGTCCCAGTTTGGGACGAAACGCGTCGGCTGTATGTGTTTGACTACTGTTTGAAAATAAAAGATTTGAAGAAGAACTCCAACATCTCTGAGAAATATCTTCTTATTACTACTGTTTCATGTTTTGTGGTGCACCTTTGCGGTTGTTTGATAGGCGAGACTTCACTCGAAATTCGCATAAGAATTACTGAGCACAAATCTGCAATAAGGACAATGAAAAAAACCGCCCCTCTAGTAGATCATTGGTTGTAGAATAACACCACAATAGGAGTTGAAATGGTGTGATATAGAAGTAATCCAAACCAATACACGAGGAGGTGACATGATGATCAAAAGGAAAAAAAAAAGAGAACAATTTTATAGGTCCTATTTAAATACCTACAAAAAAGGTCTTAACAATAAAGAAGAATGGGAAAGACTGATTTAGAAGTTTGACAGGGAAGAGCTAAGCCCACTGCATCTAGAAATATATAAAAAAAAAAAAAAACAACAACCATGGAAAAAAGGTTCAGTTAAAATGACAAGAATAAGAAACATAGCGGATATGTCAGTCTACCTGTTTATATCTTTAGTACAGCTACCCAACACATGCCGTTTAGGATACTGTGATCATTGGTAAATGTAGGAGGAGAGTGTTATTTGGCCCCAATAGATTACGATATAGTGAATATTGGAAATCTTAAGTAACATAAACGAACAATGTTAACAATGTCGGGCATTGAACAATTGGGCATGTATAGAACTGTGCTAAAATGCCATTTTCTCCACATTAATAAGAACTGTTCAATGTAGATGAGACAGCAAAAATAATAGGATTCATAACAGTAATAACATATATGTTGTGAACGTGTCCCGCCATTCCAATATGGTCGCCATTTCGGCAAGTACCTGAAATCACAGCGACCAGAATCTAAAAAGAAAACATTTTGGTTAAATCATGCCCAAATGATAAAAAATATGAACAATGTATAATTAGTAAGTACTGTTTGTATACATGGCCGGTTAGGAACTTTAAATAAAAATTGGTTTCAGGATAAACTTTTTGAATAGTATTAATCATAAAAATTTTGGAGTCAAGAGAATAAAGCGACACGGCCAACAGAATCTTTATTTACCGTTTCTTTATTTTTCCATATATATATATATATATATATATATATATATATAATCATGAATAAACATGAAATAGAGTTATAATATCAATAGACGAGACTCCACCTACTGTGGTAGTCTTCTATTAGAATAAAAGCCTGCCTCCCGCGACACATAGCAGACGTCACTTCCAGGAAATCCGCAGGAGCAGGGAGGCTGACTTTGTATTGAATGGTGAGTCTGGGGAACAATGCGGCCCCCGGGGGAATGCAGGTCGGCAGACTAGTCTTCCCCCGGGGTGTTTGCGCGAGGACACGGCAGGCGGAAGTTAGGTCAGGCGGTTAGGTCAGGGGTGGGAGGGGTTAGATAGGAGGCTATTTTATGGGGGACAGGAGAGGAACTTCCTTTTCCTGTCCCCGGTGCCTCAGGGAAGAGTCAGGTTTTGGAGCGTAGGCGGAGTGCTTTTGTAGGTAGGCGGAGTGTGATTTAGAGATTGGCTCGTCGTTCTGGTGCCCCAGGACGGCGGTTAGGCTAGTTTCCTATGGCGCAATTAGGTTGGGTGTGATTTAGTGCTTATTTGATTAAATCGGCGCAGGAGCTCCGGGCGGTGAGCGAAGGGGCTGCTAAACGTAACGCATCTCGCGGACGGAGTGCATTTTTTGACGATTTCCACGTGGCTGTCCCTGACGCTGAGGGCTGCATTGCTTGTACTTGGCCGGGCTGGGAGGGCAGATCTCCTCCAGCCCGGTGTCCTGGACCAGGCTTGGGTCGGCATGACCCGCTCGACCAGGTCTGCATCAGCGGGGGTGGCTGCAGTGGTGGCTGCCTGTATGGATGAGCCTTCTGGGTCTCGGGAGGGGGGGCCCAGGAAGGGGGAGGGCCAAGAAGCCGCAGGAGCCCCCCAAGAAAGGGGGGAGGAGGTTGAGTCTCCCTGCCAAGGTAGGGGCAAGGGGGGAAGTGGTCACGGAGGAGGAGGAGGGGGCTGTGGGTGGGGGGACTGAGGGCCCCGAGTTGGCAGTTGAGGAGCACGTGCAGGGCCAGGCTCCACTGGCGTCGCAGGCCAGGCTGTCCAAGAGCTTGAGCCAGTTGGCGGGGTACGGGGAGAGCAGCGACGGCAGTGGGGGGGGGGGGGGGGGAGGACTGATGATTGAGAGGTGGCTGCTGGGGAGGATTTTGCCCTCATGCTGTCCGGGGAGGGAGTCTGGGGGGGGGGGGGGGGGGGGAGGTTAGTTTCACCGTCGTTGAGCAGTCGGTCGACCTGTCGGGGGGCCGGAAGGGGGTGGTGAAGTCCCAGGGTTCCAAGGGCAAGGGCAAGGGCCCCCTGAAGGTGCAGCAGCGCGGCGGGGCAGGGCAGGGGACGGGAGGTGCTGCGGCACCCTTGCCCGGGAAAGGAGGCCTGGGGGGCCAGGGCAGTCGTCTATGTTCGACCGGTGGACCCAGATGACCGAAGAAGAGAGGGGCGAGGGACCAGCGGCGTGTCATTGAGGAGTATGAGAGGGAGTGGCAGCGCTTATGTGCCGCCAGGGAGGAGAAGGCGGGAGGGGTGCCCAAGGGTGATGGGGCCCAGGCACCAGGGCGTGGCAGGGTGTCGGCCAGTGGCCGAGGTAGGGGGGCCCCTGGGGCGCTAGGGCAGTGGGTCTGGGTGGAGAGTGCAGGGACTGCCTTGACGGATCAGAGACCTGGTGGCACCGGGGCCTCCCCGAGCGCATACGGCTCCGGGGGAGGGGGGTCAGGCCGGCAGGGTCAGCTGGCAGAGGCCGGGGTGGGCCGGCGGGGCGCAAGACGGCCTCCAAACGCCGGGACGAAGAAGCAGGGGGGTCCGCGGCAGCCTGCCCTCCACCGAAGGAGCGGGCACCGTCCATGTTGGAGTGTGAATTTACGCCTGGTGTGAAAGGGAAGGGTGCTAAGAGAGTCGTGACTGAAGTGGTGCCGCTGGATGTTCAGGATGAATGGTTGGACTATGAGGATGAGGAGGATGAGTTGGAAGAGGGTGAGTTGCGTGAGCCTGGACGTGGGTGTAAGGCTAGGGGGGCAGCGACCAAGGTTGGTGCTTCCCAAGAGGCACGGGATGGCGCCATTCGGGCCAGCAGAGGGATGTTGAGGTCGGCGGACGCACGGCGACAGGAGCGGGAGGCTCCTGCAACTTTGTCAGGTGAGGGCTCTTGGTGGGACGCCTGGTTGGATGGGGGTGTGGGGGGAGAAAGAGGCCCTGCCGGTCGGTGGGGGTGGGGGATGGGTCTGTGCGGGCAGGAGCCCAAGGTGGTGTGGAGCCTGTGAAGGCCGGTGGGGGCAAGCAGGTCGCGAAGGCCAGCGCGCAGACGGACAAGGTGGAAGACCTGGAAGGGAAGGAGGAGGGTGTGAGTGGGGTGGAGAAGCTGAGAAAGAAGTTGCCGTACATGGGGCTGGTGATGCCCCTGGGGTCACATTTGTCAGAAAAGACTAAAGCAAGGATCTGGAGGCACGAGTATGTGGATGTGTTTAAGCTCTTACACGGGGAGATTCAGGCGAAAGAAGGGTCTAAAGAGGAGGAATGGGAATTGACCAGGCGGCCGAGGGTGCCGGTTACAATGGAGAATTGGACGTCTGCCTTCCTGATTTATGCGAGTATCTATTGTGAGAGGCATGGGGATCGGGCTATTGCTTTGTTCAAATATATGGACGTGATAAGGAAGGCGCAGCTTCATTCTGGGGGTTTTGCTTGGTTGAGCTACGACGAGGAGTTTAGGGCTAGGGTCAGCGTTAACCCTGACAAGCCGTGGGGGGGATGTGGATCAGGAGCTTTGGATTCAGTGGATGTCCTCGACGCAGGCGGCGGCGTCTACCCATACGGCCAGTGGTCTTCCGGTCACGTATCGGTCTTTTCAGCCGCGCCCCGCCCAATCTGGGGCGGGTAACCAGGGAGCTCCAAGTGGACATGGGAGCCAGCCTGTGTGGTCTGGCTCAGCAGGACAACAGTACAAGCCGGTCGCTTTGGGGGCCTGCTGGGGGTTCAATAAAGGTTTCTGCAACCGCCCCTCTTGTAAATTTAAACATGAGTGTTCAAAGTGTGGGGGGCGTCACCCGGTCACGCAGTGCCTCACCTTGGCTACGCCATCAGAGCAGTGGAAATTTGCCAAGGGTAGGGGGCAGCCTGGGCCGAAGGGCCCGTACTCCGGTTAAGGTGGAGGTCATGGGTCCTTGGCTCTCCCGGTACCCTGATAAGGAGGCGGCGTTGCGTTTGTATTGGGGGTTTGTGGAAGGTTTTCGGATTGGTTATCAGGGGCCCAGGGAGAGGCGTTGGGCTGAGAATTTGCGGTCTGCTAAGGAGTTGCCGGGGGTGGTGGCACGTAAGTTGGAGAAGGAGGTTTCGGAGGGCAGGATTGCAGGTCCTTTTTCGGATTGGCCACTATCAGATCTCATTGTATCACATTTGGGGGTGGTGCCCAAGAAGGAGCAGGGGAATACAGGTTGATCCATCACTGGTCTTGGCCGGAAGGTGGGTCGGTGAATGATTTCATTGCTGAGGAGGACTCGAGAGTATTGTACGCTTCAATGGATGATGACATTGGGTTGGTACGGTCCTGCGGGAGGGGGGCGGAGTTGGCCAAGTGTGACATCAAGTCGGCCTTTCGACTTCTTCCTATTCATCCGGCGGATTTTCCTCTATTGGGTATGCAGTTTGATGGGGCCATCTTTGTGAACATGGTGTTGCCGATGGGTTGTGCAATTTCCTGCACGCTCTTCGAGACTTTTAGCTCCTTTTTGCAGTGGGCCTTCGTGGACCGCAGTGGACACCGGCTGGTGTCTCACTATTTGGATGACTTCCTGTTTGTGGGATCTGGACGTTCTGGCGAATGTGGTCGGGCTCTGCAGCAGTTTCAGTTGTTGGCTCAAGACTTTGGGGTGCCGTTGGCACCAGAGAAGACGGAAGGGCCCAGTTGTTGTCTGACATTCCTCTGTATTGAATTGGATTCGGTGAATTGGCAGGCGCGTTTACCGGTGTCGAAGGTGGCTGAGATGCAAGATGCTTTGAGGGGCGCCCTCGCAGTTCAGAAACTGGATTTGAGGTCGGTGCAGCGTTTGCTGGGGTTGATGAACTTTGCTTGCAGAGTGGTGAGGGCTGGGAGGACGTTTTGTAGGCGGCTCGGCATGGCCATGTCGGGCGTGGCCCTCCAACATCACAGGGTCAGGATCACGCTGGGGGTCCGGTCGATCTTACGAGTGTGGCTGGTTTTCCTCGAGGACTTCAATGGCGTGTCTTTGGATTTTGTGCGGGACAGGATGGTGTGGCAGGTTCAACTCTACTCTGACGCGGCGGGGGCGGCTGGTTTCGGAATTTTCTGGGACGGTCGCTGGTGTGTGGAACGGTGGCGAAGTCATTGGCTGCGTCAGGGCAGGAGCATTGCATTCTTGGAGTTCTTTCCCTTGTTGGTGGCATTGCTGGTGTGGGGCCCGGAGTTCAAGAACAGGTCTGTGTTGTTCTCATGTGGACAATATGACGGTGGTGGACTTGGTCAACAATCAGAAAGAGAGGGATCTGAGGGTGCTGCGCTTGCTGCGAAGCTTCATGCTGCTCTGTCTGCGTTACAATGTGCTGTTTCGCGCGCAACATGTGCCTGGCGCAAGTAACGAAATTGCGGATGCGTTCTCGTTCGCAGTGGCTGCGCTTCAGGGAGCTTGCGCCGGGAGCGGAGGCTTGCAAGACCAAGGTGCCGGAGGGTATCTGGGCATGGGGGGGGAGTGAGAGTGGTTGGTCTGGTGGAGAGGTCGTTAGCGGAGTCTACTAGGCGGGCGTACAGATTGGCTTGGAGTGAGTTTGGGAATTTTGTGGGCCTGGGGATGGATGTGGTGAGTTTGCCAAAGGAGGAGTGTGAAAGGAAGGTGGTGCACTTTGTGTTGGATTGCATGGATAGGGGGTTGTCGCAGACAACAATTGCTGGCAAGTTGGTGGGAGTGTCTTTCTACTGCATGGTGTATCTGAGTTTTGATCCGGCTAGTTCGGATCTGCTGAGCCGAATGTTGAAGGGTTGGGGGAGGGTGCGGGCTGAGTTGGGTGGGGGGGGAGTTGCCTAGGGATGCAGTCACGTTTGACTTATTGAAAAAGGTTTTGCAGGAATTGGTTTTTTGTTGCTACGACGGGGGGGAGGTGGCACTTTTTAGCCTATGCATGATCTGGATGTTTTTTGGAGCGTTTCGGGTGTCCGAGCTGCTGGGGGCTCGGGGGCGCTGGGTAGGTTGTTTGCTGATGTGCGTGTGGATGGGTTTAGGTTGGGCATTTTTGTTGGGGCGGTCCAAGACTGACCAGATGGGGAGGGGTAAATGGGTGTGGTTGTCTGAGAGTGGGTGTGAAGGCGTGTGTCCAGTGCGGGAGTGGCTGAGTTTTGGGCAGAAAGTGCGGAGGACGGAAGGGGAAATCTTTGTGCATGCGTCACGGAAGCGTTTGACGTCGGGTCAGGTATTGGCGGTGTTACGGATGGCTTTGAGGAGGCTGATCAGGGATCCGGCTCTGTTTGGCACGCATTCCTTTCGAATTGGGGCGGCTACGGCGGCGGCGGGTTTGGGTTGGTCGTGGGAGGAGATCAGGAGGATTGGTCGCTGGAGGTCACGGTGCTGTGAGCGCTATGTGCGCAAGTGAGGTTGGGGGCGCAATGCTTGGACGGCGGCGCTGCTTGGCGTTTTTTCTGGTCATGCCTTGGTACTAATATCCTTTTCTTCGTGGTTGGGAGTTTTAAAGAAAAGCGAAAATCAGCACAATTGATACTCACATGCTGCAAACCTTTACAAGCATAATTGAAAATTGCATAAAGCCTGCAGCAAACTGAACTCTATGGTAAGATAATAATGAATAACTTTAGAAAAAGAGATGCTAAGGAAACTAAATTACCATTAACCCCTTTTTTTGTTAAAGCATCGTTTATTTTCTTATTTTCCTTTCTCTTATAGAGAGAAGGTTAAGAATGTATGTCACATGATTGTTTTAATCTAAATATAACAACGGTGGCTCTTGCGGATATTAAAAACCGGCACAGAAAGAAAAGAGGTCCTTAACTAAATTAAGGTTCACATATTCGAATAAAAAGTGGCTCTGTAATAAATCACTAACATTGAATAAGGTGCCTTTCACTTTCTAGGCCTATCTAAAAGCCAGAATTACTGATGACGTTGGAGGGTCATTCCCCCACAAATAAGAGGTAGGTGGTCATAGTTACCTTGCAAACAAAAAGGGAATTAGAAATAGACGCTCCCTCAAGAACCTATAGTATGAAATCTATACTAAATAGACTGTTAGAATTATTTTTTTATTTTTATTTTTTGATTTTAATTAAGATACAATTCTCTTTCAACATAATGCCTAATTGAAAGAAAAATCTTTTGAACGGATAGATTTAACTGACTATTCGGTCATGATACATACTCAAGTAGAAACGGTATTATGGCAGAGCGGCTTTAGTAAGCCCAAACTAACAAGAAACTTTAAGACCTAGAGTGAGTCAGTAATGGCAAGTTATTGTACACTCTGGCCTTTTTTAGTATGTTCTGAATGCAATAGTTGGGAGATATATTTTATGATAAATTGCTGTTGGTAATAAAGACTCAATGCATCCCAGATAAGATTTAGAGATGACAGAGTAAAATGTTGAGATTATAACTTATGTGGATTTGGCACTGTTACGATTCGAGATCGGATATGACCCTTTTTGTATTTAGATCGATGAAACTATTTTTTTGTCCTGAAAAAGGTGGAACATATAAAGATCACCGAAACGGCACGTTGACTTAAAAAAAAAAATGTGTTTTAATATGCATGAATAGATTGTAACCCACGCGGGGAGGTATTATCAGGCAGCTGTCCTAACAAACTGATTTTATTGTATATTGATCAATCCATGGATCAAATAGACTCTTTTAAAATGTTCTTATACAAGTGTTGGAGCTGATATATATCCTGTGTGAAAAACTTTTTTGTGCAAATCTGGGTGCTAAATTTGTGTATATTACATCTGGTAGCCACCACAGAACTACTGTCATCCCAGTATCCTTACTGTAGCACTGACACTGGGTCCAGGGATAGGTTTTTTTGACCCTCCTTTTTTATAGAATATAGGGATTTTTGTGGTGTTGGTATACACAAGACAACACAGAAGGAATAGTTAAAAAAACAAAATAAAAGAACATACCAAAACGCTATTTACACGTTCGGCCAAAAGTAGCAACAGTGCCACCAAGTGGCCATAGCACCATGTGGCATCATTGCAGAGTAAACTCTGTTCAAGGCGACCCCTATCACCCTATGTCGGAACCAGACTGTTCAGAACCAGTGCTTTAAATGGGCCGGTACTATCCGGTATGGAGTACCGGCACTTTTTAATTTTGAGTGGGAGTGTACCAGCATTTTTCCAAGAGAAATGTAATACTTTTAATTGGAGAGTACTGGCACTTCTCAGAAACAAGCAGGTACTCTGGTACAGAGTACCTACACTTCTATTTTTCCATTTCAAGCACTGTTCAGAACCACCCCAGCCCCCGCGTCCAGTACACCGTCAACCCGAAATATAATATGGAAGCAGCAAAAGGCCGGGCAATCCTCGGCCATGCACACATTGCCAGGCAGTCAACCCTCGCTGAACAAAATTCTCTTAGAGCGGAGCAAAAACAGAATGCAAGGGGATCCACCTTGCCATTTGCATGCCTCTGCTCTTTTGAGCCATATTCTCAGCTGATGATGGGATCTAATGTGAGCTGATCACACGTCAACCACCCACCCTGGCATTGTATGATTTCCCCAGTCACAAGCACTAAGAGTAGCTCCATTACTTGATCAATGAGGCTGAGGGCCAGGGAGGGCCTCCCAAACCGGCTTTCTACTTTCGGGATGGACTCTAGTGGGACGGCCGAACCGCGCACACCGGGATGCAACACCTGAGGGTATGTGTGACCTGGCAGCCATATCAAGATTTTCTAGATGTGTTTTATATGTTGAATTCACATTACATGGTACAGAGGTGGAAGCAGTCCTATAATGCATCCTGATTCCGATGTGTGAGGCGGTCTCATCCAGAAGGGACTTTCTCAGCAAGCCTAACCCCTGGCCCGGAGCACAGTTACAGTGCCGAGCCGCTCACAATATTCCCCCATAAAACACCAGCGTAATACAAAACCAACGCACAGGGCAAGACCGGCTCCACACGGCCACCTCCTGGCCAGGGACACTGTTTGGGGTGTGTAGACGAACTAACCATGTATGGGCACCTTTTGGAACCTTCCTAGGGGTAGGAGAGGTGACTTAGGGGAGGGAGTAACAGAGCTGAGCACAGCTATATTCTTTGATTCAATGTAGATACAATTGATGAATACCTGCCACCCAGGCCACACTTATAACTTTGGGGGCTTGGAATAGTATGAATGTGCATTCTGGCAGAGGCGAGACGGTTAATAGTTGTATTGGTATTGTCATCGACAGTGGTGGAAGAGGTAATGGGTGGTTCAAGCTGCAGTAACCTGCTCACAAGGGCCTTCACACTTGCAGATTAAGCCCTGGAAGTGCTAGGATTCATAGATTTCATGCAGCTTTTAGGAACCTTTCTAGGGATGAGGAAGGGGGTGTCTCCGTGACCGCGCACCGGCCGGAAACAAAGGGGGCATGCCAGCATCTGGTCCCTGAAGCCTTTGCCACTTGGGACCAATCTCACAGTGCCCCCCCCCCCCCCCGCTGCTGTACGGGGAGGCCATAAAAGGCAGGCCAGCCTCACCTGCTGCTGTGTGCCCAGTTACCCCTTTACCCATCGGCCCGTCGCCTTTGCCCCTGAAATCCGATAAGCAACCCGCCTGGAAGCACTGGCATAGCTTTCAGATAGAACAGTAGCTGGGGTTATGGGAATACCTGTCAGCACGCTGTGGAAAGGCCCCAACGGAGGAGCACCTTGGCGAGGATATCGCTTGTTGTAAATGGGCAAGGGACATTGTCCGGTGTGCATCGGGCTCTGAATGAGGGCAGAGGCACTACAGCTGGGGTGCTGTCAGACATCGTGACACCCTTAAAATGTTGGTGGTGGAGGGCCTGCCGTGCTTTGCTCTTACGCTTCCCCACCCGCCGCCAGTCAAAACAGTGTCATGACATGCGGCCACACTCTGCTGTGTAGTCCTTTGTTGGCACATTGTCCAGCCTGAGACCCGGGCGGACAGACAACCCCATGCCCAGGTTAGATAATGGACTCACTTACTGCATAGACCTGATGCCCAAAGTGCCTCACACCGGCGAATAGACCCCTGACCACTGTACCTCCGAACTGGCAACAAGACGGCATGGTCAGGGGGGACAATGAGGAAGGCCAGTGAATGGGGGCTGGTATAAATACCTCGCCTGACCCACTGGGTGCCGGAAGCAACGAGGCCCTGTTAGATTTTGGGGGACATCCCGGGGGTCCCAGAGACTGGAACGTGGGTATGTTCTGAATGCAGCACAAAGGTGGCTGCCTTTTTAGATACATGCCCTGCGCGCACTGTGAGCAGCCTCAATACCATCGGGTCGAGTATATATAAATTGCACAAGAAATGTTCCAACACTGTGCAGCACAATCTTAAACCGAGGTCACACAACTAAAGGCACTGTCATGAGCCACACTGCCTGAAGGGTCTGGAATTGTTAGAAGAGCACTTGGTGCTGACAGTCACTCACAGAGCTGGACTCTGCTTGCTGTGGGGGATGATAATCATTCCCGGCCCGTCCGTGGCACCTACAGAGATGATGTGTGAAGACATAATAAAGAATGACACAAGAAGGAGTCAAATAAATAATATAAATATGTAATATAAAGCACACTCTTGTTTGACAAGCACAGCACACTCACTGCCAATGCGCTTGCTGCTTAAATGCAGCTCCTCCAAGAGCACACCACATGGGTGGTTCAGGGGCTCTATGGTTCATAATAAGAGTTGTGGTCTAAAGACCAGGACCAGACCTGCTAACCTTAAAACTGGTGACATGTTCTAGCCCTGGCATGGGTTCACAGTCCTCTGTTTTGGGACAAAATCGCGTAATCTCTATGCCTAAAAAAAAAAATCTAACTTTGCGTAACGTAATCTGGTGCTCATATAAAGTGCTTTGATAACCTTGGGCAGAGTTCATGCTATGCTATGCAACTGTATCGGATCCTTTCTCTCCGGAAGAAACCAGAGGATAAGCCTCCCCCCCCCCCCCCACCCCCTCGTTCCTCTCCGAACCCACAGAGATCAACTGCGGAGTACCCTAGAGATAATTGCCCAGCCCCACGCTCTTCAACATCTACATGCCCCCCCCCCCCCTGCCTCCATCGTCAGACAGCATGGGCTCAGCATAATATAATACGCCGATGACACTCAGCTCATCCTCTCCCTCAAAAAGAACCCCAAAGACACCAGTCTCTGCTGCCAGGAAGGAATGAAGTAGGTTGCGGCCTGGATTAAGGATAGCTGCCTGAAGCTCAACACAGAGAAGACGGAGGTCCTCATCCTAGGACCCTCCACCTCTGCCTGGGACGACACCAGGTGGCTCTCCGCCCTCGGAATGCTCGGAACCTCAGCATCATCCTGGATGCCTTCCTCAGAATGACCCGCCAGATCAACGCCATCGCCTCCACCAGATTCAACTGCCTTGGCATCCTCCTAAAGACCATCAAATGGATACACCCCGAACACATAGACAGTCACCCACGCACTCATAACCAGCAGACTGGATTACGGCAACACCTTCTACGCCGGAACCAACCATACTCTTCTAAACAAGCTCCAAACCATCCAGAATGCCGCAGCCAGAATCGTCCTCGGAACCCCATAGCACAAACACATGACCCAACACCAACGAGTACCCCACTGGCTCCCCATCGAGAAGAGTGTAACTTTCAAGCTTCTCAGCCATGCCTACAAGTCCCTCCACAACATCGGACCCAAATACCTCTGATCCTACAACCTCGCCCTGGGGCAGAGAAACCTCACATCCGCATAAGTAGAGCAGGTGGAAGGGCCTTCGCCTACATCACAGCCAAGACCTGGAACGAGCTCCCAGTTATCAGACGCTCTCCGACCCTGCACAACTTTAGGAAGAACCTCAAGACCTTGCTCTTCAACTGAGCTGGAGCTGCCCCCGTGCCTTGAGACCCTCACGGTCGAGTAGCACGCTTTCTAAACCCCTGACTGATGCTATATAAAAATTAAACATATATTCTATTGTGAATGTGAGGCAAAATGCTGCACTCATAGCCACACAATTCCAGTGGCTTTGAATTTAACCAACTAAAGTATACAAAATATGGGTTGGATGGAATGCATGCATTATTCTTAGCCACTGATTACTTGGGCTGCATCCCAGTCCATCGTTATATTGCACACCATGACACCTGAGAATGGTCCCACCCACGTGCAAATCAATCTTGGCCCTGCTCCAATAGGAAAAGTCCATTCCAAACTGCTAGGTCAGGTCCTCCCTGAACTCGAACACAAATAACCCAAGGCCAGTTTAGCCCTTGTTAGGGCTCACCAGCCTGGTTTAGCTTGGGTCTAGTGACTCAGTGTGCTTCGGACCGACGCCTGGGCTTACCTTTTCAACTTAGGGCAACACACTAAAGTATAGTATGTTTTTGTTGCCCTGAACTTAAAAAAGGGATAGTAAATGTGAGAAGTTGGCCTGGTATATGCTGTCCACTAATTAAGTGGGCACCTTGCACCAGTCCAAATGACCCTTATGATGTAGGAGGTCAAAGATAGCCTTTAGAAAGCTATCCTAGAGGTAGCTATGGAGAGCAGCCTTCAGGCTTAATCTTGAAGGAATGTAAAGCAGCTTGTTTTACCAGAATATCACCTTTAGTATCAACTAAATGAAAGGAGAACCACACAGTAGTTATAAAAATTTATTTATTTATCTAACACTCTCTACTATCCTCTACACCAGGATAGAACATAAAGCACACAATACTTTATCAAAGAAACAGTTGCAAGTAGCACAATACACAGTCAATCAATCAATCAATCATTGCATTTATATAGCGCACTACTTACCCAGAGGGTCTCAAGGCGCTGGGGGGGGGGGGGGGGGGGGGGTTCTGCTACTGCTCGAACAACCAGGTCTTGAGTTGCTTCCTGAAGGCGAGGTGGTCCTGGGTCAGGCGGAGGTGGGTGGGGAGGGAGTTCCATGTCTTGGCGGCGAGGTAGGAGAAGGACCGTCCCCCTGTGGTGGCTCTACGGATGCGGGGGATGGCGGCGAGGGCGTGGCTGGTCGATCGAAGCTGGCGTTTGGGAGCGTAGAAGTTGAGGCGGCTGTTGAGGTATCCTGGGCCTTGGCTGTGTAGGGCTTTGTGTGCGTGGGTGAGGAGACGGAAGGTGATTCTCTTGTTGACCGGGAGCCAATGCAGATCTCTCAGGTGTACGGAGATGTGGCTGCGACGGGGGATGTCCAGGATGAGTCGTGCTGAGGCGTTCTGGATCTGCTGGAGTCTCTTCTGGAGTTTGGCGGTGGTTCCGGCGTAGAGGGTGTTGCCGTAGTCCAGACGGCTGGTGACGAGGGCCTGGGTGACCGTCTTCCTGGTCTCGGTGGGGATCCACCGGAAGATCTTACGTAGCATGCGCAGGATGTTGAAGCACGACGAGGAGACGGCGTTGACTTGTCTGGTCATGGAGAGGGAGGAGTCCAGGATGAAGCCCAGGTTGCGTGCGTGGTCTGTTGGTTTGGGTGCGCTGCCTAGGGCGGGGGGCCACCAGGAGTCGTCCCAAGCGGCGGGTGAGGATCCCAGGATGAGGACTTCCGTCCTATCTGAGTTCAGTTTCAGGCGGCTGTTCTTCATCCATTCGGCTACCTCTTTCATCCCTTCATGAAGGTTGGCTCTGGCGGTGGCGGGGTCGTTGGTGAGGGAGAGGATCAGCTGGGTGTCGTCAGCGTAGGAGATGATGTTGAGGGTGTGCTGGCGTGCGATGTCTGCAAGGGGGCTCATGTAGATGTTGAAGAGGGTTGGACTGAGCGAGGAGCCTTGAGGGACGCCGCAGATGACTTCGGTGGCTTCAGATCTGAACGGAGGGAGTCGGACTCTCTGTGTCCTTCCGGCGAGGAAGGAGATGATCCACTCCAGTGCCTTCTCCTGGACTCCGACGTTGCTGAGGCGTTGTACTAGGGTACGATGGCAGACAGTGTCGAAGGCCGCGGAGAGGTCAAGGAGGATGAGGGCCGCTGTTTCTCCGTTGTCGAGCAGCGCTCGGATGTCATCGGTGACTGCGATCAGGGCGGTCTCGGTGCTGTGGTTGGTCCGGAATCCAGACTGCGAGGGGTCGAGGGATCCGTTCGTCTTGAGGAAGGCGGCCAGCTGCTTGTTGACGGTCTTCTCGATGACTTTAGCAGGAAACGGGAGCAGCGAGATGGGGGCGGTAGTTTTTGAGGTCGGTGGGGTCAGCCGATGGCTTCTTGAGTAGAGCGCTGAGTTCGGCGTGCTTCCAGCTCTCCGGGAAGGTAGCGGTGTCGAAGGAGGTGTTGATGATATCCCGCAGGTGGGGTGCGATGATAGCGTCGGCCTTGTTGAAGACGTGGTGAGGGCAGGGGTCGGTCGGAGATCCGGAGTGGATGGAGTTCATCGTGCGGACGGTGTCTTCGGTGCTGATCGGAGTCCAGGCGCGGAGGGTGGTGGTGGGGGGCGGTGGTTCGGTCGTGGTGTTCGTCGGTTGAGTGCTGAAGTTGTTGTGTTGTGTTGAGCTCCAGGATGAGACAAGACCAGTGTCTAGAATGCACAGAATCGCCGAGACCCCAAGGAACCACCCAAGGTAAGTAGAAAGGGATCCCATGGAGGCCGGGTGCAGTGTGCTAACACAACTGCGGTCTCCGTACAATTCTATGGGGAAGTCGCGGTTACAGTTTTAAAGTTTAAGGACCCTTCTAGGTGGACTTCGAGGAAACCCTTTGGAACTTAAGATGTTGGCAAGCCCCCCACCCGTGGATACCACAGTACCAAAGTTACCTATCCCAGGTGAGCCGGGTGCATAGGTCTGGTTTGGTGTCAGAAGCTGCTGTTTTCAATGGAGGGTTGCAAAGAAGAGCTGCTGCCGGGAGGGAAGAAAGTGTCAATTGGAATCAAATGGTGGATTTCTGATAGAATGAACCTGAAAGCATAGGGGACAGGGTCTGGGTCACTTCAGGGTGACCAGGGGCGCAGTAAACGAATGCTCACAGGTGCCGGGTGCTTCAGGTGCGACGAAGGGATGCTTGACCCTGCAGCCACGAGGACCAGTAGACGTCGACGACCAGGAGCCAGATGCTAGATGTCCCACAAAGAATGTTGAGTTCTGAGGGGGTCTGTGTCCACCTAGAGTATCAACAAGCCTTGGCAAAAGCAACCCACGTAGGAAGACCAAGCAGGTTATGGTGTGTTCCAGCAAGGTCCAGGGGACTCACCAAGCAATGGGGAGTCAGGACACAGCTGAAGCAACCAGGAAAGCCCAACAGAAGTCAAGATGACCCTCAGGAGGACCCACAGGCCGAATGACCAGGAGTCATGAGGGGACCTCGAGCAAGATCACAAAGTACCAGCCCACGGAGCACTCTGTGTGAGGAGGCCAGAGTTCTTTGCTTGAAATACTGCTCAGGGTGAGGACTACATAGTGTCCAATACACAAGCTCAGGAATGGCAAACAAGCATGTGCATTTGCAAAAGAATGTGGTGCACAGTGGTTCGGGTTATACGGTCCCCACGAGGGATACTGGCCTCAAACTTGGTGAGCAGACAGCTCAACCTCAAGGAACTTCGGAACCCACCTCCTGTGTTGCTGGAGCCTTCAGGGTCCGCAGGAGCTCAGGATCAGCAGACCAGTCGGTTGTGTTATGGTGCCTGCGAATGCAGGGGAGTGACTCCTTCACCCTAAGGGATATTCTTCAGTTGTCCTTAGTGCACCACAGGTCCTGCACGGAGACTGTATGGAGCAAGGGCACAGACAAAGCTTTGGAGGGAGATGAAGTCGGGCCCAGTCGAAGTCCAGCGAAATTCAGAGTAACCAGACGGTCAAAGAGCAATGGTTTCTCCTTGTAGAATCTTGTCCACGTAAAATCTAAAGTCTTACAGCCAGGTAAGCCCTTATGTACCCACTGGAGAGGGTTGGCCAGATTCGGGCGACCCTCCTAGGGGAGGGTCAGGACAGAGGTGAAGTTATTCCCATGTCCGTTGTCCAATTTTGTGCCAGAGCAGGAGCCAATGGCTCCCAGGACTGGTTTGAGCTGGACTATGCACAGGGGCACCAAATGTGCCCCAGGTGCAGACTTTTAGGCACTTTGGAAGTGCACCCACCCAGCCCCAATACACTAAATCCTGTCTGGGATGTGGTCACACCTCCCTGTGACAGGTTGCCCATTGTGCTGCCTTCCTCTGCTCAAGCTTGGCTCAGCAACAGGAGGGCAGAAATGTGTCTCTGGTCTGCAGCATCCATTTTGTTCAGACCGGGTCGAGAAGGCTGGCACCGGATAGAATAGTGACCCCACGAGACTCTTCAGAAGGGTGGAATCATACCTCCCACATCGATTACCAGTGTGGAAGTATGATTCCAAGTTGTTTGATACCAACCACAACATACTTTGTTTCAGCTGCTTTCGAGATTGCATTTACAGCGAGGTTCTAATGCACCTCTACATATATGTTTGGCTGGGTCACAGACAATCCGGGAGAATAGTCTCCGAAAGCTGCAGAGGGGCCCTGCTCATGCAGGGGCAACCTCATGTAAAACCCAGCACCCTACCTTCAGGATTGTTAAGGCCTGCTATAGGGGTGACTTATAGGTTTTAAGTATAGTGACCTATAGATATAGTGAACCTATATCTAAAGTCAGTGGTGCAAGCACCATCTTACACAGGTTGCAGTAGCAGACCTATAGTACCATTTTGTGTGGCCTCTCATGGGTGTCATAATACATGCTTCAGCCCATGGGAGGCCTCTGGGGTACCTATGCCCTGGGTACATGGGAACCATATACTAGGGACATACAAGGGTACCCCGGTATCTAATCTGGAGTATACCAAAGTACATGGTATAACATTTAAGGAGACAGCAGATAGACTGGGGTCCTGATTAGCAGGATCCCAGTCAGACTAGTCAAAACCGTGTAACATCATGCAAAAAGTGGGGGTAAACATAAAAAGCAGATCCTACTTTCCTACAGTAAAGGCCAGCAGTACACATTAACTAATAAAATCCTGTTATTCCTAGCTTTCTAACCTCTACTCAAACATACATTAAACAGGATTTGATGTATCTACCCACGTACAAGATATCCTGCATTTCCCATTCAACCAATCATCCTCTACTCAAGAACACCTGCCCAAAATGGAAAACTTAGTTCCCTATCAGAAGACAAATTAAACCGAGAAAAAAGGAAATCAAGTCTTTCACGAAAGGCAGTTCTAAAGAAGATAACCTGGAGTTAGCCATTATTTAGAATCCTACATGGTTTAAATACATATGGAACCCCTTTTCAAAAGCACTTTGATGCACAACTAATGGATACTGACTGAAAACGTTAACAGTAGCCTAGAACAATTGAATTCTTTGGAACAATCTTGATGGGAATGGTGTGATACCAAACAAAATGATAGTCTTTTGCTCTTTATCTATTCTCTCTCTCACTGAAAGTAGACTAGAGAAGGAAAGAGTCCAAGTACTAACTACATTTTTCAAAAGCAAGCAATACCACAAACCCTCCTGTGAGCAATTTTGAAAAGTGGAGGATACCAGTTAAAAAAAATAGTGACTTTTATTCACTAAGAGGTTTCATGTGTAAGGAAATTTTTGGTGGTATGGGGGGGGGGGGGAATACTCTTTGTATTGAGACTTCTCTCTGGCACTAAAAAATGTTTGTGTTCAGGAAGAAACTGGTTTCCCTCCCGCTACTAGAATTGAAATCCTTTGTAAAAAAACTTAAGGGGTAAGATCAGTTTTAATAGAGATATTGAGTTTTGTAATACTAAAAGAGAGATTAAAGATAATAGCAAGGACAACTGCCCAAAACATCCCCAGAAATATTTAACTCGGAACTTAGATCATGGAACAAGACACTGGTTCTCCTTATTTAGATTACATCTCCTATCTCTAAATGATTTAATAGCACATTGGTCCCAGAATTTGAAAAATTGAAAAAAAAAATGTAATTTTTGTGAACTGAGCATCCAGAACCTGGGTCATGTTTTGTTAGTTTGTTCGGCACTTGCTTTTCATAGTCGTCGCTGGCTTAGGCCGATGTTTTTACAGAATGGTGTTAAGGATGTAGCTTCAGCTCGCAACTTTCTGTTTAGTCCCAAAAATGAAGCAATCTTTGTAAAATTGTTCAACTTTAAGGAATTTATGTACATATTTTAATTGTATATTTTTCAAATGGGATATTATTTGAGCCGTAATCGTAATATCCTCCCTTAATTACAAATGTATTTTGCATTGTTCTGTCTGCCATTTTAAAGGCCTTTGCTAATTTAATTTTTAACCTTAATTGTAAATTTGCACATGATCCGGTTGCGTTATGTTATTTGCACATTTCAGGATATGCCCTGTTCTATCATTGTTGGTCGCTAATTCCAAACTTTGCTCCATGAAATTGCTTGGTTTTTCTGGTTGCTTTTGAATTGTTATTTTTACAATTTAAAATATGCCCTGTTTCCTCATTGTTGGCTGCTAAAATCCAGATTTTACTCCTTGAAATTGCTATATGTTGAAAAAAACTTATTCGGACTGCCTTGTCATTACTGCGTTGTCACATGGTTTTATTGCAATTTATGTATTAATTAATATGTATCCTTTTAAGTGGACATCAGAGTTCCAAAACTTTAATGAACTGAATTGAAAAGTGCAGAAGTGGAGGAGTAAATTTTCCAAATTTTCATTCATGTTAAACTGCATTCAGATTAAACGAAATCACATTAGTTCCTGCTGATATGGACATCTCTTCTCTTCTGCCAATGTGTTTTATCCTTGAGGCACACAACCTGGACAGATTTGGTTAGTGCTATACTCTTTTACAAGCATTAAAATTATAGATCAAACCACGAATGTCCATGAGTGACTGCTAACATGTGGCAGAGGGAAATCAATTTAAAGGCCTCCGAATACTGCATTAGCTAAACCAAAATTAAAAAGGTACGCAAAGGGGAGCAAGATTCAAATAATTTTTTTATATGCCACAACTCCTATACAAAAACAACTATCAAATGGCATACATTTAATATGCACAACAGTAACTGGACTATACCAGAAGAGGTGCGATATTGGGTGCAGCAACAGTAAACACAGATTCAAGTAATTTTGTTAAGCTAAGTATCATGACACCTATGATTAGAAAAAAGATTTGATTACACAAAATTCTATCCTTTCGGTACAGTTGTGCAAGTGAGGCAAAGCATCAATAGAACAATGAGAAAATACATGAGAACATCCATTGTAACTTGTGATCTTCTGGACAGTGAAAATAATTCATGGTGTATTGAAGCTTATTACACAGCTCAATTAGAGGGTCCCAGACACACAGCACTATCGGTCTGAAAAAACAGAGATCAGCAAGTACTCATCTTTAGTTTACTATAGTTTCTGAAGCACTCAAGAGTCAAACGTTGAGGTTGCTGAATGAGATGGCATGTGTTAGATTTGGTGGTCTCCAGTTGGCACAGGTAGGTACTTGTGACAAATAGGGACCCTTGCGACTAGTCAGGGTAAGGGGGTACACTCCTTAAATGACCCCTGCTCACCCCCATGGTAGATTGGCACAAGCAGACAGGCTTATCTCAGAGGCAGTTTGAAAAGCATTTGTGAACACATACTGTAATCAAGTAACACTACAGATGGACACCACACAGGTTTTATATCAAAAATAAGTATTCTTTATATAGACTTATCATAAGACCACAAACAACAAAAATCCACAATACTATACTTAAGATGGTAGTTTTAGCTTAGTTCACTTTAGTTCTTAAAATGCGACACTGAGTCAATGTACCTTAAGATGCGACACGCAGGGTAATGAAAGTGTTGCAACAATAGAAATGCGGCAGAGATCCGGTGCAAAGAAATAAAGATGAAGCTTTTTCCTTGATGCAACATGTTTCCCGGTGAGGCGGCAGAGTCTGCGGTGAAGTCCATCCCCTCCCCAGCGATGCGAGATGCTTGACACGATGTGAGCCGCGACAGGCCCTGCGACACGCTTCCTAGTTATGCGGTAGCATCTGCGGCGACATCGATACTCTTCTCTGGTGATGAGCCGCGACAGGCCCTGCAACACGCTTCTCGGAGATGCGGCGGCGTCTGATGCAACATCGATCCTCTACTCCTGTGACACGCTTCTCGGTGATACGGCGGTGTCGGCGGCGACGTCAATCTCCTCCGACGATGATGCGAGGCGATTTGTGCTGCGAAGCGGCAGCAGCAGTTCTGCGACACGCTTCTCAATCTGGAGTCCCACTTCCAGCTCCTTGTGACACGCAAGTCCCCAAAAAGTCCAACCCAACTGTAGGCACTTCAGGAGATCTCTTGAGGAGCTGGTGGGTTAAGTCTCTTGGCCCTGAGACTTCAGCAGGAGGTAAGCTCTGTTCCAAGCCCTTGGAGATCGTTACACAAGTTGATGAAAGTAGACACAAAGTTCCTCTCTCCTTCCTTTGGCAGTCAGGCAACCACTGCAGGTCAATCCCACAAGCAGCACTTCAGCTTAGGGATATTTTCTCCTCAGTTTCTTCAGGTTCCTCTCCTCAGCAAAGGTATCTTCTTGTAGTCCAAAAGCGATCTAATTTCTTGGGACCAGGGTCCCAATATTTATACCCCAAAATCCTTGCCCTCTGAGGGCAGAGGGGACTTTGCCTAGCCCAAACCAGTTCTGGAGCACTCTTTACATGACTCCTACTTTCCTTTCACAGTGCAGGGCAGAAACATCAGAGGCCCACAGGAGGTGGAGCCAGCAATGTGGAGGAAAGGCACGGCCCTGGAGCACTCGGTTGACATGACTCCTCCTCTCCTTTCACAGTGCAGGGCAGAGACATCACACGCACCACAGGGGGTGGCACCAGCATTGTGTAAGGCAGGCACAGCCCTATTCAGGTCCCAGGTGCAACTCCTCCCACCCATCTACATGCAGATCTCTCTATTCACCACTGGGCTGACTCATTCTGTCTCCTGGAGTCCCCAGCTCTGTCACTCAAACTCCAAACAAGGAATGCACAACCTAGCAGAGACAGGCTTGGGTAGTTAGACAAGAAAATAACTACTTTCTACAAGTTGTATTTTCAAACACAGAATATTAAAACCAACTTCACTAAAAGATGTATTTTAATCATTCTGAGTTCAGGCATACTAAAAACTCGAAAACGAAAACAAAAAGGCCTGTAATTCACTATTAGGCCATGCCACACACACCAGGGTATGTCCTACCTTATACTTACAATGCACCCTGCCCTTGGGCCTACCATAGGGGTGTCTAATATGAAGAAAAGGGAAGGTTTAGGGACTGGCAAGCGGGTGCACTTGCCCAGTCAGCATGGCAGTACCAGACTGCACACAGGCTCTGCAATGGCTGGCCTTAGACACTTTTACAGGCTGCTTCTGTGGGTGGCACAACCAGTGCTGCAAGCCCACTAGCTGCATTTGGATTTACAAGCCATGGGCACACTCAGTGCACTGTACTAAGGTCTGACAAGTAAACCAAACAAGCCAATCATGGAATCACTAATCTATACATCAATTTACTATAGGGAGAGCATATGCACTTTAGCACTGATCAGCAGTGGTAAAGTGCCCAGAGTCATAAAACCAACATAAACAGGTCAGACAAAATACAGGAGGAAGGCTAAAAGTTTAGGGATGACCCTGCAAAAGGGCCAAGTCCAACAGCATGAATATGCAAAGAAGGAAGATTGGAGAGCTGACATCTTCATGGCAAGGAAGTGTTTAAGGAATCAACGGGGCTTACATTTTGCAGGTTCCTGTTAGCACTCCCTTCAGTTATTCTCGAGCTGCTGAAATGTATATTTCATGAATACATGAACTTTCTGACTTTCTCCTCACACATTCTCCTACGCATTATAGATATTCATATACCTATATGAACCCCCCTCCCTAAAGGACATTGAGGTAAGAAATTAATGGCAAATCAGAAAGTACACTGCCCCCTTCCCCCCTCATGGACACACCAGATTTCTATAACTTTGCATGAATTCTTTATGTCAAGAACACGTTCTGCTAACTTCTCCCCTTAATGACAATAGTCAGAGAGCCCTTGTATTGAAATGCTCGATCATCAGGACTATTAATCTCAACTGTCCCTCATTGACTCATTAAAATACATTCTTTAAAATAACACTTCACTGCTAATGCTGTTTTGGATTTATTGATGGCAAGCTGGTTAGATCATTTGTGCCTTAAGCCTGGACTCACTTCCAGTGATCACTGTAAGGGCCCGTTTGATTTTATTAAGTTTGCAAATAACGTAACTTAGTTCATAAATTTTCCTTGAATTACCTCTTCGTGTATCTTGGGTGCTACTTTACTGTGGACTTTAACCCTATAAAATAATAACACGTATTGTCAAAGCCAATAGACCTGGCATAAATGAACTAAATCATGGAAACGGAGGCATGCACAAACGTACACAGACTATTTGTGCAGTGCCACTGCATAACCGGCTGCATGTATCGCAACCATATGGGAATAAAACAGAAGTAACCGACTTAAAAGGTACATAGAATCTGCAGACATTTCTGCATGTCTGTTCACAGAACGTAGCACAATAAAGACGAAATACTGGCTTTGGCAATGCTTGTTTATCTTAGTGAAACGACGCAAAGGCAACAAATAGAACCAGAATGGGTTCTTTGCATGCTGTGCCATAGAGCCCAAGAAATACCTCAACGATGAGGCCCAAATGGCTGAGACTGGCCAGAGGTGGTTGTTGTTCCCAACCACACTAGCTTAGCAGGTCAGGTGGGACTCTTCTTATTAGAGCTGGACCAAGAAGCATTTACATATGGTTGATCTCTGTGTGCAGTGAGCAAAGAAATAATGGACTAGAATGAAGCCCAATACAATTTCTATTGTCAGAGATTAATACAAGCATTGAACTCCTACCGTTTCTTGATTTTCTCAGTAGTTACAGTAGTGGTCACAGCTGTACTCCCTACTAAGTATGGGCGAATTTAGCAAATTCGCGGTTCCGCGAATTCATGTGAAAGCGTACTTGTGGTCCGCAAAATCCTCGAACTTGTGAATTATTTTATTTTTGCGTGTTCGTGGGATTTTTTCAGCGCAGCTACCGCGAAGTTACCCATGCGGTCGTACATGGGCGCGGCTATCTTGTTTTCAGTGTTCGTGTTGCGTATTTCCGTTTCCGGGTGCTAGTTGCATGCTCACGTTGTGCATTTCCTACGTGCGGGGTTCAATTGCGTTTTCGCGTCCGTTTTTGCATGCTCGCGGGGGAAATATCGCGCGAACTTACCCACGTGGTCGCAATGAGCGCGGCCATCTTGTTTTTCATTCATTGCTATGGTTCTGGGCATGCTTTTTCAATCTTTGTAATCCTTTGTTTGTTTGAACTTTTTTAAAATCTTTTTTACTCATTATCTATCACTCTATATTTGTGCGTCGATATATTGTTTTTTTTGACTTTGTTACTTTAAAACTACTTTTTTTTTTTTTTTTAACTCTTTTCCCTATTCTTTCCTATTTTATTTTCCTTTAACTGTCCAGGACCATGGCAAAGGGAGCGGGCAAAAACCTGAAGGGGAAGGGTCCCGCACCCCGTAGCCGGCTCCCTTGCGGGCACTTAAGGGGGAGGCTGTAAATCCCAGGGAGATCTTAAGCGCAGTGGAGGTGGCCGCACTGGTCTGCTTCATGCAGCGCCACCTCCCCAAGACCGTCGCGGCAGGCCCGGTACCGGGTACGGCCTCCGGGAGCATCGCCAGCTATGGGGTAAGGTGTGCCGGGCCATGTATCGGGAGTCTGGGGTCCGGCGCACCTACAACCAGGTGACGCACCGGTGGTCGGACATACTGGACCAGGAACATGACCTTTTTGGCGTGGAGCTCCCTGGGCTTGGTGAGTACTAGTAGCTATTTAATCACTACTTTGTTGTCTTCTGCTCTGTGTTATGATATTGCAAATATATATTTTTTCCGAAAAGCAAGAATTCTGGTGATTACATTGCAGGTAAAAAAATTTCAAAAGCTTGGGTGATTGCAGGTGCTCGCCTGCTCACTGGCCTTGCTACTATGCTTACTTGTTTTCAATTTTGTGCTCATTTGGCCTGAGTGATTATGTATGAGTGTACGTTACAGAACTGCGTAATGCTAGAGACTCAAGTCCAGTCCTTCCCTTGTACTCCTGCCACTAAGAAGAGATAGTGGTGGTGGATTGATAGTTTGAGTATATTAGGACTGGTCATTTAGTAGGAAACTTTAGTGGTCTGCAATCATGGCGGACTTTGTCTGTCACTTCGCGTGCTGCGGAGTGTTTCCTGCCAGCCCTCGTATAACATTTTTGTAGTTGGATTAGTGAGTTACATAACTTTCAAGTAGACGGTCCGCGAATCCAGCAATACTAATATCCTAGTAGACCACATCAGATAGACAACAATTGCACTAAATTTATTGACCTATTTCCCCGAAATAATTGGTTATTGGTGTTTTGAAATGTTTGATTCGGTTGACAACAATCATCCATGTTTGTGTCTTTCTTTCATGTACATCAGCTCCTCCCAGGGGCAAGAAGACAGAGGAGGTAGCAGTGCCGACAGAGCAGGAAGGCCAGGATTGGTCTGCCGAGGGCTCCTCTGCTGGCCCCAGTAAGTTTTCCTGTTAATATTAATAATTATACTTCCATAACTTTTATAGCACCTATTAAAGAAAGAAAAACACACAATTAGATACCACTTGGTGCTACAAAACGTGAAGGGGAAACTCTGCCAAATTTTCACCAGAACAGAAAGCTGCTACCATCAAACAAAGGATAAAGAAAACAAAAGTAAGTACCTGACATTAACTACTAGACTTAGCACTACAAGCTACAAATAATAAATTAAACAATAAACTAATCATTTTCCTTCATTTTTACCATTTATTTCAGATATACCACAATTAAAGACAAAAAGGCCAACATTTACAAACCTATCAACTGTAAAACCAAAGTATACAAACTGAAATAACAGACAACTTATAAAACGAAACTTAGAAAGAAAACGTCCAAATAAAAAGGAATCCAATAATTGTAAACAAAACATATACAATATATGATTTTACTTTTACCAACAGAGCCATCAACAAAAGAAACAGAGAAGAAAAGCATCAAAAAACAGAGCACAGCCCTCCAAACAGCTGAAAAACTGGTAAATATACTGTGAAAATGTGATAAATATAATGATAAACGTAAAACAAATCTAAATTTCTCTATGTAACATTTATTTACCGTAGAAAGAAACTAGAACAATGACAGAAGAAGCTAAAGTTGTAACTTCACAGAAAGGCGAAATGCTTTTTTATATAGGCTATACCTATACCCAAGAAAAACAACATCAAATGAAAGTGTTTTGGAAATGCAGAAAATATTACAGTAATAAATGTTATGGTCGTGCTATAACTCAGGAAACAACTAACTAACACAACAGAAAATAACCACCCTAGGGAATCTGAGGCAAGATGGCGTCTGCTGGTCAGACGCGAGTGTGAGAGCTCCCACTGCGGCTGGGAGAGCGAACTGGATTTTGGCTGTGAAACCTCCACGTTTCATCTTTAAGAAAGCGGCGGCGGCGATTTAAAACGGTCAAAACACACAGTTTCGAGGGAAAGCTTTCTGGATTGACGGCACCGGAGCCGGAGCTCGGGCTGAGCTGGAGCTGGAGCTTGAGCTGAGGCATAGGAGGAGCCAGGTGTGGGCTGAGCTGAGCCGAGGCCGCGGGCGGAGTCGTGGAGCCACGGAGATACGGAGCGGCAGAGTATTGCAGTAATGCAGTAATGGAACAATTGACTAAAATGGACTAAAAGGAAATCGGATATTGACGAGCTAAATTTGAGCGGCGTTTGGTGAAGTTTACAGGCTATACCCGAGGGATTATTGGATACACCGACCTCTGCCCTCTTCCTGTGCTACCTGGACTCGTGGCTAATTGAAGGGGGGCTGGAGTTGAGCCTTGCCGACTTAAGCTGGTGTGTGCCTGGACGTTTGTGCATCGTGTAGCAGCATATACAGCGTAAGAGACATTTACCAGGTACTAGGTGCATTTCCCATATTTTTATCTATTTGTTCAAAGCAATTAGCTATATAGACTGCCTTTAAGAAGAAATAGATAGACTCCACGTGATAAAGGTAAAGAGTTAAACACGGCTCCACCATGGCACCAAAAACTGCACGTGGCGGGAAAACCAGAGCGACTGGAGAGATGCAGATTGGTACACGTGCAGCACTAGCAGCTAAAGGCAAGCAGGACCCAAGTAATGTTATAGAGGCTGATGGATTCCAAGCTGGGACTCCAAAGATCACGCAAATGTTTCAACTTAGGGGCAAAACGACAACATCAAAAATAACGACCGTAGCATCGGCCTCTGCAATTCCTGCTGTTGAGTCACTAGCCCCCTCTGAGAATGATATTTTTGCTAATTTAGAAACAAAAGAGGCCACATCTGATACAGAAAATAAGACCAATTCTCAAAAGGAGAGCACCGAGGGTATAGAATTCAAAGACAATATTGAGAATATTGAGAATGTGGTAGATACTACCCTGACGGAGGCATTATCAGATTTGGTAGTCTCCCCTAAGTCCATACAAGCTGCTTCCAACCATACTACCATTCTAATATCTACCCCCACACCGACTTCTACCACAGTAAATAAAGCTGACTCTGGAGAGGGGGATCTTATTGGTAGCAAGGATAGTGAATATTATTCATTATCTGAACATTCAGAGCACTCCTACGCCTCAGAGGAGATAGAGGAAGAGGAAGAGGAGGAGGAAGAAGAGGAGGGAGACCTGGAGGACGATGGCCAAAACACTGGGAAATGATCTCTCGACCTTACTGCCGTCGAGCAAGGGAACGTGAATTGGGCAGACCTGACCGCTGGCAACAAGGTTAATGATAATGGTGGTCATCCTGGATCTACGGAAATTCCTGAATGGGCATTAATCGAGAACAATCCCAATGCTGATCAACCAGGTGGGGCGGTGTATAATATGGGCGCAACGGCACAGGAGGCATTGGATGTAGTATTGAAGGCCATTTCTGATCAACGTGTAGAGGCTAAAGCGGATCATCAAAAAACTCATAATGCCTGCAAAAAGCTACAGAATACTGTCTGCCGTCTAGCAAAATCCTGTAATGACTTTACGGACAGAATGATTGAAGCAGAAGGACGCATCTCTGCACTTGAAGATCAAATGGTTCAAAACCAAAGTGATATTAAGGAAATCAAGGCTCAAAAGTCCGATGTTAACTCAAAGCTGACTGACCTAGAAAATAGGCTACGGCGTAATAATTTACGCATTTTGGGTGTGCCCGAGGGCCGTGAAGGCCAAGATGTGCGTCAGTTTGTTATAGATTTATTTAATGATTCATTTCCTGAAGTTAAGGAATGGCAATGGGCGCAAGAAATCCAACGGGCTCACCGTTTTCCATTTCGGTCACAACCAGCACGAGCGAACCAAGGCGCTCGATATCCACGGGCTATTTTAATTTCCTTAAATAACTTCTTGGCTAGACAGCTACTTTACGATCTCGCACGACCAGACAAAAAGAGATCAGGTTTGGGGGTGGAATTTGTCGTCCGCCCGGATTATTGTCATGCTACTGTTGAGAACCGGTGGCGACTTCGCCAATTAATTCCTGCATTTCAAGCGAAAGAGGTGCAAGTGTACCTTTTGCAACCTGCTACTTTGAAAACGATTTATAAAAGGGCAAAATCGATTCTTTACGACTGAAGTTTCAGCCAAAGAATATCTGAACTCATTACCCTGAGATGACATAGACCTGATTACTATGTGATTATTTTATTCCATATTTTGGAATCTCAAGGTTTTCTGTTTCTATTTTCGATAAGGATCTCCACAGCCACTGGAGGTACTCTCACACACATCAAGGGGCAATAGGCCCTACTGCCTCATTGTTGGGGGAGGGTCACTGGGGTGGGGGAGGGGGTGCTTCGGGGAGTGTTGGGGGGGGGGGAGGGACGGTGCACGGTGGTGGGGGGTAAAAAAGGGGGAAAACTTAGTTCAAGACCGACAAGATGCGAGGGATATTGAGATGAAAGGCTCTGGTCTTAAGGGATGGCTATTATTTACTGTTTTAAGTAAAAAAAATGTCTGGTACAAATTTTCGAATATGTTCCTTTAATGTCTGTGGGTTGAATAATGTGGTAAAACGTAGGAAAGTGATGCACGAAATACGTTTGATACAACCAGACATTATTTGTCTCCAGGAGACACACATATCATGGGGAAATCGTAAAGTGTTGAACGAATTGGGGTATACTGTTCTAGTTGTATCACAACAGTCTACTATGAACCGGGGTGTTGCTATTTTGGGGCGCCAATCAGTTATTGCAACTACAAGAGTTAAAGCTGATAATATGGGCCGCTGGGCAATTTGTGAATGTGTGATAGGGAATACTCCTGTGACAATATGTACTGTATACGGCTCAAATAGTGACGACTCTGCTATACTCGAATTTCTGAATGTTGAATTAGCACTCTGGCGCACCCCCGTGTTGGTAATGGGAGATTTCAACATCCATGGGCATATAAATACTTGGGATCCAACCTTTAAAGACTATAGGGGTCGAAATCCGAAGGTATTTAGGGGGCTAAGACAACTATTGCTCCAACATGGTTTGGTAGACTGCTGGCCACTTTCAAATCCACTAGACCCTGGTTATACTTTTTTTTCTTCCCCACATAAAAAATTTGTTCGGCTCGATTATATTTTTTCAACACGAGACTTGATAGTAGGTGCTCGGATGTCCTTAATGCCACGTATCTTATCAGACCACGCACCCGTAGTGTTGGATATGTTAATATCTAGCTTACCTCGCATGCAAAGACCTTTCACATTGAATAAGAAACATTTGGTAGAAACGCTGTATGTCTCTCAAATGTTAGAATGGTCCCAACAGTTTTTCGATATTAATAGAGGATCCTCTACTAGTGCAATGGTATGGGACTGCTTTAAAGCGGGGCTGCGTGGTGAGACATGCAGCTATGGCTGGGCAATGCAACGTAAGGAAAAGGAAGTAATGAAACAGCTACTGCAAGACCTGGCCACGCAGAATGTGATTTGATAGGTGATATAAGGAGAGGCCAGGACTGCTGCAATACTCAAGATAAGGTGGCGAAATGCAAGGCGAAAATTACGGGGGTCTGGAGCCAGAAAATTGCATCTCAGTACAAATTGTATAAGGCCGAAAGGTAGGAGTATGGTGAGATGGTGGGGAGGTGTCTTGCTCAAAGAATGCTACAACGACAGACGATCCAATATATATCCTCTATTGAAAATAGACTTGGTTTGAGGATAGAGACACCTGAAGGCATCATGAGAGTTTTCCAAGAATTCTATACCGAGCTTTACACTCAAGACAATGCCTCCCCAGAGTTAATAGAGCAGTTTGTTAACAGTTGCTATATGGGACATGCTGTGGAGGATACTCAAAGAGAGGAATTGTAAGCTCCAATCACGATGCTAGAACTTGAGACAGCCATTAAAAGTTTAGCTTTGGGCAAAGCTTCGGGCCCTGATAAACTGCCATTAGAGTTATATCTTAAACTGTTTCCAATCATTAAAAATGACATGCTAGAGACATTTATAGCTGCCCAGTCAGGACATCCACCGCCATCATGGGACGACGCTACTATAGCGGTCTTTAAGAAAAAAGATAAGCCCTCATATCTGCCTGGTTCATATCGGCCTATATCGCTTATTAATGTTGATGTCAAAGTCTATTCTAAAATTCTTGCGAACCGGCTGATCTGTGTGGCCCCTGGAGTGGTTTCTAATCAACAGCATGGATTCCTACCTGGGCGGGATACAACTAATCACGTTCGTAGAGTCATTACAGCCCTGGACTACGCCGAGACGACGCATAAGAATATAGGTTTAGTATTTTTAGACGCAGAAAAGGCGTTTGATCGCGTCTCATGGCCGTATTTATGGGCTGTCATGACTAAAGTGGGGTTTGGACCTCGTTATCTGCAGGCCATCCAGGTTATGTATAGGCATCCAAGGGCACAGATTTCTATGTCAGGCCAGCTTTCAGGGTATGTAAATATTAGTCGTGGTACACGTCAGGGTTGTCCCTGTTCACCACTCTTATTCGCTATATACATTGACCCACAGCTACAGGCGTTAACTACATCACCGCATATACCATCTATGATGCCTCCGGGGGGCAGCATGCGTGTGCTAGCGTATGCAGATGACATTGCAGTTGTAACATCAGACCCGGAAGCTGCAGTTCCCGAGATTGAAGCTATAACTAAAGAGTTTGGTCGGGTAGCAGGGTATAAACTCAATATCTTAAAAACACAAATTGTATGCACGCCAGGATTATGCCCTAATGATAGCCGAGCGACCCCAGAAGCCAAGTACCTTGGTATTAAAATCAGACTATCCCTTCATGATCTGGTTATGGTCAATTGGACCGATATTATACGATCAATAAAACAACAACTAGAGAAACTCGAATGTTTACATTTATCTATGGTGGGACGACGCAATGTGCTTAAAATGTCCATACTTCCTAAAGTACTGTATTTCTTTAGGTCAGTTCCACTTGAGGTACCACCCCTAGAAGTGCGGAAACTTCAAGCAACGGTTGAAAGATTCATATGGGGATGGAAATCCCCACGTCGGGCATCTAAATTCATGACACTTCCTATGTTGAGGGGAGGTTGGGGCGTTCCAAACTTTGTATTATATTATTTGTCTTGTGTGCTACAGAATATTAAGTTTGCTGTAAATGGAATTGACCCACCTCAATTTGAGGACCCTGATATTTTTTATTTATTGCTTGGCCCACAAGCACGACAGATGCTTCTTCGTTTTTACGAACCTAGCTACTACGAGAGAACCAAATTTAAGTTGGTGTTCACTGCTTTAAGGGTTGGCGTATGATTAGCAAAATTATGCAGTTGCGTCGCATTAACTATCATACTCCTTGCGACTCCCCGGAACTGCTACCATCTATATTTTGGGACTATAGAATGCAAATTTGGGGTGAAAAAGGCTTAAAATCGGTTGGTTCGTTGTTTAAAGACTGTGTAATGTCATCTTTTCAAGAGCTTAAAGACACCTATGCAATCCAACAGAACGATTTTTTTTAAGTATTTACAGTTACGAGACTATTTTCAAACATTTAAATTCAATACCTATCCTGCCTAACGGGCTATTGACAATACTTAATAAACCGACACGGATCGGTATTATATATAACTATTTACTCGAATTACATCAGGATGACCTTGTGCTGCAGGAGTCCAAATGGTTGACGAGGCTAGCTACTAGCTCTGTACCCTTACAAGATTCTATTAATACCGCGGCTGATATTATTCTATCGGCGAATTTACATTCTCAGCACTACAAAACTGTATTTAATCTTTACCATACTCCTGCAAAAATGGCAAAGTGGGGCAACAGTTATAATGGGAAATGTTTTAGATGCCAAACTAACATGGCTGACATTGTTCATATATTTGCTGATTGTAGTGCGCTAAATCCATTTTTCGCATCCATTGTACAATTTCTCTCAAATGTGTTAAAAGCTGATGTCATAATCTCCAGGGAAATGATTATCTTTGGTTTATCTAGTGACCTGGATGTGTTCTTATCATATCGCAAGTATAGATATTTGCTATTCATGGTGATGGCAGTGGCTCGCCTTTGCTTTGCCTCAATGTGGTTGAAACCGGAAGCTCCAGCTTATGAGATGTGGAGAGCAAAATTTTACAATGTGTTCTACTTGGAATACAACCTATATTGTACTAAGTCAATTAAGAAAAAGCAAAGGGGGATCAAGGTTTGGCAGGCGATGATTGATCATATGGGGGTTGAGGAATGATGTTTGTATAAATTGAGACCAATGAAGGTTTACACTGTAGCGCAATACCAATATTGTTTTGTATTTGGTAATACTCACTTATTGTACTGTTTTTATTTATTTAAATAGTCTCTATTGTTTCCCTCTGTCTTTTGGAAGTGTATAACTGCATAACTGTATTATGAATATGAAAAGATATCGGTTTTGAACTGAACCAATAAAAAAATCTTTAAAAAAAAAGAAAATAACCACCCTCCCAACGTGACAGAAATAGAAATTAGACAAATACTCGACTCGCTAAAAGAAGCAAGCACTAACACAGACCGCCCATCTACAACTATTCTTAAAGACCATCTAAGAACTCTCCCCCAACATGCAGCAAGCCAACTCCCTTCTATAGATTCTCTAAAAAGGACAATAGCTAGGCAAACAAAACACAACTACAGCTACACCACCTGCCCCAAAAACGTTTGCGCAAGTCCAAATTCCCCCTGAACTAACAATAACGAGCCTTTCATCATATATGACAATGCATCTAAAGAAAAAAGAATTATAATGTTTGCTACAGCAGACAATATGGTGAAATTACACTAATGGGAAACATGGATGATGGACGGCACATTCTCAGTATGCCCAAAACAATTCTACCAATTATACACCATTCATGGACACTATCAAAACTGCAATATCCCCTTTATTTATGCCCTACTACCCAACAAACAGCAAACAAACTATACTGAGGTACTAAATAAAATAAGACCTAACAAATAATTACTTCCCCCAAAAAAATATCATTGACTTTGAGAAAGCAATGATAAATACATTTCTAAAGACCTACCCTCACACAGCAATCCAAGGTTGCTACTACCACTTTAACAAATGTATATGGAAACATATACAAAAATCTGCCCTAAGCACCCAATACTGCACTGACAGTACTTTAGCCTACCAGGTAAAAAAATGAATTGCACCAGCCTACGTTCCAATTACAGACGTAGCTGAACATTACAACCAATTAATAGACAGCCCCTATTATAAAAAAATTAAACAAAACTAAGCACTCTTAGATTATTTCAAAGATACATGGGTAGGGAGACTACAACGATCTGGACACAGAAGGCAACCAAAATTCCAAATCCCCTGGTGGAGCGTCTACCTAAGTACACTAAATAAACAAGCTAAAAGCAACAACGCTGTCGAAGGATGGCACAATGCTTTCCAAGCAGGTACAGGCAGAGGTTCCCTAACCCTACATAACCTCCTTCAATCATTACAAAAGGAGCAAAGCTACCAAGAACTCCGAATGGAGCAATCTATAACACAAATAGGCCCTAAACTAACTAAAGAAACGAAGAAAATGTACAACACCTTACAAAGCCAAGTAACCTATACCCAACTACCAGAGACCTACCATACCTATCTACCATAGCTAAAACAATTCTTTAAACATAACTCACATACCTACACTATTCAAATAGTAAACATAAAATATACATATTAAACATGTTAGAAACTGTAACAAAATTATTCAAATATATTTATTTTATTTATTTAAATATATCTAAATAATGTCCTTACAATTTCTAACATATACCATAAAATTACATAATAAATAACATGACAATCCCACCCAAAAAAAATGAAAAATACTTACTCACTTTGTTGCTGAAGAGAAACCTTTGTAACAAAATAAATCATTCCTTAGAAGTAATCCACCCAAACAATCCAAACGAGATTATCCAAAAATAACACGAAATCCCAAAAAGTTGTTCAACACAATCCACTCGAAAACCCTTAAAAACCCGAAAATAGTTCACAAAAAAACAGAAAAAACGCTCCATGGAAATGTAATATAAATTAAAAAAAACATCCATAACGATTCTTCTCCATAATAGATTCAACGGTAAACCATTAAAAACCCGAAAATAGTGTAAAAGATAAAAAAACGCTCCTGGAAAAACCAAAAATGTTAGAAAGTGTGCCTCTAATATATTGAAAAATAATAGAGACCCTTCTCATGAAATAAACGCAATCTTCTCCCAAAAACGACATCCACATGAAGTACCTGTAAAATAGAAGAAAAAAAAAACATACCCACCCGCACACAATGCACCCCAACATACAATTTAAAACATTATTAAACATAATACAAAATATTAAGTTACATTTCTAACCCTATTCCTACCTCATCAACATACTAACCCAAAACTAGTAAACCGGAACCAAAACGATAACCGTAACTACCGCCTAAAACACACACATCCTACAACTACCAAACAATAGAAAACCTACACACATTCCACAAACACTCAAACTAAACATATAACTTAAAGTACTTAAAATTAAACTTACCCTACCACACGCGAAGCAGCCTCCAACCGCGAGCTCTTCCAAGTCGAAATGACCCAAAATAACATGACGCGGTTACAAAATAGTCCCAAACATATAGTGCCATTTATATTTACATTAAATAACATTCTAAAAGTATTTTACACATGTTACAATATACATTATGTAACTATTGTATTTTTTTAATTAAACAAAAATGTAACATTGTTATAAAAACTATTCCAATGTACTATGTTATTTTCAATGACTGTACATTAAATAAACATTTACCTTATTAAAAATTACTTACATGACGGTATGAATATACAATACTGTTATTAATATTACTTACTGTTTGTATAAACCAATATTTTACCTAAAAACATTAGCAATGTATCTGTAAAAATTATCAATATTTATATATTAATAATAATCATTTATTAAAAAAACACAAATGTAAATATTATATTAATGTTAACAAAACCTACCTTTCTGTATTAATGTTCATAAATGTGTACTACAACAAATGTTTAAAACTACCACCGTGTTAAAAAATTATAACAATAGTTGTTGTATATGACGTCAAATAAATCTTTATTTTTACATTAAAAACTGAAATAAAAAAATTTACACTTAATAAATATTACTTTACTTAAAAATAATTGTAATAAATTATGTTTGCAATAATAATTTTGAGACAAATGTACAACTGTGATGAAAATGTAAATATTTGTAATTTATTTCATGAAAATAAATGTGCAGATAACATTTAAAAATGTCAATAAAATTATTTTCTGATTTCTTATTTTAATCACTACTTTTTGAAAATAATAAAATATTTAACATGATGTGACTGATTAATTTATTTTTAATTACTAAATTATGATAATTAATTCATATTGTTATAATAATTTTACCATACAACATGAATTTAACATAGTATAATTATATATACTCTCACAAAATACGCAAAATTCATATATTATAATTTACTATTCCCACTCCATCAACTATATATTCTGCCAAAATGCTGAACAGTCAACCCAAATACTTTATCATTCCCACTCCACCAAGTATACACTCAGAGAAGGTGCTAAACCCTTTACCCAAATAAATTACTATTCCCACTCCGCCAAGTACAAACTCAGGGAAGTTGCTGGACACCAAACCCATATAATTTACTATTCCAACTCCACCATGTATAACCTCAGGGAAGGTGCTGGACAGTCAAACAATATAATTTACTATTCCCACTCCACCAAGTACAAAGTCAGGGAAGGTGCTGGACACCAAACCAATATAATTTACTATTCCAACTCCACCATGTATAACCTCAGGGAAGGTGCTGGACACAAAACCTATATAATTTACTATTCCCTCTCCACCAAGTACAAACTCAGGGAAGGTGCTGGAAACAAAACCCATATAATTTACTATTCCAACTCCACCAAGTACAAATTGAGGGAAAGTGCAGGACAATCAACCTATATAATTTACTATTCCCACTAAACCAAGTACAAAGTCAGGGAAGGTGCTGGACACAATACCTATATAATTTACTATTCCCACTAAACCAAGTACAAAGTCAGGGAAGGTGCTGGATACCAAACCCATATAATTTACTAATCCCACTCCACCAAGTAGAAAGTCAGGGAAGGTGCTGTATACCAAAACCATATAAATTTACTATTCCCACTCCACTAAGTACTAACTCAGGGAATGTACTGTACACAAAACCAATATAATTTTATTTTTAATTGTAACATGTTTTAAATAAAATTTTCAAATTCTTAAAACCCTCCGCACCCTATACCCATAAAAACCCACATCCCACTCCTGATTTTTATTAGAAATTTTAAAAACAAATACAAATTTAATTTTTTATAATTGAAACAAAATGACATTTTTCAAAATCTAATTTTTAAAACAATCCCCACCCTATACCCATAAAAACCCACATCCCACTCCTAAATGTTAATATAAATTTTTAATATTTTTTAAAACAACATTTTTTACATTTATAAAATTAAATTCATGAATACAAATTTTAACAAAACTACCCACCCTATTCCCATAAAAACACACATCTCATTCCTAAATTTATGTATACATTTTTAAAAATATAATTTTTTTAAAAATAAATTACAAATTGAAATTTTTAAAACAATCCCCACCCTATTCCCCTAAAAACCCACATCCCACTCCTAAATTTTATTACAAAATTCTCAAAAAAATTCTAAAAATTAACTATTTTTAAAAAAAATAGTTTTACTAAACAAATTTGTAAAACACCCCAACCATTTCCCTAAAAACCCACATCCCGTTCCTAAATTTATGTATACATTTTTAAAATTATAAAGATTTTTTTTTTAATTCAAATAAAAATGTAAAAAATTCACATTTTTAAAACTCTCCACCCTATTCCCCTAGAAACTCACATCCCGCTCCTAAATTGCATTATACATTTATTTAAATATTTAAAAAAGAAAATAAATTATAAAAAAAAATCATTCAAAATTCAAATCTTTAACACCCCCCACCCTATTCCCCTAAAAACCCACATCCCGCTCCTAAATTTTATTATAAATATTTTTGAAATAAATAATTTTTGAAAATTATTTATTAAAAATTATATATATTTATAACTAAAGTAACATTTAACAATCTAAAATCCAAATCTAAATATTCTTACACTCTATATTTATAATTTCGATATTCTAACTTTCTATATTTTTACATTCGATGTTCTAACACTATTTTTACATTCGATATTTTGACACTATTTTTCTTTCGATATTAATTATTTAGAATCATAAACCATATTTTACACACTCGAAATTAACAACTCGATATTACTACCTTCGATATTTTTTTCACTATAAAAATTGATATTACTTACCTCGATATTATTGCAGAGTCGATATTCCTGACTCAATATTATGTCCACTCGATAAAAAAACTCGGTATTTAGACTGCATACAATTTTTTTTCAACTGTCATTCATGTGTGGCCTATCGGTGTTCACTCAATCAATAAAAACAATGCACATAAAGTTATCCCTTATATTATTATTATTATTATTATTATATAAAATTTGTAACGCGCGCAGTTACCCAGGGGCATCCCGGCGCTGTGAACACAGACACGAAAGGCTCTTACTCAATCCTACACCGGAAACAAGTGTGTTTTAAGTAGTTTCCTAAAGTGCAGGATATTGGGCTCAGCGCGGATCTTAAGGGGCAAGGAGTTCCAGTGTGACGCTACTTGCACCGAGAAGCGTCGGCCCCCAGAGCGAGCTCTTTTTACTCTTGTGGTCTGCATCAGATGTCTTTGATCCGAGCGCAATGGGCGTGTGGGCTTGTAGGGGCGTGCCATAGAAGACAGAATATATATTGCTTATATAAGCAAATATTCTGTGAAGGGATAGATTATCATATTATTTATCTTCTTCATTTTCCTTTTGTAGTAGTTAGGGGCAGGGCAGGGTGAAATTTAATTAATTGAGCAGTAGCCCTTGTAACAGAGTATGGCCAGTGCCACCCGTAATAGAAAAGTAAGAGCTTGACTACCTGCATGTACTGGACTGGTAACAGTAACGCAAGTCTGCGTCGTCATGGCTTGCGTCTGTTTTTCTTGGGTACAAGCTGACTGCGCTGGCATTATGCCGGCTTCAACAAGTTTACGTACTAATTTTGCTAAACAAGAGAGAGAAGAAGCTTGTTGCACTGTCCGAGTATAATGTAGTGAGTCCATATAGTGCTAATAGAATTCCTGAAACTCCCACTAATGTTAGAGCAGAGGCCGACAAAGTGGGAGGTTAGACAGATAGATGCCACAAATGTTATGTACTGTGCTTGCAAGTTGCTAGTGCTACTGTGACAACTTTCTGTTGAATTATTTTGTGTTAATCTTAAAGAGTATTGGTTACAGTATGTTTTTCTTTCTTCATATAGATACTCCTTCTAAACTAACAAGGAAGGAGTGGCTATCCGGGCCCAGCAATGGACGCTGGAGGCAATTGTCGCCGAATATCGGCAGCTGGTGGCTCAGGAGGAGGAGAATGACTTGCAGTCGCAGTCAACATCCACGACAGCTGCATCCTAATCCACTGCCCCTGGGTCATACAGTCAGCGCAATACTCCAGCGGTACGGCGCCATGGTACGGTAGCCACCCGCCTCCGCCGAACAGCGAAAACAACAGCTGCCCTCCACAGTACCTGCAGGCGCGTATGCACCGATTGACCCTGCTAGTGGCCTGCCTTGAGCAGGAGGTGGCGAGGCAGAAATCCCTGCTCAAGGACCTCCTGGGAGAGCTGCGTGACCACCTGGCCACAGGAGGACACCGCCGGCAAAAGTAGAGAGACTGTCCCTTGCCTCTTTTTTAAAGACTTTGGGGGGGGGGGGGGGGGAATTGGGCGCTGGGTTTTTTGGACTTTTGGGACATTGGATTTCATGGACATTGGTTGGGGTTAGGGAGGGGGGTGGGTCGGGTCTTGCAGGATAGTTTATTTTTTGTCAGGGATCAAAATAATTCTTTATTTTCTACTTATACATAGCAGACGCGTTTTTACTGTTTTGTGTGGGAGGTAGGGGGGGGATTAACTGTACATTTGTTTTCCTGAAACTTAACTGGCTGCTTGATTCAAATTGTCTAAGTAATTGGCCAAATTTGTACAAAAGTGCCACTGACCGAGTTACTGAATTCAAATGTCCTATTATTTTACTAGTACTACCGTCAGTCTCTCCTCTTCACCTACTCCATTATTCTTCCTCCCCCAAAATGCTTATCTTACCTGTGATTCATGTTTGAATAAAGGGCTAGGCACAGAGCTGGATGCATGGCAAATGGCGATTAAGGTTGGCTAAGAAATCCTGGACAGATGAAATGTCATTGTTGTGGTGGTGGTGGTACACACTAGCATCAGCAGCATATGAAAAAAAAAGGAAATGAAACATTGAGTGGCCTGAGAGGAGCATTAGAACAGTACGATAGATAGTACAGTACACAAGAACAGTGCCATAAATTGTAGCCTAAACAATGCTAAAGTATTCCTTCAAAAGTTTTACTAGTTGCGTGGAGTATGGCTACTACAAGAAATAGTACTGAAGGACACAGCAGCATAAGCATTCGTCACGTGTAGGAGGAGGATGTTGCTGATGATGAATCCACTCGATGGCGCACATGGAATTCGGATTGGATTTGCAAATACTCATGGGTGTGTGTCAAGCAGAATAAGAATATATCCTCGGATTCCTTGACCTGCCTTGAAATTGATTTTCTATTGCTTTTGACCTTATCCCCCCCATGCAAGTGTGTGGAATTATTATTGTCATTTAGTCACACCTCAATGAAAACCACACAGCCCGGGGGAAGAGGGTTAGGGTTTGAAAATTGGATGGGAATGGGGGTTTGTGGGAATGTTTTGTGGAGAGAGAAAAAAAACACTGCATGGACAAACAAATGAAGAAAAAGAAATCTTTGGATACGAAGATATCCATAAATCTTTTAAGGGACATAAAGGAAGTGCATGAATGAAGTTGTTTGCTAAATGGATGGTTAGGTTACTGAAAAGTAGTACCTACTACAACTTACTAACTATGAATAAACAATTTGACAGTACAGGGCTGCAGTAATTAATTTCACTTGCCTATCTACCCTCAGAGAGAATAAATAAACACTTATCAGTACATTAAATTAGTTTTGAAAATAGCAATGAAACTTATCAAATAGCTGTAGGGATGAATTTGAAGCAGAGAGCAAACGCACAGTCGCACTCATAGAAGTTCACAACAATAACATTATTTAAAAGATAAGGAGAAGTGAAGAGGATACTGTAACTGTATGTTGTGGTTGTCCTGTTCAATTTGGGAAGTTGCATTCATCCAGCCATTCCTCTTATTCGCGGTACTCCTCCATTCCATCTGACGCTCAGTCAATCAATCTTGGTGACCACACTCTCCACTGCCTGCCTGGCGAATGCGGAATTACGGATTGCTACGGTAAGCCTGAGTTAATGTTTTTCCCATCGCACAGGGTAAAAGCCGGCCTGTAATGGTCGATGGAAAAACAGGATATTAAAACACCCCGGAGGAAAAATATAAGGTAAGGTGTGTAGTGCAAAAATAACTTTCACTTTTAGAGGCAACAGTATTACATACAAGCATCATTTCTAAAGAGCGTTCTCTGAGTCTCCTTTTCAAGGATAATAATTAGCACACAGCAGGTCAGGGCCATGCAGACGGTCAAGGCAGGCACCACTGAGTGAACCAACCTCCATGTAGCATACCTCTTTGACAGACAGGCAAAGCAGATCTAATTTCATACAGCAAGCCACATAGCAGCAATTTTACATGAACTGCTGTCTGGACTCTGGCATAACAACACTATACTGGCTCAATCACTCTATACCACGACTAGACAGACATGTAGTTCTGCTGTGGTTGTTGTTGACTTGTTTACCTGTTTGCCACTCACGAAATGGCCATAGTTCTTCCGTAAACCGATGATTATGATACATCCATCCCAGTGAGTGACTGTAAAGATATTATGTAACTGATCATCAAGACTCATAATCATCATCATCATGGTATTGGCAAACTCAATGTTGTTCATGCAGTCACAGTCTACACACAGAGTCCAAGGACATTTTCCATATTAAAAAATGCAATGTAGTGGGCCCTGCAGTAGAAGTACAATTTGTATTAAACAAGGTAAAAACAGAGTAGACTAGTTACATTTAGTGTGTAAAAGATTAAATAACAGAACACATAGGATTCATTTCATGCACAACAAAAAACAGCAATTGCTTTCATCAGAGTCAGACAGCCAGTGTTGTCCACTCTGCATACCATCTTATCATTTATTACCTATTCCACTTTTTGTCAGCATCTTATTCATAAGTGAAGGGCCACAGGCCAGCCTCTCGTGTCAATTTCAGAAGTAACAGTCAGCATAGCGACAGTTTCTTGATTCTGCGTAATCCGGCCATCTGCCGTGAGGGAAACAAATGGATAGGGGGGAGTCTGGAGGAGGAGGATAGAGGAGCATGACTGAGTTGTGAACTTCAGGAATGCAGACAGCGTCACCTTCAATATGGAAATAAGACGAAGACAGTGCTGCTGATGGATTTGTTGTGCTAAAAGTTGCAAAACAAAGAAAGACACACAGGAATACAAGTGACTAAGGATGGGGAAAAAAAGAATGAAGTATTTCAAGCCGAGGTGTCAGGGAAGTAGAGCTCGTCCTCAAACTCTGTGAATTGAACCTGGAGTAGGTCAGCTAACAGAGAAGTACTTCCGTCACCTAAGTCGGTGTCCTCTTCTTCCTGCGTGGATCCACAAATTTTGCAATCTGGTGCTATGAAGTGCTGATTCATCTTGATCAGTGTTAACCTCTCCACATTTTTGGGCGAGATTCGGGTCCTTTTTGAAGTTACAATGGCACCAGCAGCACTGAAAACACGTTCAGAAGACACACTTGCGAGTTGTCAAGACAAATAATGTATAGCCAGCTTGGTGATCAGTGGCAATTGAGGCCTTTTCCCATACCAATACACCAATGGGTTTTGATCAAAGATGACCTCTGCTGGGTCATCCAGATAGGCCTGCACCATCCACTCACAGTCCTCAATGGGTGCTCCACTTTGCATACCATCTGTTGCCTTTGCATCAACACTGGAATAAGCAAACCCATGAGGAGTTTTCCAATCCGCTTCCAACAATTTTATGGCTGGGCCTGGTGCAGGTGATTATGATGATACGGTTGCTGCTGTGGGTAACAGCTGTGAGGGAAAGTGACTGCCTTCGGCCACAGAAGTGGATCTTGACGCCGGATGGCCTGCTTTTTCAGTAGTACTTTTGGTGGTTCCTTCAATTTCCTGCCGCTATTTTTCTAACAGAGTGTCTGACAGAGCTAGCCAATGTTTGTACTTGGAAACATCTGCTTCATAAAAAGCAATGAATGTATTGCTGGCCAGTGCCTTTTTGTACCGTGGATCCAGAATAGTGGCACAAATGTAATGTTGTTTTGAATGTATTGCTTTAAGCCTTTCATTGTCAACTAGGCGGCTTAATAAGCTCTCCGCCAACTGATATGAGTCTTGTTATTCAGCATCAACTCGGAAAGTTGAAGACACCGCTCTTCAGTAGGTGCTCTAGCATGCGCAACAATGGGATAGCTTTGCCCAAAGTACAGTCCTTCCTGCTGCCTTCACGCGTGAACACCTCAACAGTATGAAGCATGTCTGTCAGACTTTTAACTAGGTCCCATTCATCCACCTCTAGCCTCATGTCTTTCATAGAAGCACCCTGTGCGTTAAAGACATTCTCATTGATTACCAAGTACTGCTCAAACAGACGCTCAAGCATGTAGAAGGTTGAGTTCCAACGTGTTGCCACCTCCTGGACAAGTCCTCTGACTGGCACTCTACGGGTACGTTGAATTATCCTCAGCTGCTTCTGGGCCTTAAAAGAATGGCTGAAATGTGTGCAGATTCTTCAGCAGGTGGTCAGTAACTTGCTGACTGCGTTTTCTTTTTTCAATAAATCTTGAACAACAATGTTAATACTGTGCGCCAAACACGGCACTCTGAAATAGCCACCATCAGACATGGCCTTAACTATATTACTGCCATTACCCATGGAAACATAACCAATCATGCGCTTTCTTGGCTACAGCCATTCAAAGACCTTACTGTTATACTCCTTCAAAATGTTTACTGCAGTATGAGATTTCTCCATGGCAAACATGGCTACTGTTGCATGTTTCCGAGTAGCTTGAAAAATTGTGACACTGTCAACACCTGCAGCTATCTTGTCTCTAACTCCCGCAAAAGAGACCCAGTGTGCAGTGATACACATGTAATCAACGGCTTGGCAACTGGTCCACATGTCTGTTGTCAGGTGGATAGTGTGAACAGCACTCTTTTGCAGAGCTGCACCAATCACCCCCAGCACATCGTGATCTAGTGCTGGAACCGCAACTCTAGTAACATTGGACCGGCTAGGAACCTTCCATTTAGGGCAGACTGTTGCCACAAATTCTAGAAAACCCACCCCCACCACGAAAGAAAAAGGGAGAAGGTCCAGTGCTAAAATTTTAGCCAGCATTGCATTATACAGACGTGCTTTCGTTCAAATGGCGCCTCCGATCAAAACATGCTTTTAATGGTGGTCTGGACCGTTTTCATGTGTGATGATGATCCAGACGTCTTCAACCCAGTTAGGCTCATTGATGTACTTTTTCGCATTGGTATCTCTACCAGACTCTTACTGTGCCTCCTAGATGTTGCTGGGGTAGAGGGTGTGGGCGCTACCACTGAAGTGCTGCTGCCAGGGGTACTGTGTGTACCAGAAAAAATGTCTCTCGCTTCTTCACCTCCCCACTGCACGATCAGCTCCTCGTCATCAGATGCAATATCAATGGATACATTTGGATTCGTACTTTTGGCTTTCTGGATGTTACTTAGGTGCGCCTCCCACTAGATAATGTGGTGTTTTTGGAGATGACCTCTCCGGCCTCTGGTACCATAGTTGGTACCAAGCTTACCCCGACTAACTACTTTTTAAAAAAATCGAACAAATGACTCGGTTTTCCGCCTTTTCGCTAATACTAAAGAAGTCCGAAACTGGGGAGTTGGGATTTCTGGTGGAGGTGCTACTTTCAATGCCAGATGAAGTGGAGGATGGGCGTGGCGGAATTTGACTGTTGTGCACATACAGCACCACTACTTGAGGTAAATGAGGTCGAGCTGGATGAGGTCCCTGCCAGCCCTTCTGACGAGAAAATATGGAAGCTGTAGGTCATGTTGGTGTAGTAGTTACCTGTGTTGGTGGTGGTACCAGTGGTGCCACGCCACCCACTTCCTGCACAGCAGCATTTCGGGATAGGGTAAAAATGTCTGTCTGCTGCATGCCCGCTGGGGCTGGAGTGACAACTGTGATGACTGGGTCGTCATCATCAGACTATTCATCAGCAGCAGAATACACCACTTCTACTTCTTCGTCATCACCCATAACTGAAAGCTTTGCGGGAACCTACCTTTTACCTAGATTTGTCGGCTCATGGCGTGCCTCCCTCTCAGACTGTATTGGTGGGAGCCAATCAAGATCTAGATCATCAGAAGGAATGGGGCTTGAAGAAGAACTTGTCCTGTCCCTCCTTGACCTTTTCCTTGCTGGGGATCTGGAAGACAATGGATCATCAGGAGGAGTGGCTTGCTCGGCTGAAACCTCGGCATGAATCTCGATTTCCTGATGTGCCCCTACTTCTGGAGGAACAAGCATTGTGGGCAGTTGCGCCTCTCCTTGTTACACCTGTGGTTGACGTTGCGGCTGTGGTTGAACACTCGTCAGATGAGTTACACCGTGCATTGATTGGATGCTACTTTGCGATGAGTCAATGCCAACATCACTGGTTGATGGTGAAAGAGCAATTAAAGTGGCTGCCTCTGCGACAATCATGGGCTTGGGCCTAACTTGGCGTGGTAGCACCGAGACCAATAAAGCGGAGGTGCTGCTCCAAACTTGGTCCCCGGTGGACACCGCTGCTGTAGGCGTAGTTTTTTTCCACAAAAAAGTGTCTGTCTGCACACCAGTCTCCTTGGTAAGTGGCGCCACTTGCTTCTTCCACTCCTTACTGGCAGAGGCACTGGCAACTTTCTTGGTAGAGGAGCTACGGCCACCTTTCTTTGGGCCCATCTCCTTCAGACGTCCGATCAGCAGGACGCAGTTGTATGAGTTGTCTGTGGCCACACGTGACATTGTGCACACACCGCAGCAGGACTTCTTCCTGGCACTACAACAAGTAATGATGAGGACGACGATTCCTGGTTCTCCTCAGTCTTTGTGCACCTACAAGCAAAGGAAGCCAGAGGAACATCAGTGAAATAAATGTTGCATATGTAGTGCTTTAATTAATATTTGCAACTAGGCATTTATTATTATTATTACCACAACACACCCAAAAACGGAAAGACCCAAAATCAAAATTGCAATTCTAATTCAAAATGGAGGTTTAAATTAATGAAAGAGACCACACAGAGAGAGTTGTTTCATGCACCACTGAGTACCCCTGGGCATAATGGATGAAAGCAATGCAGACTGGGTGCAGGCCTATGGCACAAAGAACACTGCCTGGCTTCAAAATGGCCCCTAGACCCCCACCTACATGGCCAGGCTCTGGACCAGGCCTCAAAATGGCCCCCACCCACAAGGCCAGGCCCTGGACCAGGCCCCAACACCACCCAAAAAAAATCGAAACACACACAAAAATCACCCCAATCCAATGGCATCCATGCCCTAAATGATGTTTAAATTCAAGAGACCCCACAGAAAGACTTTGTCCATGCACCACTGAGTACCCCTGGGCATAATGGATGAAAGCAAGGCAGATTGGATGCAGGCCTATGGCACAAAGCACACTGCCTGGCTTCAAAATGGCCCCTAGACCCCCACCCACACGGCCAGGCCCAGGCCTCAACAACACCCATAACATCGAAAAACAACACACAAAAATCACCCCAATCCAATGCCATTCATGCCCTAAATGATGTTTAAATTCAAGAGACCCCACAGAAAGACATGGCCCATGCACCACTGACTACCCCTGGGCCTACTGGCTAGTGTGGCTTTAACACGCACCCCAACATTACAAAAACCTTCCACATAGATATAACAGTGAGCTATTCAATTCCTGGCCATAAATGATATTTAAAGTCAACAAAACTCACAAAAACAGTTGTATCACGCACCCATGACTAACCCTGGGCCTACTGTATACTGTGGCTACCCACAATATATATTTTTTAAGTTGTGATAAAGTTTATAAATTGTAGTTGCAGCAACTGCAATGCCCCAAACAAACAAATCCAACTTACTTGTAAAATCTCAACTCCAAAAGTGATCCAAACAAAAAGTCCTCAAATACAAATATCCAGCAGCAGCCACAAAGAGTAATCCTTCCAGCTCCAGATCCAAATGGAAAGTGACCAAGGACATGGACAAAGCACTGGGTGGAGCCTGCTGGACAGGAACAGGAAGTTGGAGACTCTGGGGCACTTCTTTCCTCCCAAGCCCCCAAAAATACACTCCTTGCACAAAAAAAGTGCAGCCAAATGTCAATCTGAGGAGTTATTCTAATCCAAATCATCAATTTCAAAAGGTTTATGCTGCCAGCGATAGATCTCTTGTGCAAAATTGCAATTTTTACGATTTCAGGAAAGCGAGATGTTTAAATCTCCCGCCGGATGTCAGCTGCGCGGCGCATCTACGTGTTCGCAATGGTTTACTCTTGCGATGCATGATTGCGGGCCCTTATGACGTATTCACGTTATGAAAGTCTTGCATTGCAAGATGGCAGGACTCCATGACATACTTGCGGTCGAAAATCCATCAACTAGTGAACTCTTTGACAATTCCGCACGATTCGCGGACCGCAAAATTGCCAAAAATTCACAAATTCCGCTAGCAGAACGGATTTTCAGCCCAGGATAGATGTGTATATATATATATTTGGGGACCAGAGGATGCTGGTTTCACTGGTATGTCAAGCAGGAACAATTTTTCTTTAACTTTGCGCTATGTCCTGCCTCAAGCGCCACCATTGGGCATAATTTCCCCCACCCACATCTTACCTGGGAGCCTCATCGTGCATTCTGGGTCCTGCAGTCCACAGAAGATCACTGACTCGCATCAGGTGTGCAAACAGCTTTGTTGGGGGCGTGTCAGGACGTGCATATGCGCAAGAGACTAGATTGTGACTGTTTGGGCGCTGAAGAAGGCATCAATATGCCGAAATGCATTTGCCACAGCTTGTGAATAAAGCAGTTTCCTTGGTGCTCCCCTCTTGTGGCTTCTGCTTTCTTTCGTGTGAAGAAGGATATATATATATATTTAGCCACTAGGTATTTAAGGGTGTGGGCTTTTCAAGCATGTCATGTGATCAAGACTGGGGTGACCTAGTCGAAACGCGTCATGTTGATGGAGAATAAAACAGCACTTTAAAAGAACTACCTTTCGTTGTGGTCCGTTCCTGTTAAGAAGCGCTGGGAGAGACTTTTGCCTGGTATGCTGTTTCTTAAGGACTTGCTTGTCATATATATATATATATATATATATATATATATATATATATATATATATATATATATCTCCGCAGCCTTGGCTCAATTTTGCGGTCCAATGGTGCTCTTTCACCGGTGCTTGGACTTCTCAGCAGAGCCCCGCTTTAATATATTGCACAAATCCCTTCTTTAAAGAGAATAAGTCAGCACTCACAAAAGAGTTTCTTCCCCAATCATTTAATCCGTTTGTCAAAACTCCAGCAGTTCAAGTACAAACCAACGCGTTTCGCAACACACAGTTGAGTGACTATATAGAACTGTTGGTGAATGAGTGGATGTGTATGTAGATATTAGGTAATTCCAACAAGTTGTTGTAATTGGTATTGGTTTCTCCTTTTTTAAGAAAATGTTAGTTTCTATTTTTGAATGTGTGTGTCAAAGGTTATTTTATGCTGATAGGAGGTCTGCCACTTTGCCACAAGGATGTTGTCATCAGTGATGTCATGAGTGATGTCACTGACCATGTCATGAGTGATGTAATATGTGACGTCATCAGCAGTGCATTGCACGCACAAGTTATAGTGAGTCCAACTAACTATAACGTGGGAATTTCAATGGTTTTATGAGAGTAAAATTTCCACCTAACTATAACTGGTGTGAAACCTATGTTTTTGTCAGTAAATATATATATATATATATATATATATATATATACACACACACACACATATATATATATACATATACATATATACACACACACAAGATTCGTCAACCGGCGCCAAAGTTATTCCGAATAGAATGTTGCGGATTTCCTATGGAAACTAGGTCCTAACTATAACTACCTACTGGCGACCGAGAGGTAGAGTTCGGTTCGTAGATTGTGCCTTTTGTTAAATGGTCTAAATCCGTTCAGTAGTTTGAGAAAATTACAAGTAAAATCATAGCGATATCTAGAGACAGTTCTACACGCGAACTGAGATCCGTTCAATTACAAGCGCAAGCTGCATGCTGATTGGCTGTCAAGTGTCTGTGAGCACTCGAAACCAGGAAGTGTTGGCCGCCATCTTGTGCCTCGGTAGAACCGAGTCACAAGAAAATAGTAAAACAAAGTTGAGAAATAAGGGAAGGGGGCAGGCTAGAAACATTCTGACCCTCTAGGCTTGCTCAGGGGGTCGTAGATGGATGTTTAGGCTCCATTTCTTTTTTTAAAAAGAAAAATCGCGGCGTACGCGTATGGAAATCTGTACAATTACGAGCATGAGCTGCATGCTGATTGGCTGTCAACACTCCTAACCAGGAAGTGTTGGCAGCCATCTTGTTTGTCGCAAGAACCGAGTGACAAGAAAATAGTAAAACAAAATTGAGAAATTAGGAAAGGGGGCAGGGTATAAACATTCTGACCCTCTAGGCTTGCTCAGGGGGTGGTACATGGATCTTTGGGCTCAATATTTATTTTTTTAAATAAAAGAAATCGCGGGGTACTCATACGCGGTGGAAAAGGTGAAAAAAAACTAGAAGTCAGTTTTATTCAATAGGTCCCGGGGGGGGTACAAATTACGGGGGCATGTTCTTTCCATAATGGGGGGCTTGTAAGGTGCCCCGAGCACAGGGGAACGCCACTAGTCTGATTTTATTTTGAAGTATGCGGGGGGTTAAGGTTCTACTCCCCGCAGTCTCGGGAAGCGGCACCCCTCGGGGCTTTTTTTTAAAAAAAAAAATGGAGCTCTCCGCCCCCCTCTCCCCATACACCTTGCAGGAACGCCACCTTTCTGGGACAGTAATATGTAAAATTACCTTCCAGCTCTGGGTACCTGCACTGTCTTTGGTTTTTTATTTATGTGGGGAGAGCGTCGCGCGGCCCTCTAAGTGAAACCATTGCTGGTCCTGGGGAGCACCATTTCTCAGGGCCGGCTCTTGCAGTGTGTCGGGGTGCATACTCCCGGGACACTGCTGTTGATATAGTAAGGCAGTACCGTCGACGCTCCCACTTTACCCCAGTAAACCGTTTTTCTATTTGAAAGAGAGAGCAAGTTAATCTGCTGTCTCTTTCAAGTAGGAAAGGAGATTGGTAGGACGTGGGGAGCAGTCTGGGATCGTGGGGGCATTGGGGCTGAAAGAAAAAAAAAAAAAAAAAAAAAAAAGAGGGCTATATTATCAAGCAAGGGCGATACATTATCGCCGCTTTTATCGGTAGGAAACTGCTGCTAAAGCGGCAATAATGGGTTTGATAATATGGCCTTGTTAATTCCCATAGAAGATCGTGTTCTAGTGTTAACATGGGCTTCTATGGGAAATAACAAGGCAGTATTATTAAGCTCATTATCGCCGTTTTATCGGCTGTTTCTTGCCGATAAAACATCGATAATTTTACACCGGTCCTTGAAAATATGCACCTAACTTTACTGGTTAAAAAAGAGGTATCTTTCTATGATAGTATGTAAAACTTTCCGTTTATTTTTTTGTTCAGCAGTTGTACTCTCTACGCATGCGCAGCCTCGTTTCGAAGCCCACATTTTTTTTTCCCTTCAAGTTCAACAAGCAAACCTTTCTTTATTTCAAGTATTAAATTTGCTGTTTCTTTTCCCGGGTCGTGTGTGTCATCCGCTGCTGTACTTTTGTAATATTAATAATCATACTTTATCTATATTTATTTGAAACATAGTGCCGAGGCGCCAACTTTTGATTACGTACTCAGTCCACCGCCATTTTAGTAGTTTTTCACCGTTATTTTTATTATATCTGTTACTTTCATTTCACCATCCTCCTATTTTCTGTGATCGATGAGATTTCCTGCCACAGACACCACAGTGTTTGTCCTTGGCCTCCGATGTTATCAGACTTGGTCACACGTATACATAAAAACTAATTTGAAGGACGTAAGCCACAGCCATTACAAAGCGTGTCCGTCAACAAAGACATTATAAAGATTATGTATTTATCAGGCGTGGTAAATGCATAGTAGTTTTAAAAGCATGCGTGTTAAAGGCATGCGTGCTAATGGCTTCGTGGTGACGATCACGCATGCTTATGATCGCATTGTAATGGCTGTTTCCCCCCAGGACACTGCAGCAACAGGGTCTGGTCGTCATGGACTCCAGGGAAGTAGGCGGAGGGCCACGCAGCTCCTCATACAATCTAGAAATCTTTGTGTGGTGATTGTTTCCGTGGTTTTAGGGAAGTGATTGAGGTCCACACATTTAATTTTGTAGTGGGGTAAGTTTTGCATGGGAATATGTTGCATGAGGTTTGTAAATGTGGTACACATTGTTTCGTATTATTTTGATTTATTTTGTAATTTGTAGACTATCCAGAGGAAATATAACTCAGTAGTTTTCAATCCTCGTCTTGTACATCGTACTATAGTATTTCAACATTATTTTTATTGTGTACCATCATACCCCCTCCCCCACAAAATAAAAGTAGTATGTAGTTTTTTTTATTAACTTTTATTAAAACAATAACTGTAAATGAAAATTAATTATAACTATATTAGAAGCAACTAGAAAAATAACTTTAAAAAAAGAACAATATTTTAAACAAATTGTGAAATGGAGTCCAAAAGATGTCCGATTGGCAATCTGCAAAACAAAAAAGAAAATTAGAGTTTAGAATTATGTAGATGTGAGTAAATGAGCTGAAGCATTACAAGTTAATTCAACTCTACGGTTTTACATGTGTAGTGTGCCTGGTATAATTCACTTCTGTTATAATGCCGCCTTTTAGTGGTGTCTATATGGAAGTGCCTACTGCGTTAATGACAGAAAAATGGCACAACAGGATTGTAAAGATGCGGACTTATTTCTAATGCATTGCAATGAAGTCTTTGAAGATCTAGGCCCCTGTGCTTACAGTTGTATGAACACTGCTGCCAAACACTTCGGCCAGTTGACTCCACAACTTCTTTTGAACAATTCTTCTACACGCCCAAGCAGACAGCAGTGTCTATAAGTTTAAGAGAGAAAGAGAAATGATATCACAGAGAATGAAAGAGAGAAAACAACATTAACACTGTCTTACAGAGTCTGGAGTTGACTTTTTTTGAAAAGTCAGACGTAGATTTACAAGCTCCTTGCGTCCCTTTTCCCATGTTAAAAGTGATAGAAAAGTGGAATAATAAGTTTGTAGATCTGTTTGTCAGACTGTTGTAACCTATCTGTTGTCACTGCTCGGAAGAAATTATTCATTTTAGATGGAGAAGCTGCTGCACACTACGCATTCTGTGCTTTCAGAAATAAAGTGTAACACTACAGTTTTACGCGTGCAGTGTGCCTGGTACATTTCACTTGTGATAGTGGTGTCTATATGGAAGTGCCAACTGCGTTACTGACGCAAAAGTGGCACAACGGGATTGTAAAGATGCAGACTCATTTCTAATGGTTAGCAATGAAGGCTTTGTAGTTCTAGGCCTCTGTGCTTACCGTTGTATAAACACTGTGGCCAAATGCTTCGGCCAGTTGAATTCACAACTTGAATTGGGCTGTTCTTCTACATGTGCAAGTAGACAGCAGTGTCTATAAGTTTAAGAGCGAAAGAGAAATTATGTCACAGAGTGAGAGAGAGAGAAAGAGAGAAAAGAACTTTAAAACCATCTTGCAGAGTCTGGAGTTGAGATTTTTTCTTGAAAAGTGAGAGGTAGATTTACAAGCTCCTTGCGTCACTTTACCCATGTTAAAAGTGACTAAAAAGTGGCGTAATAAGCTTGTAGATCTGTTTGTCAGACTGTTGTAACCTATCTGTTGTCACTGCTCGGAGGTAATTATAGGTTTTACAGAGAGAAGCTGCTGCACACTACGCATTCTCTCCTTTCACAAATAAAGGTAACACTACGATTTTACGAGTGCAGTGTTCCTGGTACATTGTTATAGTTCCGCGTTCAAATGGTGTCTAAATGGAAGTGCCTACTGCGTTACTGACGCAAAAGTGGCACAACGGGATTGTAAATATTTTGACTTATTTCTAATGCATTGCTATGAAGGCATTGTATATGTAGGCTGCTGTGCTTACCTTGTATAACAGTGCGGCCATCAGACTTCACAACTTGACTTGAACTCTTCTTCTATACGTCAAAGTATATTCAATACGTTGCAGAGAATTCCATTGCTGCTGCTCGATAGGCCGTGATTGCTTCTGAAGGATGTTTGGTGAAGGAAACAAATGGACATTTTGATTAATCGTAAACTAAGTTGCGAAACTACTGTCAAGAGTGAATTTTACTTTGGTTTTTAATATTCCGTACTTAGACTGTTGCAGCCCATTGAGTCTCAGAGTTTGGAGTTGAGTTTTTCTTGAAAAGTCAGATGCAGGTTTACAAGCTCCTTGCGTCACTTTCCCCATGTTAAAAGTGACAGAAAAGTGGGGTAATAAGCTTGTACATCTGTTTGTCAGACTGTTGTAACCTATCTGTTCTCACTTGTCGGAGGTAATTATACATGTCTATTTGTGAAAGGAAAGACTCAGTAGTCTGCAGCAGCTTCACAGTGTAATTTGTTGTTGTTTCGGAAAGAAAGGGCCAAATTATCAAGGAAGGGCGATACATTATCGCCTCTTATCAGGAGGAAACTGTCGATAAAGCGGCAATAATGGGTTTGGTGATATGCCCTTGTGAATTCCCATAGCAGCCCAGGTTAACACAAGAACCTGGGCTGCTATGGGAATTCACAAGGGCATAATATCAAGCCCATTATCACCGCTTTATCTGCAGTTTCCGGACGATAAAAACGGAGATAATGTATTGCCATTGCTTGATAATATGGCCCTCAATTCTTTGTAGCCTAGTGCCATCGGGGTGATTGAAAGATGGTGATGTACATGAGGAAGAAGTTAATCAAGATAGTTAACTACTTGAATTCAGATAAGGTTGTATACAGCGGAGTGGAGATTGTTTCTCTTCCTTTTTAGGTCAAATGGCCCTGCTGCAGGCAGAGAGATATTGTGAGGAAAAGAATTCAGTTTGGCGTGAAGCCACGCCCCTTTTTTCCATTGGCAGGCCTCTCGAAACGGAGGCCTGCCATTGGACAATGCCCCTGTTGTGATGATTTGTCCGCCTGTACTCCCTCCTTTTCAGGACTCCGTGACCTGACTTCTGGTGTCGCAAGCCGATTTCCAGAAAGGTTGCTATGGCAACCAGGAAGCAGGTCACGGAGTCCTGGAGGGGAGGGATTCGGTAGCTGTTCCCGCCCTTTTTTTTTTTTGGTCCTTGGGGGTTTTCTCTCATTGTTGCCTCCTTCTCCTTGCTGGAAGGAGGCATTTGAGGGGACCCTGCTTGTTTCAAATATGTTTTAAGACACCAGGACACATTGCTAAACACACGTCACTACCATAACAGGAAAGACCTGTTATTTAAAATACAAGCTGGTCCCATGTTTATTTACAGGGGAACACTGCAATCCGAAGATGGCCCTGAGCTTGTAGATTCGTTTCAGTTTGACCTCTGACGCGTCTGGCAATTTCGGTTCTTCTCTCCGTTAGTTATTTTCTTTTGGTTTTACATCCGACTAGCTGTATTCAGGCGACTTCACCGTCACCATCGAGAACGCGTGGTTTTATATGTGAAATCATTTGTAAGAGTTTATTGTTGTTTGAAAGACATTAAAAGGCAAAGGCAGCTTGCCTCCCGACCTTCACACTCGCCCACAAGTGTCGGAGTACTTCAGTCACGTGAATCTGTCCTTGTTGTTCTTTCCGCTACTCCCTGTTCTGTGTCTCTTACACACCTCGCCTGAAGTCCCTCATTTATGTTGGTGGCTGTCACTTAATAAGCTACTTAGTCCTTCCTTGGTGTCTATGTAAGTTTAGAGTCCGCTACTTCTCACCCTGCCGGTTTCTTTTCCCGGGCCATCATGGCGCAGGTGCTGCTACTACAGGGATGTGGGGCGAGGGTTCAAAGGCTGGCCAAACTGCTGCGGGGGTCAGTGTCTGGCTATCACTGGAGGGGATTTGAGGAACGGAGCAGGCTGGAAGGCTTCGCCGGACGCCAGGTACGGGACTGTCTGTACTCCAGGGGAGAGGTCAAGAGCCACCAGGGTAGTTGTGACAGGCAGGAGTATGGCTCAAGAGGAGAGTAACAGGAGAATGCTGACTTTGACAAGGAGTGAGCATGAGAAGATATACAAGTAGGGGCTTAGTCCTGCCATGGAGAACTCGAAGAACTATCATGTGAGACTTAGAACGCATGCTGGGATGAAAACCACAGCCAACGAGGAGAATAGTTAATGTAACCTGTCTGTAAACTATCTACAAAGTATTATTACAACTTCATATATAAGATATCCAAAGCTTGCCACAGAAGGCATTTTTAGAATGACAGCTAGCTTACCGCATCTAGAACCTTTGCGAGGCTTGTCACGGGTTAAATACTGTCAGCTTGTATGGGAGAAAGGAGGACTCTCACAGACGTGTGCTAGGCATGCCATTCACACACGAGGCTTGTCAGAGGAAGTGTGTGTGAGCCCTGCAAGGCTTGCCATAGGGTGTGTGTGTGTTTATTTTATCGCTTTGTGCACACTATAACATTCAGTTGCTTCTAGGTGATGAAGATGGAGCACAGAATCAACATACCGCAGACCGCAGGACATTTGATTAGTGCTAAACTGTTCAGTATTGGCTGCATTGGCTGTACCCTGTAGACATCGCCAGGACGAACACATGGGCAGGCCAGATTAAGATAACAAGTCTTGTGGTCCTGCCAGTTTGATGCCCTGGCTGGTCAGTCCTGGTAACAGTAACCACGCGCAGTAGGCATTTGCAAAATATACTAGACTGTATACATCAGCAGAATATGTGGTGGATAGTTTCATAGGATTAGAACATGTGTGTCTTATATTCTGTTATGCTGTGCGTCAGTAAGTGGTCCTGGTGGATATACCCGGACAGATTTCTCCATAGGCTAGGGACTGCTTCTGGGGAGCGTCAGTCACTGCTATGCTTACATCTGGTTCTGCAAGTGACTAGAAGACTTTGTTGTGTTGCGTGCAAATTGACTTTGAGCGTATATTGGAAAGTATTTGAGTGCTGTGCCTTCAATGCAGTTATATGTGAAGCAGTGGATCTTGAATATGATTATTTATTTATTGAATCCAGTTTAGGCACATGATGCCTGTTGTTGGTTCATTTGTTATTCCCATAATCGGGCTTCCTCCTGCAATTTATACTTTTAAGTAGCCTTTTAATTTGATATGCTCATTTTCCAATGTACAAAGCATTACCTCTGTCAATACGTCACTAACCACGGACCCCTCATCCGTAAAGTGATGTTGAGGAGCTATGAAAGAGTGGGTTTAACTCAGGAGTTTAATTTGGTGGGTGGGTGCTTTGGCTTCTGCTCTTATATGTGCATTTAGGCTCAGATCAAAATTAATTTAATCCCACATTTCATACTTTGATTTTGATGGGGACACCCTATTCAAAGGACCTCTAGGGGTGGACACTTTGTGTCATTGGTTTTAAAGGGGCATGCCTGGCCTAGGACCATGATTTCATTTTTTTTAGCCATTTATAAAGAGGGTGTTTTGCCCCATCCATGCCTCAAATGTTTTTGAAACCTTGTTCTATAAAAGTGCCTGGACCTGCATTGACATTCAAGACACATTGATTGCCCCATCTTATTGGAACTCATTCCTTGAGGACCAGAGATGTCTAGAAAACAATGGATGATTGTGATTTTTTAGGTCGAAGCCTGCATTGCAGGGCATGCCCTGCTGCAGGCAAAGAGATATTGTGAGCAGGGGATTTCAGTATGGCGTGAAGCCACGCCCCTTCTTTCCATTGGCAGGCCTCTGGAAACAGAGGCCTGCCATTGAAAAAATCTCCTGTTTAGCAGATTTGTCTGCTCTGGATCCCGCCTCTCGAGGACTCCATGACCTGCCTTACGGTAGCACAACAATATTTTTAGAAATATTGCCTTGGCAACCATGAGGCAGGTCAGGGAGTCCTGGAGGGGCCGGATTCAGTATCCTGTTCCCGCCCCTTTTTTTATTTTGTTTTAGGCGCTTTTCATCATAGTTGCCTCGTTCTCCTTGGTGGAAGGAGGCGTTGCAGTGTACGCAAATGAGGCCTTTCACGGCCGCGCAGCTTTACTGCTGCGCGGCCAATGCTTGTTTTAACTTGAGGCGTGTGCGCTTGTTTTCACCTGCGTCAAATCAGCAATCAAGGGGGCCTGGTTCATTAGGGGAGGGGGGACCGGGCAAGGAAGACACATGTGAGCAGGGAAGTGCTGTGTGCAGCTGAGCAGAGCTGAGCCCGGGACAGCCTGGAGCAACAGCAGGTGCCTGAGACAGTGCAGAGACACCCCAGAGCCGGCTGGGGAGTGCACGTGTGAGCCGAGGAGCGCAGTGTGCGGCCCAGGAGGAGCTGGGACAGACAAACAGGGCTGGAGATATTCATGAGTTAAGGAGTCCGTGCAGCAGCTGAGCGGAGAGCAGACCTACTCTTGACTTTTTGCGCTTCCACAGGCTCCCTCTTCAGGCCCTCCCTTCCCTCCTCATCCCCTGTCCCCCGCACACACCAGATCATCTGAGCCTCCTCCCTCTGCTCGGATTTACCCTCCGGACCTGTGGAGGCCCCCATGAGAGACCCAGCCTTCTCAGGGACTGTCATTGCCTACCACCCGTTCCACGCGGCACCCAACACCTCCTCCACCCGGCCGACTTCCCCATGTCCGCCTTCCTGGCGGCGGCACAGCCTTCCTTCTTCACAGGGCTGAACCTGCCGCCCTCGGTGCTGGAGAAAGTGGACGGCTGGCTGTCGGAGGCCACCCTGCATGCCGTGTCCTCGGCCCTGGGCCACCAGCAGCAGCAACAGGTGTCCTACCACTTACAGCTCCTTACACTGATCCGTGCCACCGATTCTTGCTGCTGCTCCTCGTCACTTAACACAGCTTCTTACACTGCTCATTACCGCCGCTTCTTAGTACAGCACCTTACACTGCTCACTGCTCCGTTTCTTGCTGTTGCTGCTCACCGCCACTTTTTACCGCTTCTACTTGCCGTGCTCTTTAATGCCACTTCTGCCGCTGTTCCTTGTCATCGTTTTTTACTGGTTATGTGACACTGCACCTTACTAACTAATCCTATTGGTGCTCCTTTGAAACGGTCTTTACGGCCTGTTCTGACGCCGCTTATTACAACTGGTTCTTATTGTTGCTATTAAAAGGCCGTGTGGAGAAGGCTATCTCCACCTACTCGTCTATAAGCTCAGCTCAAGCAGCACTCGTGCTCCTCAGCGCTCCTTTTTATGTCAGTGCACGTTACAGACACCCAGACGTGTACCTGCACATTTTACACTTTTCCCAGCACACGGTAGAACCTCCAGTGGTCACACATATATTAACTAGCCACAGTACAGTGCACAGACCTCTCTCTCATGGCACTCGCCAGTCCCCTAGGTTCAGCAACACCTCTAATTCACAGCACTACAAAGCCAAGACAGTGTGCAAAGGCGCTATATTGAAAGAAGTTTCTAAAAAAAACAAAAAGGCAGTGGGAAATCTCTACACACACAACAAAGGACTACCAACTCTGAACATTATTCAAACTAATTCGACCAGACACTAGGCTGCAAAAGGCATGCAATGTGCTTGCCGTACTATGTGTTATGTTATAACCAGACAAAATTTTGGGGACGTTTCACGACCGCAAATCGAGTGTCATTTAACTTCCAACAGACGTTTGTTTTTTAGCAAATGCCGTAAGGTGTGGATCCCTGGTATTTAGATTAAGGTGATAAAGTCTCCTAATATCCTTTAGGACAGTTAAATTACACTGGAACCGAACCGGGGTGGTTTTCTGTCACATGGGAGACGACCTTCGCATGGGTATGTATATTGCGCCGACTACCACTGATGAGGCGCTGAGGTGTTTAGTTTAGATATTTTCAGGGTTATATCTCGGAGGAAAATAATGGGCTGGCCAAAAATATTCAAAGCGATCTGAGAAATGTAAGAATAACATTTTATTTGAATGCATTCAATGTGCTAATATGAGAATATACATGTTATTTTACAATGTAATTGTGAACCCCAGTTAAACTATAGCATTGTTGCAAAATGTTTAAGATGCGATTGACAGATATTCATTTTTATGATGGCCACATGCGGATGAGCTTTGCGGCAGTCAACAGGGGATAAAAGACATTGTCATTTACAACGCCATTACTTGATTAATGCTTCATGAAGGGGAAGAAAAAAAACTAACATTTTCAATGCCAATAGATCAAAACAATGTAATTGCGAGACCTATTGCATTGTAAATGCTTGTTTAAAGTTTGACGATACTATGTGAGAGTAAGAAAGAGAAATGTGAGAGTAAGAAAGAGAAAAAAGGACTTTAAAATGTGGGAGACACACACACGACAGGGGGTGGGTGTACGAGAAGCGAGAGGCGCAACCACAGTCAAAATTTTCAGAGAGGGCTTAAGTTCAAACAAAAAAAGTGGAGCTGCAGGGGCTGTAAGCGGGGAGATCATCAAAGCCTCATTAACAAGCAAAATGTCTTTAAAAGACCCGTGACGTTCTAGGGTGCGACTGTGTTTATTCGCGCAGGAAGGTATGTCATCCTGACAGGGGGGTGTACGTTAATCCAGAGGTGCAACCACAGTCAAAATGTTCAGGGGGGTGGGGGGGGGGCTTAAATTCAAACAAAAAGATAAGTGGAGCTGCAGAGGCTGTAAGCGGGGGGGGGATCATCAAAGCCTCATTAGCAAGCATAATGTCTTTAAAAGACCTGTGACGTACTTGGGTGCGACTGTGTGTGGGCGCAGGAAGGCATGTCATCCTAGCCGAAGCCTCGTTAGCCCAATGTGTGTTTAGCGCGCCTGCTGCATACTATAGATGGTCTCCTTTTACAGATAAGTTGTTGTTTCAGAAACAAGCTTCTTTGCTCACCTTGTGCTATTGCCGTCGTCATAGTTACATCTGAAGTTGTACATCTAAAAGGAATTAACCCCTTCGATGCTGATGACGAGCTGAGCTCGTCATCAGCCACGGGTGGCGTGTGCTGATGACGAGCTGAGCTCGTCATGTAACGCGGTATTTTTAAAAATGCCGCACAGCGCAAAAATCACCGCAGCAGCGATGCGGTTAAAAGAAAGATGTTATGATTGATAATTGTTGCTAAATTAATTTGGAGTTAGATAATATCACGGTTTTATAGACGTTCATCGTCATATTTGTACGTACCTGGGGGCATATTATCAAGAACCGGTGATAAAATTATCGCTGTTTTATTGGCAGGAAACTGCTGATAAAACTGCGATAATGGGCTTGATAATTCGCCCTTGTTAATTCCCATAGAAGCCCATGTTCTGGTGTTCACATGGGCTTCTATGGGAATTAGCAAGGGCATATTATCAAGTCGGTTATCGCCGTTTTAACAGCGGTTCTTGATAATATGTCCCCGTTTGTATTGTGAATATATTCTGGACATTTCAGCGATTATAAAAACGTTAGTGTTATTGCGAAAAAAAATTATACATGTAAATTAATAAATTATATAGGAGTGCGTTCCTGTAAAATATTAAGTCGCATTTTTGTATGTAGTCAGCTACAACCCTTTGACTCCTTCTGATGCGTACTCAAGTGTCACTGCTCACCTTTTGGGGAAACAACAGTTTCTTCATGGTGTAGTCACGATCTCCAACAAAGACGTCTCATATATGGTTGTAGGCAAGATTGTTTTTTGGCCCGGAAAACATGGCGGCCGCTAGCTAGGGCGGCTCGCTCATCTCTCGCAGTTCCCACAGACATGCCCAGAGGTAGCTGAGAGGTAGCGGAGACGGTCATTGTAGTAATCAGCATGGCGTGAGTGGTGATTCTCACGCCAGAAGGTGGAACAGAAGCGGTTACGGGAAGTCAAGTCGAGCAGCGAGGTGAGGCGTTGCAGCTGCGGTGTTTCGGCGTTTGGCTGAAGGCGCTGAGCTGCAGACTGCAGCGGACTTGGATCTCCGGAGAGGAGGGGGGAGGAGAGCCGAGCCGAGCAGCGGGCGAGACGAGGTGAGCTGCGGAGTTCGGTATTGACGGTGCTGGGCTGCGGACTGCAGCGGATTTGGATCTCCGGGGAGGAGGGGAGAGGAGAGCAGGGGCAGCAGGCAGGCTGGCGGAGCTCCGCTAGCCCGCATTGCATTTGATTGAATTAGCGCTACATATTAGAAACACCAACACCTTGTAGCAGGTGTTCACAGGCAAACAGAAACGAGCAGCCGTTCTTTGTAGAGCTGCAAAGGCTGAACAGTGAATATCAGCAAATACTGTCAGCGTTCTAGTAAAAGGGAGGAATACTGTCAATGTGTTTGGAACAGGTTTTCCTCCCTGCACTCCATCGCTGGAGCAACGCAGCTGTGGAGCTTCGAAGAAGCAGAAGAGCTGCTGTGTACAGCGCTTCATCAAAAAAGCTGGCAACAACTGGATTCTGCGAAAGCAAGGGGGGTCAACAGAGGGAGCAGGCAAGTTGGTTAAACCCTTTTGGGGGGGAAGCTGAGCCTGTTGAAATCCAGAAGTCCATAGATACAAGGGGTTGTCACTCCCCACAAAATTTGGACCCTTCACCAGGTCTTTTTAGATTTAAGGCACAATCTGTGCTTAACTACTGAGAGAACCCTGGGGAAGCGGAAGGCTAAGGGGAAAGGAAAGGGCTGCAATAAGGACAAAGAATTAACTGTCCCTATAGACTCCAATGATACTGGGCAAATACTAGCTGCAGAGGGAGCCCTAGAAGAGCAGCCCTCCATAGAGCCCGGGTCTGAACTCGAGCGGGAGTTAACAGGCGACATTTTTCAACCTCCTGAGTTAAGGACATCAAAAAGGGGAAAAGAACGCCAGCTGCGGTATACTGCTCCGAAGGAGCTGCCACATAAGGCTAGCTTGAGTAAGGGGCGATCTATAACAAAAGCTAGTAAAACCTCCCGAATTACACCTTCGTTGAAGTCATATTTTAAGGTTCTCCCTCAGGTCTTAAATATAAATCAAGAGTCCCAAAACCCACACTCTACTTTACTCGCACCTCCATCAGCAGGTGACATTTCCACACTCCAGTTGAAAGAGAAAGAAGGAGAAGCGGTAGAGGTTGGTGTGCGAACTTGCGGCACAGGGATGGGAGACCCAGCAGAGGGTGATATTAATGCAGTCTCTTTGCCTGAACAGCAAGTAATGATCTCAGGAACAGCGAGTGAGAATAAAGGGCTGGAACAAGACAGTGGAGGAAGTGAAAACTCCGGCAGTGACGATACTATTCAAGCCATACTTTTTAGTATGAGAGAAGAGATCAGAAATGGGTTTGAAGAGTCAAAGAGATCATTTGAAGAGTCCAGACACACTCAATCAGAGATCCGCACAATGTGTGAAAATCTAGAATCTAAAGTAGATGGTCTTACACTTAGAACCGGGGGACTAGAGAATTGCGTTGATGAGCTACAGGCTAAATTGGAGGCCGCAGAAGGGAAGATCCAGTCTCTACGACGAGAAGGGAACTCAGTCAAAGAGAGGGTAGAGACTCTAGAAAATTTTTCCAGAAGGAACAACCTAAGACTTCTAAAAATTACGGAGGGAAAGGAAGGAGGAGATCTAAAAAAGTTTGTCGCAGCTCTACTAAAAGAGTCACTGAGTTTGGACGAATCTTTGACCGAGATTGAGCTAGATATTCAGAGGGTACATTGGGATCCGTTCCGCATTAAACAGGGCAGAGACAAGCCTAGGAAGATCTTAGTAAACTTCTTAACATATTCCATGAAAGAGAGGATCCTGACCGCAGCGTTGAAAGCCAAGTCTGTGAAAGCATCTGATTTTTCTTTCGAAGTGAGATCGGATCTCTCTAGAACAACGTTGGATAGGCAGTGGGAATTGGGTCAACGGATGGAGAAGTTCAGAAGCCTGGGAGCCACAGTGCAATTAAGATTTCCTGCCTTTCTAAGGATAATGTACAATAATAAAATGTACAATGCTAAGTCTCCCCTGGAGGCAGACGAGCTACTTGCTGAGATTAGCGAACACGCAACCCACCCGGACAGGGGATGACATTTTTGTGAGCTTTCTGTAATCAGAGTTTAAATAAAAAGGGGAAAATGGAAAAAGTAATAAAAATAATATAAATAATAAATGGCGGAAAAGAATGATTTAAGGAAAAAAAAAAAAAGGAGATTGTGGCAAAATACAAAAACAAAACAAACAAGAGGAGAAAAAAAAAAAGATGGGAATAGAAAGGATAAAAAGGGGTAAAAGGAAAAAAAAAAAATAGAAAAAAAAATAATACCTAAAGGGGAAAAAAAAAAAATATATATATATATATATATATATATATATATATATATAAATAAATAAATAAATAAATAAAAGGAATAAATAAATGAATAACTAACACTTAAGTATTCAGCACATGGGTGAGGGTTCACAATCTACCCACTAATACACCATGGGGGATCCACTATAAAGGAGTATCAATCGGAAAATTTCACTATGGACCTTCAACACAATATATTCACGTTAAAATTTCTGAACCTATAGGTTGTAATGATGTTTATTCATGATTCCCACATTACTACCCCAATTTACCCTAATCTATTGTTCTCCGTATTAAAGTATTATGAATAGTAATAATACGTCATGGAAGCATTAATAGATAAAAGATATATGATTCCACCTACGAACCACCATTACTTATACCGTAATTACAGTGACCAGGAAAGAAGAAAATGTAAAAGGTAGACATCTGGGTATGGAGTGGGAACATGTCAGAGATGACAAGCTGGCAAACCAGCATGCCAGAGTAAGTCGGGGAGGGTTTTCCAGGGGTGGGAGGGAGGGGGGAGGGAAGGCAAAGAATAAAAGTCCTCATAAAACAAAGTTTACAATAACGAACAAAATAGATCCAATTGTGCCTCAAAGATATTATTTGACCAAAACTAGTAGTGATATAGTTCAGGATAAAATATCTGTTAAGATAATTAAGAGAATCAAGGACAGGGATATAGTGACAATGAGCTTCAAAATTAATTCCAGACATTAAATTTTTATCTTGGAACGTAAATGGTCTGCGTGTCAGGACTAGAAGGAATAGAATTTTACAATACTTACGAGATTCACCCGCGCAGATAATTACGATCCAAGAAACACATCTGAATAAACAAGAAATAACCGATATATTTAAGAAGCTCAAATGGGTCGATAAATTTATAACTACGGACCACAACGCTAGTATTCGCGGCAACGCCATTATTTTTAAAAAAACAGCGAAAGCCCAGATTATGAGCTGGAAAACAGATGCTAGCGGTAGATGGCTGATAGCCAATGCTCAACTATATTCAAGGCCTGTTGCTATCATCAGTTATTATGGGCCTAACCAGGATGATCCTTCTTATTTAAATATCTTACAAAACCAACTGATCTCTTGCCCTGACCCTATAATATGGGTAGGAGACTTCAATCTCGTTTTAGATCCAAAATTAGATAAATCGGCAACTTCTAGGGCCATAGTACATAGTAATATGAGGGAGACATTGCTTAGATCTATGTCAAATCTTGGGTTGATAGATCTATGGAGACAAAGAGCTGGGAACACTATGGGCGTCTCATATCACAACTACAAATATAGACACAAATCGCGTATTGACTATGCCCTATTCAGTCTTTCAATTAAGGATCTGGTTAAAAACATAACATATCTGCCTTTACATATGTCAGATCACTCTGCCATTATTTTTTCGCTAAAATCAGAGCAGAAAGTTGCTCATCGAACCTGGTCTTTTGATAGAACAATTCTATTGGATGATGAGGAAAAAGAATATTTGATGCAGGAAACGGTTTTCTTTTTAGAGCAAAACATAGGTTCTGCCTCTCTAGTCAACGTATGGGAGGCTTGGAAGGCCTTCATTAGGGGGTGTATTACAAGTAGGGCTTCTTTCAGGAGAAAGAAATATGAAGAGGGGATTAGTCAAATAGAGCAAGAATTGTCACAATTAGAATCATCAGACCAGTTTTCATTTGATAACCAGGAGAAGAAAATAGAATTAAAGGCCAAGTTGGATACAATATTGCAGGAAAGGATAAATAAAAGATGGCAGGCAAGCAAAATTGCCCATTTTGAATATGGCGAATCGGCTGGCAAGGTGTTGGCTTGGAAAATCAAAGCTGATCAGTCCAGGAACCACATTAAGGAAGTGAGGGTTGCTGGGGAAGCCAATAGTAGGTCTACAGACATAACTATTGGCGAAGCTTTTAACGAGTTCTTTCAGAATATCTACACAGAGGAGCTCAATGTCAACCTGAACGAAAGGAATGAATGGTTGAGTAATATAACTCTCCCAGAATTGGAAAATCACCAAAGGGAAAAAATAGATAAAGCCATAACTGAGTTGGAAGTTTCTAATACCATTAAGCTACTGGCCCAGGGCAAAGCTGCGGGCCCAGATGGCCTCCCAGGAGAATTATATAGGGTACTTAATTCTACTCTTACCCCTGTCCTTACGAATCTTTTTAACAACATAATGATTAGGGGAGAGACACCACCAAGCTCCTGGGGAGAAGCCAATATAGCTTTAATCTTGAAAACAGGTAAAGACCCAGCTGAGTGTGGATCATACCGTCCAATCTCGCTTCTCAATAACAATTACAAAATCTTTACTTCAATCTTGGCCGAGAGATTGGGAAGCGAGATAGGCACAATTATTCACCCTGATCAAAAGGGATTTATTAGAGGCCGGCAACTGGCCGACTTAACTTATGACTTGGTGGGAGCGGTGGATATTGCCTCAACCTTTGGTCTACCCCTGGCTATCATGACTCTAGATGCTACTAAAGCATTTGATAGGGTAAACTGGGAATATTTAAACTTAATTATGGAAAAGTACCATCTGGGCCCTAAGTTTTGCAGGGCTATAAGTTTATTATATAATAATCCCAGAGCTTCCCTATTAATTAATGGTACACGGACCACTCCTTTCAAAATTAGTCGAGGAACAAGGCAGGGTTGTCCCTTATCCCCACTTCTTTTTAATTTGTATGTAGAACCCTTTGCTCAGTCTATTAGGGAGGATACTAACATTCCACATTTTAATTTTTCGGGTTGGGAAAAAAAGATTGGTTTGTACGCCGATGATATAATCATCTACACATCTGATCCTGCGTTGGCATATCCAATTATTATAAAGAGAGCGGAGGACTTCGGTAGATTTTCAGGATATGAAATTAACGCAGGGAAAACCGAAATTATGGTCTGGAACATTCAAAATCTTCAGCTTCCGATAAAATCTTCATTGAGGTATCTGGGAATTACAATCACTAAAGAGTTACAACATTTGGCCCAAAACAATTTAGCTCGTATTTCTCGAGAATCTCAAACCTTGATGAAAGCTTGGTCCTTTCTCCCGCTTACCATCTATGGGAGAACCAGCCTGATAAAAATGAGTATCCTTCCGAAATTTACTTTTATTTTTAATTCTATCCCGTTATCTTTTGATACTAAACAGCTTGTAAAATGTCAGCAAAGCATAAATTCTTTTGTCTGGGGGTATAAATCCAGTAGAATATCCTGGAAAAAACTAAGAAGGAGAAGAGAAAAAGGGGGGCTCGCATTGCCAGACCTAGAATACTACTCCTGGGCATTTCATCTGACCCACTCTAGGATGCTGCTTAAGATCCCTTGGGAAAATGCAAATGGGCTTATGTATAAGGCTATGCTAATAGGTTCGGACCTTCCTGTGAACGGTTTCCTTTTCAAGTTCGGGCACCAGAAGTTCTTTAAAAAAGTTAGATTAAAAACATTATCAGGCACTGTAAAAGAATGGTCTCGAATTAAATCTAAAATTGGGATAGGTTACTTATCCAAACATGCCCCGATTTGGGATTTACCGGGATTAACATCACAAGAAGCCAACACAGTTAAAAGGGTTTTGTTAGATGCGAATATCACACAGTGGGGCGATATACTGGTGGAAAGATCAATCATAAGCTGGGATATTTTTAAGCATAAGGTAACATCAACACTCTCTTGGTTAGTATATTGGCAACTAAGTAGCTGGCTTCGGGCTCAAACCAAGAAGAAAGCAATGATGGGCGAGGAGAGTTTGCTAGAAAACACCCTAGTTGATAGACCTCCTGGGAAAAAGGAAGTAGCACTTTTTTATTGGCATATCATAGAGGATGAAGAGAGGGATCTCAACTTACCGGAAAAGCTCTGGGGCGCGGAGGGGGAAGCACATATGGAGGACACATGGGAGGAATCTTTTCTCCTTCTTTATAAAATTATCAAGCCCGCATGGTTGCGGCGTAACCATCTTTATACACTTCATAGAGCATATTATTCTCCTAAACGCCTGTCAAAATTTCAACCAGGGAAGTGCTGTCCCAAATGCTCTCTTCCAGCTGCCTCAGACCTCCACATGTTTTGGGATTGCCCGAACATCGCTACTTTCTGGAACGAAGTCAGAGCAACACTTGAATCTATCCTGGGTTTATCCATCCGGTGCTCATGGCTGCTGATCATTTTTGGAACCAACGATAACATCAAGGGACTAGAAAGAGAATTTCTGTTTTATGCCATTTTATTGGCAAGAAGGGAGATCTGCAAAAATTGGATAAGCATAAACCCCCCAACACATGCAGAGTGGCTTTCTTCATTATATGTAATATCAAAGCAGGACTTATCCAGAACATGTAGCCCCCGATCGGTGAGATTTAGGGATTTTTTGGTCAATTGGAAAAGGGACAGTTAGTCAACCCGGGGTTTTTTTTTTTTTTTTTTTTCCCCGGGTCCGATGATTAGGCCCAAAATCTCCTTGTCCAAAGGGAGGCACAGTATAGATTTTGGACAACTGGTCAAACCGACCTGAAGGGAGAAGGTACGTCCAAGCTCTGCGGGCGACACCGGGACGGTCTCTCTGTACACTGGGAGTTCACTGATGGGCTTCGCGGTGTTGAGTAGCGAGCCGCCCCGATGGCTATATGGTCAGGAGCACAATTGGACCGAGCCAAGGGCTAATGAGGACAAGAAAAAGAAAAAAAAAAAAAAAAAAAAAAAAAACGTCTCATATATGGTGCGGAGTCTTGATATCTCTATGGCTAACGACATACTCGTGCTCCCATCATCGCAGGTTCTTGACCCTCTCAGTGCTTCGGGCACTACTAACTGAGTGACCAAAGAGGCCACGCATGTAGTAGTGGGCCCCTTGTTTGGTGCTTTGGGAACAACTCTAAAATGGAGTACAACACGTGCGCTCCGTCTTTTTTATAGATAGGGTCTCGTGTGTAGTGACAAATGCGCTGGATGGGTGTGGTGTGGGTGTATACAACGTATACGAAGTACCTCTAGATATGACCTATATTGCTTTTTAACAAGGAATAAATAAAATGAAATGTGCAGTTGCATAAAAACTTTCAAATTGATATAAATTATATATATATATATATATATATATATATATATATATATATATATATATAAAAATATATATATGTTTTGATAATATTCTCAAGTGTTAGCTTCTCTCGTTGACATTCTCTCCTATACAAAGATTGTTTGGATTTATTCCTCGTTAAAAAGCAATATAGGTCATATCTAGAGGTACTTCGTATACGTTGTTTGCTTTTGTCTCCCCCCTCTGGACCTAAATTTATCTGGGAGAACTCTCTTTCTTTACTTGTGGAGTGGGTGTATACCAGCCATGAGGGAGTGTGTGTGTCGATCTGACAACTAGACCTGCAACTAAGAAATCTCTACAATGGAAGTTTGGGACTTGTACCTTTGTTGTGTTTTCCTAGTACCGCAAGAGTGGCCTTTTTTTCTATGACGTTATAGAGTCAGCATGTATGTAGCCTATTTTGTGACGCCTTTTATTGTACAATGCTGTAGTTGTGGTAGGGTGCTTTTAAATTAAACTGTGTACTCTGCTTACGAGTTTGAGTGTAGAAGTATATATATTTTTTTCTATTTTGTATTCTATCATAACTGTGCTGACGTTTCTGCTTTAGCGTGCAGTACTATATTATTTTATAAATAAGAAACTGTTGAAATCATGTTTGAAATTAGAATGTAAGCTGCTCTCTGTGAAGAATAGCAATGCCGGCTCCCGCAGGAAGTGGGGAGCCGGCTGGGCTCGTGGAGGCCTTGGGGCTGTTTCCACGATCCACAACGTTAGATTTGAGCCCTGGGAGATGGGGTCCTCGGCAATTATAGAAAATTAGTGATAAAGGCTATTTTTTATATGGTAGATTTATCGTACGCGTACCAAGCACGTATGGACGATGTGCAGCTGGAATATTGGAAGTCGTCCAGTAAGTGTACGTAAGCAAGAAAAATAAAAATAATTTTAGAGATTTATCAGGTTTATGTTTTTTTAATTTTGGGTGGCTCTAAAAAGAGCCCTTGTGTTTATTGGAAGATTTTAGTACCTACAAGTAAGTACTGATGCAGAGTCTTATGTTTATGAGGAAGACTGTTCCCCTCATCGGTAAAATGTACACCATCTCTCCTATAGATGTCATGCATATTGAAACGCAAATTGTTGTGGTAGATTGACCCCATTCGACAGATGTATTCACATGTTTCCTAGCTTTTTCAATCTGTGGACAATAGTGGTTGGACCAGTTTCTAATGCCTTTGGCATATATTAGAATAGACAAAGGCAGTTTGAGGGAAAAGTGCCATCAATTCTCTAAAGGTGTCCTTCATAAGCATTTCCAGACATACCCCAGTCAAAGTGCCTAGGTTGTCGCGTTCTAATCTAGGACCCTGATCAACCCTATGACCTTTATGCCCCTATACGGCTATAAATCCATTTATTCCTTATATTGGCATAACCGATCAAATGCAATATTCAGAAACTCGTCTGTGGCCTCACACGAACAGAGCCACATTTCAGAATCACTTCCTCTGCAACTTCCTTTGCAGCTCATTAGTGCAAATGACATAGCAGAAGTCACTATCTAAGATTCCTAGATTAACACTCCGAGTTCTTCAACAAGATCAAACTCAGCAACCTGGGAAAGCCCGCTTGCTATGTTTTGATTAGTAATAGAACTCTAATGAGCACTGATAGACGATCACTTCCTAGTGACATCTTTATTGACGTCTTATGTCCAAAAACTTACGTCAAACAAGGCACCTTTCAGGTATAAATATTACCAACGTTGCCTTAAGCAAACGCTGAAGCTGCTGATGATGATATCATCGCTGAAGCTACTATCGCTACTGCTATCGCTGCTAACGAGCGAACGATGGTGTGGTGAACTTAGGAGCTGAACAGCCGTCCCCCTGCAAGAGCCCAGCAGATGCAAGCTGCCCGCGGACGCTGCCCCTCCTCTTCCTCGACGTGCTGAGAGAGACGCTGTCTTTTCTCCTGCCGAGAAATCCAGCTCCGGCGTTTCCAGCCCACTCTTGTGAGTGACTGGGATATCGAGTCCCTGGAAGGAGATACCAGACCTCCATCATTCTATTCCAGAGGTATGGTGTTGACTAAACCCTTAGAGAGAATTCTTGAAGCAAACCTTGGCAAAACCAACTTAACTAAAGCTACTTACTTACTCCCCTCCCAAGTATTAGGCTTAGGTCAGGTACACTGGGGTAGGCATAGTTAGAAGCACCAGTTGAGTTCGTTAGCTAATGTATATATGAATGTATATATGTTTTATTCATTTTAAACCATTGTTTGGCTAAGAAACCATATCAATGCTTTTACAGTATTATTTCGCAATACTCATTTTACTGTATGTACTTTTTATAATAACAAGTCTTGCACTTGTGGCAATTCATTTCTCTTGTACAAGAAGAAAGACTGTTCAATAAATGTTACCTTTTTATTTAAAACACCCGTCTCTCTATTCTCTACATATTGTGAAAGTAATCTGCACAACAACTGACTGAGTAAAAGAACTGCCTATTGTTTCACACGCCCCTAGAGATTGACTCTTATCTGAGGAGCAAAGTTGTCATGTTGCACGGTTGTTGGAAAACTGAATCCCTTCTTGTCTGTACCAGGGAAGCTGATCACTTCCTATTCAGTCAAGAAAGTTTCCAGTGACCTCTGAGCTAGTTGGTAACAAACCCAATTAAGTTTAGCATAGTCAGTAGAGGCCTGGAAGATCCGCACTTCTACGTCAATACTACTGTTTATGTTATTCCAATGCGCAGGGCCTATTGGGAAAATAGGAACTACACTACAAGGTCATTGCCACCACAGTGCACAATTATGAGGTCATGGTGTTGGGAGATGTAAAAAGGATTTAACCAATGGCATCAATTGATGCCACTTTATTACTTTCTGTACAATCCCTTTAATGTCTACATTTGGTAAACGTAGGTCTTTGTGAATTCTTTTCTGTTGTGCGTACGTTTGACTCCAGAAAATATAGCGGTGTCCCACAATCCACACTGTAAGCATTTTGAAGAGAGGTCTGGATGCACTCGATGGTCTCTGTAAATGAAATGGCAGTTTGAAAAGTAACATTTTTCTAAAATGGTGGACAACATGAAGTTTTGAAAAAAGAAAAGAAATGATTGGTTGTTTGACAACATTTTACAGAAAACTAGGGTGCAGGTTTCTGTTTTTTAAAAGCCTTATTTTAATTAGTTAAGAAAAACGGATAGAACAGAACATTACATAAGATAAGCTGGTATATTCTCAAGTCAAGCATACTTGCTGTTTTAATTTGCAACAATGTATGATTAACTTTTCACCTGTATGCTGAGTTAGGTGTTCCCTGAAGTGTTTCTATGGTAACTGGCATATTGTGGAATGGGGGAAGGGTTAAATGTTTTGTCAGTTGAAAAGGGTGCAAAAGTTCAAGCAATATAAAAGTGTGTTTCTTTTTTAATTTAATGTGGGAATAAATGTGATTTTTTATTTATTTGTATGTGTGTGTAGATTGAGTGTGTAGATTGATCGGAAAAGTTTGCTATTTGCTATAGGACTTCCTGATCCCGGAAGGACTTCTTAGGGGAATTTACAATGATTCCCAAGGTCAAAATCTTTGATGGCGTTTGTTGAGCTTTTAATGCAGAGCACGGAACGAAATTTGTTTTATTGATTTAATTGTTTACTTACCTGCAATCATCCAGATTCCGTTGTATATCACCCCAACCCTGTCCCTCCCCCGCCCGCCTGCCCCACCGCAACTCCCTGTATGGGCCGCGGCTGAAAGACCCGGTTGCGATAGTCATTTACCACAGACTTGTGGGGAATCCTTGGTGAGGCGCACGCTCTCTAACGAGTACGCACTTCACCGAAGACGTTCCAGAGTTCAAACTCATTTTCAATTGCTCCTTAGACATTCCTGAAGAGAAAGTATAAATATTTCTTAGAGAGTTGAAGAACGTTGTATGACAAGTTAGTAAAGAATACTAGACAGACATTTGAATTCAGAAGGAACATTAGTGAAAAACACAAGATGTTCAAGGATTGATAGAATAGATAACAAGCAACTGCATAAAGAAAGGTTAGTAGAAGAACACAAGGAAATTAAGAGTATAAAAATTAGACAATAAACTGAGAGGGTAGGTTAATGAATGTTATAATTCTAGGTTATAAGCAGTGAGAAAAATAAACCGCAAGCTACAAGGTTGCAGATAAATACTAGAGGGGAGGCTAGTTCAAAAGTCGAAGGGGTAGGTAATTAGTAGGGTTAGACTAAGTTATAGATGAGGAATAGAGATAGAGTAAACACATGAAGTATTCACGAAGTAGTGTGATAATGATGTCTAAATATACACAGATACACAGTGTTATTCTGGACAATGAATAGTATCTTTTGCATTTTAGTAAAACATTTACAGCCTGATTCATGTAGGCAATAGCGCTCGCAAAAGGGCCAGATTCTGAGAATCTGGCCCTTTGCGAGTGCGATTTTTGCATTTGGTATTCACAATCCCAAATGCAAAAATCGCTATTTAAGAAATCGCATATTTGCGAGGAATGGCATTTAAGGAATCTCTAATAGAGATTCCTCAAATGCTATTCATGACACATCAAGAAATTGCGATTTTGCACTTTTGGAGCCGCTATTTACCGAGAGGTCAGACCTGTCGGTAAATAGCAAAAACTCAGAAAAATGCTTTTAAAAGCATTTTTCTAAGTTGCATGTTGCACACACACATGTCCTTTGGACATGTGTGTGTGCAACACCTGTTCAAATGTGCATTTTAGGGGTGCTACAGGGCGTCCTTTGGACACCCCTGGCACCCTTAAAATCTCTATCTTATTTGCGATTAGCAAATTGCTACTCGCAAATAAGGGATACTCCCCATTCATTCCTATGGGCCTCTTGGCCCATAGGAATGAATGGGGAGTTTTTGCGAGTAGCAATTTGCTACTCGCAAATAAAGAACATGTAGGAATCGCTATTTTATTAGCAATTCCTACATGAATGCCGTTTTGCGTGTCCTCAATAGCGAGTCGCTATGATTCGCTATTAGGGCCACGCAAAACGGCCTGTACATGAATCAGGCTGTTAGTATTTTGGAATGGGTAAGGTGAATAGACATATTCTACATTTTTTAGTCGTGTATTTTACTATAACAGCCTGAGTCTTTTCCTATAGTCATAAGGAGTGACTTGTTTTAAAATTTAAAAGAAAAGCTAAGAACAGGATATCCTTATAAGTAATTAGATGTATATAACTTTGTAAAGGACTAAAACACTACTAATGGAATATTATTAGATAATAGTATTTATATAGTATTTTTGGGAGGCCAAAATAGGTGAATTATATATTATGAAAAGTGATAAAATTAACTGTTTATATTTTTATACAAGGAGCGAGAACATAAAGGAAAAAATATGGAAAGAGAACAGCCTAATACTGAGGACATTTAGGATATTTCCTTCAGTATAATTGGAGAACTAATCATATCTGTCACAGGCAATGAGAGTGAAGAAGAGGAAATTAGAGCTGGAGACATGAGGTGTGATTTCGAAGAGGAAAGCTTGGATGGAGAACTTCTGGAAGTATTAAATTATGTCGAAAGTTTAGAACAAAGCAATTCAGAAATTGCTAACGAGGGAATTGATCTGTATGACATATCTGATGAACTTCTATTAGAATGTGTGTTAAATTATGAGATGGTAATATAATACATTTATTGTTTAAAAATAATAAAGGTTTGAGCACTATCTACTAATGTATTTATTGTACTAAAAGTGAAGCACTTATAGATTCAGTTATATAATCTTTAAATGTTTGTATTGATTTAAAATATGCAAAGTGGGTCTGAGGGTATGGATTGCTTAAAATCCGTATGGAGTACACATGCAATCTTGTATGCACCTATAAACTTGTGTTCTATGCCTTCAATTCCCCAGTCTGTATCCTTAGACTTCCTCCAAACACTCGGACACTGCTGTTTAGTATTGTAGTGTGCCAGTCAGCAGAAAGTTCTTTTCCATTGTACCGTGGTAAAACTGAAGCTGTAATAAATTTAGTGAGGAACTTTCTTTGCAGAAGTGTAATGATCCAGTCAGTATCTAGATACTCATGGATTAAAATAGGCCTTAGTCCATAGGCTGTTTTAAACCTCTAGATTGTGCATGCATTGTTCTATGCACCAGCAAACTTATGTTTCATACGTTCAATTCCTCAATGTGTACCTTATACTTCCAGCAAGCATTCTCACACTAGTGTTTCAATATTGTAGTGAGCCATTCAGCAGTATGTGTTTATCTGTATACTGTGTAAAACTGAGGCCGTTATAAATTCAATCAAGTTCTTTCCTTGCAGAACTGTAATCATCCAGTCACTACCTAAGTAGTCATGCATTAAAATAAGCCTTAGGGCATAGTCTGCTTCAAACCCTTATAGACTGTGTATGCAGTCTATGTACTTGCAAATTTCTCTTTTATACGTTCAATTTACCAGTTTTTATCCTTACACTTCCAAACACTCTGTCACTGTTGTTTTAGTTTTGTAGTGACTCATTCATCGGTATGTAGTAATCCATTCACTACATTAAAGCACTAATGGGCACATATACAATAACTGGCATATCCCCAGGAATATGTCAGTTATTGTACTCCGTGCCAACACCACCATGGATGTGCTGTATTTACAATGCGGTGTACCATGGGACAAAAATGGCACATATATGTGATGTATCTGTGCTGTAAAGGTGGTGCTTTCTTTGAGTTATGTCGAGCAATGCTCTGGGGGCCCTATGCTCAGACTGCTGTGTCAATCCTTACACCTGCTTCAAGGTAGTGCAGGGTTTTGACACAGCATGAGCCCAAAAGTGACAAAGTAAAATCTTGTATATTTCAGTCAGCAACTTTTAGGAGGTGTTCCTGCTCCAGAACGCCCCCCCCCCCCCCCCCATGTAGGAATGTCTCCTTCTGGTATAGGGATTTACAATATGACGCACCTCCCAGAGACGTCACATTCTAAATACCACATACCATGGCGCATCTTTTGCACCACCGCTTCATCAGAAAAGGGATGCAACAGCGGTGTAAAAGAGGCACAAGGGTATTGTAAATCTGCCTCTAACAAACACTTACAAATTCACCCAGGCAGTTTCACTAGCAGTGCATTCTTTTTGAATTTACTTTTGTTATTATTTTACATAAAAAATATGAAATGTAACTTTAAAAATAAATATAAGTATTTATAATAAAAATGTAGGAAATTACTATAAAAAGGACATAATTAGTATATTTTAAAATCATCATTTACAAAACCTTAGATATTCACTGAAAAAAACATAGGTTTCAGGCACGTTATAGTTAGGAATTAGCATTTAAAAAACCTTAGAAATTCACTGAAAAAAATAGGTTTCACCCATTTTGTAGTTAGCTGGACATTTCGCTCATACAAAACCATTGAAATTCCTCCATTATAGTTAGTTCAGCTAACTATAACTCGCGTGCCCGCAATGCACTGCTGATGACGTCCCATATTACATCACTCATGACATGGTCAGTGACATCACTGATGACATCTCAAGTAACATCACTGATGACATTATCCTTGTGAAAGAGTGGGAGACCTCCTCTCAGCGTAATATAACCTTTGATACACACATTGAAAAATAGAAACTAAAAATTTCAAAACCATGGAGATACCAATACCAGTTACAACAACCTGTTCAGTAATTCCAACATCTACATACACATCCACTCATTCACCAACAGTTCTATGTAGTCACACATACATGTACTCACTCATCATATGTACTCAGACACCAATTCATCCTCTTACACATGATACTCATCCATAGAGTTACTCACACACATACTCACACATGCATATAAACTAACATCCATTTATTTGCATATATAGCTACACACACCACTACACTTACTTCTACAGAAACATACACATACTTATTCTCTTAAACAATCACTTATAGAAACACATACTTATTTATATAGGAACTATTCCAATCTCAAATATCCTCACTTATATACATCAATACTCACATATACTAGTTTAAAACATATGTAGTTACTTGTAAAGATACTATTAAGACAGTCGTTCACGCACTAACACACCCATACACACTCATCCACCCATACAGTCCTGCACACTTGCTGTCTTCAAAACACATACGCTAAGTAATACCCCCCACCAAACCAGACACTGATACTCAAAAAAACAACTAATACCCCATATAGACACTCATGTAGCTACTCACCAACCCATGCAGCCACTTATACACAAAGTGAGACACCGATAGAGATATTTACATATTTAAACATTACTCGCTAATACATGTATTCACTAAGATACACTTAATGAGTACGTTATACAATCAATTTTACAAAACTAAATCCATTTAGACACTTATTTACCCATTTATTCTTCCATCGACCTTTAGATATACATATATAAAAATATTTATTTTTCATAAAGACACATTCACTGGATGATGTCCTCAGTGATGTCATTTGAGGTGTCATCAGTGATGTCATGAGTGATGTAATATATGACGTTATCAGCAGTGCATTGCGGGCGCGTGAGTTATAGTTAGTTCAGCTAACTATAAAGGAGGAATTTCAATGGTTTTGTATGAGAGAAATGTCCAGCTAACTACAAAATGGGTGAAACCTATTTTTTTCAGTGAATTTCTAAGGTTTTTTAAATGCTAATTCCTAACTATAACGTGCCTGAAACCTATGTTTTTTTCCAGCGAATTTCTAAGGTTTTTTAAATGCTAATTCTTAACTATAACGTGCCTGAAACCATATGGTTTTTTCAGTGAATATATATATTTTCACTGAAAAAACCATAGGCTTCAGGCCTTATATAGTTAGGAATTAGCTTTTAAAAAACCTTTGAAATTCACTCCAAAAACTATAAGTTTGAGGGGTGTTATAGTTAGCTGGACATTTCACTCATACAAAACCATTGAAATTGCGCCTATATAGTTAGTTGTACTAACTATATTTCGCGCACCCGCAATCCACTGCTGATGAGGTCACATATTACATCATTCATGACATGGTCAGTGACATCACTGATGACATCTCAAATGACATCAATGATGACATCATCCAGTGAATGTGGTTTGCTTCGTTATTTAAAAATGCATTATATATATATATATAACAATTTGCATTGAAGTATGAGTGGATATATAAAAAATAAATATTTGGATGGAGGTCTTTAACAATGTAGAGTGTCTCACTAAATATAGTGGATAGTGACTAAACTGTGAATATCTGGATCACTGTCAGTTGTTGTGTAAACTGGTTCTCCAGTTGGTTACTAGCTATGTGAAAGTCTATATTAGTTATTGATTAGTTAATTGAGTATTTGTATGGGAGCTTGAATGTGTGTGTGGTTCGGTGGAGGGTGTGTGACTGCCCAAAGATGTGTGAATAGTTGATTCAGTAGATATATGAAGTTAAAACTACATGTTCTAACAGTTGTTTGGGTGAGTGAATATCCTTATGGGTGTGGTGATTAGCAAATATATTTCTCAATGGTACATGTCCAAAAAACTAGAAAAATAAAAAGACAGAGTATGTGTCAGTTGTTGTATATAAATAAGTATACAAAAGACTCAATGATTGTGTGAGTGACTGTATGGATAACTGTATAATTGTAATAATGATTTTATAATATACTAAATATGACTAATGAATAGATGAAGTGGTGTTTGTATAAGTGTGTAGCTAAGTATGTAAGTATGATCCATTGTTTGCATAAGTGAGTAGGATAACTTCATATGTGAATAGGTTGTGTGCTGGTGTGTAATGTCGATATAGGTGTATAAGTATTTTTGATAGTGTTCTATTGTTCATTGACAGCATGTATGAGTGAATCTACAGGTAAATGATTAGATGTGTGTATACATCTAGGAATCAATGAGTGGGTTTTTAAATACTTGTATTGCTGTGTCAATGGATTCAAGTATGATACTCTGTATTTTACAAAGAGTGATGAAAGATTTTACTAGTGTATGAAAAGGTGTATGTGATTGTCACGTGGATGATGTCATCACTGATGTCATTTGAGATGTCATCAGTGATGTCACTGACCATGTCATGAATGATGTAATATGTGACATCATCAGCAGTGGATTGCGGGTGCGCGAAATATAGTTAGTACAACTAACTATATAGGAGCAATTTCAATGGTTTTGTATGAGTGAAATGTCCAGCTAAGTATAACACCCCTAAAACTTATAGTTTTGAGTAAATTTCAAAGGTTTTTTAAAAGCTAATTCCTAACTATATAAGGCCTGAAACCTATGGTTTTTTCTGTGAATTTGCAAGGTTTTTTAAATGCTAATTCCTAACTATATAAGGCCTGAAACCTATGGTTTTTTCTGTGAATTTGCAAGGTTTTTAAATGCTAATTCCTAACTATATAAGGCCTGAAACCTATGTTTTTTTCAGTGAATTTGCAAGGTTTTTTAAATGCTAATTCCTAACTATATAAGGCCTAAAACCTATGTTTTTTTCAGTGAATTTGCAAGGTTTTTTAAATGCCAATTCCTAACTATATAAGGCCTAAAACCTATGTTTTTTTCAGTGAATTTGCAAGGTTTTTTTAATGCTAATTCCTAACTATATAAAGCCTGAAACCTATGGTTTTTTCTGTGAATTTGCAAGGTTTTTTAAATGCTAATTCCTAACTATATAAGGCCTAAAACCTATGGTTTTTTAATTGAATTTGGAAGTTTTTTTTAATGATAATTGTTAAATGTATTAATTGTTTTTTATACTGATTTACTACATTTTTGCAGGCAGGTGTTCAGAGGGCACGCTCCCTTTTTACAACACTCTGCAGCGCAACCCCTGGCACGTTTGCAGAGGAGGAACTAATTCCCCTTGCATTCTGGGGGTCCCTGGGGAGCAACTAGCCCACCAGGAGCCTCTAGTATAAGCCAGGGGGCTGCATTGCAGAGAGGTGTAATGAGGCCACACCCTTTTTTACACCTCTCTGCAACGCAGCCCCGGGCGTGTTTGCAGAGGGGGAACTAATTCCCCTTGCATACTGGGGGTCCCTGGGGCCAAATAGCCCACCTGGAACCTGCAGTATGCGCCAGGGGACTGCATTGCAAAGAGGTGTAATGAGGCCACACCCTTATTTACACCTCTCTGCAACGCAGCCCCCGGGTGTGTTTGCAGAGTAGGAACTAATTCCCCTTGTATACTGGGGGTCCCTGGGGGCCATCTAGCCCACCAGGAGCCTCCAGTATGTGCCAAGGGGCTGCGTTGCTTTGCCCCGGGAAAGTGTGGGGGGGAGGGGATTGTGGACCCCCCACACTTTTTTATCACTATGCCCCCGCGATTTGGTTCCCCCTGGGGGTAATTTTTAAAAAAACAGACCAGGTTTAAAAAAAAAAGAAAGTCCTTTTTTGTCCTTGTTGGACCACCTGGGCAGGCCTAGGGTGTCAGGGTGTATCTACCCTGCCCCCTTTTTGTGTTCTTCACGTTTGTTTTTTTGCTTTCTTTTGCATTGGTCTATCGAGCACAAGATGGATGCCAACACTTCCTGGTTAGAAGTGTTGACAGCCAATGAGCATGCAGCTTTCACAGGAAGGCATGCTGATTGGCTGCCACTGTGTCAACACTCCAAACCAGAAAGTGTTTGCAGCCATATTGTGCCTCGGTAGAACCAAGGCACAAGAAAGCAGTGAAACAAAGGTGCAAAACACGCAAAGGGAGCAGGGTAGAAGCATCCTGACCCCCTAGGCCTGCTCAGGGGTCCCACAAGGACCCCCCAGGCCCCAAAAATGTTTTGTATATTTCTCAGATGAGGGGAACAGAGCCTTTCTCTTGAATTTTAGACTCTGCATCGGTACCTACTTGCAGGTACTTAAATCACCCACATAACACAACAGCTCTTTTTAGAGCTACCCTACCTCTAAGCACTCCAAATTCTTATTTTACACTATTTTCTTTCACTGTTCTTCCCTGTGGTACGCTCAGGGTACGCGTACCTGGAAGCGTACATGGGAACGCACCCAGCTTTTACCCCGCGAAAATTTCAACAAAATAAATTCGTTTTTTTGCCCTTCAGGGTCCTTCTAGGCCCCCCTCAGAAAACCTAGGGGGTCAGGGGGTGTTTACCCTGCCCCCTTTTAATAATGTCCGCCTTTTTTTTCACCGAGACACAAGATGGCGGACTCTCCGGACTGTTTGGAATGTTGACAGACACCCGAGAGCCAATCAGCTTTCCGCTCGCGTACCCCGAGCACTCGAAAAGCGCATATAGATATACTTTTTGTAAAAACCACTTGAGCAATTTTCACCAAATATAGAAAAGGCACTTCTGCGTACCAGTCCCTACAATTTTGCAAAGTTTGGTGTAATTCCATTCAGCGGTTCGGGCTTTAGCTGTGTCTTAACGTCCTATGGAAATTAACATGGGGAAAACACGTTTTGGGACCTCCCTTTTTTCTCAGCCCCATTTGACGAATCCCCCCGACACTTTCAGGGAAGGAGTGGAGCTGGCCTAAATTTTGGAAAATTACACGCAAATTCCTCAACCGGCGCCAAAATTATTCCCAATAGAATGTTGCGGATTTCGATGGAGATAGAGATAGAGATATGATCTGTATGAAGTTGCCGTGAATTTGAAGCAGCACACATCAGCAAGTTAACCACCTTTTATTTTTGGAAGGTGGCAGAAAACCGCATCCCCTGACAGTAAGTTTCTAATGTCCAAACGCGTTTCAGGCTTATTCACTAGTGTCATCAGGAGGAATGGCTGTGCAATTTTGCGCCGTATTTCCGGCGCTTTGTAGTTTAAGCCACAGTGGGCGTGTCTGCTGAGCACTATGGTCTTTGTAGTGCTCGATAATTTGCCACCATTTCTCTTGTACAAGTAAAATCCTATAGTAGGTTCACTGTTCAGAAAAATCGCAGTATTTCCGCCCATATTCATCTACCAGAGCGGTCCTTGCTGTTCCTCATGACGCCGCATATCGACTTGCTCGGTGTCCAGGAGCTGCTCTTCTGCGGCGGGGGTGCTTCGCGACCCTGGCGGGGGCGCTATATTTGATCCGTATGAAGTTGCCGTTTATTTGAAGCACCACACATCAGCAAGTTAACAGCCTTTTATTTCTGGAAGGTGGCAGAAAACTGCATCCCCCGACAGTAAGTTTCTAATGTCCAAACACGTTTCAGGCTATCATAGCCCTTGCTCACTGGTGTCATCAGGAGGAATGGCGGTGCGATTTTGCGCCGTATTTGCGGCGCTTTGTAGTTGAAGCCATAGTGGGCGTGTCTGCTGAGCACTATGGTCTTTGTAGTGCTCAATAATTTGCCACCATTTCTCTTGTACAAGTAAAATCCTATAGTAGGTTCACTGTTCAGAAAATCGCCGTATTTCCGCCCATATTCATCTACCAGAGCGGTCCTTGCCGTTCCTCATGACGCCGCATATCGACTTGCTCGGTGTTTTCTACCACCTTCCAGAAATAAAGGTTCTTAACTTGCTGATGTGTGTATATTATACATATATATATATATATATATATATATACATATACATATACATATACACATATATACACACACACACATATACATATACATATATATATACATATACATATATACACACACACACACATTACCTACTGGCGGTCGCCAGTAGGTAGTTATAGTTTGAAAAATATCCTATGTTAAATCTCAAAATTCTATTTGGAATAACTTTGGCGCCGGTTGACGAATCTGACTGAAAATTTCCTCAAAATGGCCTTGCGGCGTTCCGTTCCTTCCCTGAAAGTTTTGGGGGGGGGGGATTTGTCAAGCGTGGGCCGAGATAAAAGGGGGGTCCTAAAACTAGTTTTCCCCATGTTAATTTCCATAGGGCGGTCGATTTCACTTTTAGCCCGAATGGCTGAATGGATTTCCACCAAATTTGGCAAAATTGTAGGGACTGGTAGCCCGATGTGCCTTTGCTATGTCTCAAGATATGTGCTCCAGTGGATTTTGAGTAATTAAGGTTCAAAAAAATATATCTATAGGCACGCTCCGGTGCGCGCACCGGGGAGCGCACCAGGCACGACACGCGACTTACGTGTGGAAAGCTGATTGGCTCACGGGTGTCTGTAAACATTCGAAACAGTCCGGAGCGGCCACCATCTTGTGTCTCGGTAGGATCGAGACACAAGAGGTGACATAAAAAAAGGGAGAAATGACTATAAGGGGGCAGGGTAGACCCCCTCCTGACCCCCTAGGTTTGATGTGGGGGCTAAAATAGGGTCCCGCGGGCCATTTTTAAAAAATATTTTTTTTCGATTTGCGCGGGGGGAGCGCCCGGTACGCGCACCGGGGAGCGAAGCACGGGGAAAATCCAGGACCTTATTTATGAAGGCCTTGCGACAGTTTTGCGCCGCCTGTGCGTCACTTTTTGTGACGCCCCTGCGGTGTAAAAAAATGTGCATCGCTGCGCTATATTTAAAAAGTGACGCATCTAGGTAGATGGGTCACTTTTTAAAACCCTGCGCCACATTATACTTGCGTCAGGTATAATGTATGCAGAGGGGGCGCTCCCCCGCAAAAAGCTTGGTAATAGCGATGCAGTGAAATCTATGAGATTTCACTGCGTCAATGTTAGGATGCAGTTGCGTGAAATTCTTGCGCCTGCCTCACAGCAGGTGTAAGACTGACGCAAGACCATTCACAAGGTGATTTCCCCATGTGAAAGGACGCATTACTGGAGTTGCGTCACTTTCGTGAGGCACTCCAGCAATGCGTCACTTTTGGGTTTACAGATACGTCAGTATTTCTGACGTATCTGTAACTCCTTGTGACATGATTCGTCATACATTAAATATGACACATCTGGAATGTTGTAAGGAGTGCGCACAGAAAAGTGACGCATCGCACCAGCGGTGTAAAAAAATGCACCTCGTTGCGATATATTTAAAAAGTGACCCATCTAGGTGATGGGTCACTTTTTAAATCCCTACGCCACATTACACCTGCGTCAGGTATAAAGTATGCAGAGGGGGCGTTCCCCCGCAAAAAGCTTTGTAATAGCGACGCAGTGAAATCTATGAGATTTCACTGCGTCACTTTTAGGATGCTGTTGCATCAAAATCTTGCGCCTGCCTCACAGCAGGTGTAAGACTGACGCAAGATCTTTCACATGGTGCTTTCCCCATGTTTAAGGACGCATTACTGGAGTTGCGTTACTTTTGTGACGCACTCCAGCAATGCGTCACTTTTGTGTTTACAGATACGTCAGTATTTCTGACGTATCTGTAACTCCTTGTGACATGATTCGTCATAAATTAAATATGACACATCTGGAATGTCGTAAGGAGTGCGCACAGAAAAGTGACGCATCGCTGTTTTCAGGCAGCGATGCGTCACTTTTCAGAAATGAGGCCTCCAGTTTATTCACTGTGTCACCTCTACGACCCTTTCTTGCGTCAATACGTCCCTTTTGCATACATTACACCTGACGTAGGAATAATGTGGCGCAGGGGTTTACAAAGTGACGCATTTGCCTAGATGCGCCACTTTGTAAATATGAATAAATAAGGTGCATTTTTTATTGGACTGATGCGTCACAAAAAGTGATGCTTTGGTGGCGTTAAAGGGACGTATGGCTTCATAAATGAGGCCTTCTGCCTTCAACTCCAGCAATGCATCTTTTCTTATCCTTCCACACCCCTGTTCCTTTTCAACATTTTCTTTGAATATCAACATTCCCCATATTCACTCTTCTCCTTACTTTCTTTCCTAACACTCACCTTCTTTCAGTCCTACTACTTCACTTCCTTTCTCCTCTCATACCTTTCTGTTCTTTCTTACTTATTTTCCTTTCCATTATCAATGCACTCTATTTCACTTACTCTTTCATTTTTTTAAGAAGATAGCTCTTTGATGAGAATTGGAGGTAGTTCTAAGAAAGAACATTTTGTTTTCTTCTTTTTTCTAAACAGGAACAAAAACAGGGAATGGAAACTGCTCAACAGGAGCAAATAAAACAAAAAAAATAGGGGTGGGAAGGGCAGCGATGGTTTTCTAATGCTCGAACCATGAGCTGTACACTTTGTTCTCCAAAGGTAAGCAGTTGATTGCAGTATCTGCATCCGAGGACACCATGGTTAAAAGCAGGTTGAATGTTCGGAACCAGGCGCAAACGTAGGCGCTTCCGGGGCGCATACGCGGCGCGAACGTGGGCGTACATGCGGCAGGAACATAGGCGCTTCCGGGGCGCACACGCGGCGCGAACGTAGGCGCTTCCGGGGGCGCTTACGTTGCGCGCCGAAGTGACGTCATCATAGTTTTACGTAAATGCATAATCATTTTCCTTATAAAAAAAACTGCTTTTATTTGTATGGTACGAAATGTTTTGCGTTATTAACTTTTCATTCATATTTTTTCACGAACTTAAGTAGCGCTCTGGGTGCGCTTTCCGGAGAGCTTACCGGAGCGCGCACCCAGAGCGCCCCAGGAAAAAATGATATAAAAAAAACTCAAAAAATTAATACTTACACAAAACAGCAAATTGTAAAAAAAAAAATATAGGTTAGAAACTCGATATAGAAAGGAATTCGCATTTAAAAAACCTATGCAATTCACTGAAAAAACCATAGGTTTCACACCAGTTATAGTTAGCTGGAAATTTTATTGACATAAAACCATTGAAATGCCCACGTTATAGTTAGTCGGACTCACTATAACTTGCGCGCCTGCAATGCACTGCTGATGACGTCACATATTACATCACTCATGACATGGTCAGTGACATCACTCATGGCATCACTGATGACACCATCCTTGTGACAGAGTGAGAGACCTCCTTTCAGTGTAATGTAAGCCTTGAAACACATATTCAAGAATAGTATTTAACATTGTCAAAAAAGTGGAGATACCCATACCAGTTACAACAAACAATTCAGTAATTCCACCATCTATATACACATCCATTCATTCACAAACAGTTCTATATAGTCACTCATACATATACTCACTTATTATATGTAGTGATACACCTATACATCCTGTTACACTTAGTCATCCAAAAGTTACTCACACACATATTCACACATGCAAAAAAACTAATGAACATTCATTTATTTGCATATACAGCAATACACACACTACCACTTTACTTCTAGGAATACTTACACATACTTACTCTCTTAAACAATCACTTATATAAACACATACTAATTTAAACAGGAACTCTTATAATCTCTCACTCTCACATATACTCACTTTTATAAATCAATACTCACATATACTAGATTAAAACATATGTCATTACTGAAAAAGACAATAGTGAGACAGTCGTTTACTCACTAACACACATATACACACTCATACATCCATACAGTCCTGTACATATGCGGTCTTCAAAACACATACAAACAGTGAGTCAGTCACCAACCCATACAGCCACTTATACACAAAGTGAAACACTGATACATACATTTCAATATATAAAAGTTACTTGCTAATATATGTATTCACTAAGATGCACTTAAGGCAGTTAACCAATCAATTCTTTCAAAAATAAACATCCATTTACACACTTAGTTAACCATTTATTCTTCCATCGTACTTTACAAATACATATAAAAAGAAAATTATTTTTCAGAAAGACACACATTCACTGGATGGTGTCATGAGTGATGTCACTGACCATGTCATGAGTGATGTAATATGGGACGTCATCAGCAGTGCATTGCAGGCGCGCAAGTTATAGTGAGTCCAACTAACTATAACGTGGGAATTTTAATGGTTTTATGTCAATAAAATTTCCAGCTAACTATAACTGGTGTGAAACCTATGGTTTTTTCAGTGAATATATATATATACACATATATACATACACATATACACACACACACACACACACACACACACACACACACACACACACACACACACACACGCATGCACACACACATGCACACACACACTGAAAAAAACACAGGTATCAGGAGTGTTCTAGTTAGTTGGACATTTCATTTGTACAAAACCATTGAAATTCCCCCGCTAGTTAGTTGTACTAACTATAACTTGCGCGCCCGCAATCCACTGCTGAGGTCACATATTAAATCTTTCATGACATGTCAGTGACATCACTGATGCCATCACTGATGCCATCATCCAGTGAATGTGGTTTGGTTCAATAGATATATATTAGATTGATTGAGATATAGATATAGATATAGATATAGATATAGCCTACTGGCGGTCGCCAGTAGGTATATACAGTTAGAATTTTCAGAAATCCCATAAGAAAAAAATCCTATGTCGAATAACTTTGGCGTTTGTGGATGGAATTGGCTGAAATTTTCAGGAAAATGGCACATTTTGTGTCTGAGCAGCCCCTGAAAATTTAGGGGGGTTTCGTCAAGGGGGGCCGAGAAAAAAGGGGGTCCCATTCATTTTTCCATAGGGCGGTTGGAATCACTTTTAGCTCGAAGGGCTGAATGGATTTACACGAAACTTGGCAAAATTGTAGATATAGCAAAGGCACGTCGGGCAAACCATGTCTCAATATATGTGCTCCAGTAGATTGAGAAATTAACGTTTTAAAAAACAGATATATCTGTGACAGCGCTCCGGTTAGCGCCCGGTTCGCGTACCTGACGCGTAACGGAACTTTGCGAAGCGAAGCTGATTGGCTCTCCGGTGTCTGTCAACGTTCTAAACAGTCCGGAACGGCCACCATCTTGTCTCTCGGTAGGATCGAGAGACAAGAGGTGGAAAAAAAAAAGGTGTAAATGAAGGAAAGGGGGTAAGGTAGACCCCTCCTGACCCCCTAGGATTGATGAGGGGGCTATTAAAGTGCCCCGCGGGGCAAAAAAAAAAAAAATTCACGGTAGAGGCGCTTCCCGGTACGCGAACCAGGCAGCTAACTGGCAGCGTAACAGGAGTCCGCCATCTTGTGTTTTTGGAGCGTCCGGTTTGCGTACCGGGTAGCGTAACAAGGGGAAAACCAAGAGAAACAGTAAAATAAGATTTAAGGGAATAGATTTCCACCAAACTTGGCAAAATTGTAGGGACTGTTTGTTTGATGTGCCTTTGCAAGGCCTCAAGATATGTGCACGTGTGGATTTTGTCTAATTAAGGTTAAAAAAAATATATCTATCTGTAAGCGTGCTCCGGCGCGCTTACGTTAAGGGTTTTGTTTGCGCTGCAGAGCCGATACGTCACGGTTATGCGACGCGTCATGAGGCGTGTCACGTGGCTACGTGATACGTCACGTAATAAAGAATATATTTTACAGCTATAGATATTAGCTTTTAAAAAAAACAATGAAATTCACTGAAAAAACCATAGGTTATAGACCATATATAGTTAGGAATTTGCATTTACAAAACCTTGAAAATTCACTGAAAAAACCATAGGTTAGACACCATATATAGTTAGCTGGACATTTTATTGATATAAAACCAATGAAATTCCATATATTATTAGTTGCACTAACTATATATTTCGCGCATCCGCAATCCAATGCTGATGTCACATATTACATCATTCATGACATGGTCAGTGACATCATTTTAAAATCACTTGTACTGCATGTGGCAAGCTTATCGCCTATGGTGAAAAGAGCGTAAAGCTCATCGTCCTTGCAGGTGACAATCACAAGTGCCCCAAAAAGAAGTAATTTTTTGGGTTTTTTGATCCAGTTGAGCCAGTTTCAATTCCCTTTTTTTTTGTTTCTCCCCCTAAAAAAATACAAAAAAAATATAAAACTGTTTTGAAAAGCCAAAAAAAGTACAAAATGTTCAAAAAACACAAAAAAATATATAAAACAACAAAAAGAAGAAATAAAATAGTTTAGAACTACCTCCAATTTCTAAAAAAAGGCTTCATTTTTTAAAAACTGTCATTCACGCTCCCTGGTCCGCGTACCGGGCGCTCCCCCCGCGCTAAACGAAAAAAAATATATATATTTTAAATGCCCCACGGGGCCCTTTTATAGCCCCCACATCAAACCTAGGGGGTCAGAGGGGGTCTATCCCTGACGCCTTATGGTCATTTCCCCCTTTGTTTTAGCCACCTCTTGTGTCTCGATTTTACCGAGACACAAGATGGCGGCCGCTCCGGACTGTTTCGAATGTTTACAGACACCCGAGAGCCAATCAGCTTTCCGTGCGCACCTCGCGTGGCCCGCCCGGAGCGCTCCCTGGGGCGCTGCCACAGATATATATATTTTTTTGAACCTAAATTACTCAAAGACCACTGGAGCACACATCATGAGACATAGCAAAGGCACATCGGGCTACCAGTCCCTACAATTTTGCCAAGTTTGGTGGAAATCCATTCAGCCGTTCGGGCTAAAAGTGAAATCGACCGCCCTATGGAAATTAACATGGGGAAAACGCGTTTTGGGACCCCTCTTATCTCGGCCTCCGCTTAACGAATCCCCCCCAAACTTTCAGGGAAGGACCGGAACGCCGCAAGGCCATTTTGAGGACATTTTCAGTCAGATTCGTCAACCGGCGCCAAAGTTATTCCACATAGAATTTTGAGATTTAACATTGAAAAAAATCCTAACTATAACTACCTACTGGCAACCGCCAGTAGGATATATATATATATATATATATATATATATATATATATATACATATATATATATATATATATGCCTTGAAGACTGAGTGCATGTATAAGTGTCTGAATGGAGGATTTAGTAGCAATGCGATTGACTGTCTAAGTGACTATTTTAAAGTGATTAAACTTTGTGAATACCTGTATCACTCTCTCTCTTGTTGTGTAAAGTCTATTTCTCAATGATACATGTCCAAGAAACTAGAAATATAAAAAGCATGTATGTGACAGTTGTATATAAATAAGTATACATAAGACTCAGTGGTTGTATGAGTGACGTATGGATAACTGTATACTTGTAATAGTGATGTTATAACACACTAAGTATGAGTTACTATCTATTTCAAAAAATAAAATGGTGTTTGTGCAAGTGTGTAGCTTAGTAAATATAAGTATGATCAATTGTTTGCATAAGTGAGTAGGATGACTGCATAAGTGAATAGGATGTGCGCTCGTGTGCAATGTTGATGTAGGTGTATAAGTATATTAAATAGTGTTCTATTCATCTTTGTAAGCATGTATGAGTGAATCTATGGGTAAGTGTTTAGATGTGTGTGTAGATGTAGGAATCACTAAGTAGGTTTTTATAAACTTGTATTTATGTGTCAGTGGTTTCAAGTATGGTACTTTATATTTTACAAAAAGTGTTGAAAAGTTATACTAGTGTATGATAAAATGTATCAGATTGTCACGTGGATGATGTTATCAGTGATGTCATCAGTGGTGTCACTGACCATGTCATGAATGATGTAATATGTGACATCAGCAGTGGATTGCGGTCGCGCAAGTTATAGTTAGTACAACTAACTATAACGGGGGAATTTCAATGGTTTTGTAGGAGTGAAATGTCCAACTAACTAGAACACTCCTGAGCCTGTTTTTTTTTCAGTGAATTTCGGAGGTTTTTTAAATGCTAATTCCTAACCATAACTTGTCTCAAACCCATGGTTTTTTCAGTGAATTTCAAAAGGTTTTTTAAATGCTAATTCCCAACTATAACATGTCAGAAACCTTTGTTTTTTTCAGTGAATTTCAAAGGTTTTGTAAATGACAATTTTTAAATGTATTTATTTTTTTTATACCGATTTACTAATTTTTTTTAAACTATTTTTAGATATTTTATTTTTAAAACTACATTACATTGTGTCGTCCCCCTTCCATTCACTTTTTTGGGCCCTGGGGACCCCATCCTCCAGGGCCTCACCCGCAAAACTAAATAGGAAGGGGATTCCTATGGAAGGAAATACAAGTTACTTGCAAGTATGCTTAGAATTACTTTTCAGGGTCAGTGCTCAGCTAAAAGATGCAGCACTGGGTTCTCTCCTGATAACAGGTGAGTAAATTGGAATTCGTTGTTCGGATGTTTTTAGGTGAATATTATAAAGGTCCAAAACTCCATACTTGGAAGAATTTCTAAGTGAAACCAGTCAATGTTAGCCTATGGAAGGAAATTCACTTAGCAGGTAGGTCGTGTTGTTGTTACCTTTTCTTACTCAGTGGTGGATCCTGGATTCAGCAATGCTGCATCTCCTCTAAACAGTTGAATTAATGCAAATTACAAAAGATACGTTTTTTTAAATATTTAATATTGAGGAGACCTAGGGGGTCAGAGTGTGTCTACCCTCCCCTTTTCACGTTCTAAACACAAATTTCACAGACTTCTTCGGCCTCCCTTCTACCGAGGCATAAAATGACAGCCAACAGTTTCTAGTTTCGAATGTTGACAACCACTTGACAGCCAATTAGCATTCAGCGCATGATCGGAAGGGTGCACTTATGGTACGATAATGCGCGCTGTATCCATATTTTTTTATTTTTTTTTAAATTGGAAAAGACCCGCGTAGCCCCCCTCCCATGGCCAATTCCGGGCACCGGGGACCCCATCCCCTGGGGCATGGCCAATTATTTTTATTGTTTTTTTATGGAGGAGGGGTCCCTCTTGAGGCCTATTCATAGCCCCAGAGAGCCCATTCCCCGGGGCCGGCCTTTTTTAAAATGTATTTTTGTTAATGGGGAGGTGGCCGCGTGGCCCTCCTCCTGCACCACTTGTAGTCCTGGGGAGCCCATCCCCCAAGTTGTTCGTCACCATTGGGGACATTGGGGGGGGGGTCTCCAATAGCATGCGCGTTAATGTTGTGCATGCGCACAATACGTCCCACCATCTGGCCGTGTACCCCCAACGGATTTATTTTATTTGCACATGCTCAATTACTTTATGCTCAATCACAGCTCTTATACCGTGACATCATGCTCAACCAAATCATCGTTCTGCAAAGCATTTCTAACCTTCCAACTTTCTCAAACTTTTCCTATTCCACAGTCACAGCCATTGATTGTATTCCTATCCACTTCTTGTAGGTGAGCACTTTTTAAGAATTATTACATTAATCTGAACAATCTTTAAGTACCGCATAAATGCTAATTTTTGTTTGATTTAGCAATTTTGTTTTTAAGTACGCTTTCCAATATTATTAAACTTGACTTCGTAAACTTTGTTTCTGTGCAAATCACGTAATCCTGCTGCATTTCTTCAATTTGCCAAGTGGCCACTCCCGCAGCAGTGTGCTAAGTGCTATTCAAATTAAAGCGATGTCGTTTTTCTCGTGTAAGTAGTGCGTCACGTGCCCCATGCATTGCAAAATTAATGTTTTCGGCAATAGTGTATTTTAGCACGGTTTCCAACTTTTATACATCGAATAACTCGCCTTGCTAGCCGATGTTTCTGGGCAAATCACGTAATCCTGCCACCTTTCTTTTTTTTAAGTAGTTTTGATTCCTCCGTGTTGATTCCTCCCCATGCAGTGCACATGTTATTGATTGCTCAATGTTGTATTTTAGCACGCTCTCCATGTTTTTTAATAACGTTAAACTTGATTTGCCTCCTGTTCCAGCTCATTATACAGATGTCTCAACCATGGGACGTACTGCTTGCCACAAGCTGTTTATTCCTGCCCATGCACTATCCCAGGTGATGGTCAACAACTCGACACACCAGATCCGCAGACTGCTCGCCATATGCTATCCACCAAAAATTGCAGTGGACCTAATGGAGGTATCAAGTTTGACTTTAACATTTGATGATAGAAAAACATTCTGAGATAAGCATTTGTGTATTTCATTTGTTTGCAGACAGATAACTGGGCTGTTGTCATGTTTTGGTAGAATTAGTTGTCATTCTAGTATCAACAAAACGGGGAAAAAAGCATGTCCTCCCAATTTTATTGGCCAAATAGGTCATTTGAAATTGAACAACGTGAGTTATAATTTTTCTTGCATCTATAAATATTTTTATAAAATGTAAATCTCCATTGTGATAGTCTTCTAGACGTTTGTTTCTGAAACCCATAGGTTTCTCATTTAAATGCTTGTTACACGTTTTCAGCCAGCACTTTAGATACAAAATGAAAATGTTGTTTTAAACTTTATTTGAAGACGTGTTTCAATTTTCCTTCTGTTTATTTCTCAATTTCTAGACCATGGATGTCCAAAAAGGGGTCTATCAGATCAAGGCCAGGAGTTTGTGAATGAAGGGAGTGACCAATGTCAGCCTAATTTGTATAATGCAATGCTATTTCCTACTTTGCTTGCCAAATATAATTATACCTATTTTTTTTAGGTTAATTGAGAGTTATCTAAGCTTTTACAAATAGAACGTTCTGTAAGTGCAACCTATCACCGACAGACAAATGATTTAGATTAGCATACTAATCAGACCCTCTAGCTTATCGCGATTTGTAAATAAATCGCGAAATCGGCCGATCTGTGGAAGTGCCGCGATATTTGGGCAAAAGCTCGCGAAATTTGCAGTTTCCGCCTTAGATTTCGCGGCGAGAAGGAGCGAGGTCGATGGGGGTCTGACTAGGTCGCAAAGATGCATCACAAGATCGCGCGGTGCACCACGGCAGGCTCTCAGGCAGGCATGAGGTACGGTAGTGATTTAACTGTGAGCAAGGGATTTAACTGCACCCTCTTCTGCAGCCGGATATTAGGGGGCCTGATGGAGGATTCTTAATAATGAACGCGGCTGCTCGTCTTGCCTGCTGGGAGCAGACAAAGCCTTTGTTGGCCCAACAGGCGAGCTTCCGGCTCCGAGCAGCTCGTCCACGTCCAGGTTGTAATGGAAGCGCCTAAATAAACCCAGGATGGCTTCGAACGGCAGAACAGCTGCTTTTGGTTTTTTTTTCCATTTCAGAAGCGAGGCAATCGGAGGAGTGATATTGGGAGCTCATTTGTAAGGGGTGGCAAATGAGGGTGGAAACATTAAGCATTGGCAAGCAGTTTGTAGCACCCGGGGGAGGGATAGGCAGTAGTTGTCATATGGAAAGGGGGGGTGGTTACGAGATACAAAACAGGGAGAGGTGAGGAGAGAGAATGGAGGGAGCGACACAGGAAAGAGAAACAAGAAGAGGGAGTGAGTTACAGAGCGGGGTGGGGAGGGGAGAGGGGAAGAGAAGGAAGTGAGGATAAAGAGAGAGGGTATGAGATACAAAATGGGAGAGGACGAAGTGAGGGGAAAGAGTGGAGGGAGAGAGGAAAGGGAAACAGAGAGCGGGAGAGGGGGTGAGAATGAGAGAAGGGAGGGAGAGGATGGGTGAGGGGAACAAGGGGAATTGAGGAGAAAGAGAGAGAGAGGGTAAGAGATACAGAGCTAGGGGGTAGTGAGGAAAAGGAGAGTGGAGGGAGAGAAAGAGGAAACTGAATCAGAGAGAGGGAGAGAGAGAAAGGAAAAAGAAACAGAAGGAGATGGGGTGCGACATATGGAGGACGGGGTGAGGAGAAAGAAGGGAAGAGAGAGGAAAGAGAATCAGAGAGCGAGAGAGTGATGTGAGAAAGAGAGGGAGGGATAGAGGTGAATGAGGGAGAGAGAGGGAAAGAAAGGGCAGTGAGAAAGATCAGTGAGTGTGAGATGGAGAGGTCAGTGAGTGACAGGGTAAGGAGAGAGAGAAAAAAGGAGTGGGAGAGAAAGCGAGAGAGATAATTGGGAAAGAGAGGTGGGAGAGCAGCGAGAGAGAAGTAGGAGATAAGCACAACCGAGGTCAAGGTAAGGCAGGGGAAGGAAAGAGGATAAGGAGGAGAGAGGAGTTGGAAAATGGGGAGAGCGAAGAAGCAAAGATATGGTGTGGGTGATAGGAAGGGGACATGAAGGAAAGAGAGGCGGGCGAGAGAGGGGGAGAAAGGGGGTGATAAGAAAGAAATAGAGAAAAGCGAAAGAGGGAGACAGAAATGTGGGAGAGAGAGAGGACAGGGAGAAAGAGGAAGAGAGCGGTCGAAGATGAGGGAGTGAGGAAACAGAAGGGGAAGAGAGAAGAGGGCACAAGAGCGGGTAGAAAGGAGAGAGATGGTAGAAGATGTGTGTGGGGGTGTGTGCGTGTGCTTCATGTTGTTAAATAACTAAAAGAAAGTAAGATATTTGTGTTTGTTGTAGGAAAAATGGCCACATAAAATGCCGCAAAATTGCCGCTAAATTTCCATATTTGTGCCGCTAAATTTCCATTTTTGTGCCGCTAAATTTGCTAATTCATTCCGCTATATCCTGGGGGGTCTGACTAATATATAAGCTGTACACCTTCAGAGAAGGAGAGTTAGTACTTCTAACAAATTGCAAGCGAACAACAAGAAAAGGAGGCATTTTGGAGCATAAGTTTTTCTGGACTGTACTGTATTGTCGATATGCAAGAAAAGCTTGTAAAATTAGTCAATAATGCTAGCAAAATGCCTTTACGTACAATTTATAATCTCGACATGTTGAATCAAAGCGAAATATTTAAGATAACCATTCGTATGTCTCTAAAAGGTTTTCCTACAGATATTGAGGCGTCCCGAATATGACCAACGGCAGTTAGTGATAGAATCTAACCAAAGATAACAGGACAGCTATAATTGTGGCGTTTTTTGCATGCTGGTAATGATACTTCCAAAAACATTAATTTGTTGAAGATAAATTACTTTGTTATTTTAATAACTGTTTTCGTTAGAATAGTTGTATATAGGAAAGAGGGCTTTTAGTGATGACACTTATGAACGCCTACCGAGCGTGTCCATCGGAAGCATATTGGTATTCCCATATAATTTTGTCTAACCATTAGTATGATCCTAACGCGGTTGGTTTGAAACCTCTGATAAATGCTTTTCAACCCCTATCCTATTGAGAACAATTGTTTTTATGTACATTAAAATTAAGCTTGGACATTTGTACAACATATACATTTTTAACTCTTTTTACAGTTTGCAGAATGTTACATAAGTCAGCAGCCAATTATAGAGATTGAAGAAAGTATATCCGCCTGTTCTAGTTTATTACACCGATGTCTCAAACATGGAACATACTAGTTGTGAGAAGCTCAATAAAAATTGCAATGGACCTAATTGAAACATCAGGTTTATCTTTAACATTTTATGATAAAAAATGCATAATACCCTAGTGGTGTCATAAACTTCGGGTTACTTGGTACTTTGTTTTGTCTTTGAATTTTTTTTCGAAAAAAGGCACAGCTTACAATTTGAACATATTATAGTAAGATATTTCCATTATGTTTGTGAATTTAAAATTCTGTTTCTTATCCTGCCATTACAATTTGTTTTGAACAGTTGTGACTATCCTATGTACTCTATCAGTAAACCCTTGAAAACATGTAGAAAATATTGCAAATTAGGTACTACAATTTTAACCATTGCTGTTATGATGCGCTAATGTACTTATTTTTTTTACATTTAGAGTCGCTCCCTCTACTATATGGAACGAAAACGATTCACAAATTTTTAACGGATAACGTTAAGGTAAATAGGCTCAATATGACTAGTCGACGGAGTTAACAAGTAACGGATATAAGTGCTTGAGGAGTTTTTGGTAGCAGATAATCTCCAATTCACACTTGTACGGATGGGTCTGATACAGGGTGGATCTCTGTATAACTAATGGATGATTAGGTATTAGGATGGCATACAGAGCTCCCAACCTTCTTACTTTTTCTCTTAAAGGGTTCCAAATTGGGTACGAATATTAGCCTGTGCACTAGAAGTTGACTGTGTTGCTCCACTTGTACTTGGGCCTTCTCATGAAGCAGGAGGAGCCTCTCTCAATCTCCTTAACTCTTCCCTTGCAAAGTTGACCGGATGCTTGCTCTGCAAGTGCTTCCGCATACTTGCAGTTCCACACCAGTACTTTTTATTGGGGTCTCCTCTATAAAGCAGTCTTGCATACGCGGCAAGTAACTTTTCTTACAATCACCTTTTTTAAGACTTGTGGAAATTAATTTCAAAATATTCATTTTGGTGGACCAAAGTCTGCATGTACAATGACCAGTGGAAACGTTTTGAGAGCGGGTACACCCAAAATCAGGTGAAGAGATTTGATTGATAAGGTATAGCAAAGGAGGTGGCAACAACAGGGAGAAAGGTCAATGGGTGGTAGAGGCTGGGTTTGTAAATCTTCCTCATCTACAACTTTCTCTCTCTCAGTTTTAATGTCGTTTTCTCTATCTTTCTCTCTCACGTCATTTCTCTTTTAAAGTTTTGGACGCTGCTGTCAACTCTGACGTGTAGAACCAAAGTGGAGTTGAAGTTGTGAACTCGGTTGGTCACAGTGTTTACACAAAGTAAGCAGAACGGCCTAGATATACAATACCTCCGATTAAATGTATTAGAAATAAAAGACCTTATTTACAAACCCCTTGTGCCACTTTTGCATCACTTTCAACATGAGAAAAGCAACACAAAAGAGGCACAAGAGTCTTGTAAATAAGCCCTAAAGAATATTGTCCTGCATAATGACTTGATCTCTCACCTAATTCTGTCTCATCTCTGAATCATTTTAAAGACCTGTTCTGTAATGTAAATATGACGCAGTAGGCAATTCTATACAGACACCGCTTGAACGCAAGCCTATAAGACAAGTGAAATGTATTAGGCACACTGCACACGTAGAAATGAAAAAGTAAATATCATCAAGTGTTACTTTGACTTGTAATGTTTCACCTCATTTTGTCACATCGATATCATTTTAAACACTAATTTTCTTTTTTGTTTTGCAGATTACCTACCGCACTTCTATTGGAGTCTAAATCACATGTTGTTTATTATATTGTTTTGTTAAAGTTATGGTTGTAGTTATTTAATATACTGTTACCTTTTAGTTATGTTTCCAGTTATTTATTGTTTTAATAAAAGTTAATACAAAATAAAAGTATATACTTTTTTTTGGGGGGGGGAGGGGTAGCAGTCCCCAATAGAAATGATATTTACAATTGAAGTATAATTCTGAGGCTAACTCTTTACCAGATGTTTACCAGAGTCTATTGCTACAACTAACGGTTCCTATTGAAAAGTTTTAAAACTACAACACCATTAGCAACATAGTTCAAGTTCAAGTTCAGAGATTTGTATAGCGCACTACTCACCCAGAGGGTCTCAAGGCGCTTGAGGAAGGGGGGGGGGGGGCGCTTTACTTATCGAATATCCAAGTTTTTAGTTGCTTTCTGAAGGCGAGGTGGTTCTGTGTAAGGCGGAGGTGGGTGGGGAGAGAATTCCAGGTTTTGGCCGCCAAGTAGGAGAAGGATCTTCCCCCCCCCCCCCCATGGTGGATTTGTGGATGCGCGGAATAGCGGCGAGGGCTTGATTGGACGATCGTAGTTGGCGGGAGGGAGTGTAGAAGGACAGTCGCGTGTTGAGGCATTCGGGTTCTTGGTCGTAGAGGGCTTTGTTTGCGTGGGTGAGGAGGCGGAACGTTATTCTCTTGTTGACAGGGAGCCAATGGAGGTCTTTCAGGTGGCCAGAAATGTGAGCTTGCCGAGGGATGTCCAATATGAGTCTGGCTGAGGCGTTTTGGATTAGTTTGAGTTTTTTCTGTAGTTTGGCTGTGGTTCCGGCGTAGAGGGTGTTTCCGTAATCCAGTCGGCTGGTGACCAGTGCGTGGGTGACCGTCTTTCTTGTTTCGGTGGGGATCCAACTGAAGATTTTTTTGAGCATGCGGAGGATGTTGAAGCAAGATGATGAGACGGCGTTGGCTTGTCTGGTCATCAAGAGGGAGGAGTCCAGGATGAAGCCCAGGTTACGTGCGTGATCCGTAGGTCTGGGTGCGGTTCCCAGGGCCGGTGGCCACCAAGAATCGTCCCAGGCAGAGGGGGATGATCCTAAGATGAGGACTTCCGTTTTGTCCGAGTTTAGTTTTAGACGGCTGTTCTTCATCCAAACGGCTACTTCTTTCATTCCTTCGTGTAAGTTGGTTTTGGCGGTGTTTGGGTCTTGGGTGAGGGAGAGGATCAGCTGGGTGTCGTCTGCGTAGGAGATGATGTTGAGGTTGTGTTGGCGTACGATGGATGCGAGGGGACTCATGTATACGTTGAAGAGGGTGGGACTGAGTGATGATCCTTGTGGTATGCCACAGATGACTTCAGTGGCCTCTGATCTAAAAGGGGGGAGGCGGACTCTTTGGGTTCTTCCAGTGAGGAACGAGATGATCCAGTCCAATGCTTTCCCTTGTATTCCGATGTTGCTGAGGCGTTGTATGAGGGTGCTATGACAGACTGTGTCGAAGGCTGCGGAGAGGTCTAGTAGGATGAGGGCAACGGTTTCTCCGTTGTCCAGTAGTGTTCGAATGTCATCTGTTGCTGCGATGAGGGCGGTTTCAGTGCTGTGTTTGGCTCGGAAGTCGGACTGTGAGGGGTCGAGGGATTTGTTGGATTCAAGGAAGGCGGCGAGCTGATTATGGACGGCTTTCTCAATGACTTTGGCAGGGAATGGGAGGAGCGAGATGGGGCGTTAGTTCTTAAGTTCAATGGGGTCTGCTGTGGGTTTCTTCAGAAGGGCGCTGAGTTGGGCATGTTTCCAGCTTTCCGGGAAGGTAGCGGAGTTGAATGAACAGTTGATGACATCGCGGAGATGGGGTGCGATGATGGAGTCTGCTTTGTTGAAAATGTGGTGGGGACATGGGTCGGTTGGCGATCCTGAGTGGATGGAGTTCATCAGGCGGATGGTGTCTTCGGTGGTGATTGGGTTCCAGGCGCAAAGGTTGTTAGAGTGCAGTTTTGGTTCGGAGGTGGGTGGAGTGGGCTGGTCTTCGGACTGGTTTTCAAAGCGGTTATGTATGTCGGCGATTTTGTTGTGGAAGAATGAAGATAGAGAGTCGCAGAGGTCTTGGGAGGGAGTGATGTTGTTGATGCCGGCGGTGGGGTTGGTAAATTCTTTGACGATGTTGAATAGTTCCTTGCTGTTTTGGGCATTGTCGTCAAGTCGATCCTTGAATGCTGATTTCTTGGTGGATCGGATCAGTTGGTGGTGTTTGCGGGTGGCGTTCTTGAAGGTGGCCAGGTTGTCAGTGGTTGGGTTTTTTCACCAGGCTTTCTTGAGAGTATGACAGAGCTTCTTGGATTTCTTAAGGTCATAGTTTAACCAGGGGGCTTTTTTGCTACATTGCCTGAATAGATGGTTCTTCAAGGGTGCTAGTTCGTCGGCGCTGTGGGTGATCCATTGTGTGAGGTTGGTGGCTGCTTGGTTTGGGTCCGATTATATGGCAGGGGGGTTTTGGTGGAGCGAAGTGAAGAGCTGGTCGGTGGTGATTTTGTTCCAATTTCTTCGAGGAATAGGATGTGGGGGGTTGTGGGTCGTGGTCTTTTTGTAGCTGAAGTGACGCAGCTGTGGTCCGTCTAATGGCGGGCTGTGGTGTGATCGAAGGAGATGTGCTTGCTGGAGGTGAAGATAGGGTCGAGCATGTGTCCATCAAGGTGGGTGGGGGTGTCAACAATTTGTTTGAGTCTGAGATTGTCCAGGTTGTCCAGAAGGGAGGTGGTGTTGCTGTTGTTTGTCTTGTCCAGGTTGTCCAGAAGGGAGGTGGTGTTGCTGTTGTTTGTCTTTTCCAAATGGAAGTGGAGGTCTCCCAGTACAATGTAGTTCTCGGAGGTGAGGGCATGTGGGCTGATGAAGTCAGTGATGTCTTCACTGAATTGTGTGCGGGGTCCTGGTGGTCTGTAGATGAGGGTGCCTCTGAGTGTGGTCTTGGGGTTGGTGTGGATCTGGAAGTGAAGGTATTCGGCGGTAGCGAGGTTATCGTCGGAGCTGGTTGTGATGCGGATGGTGTTCTTATGGACGATGGCGATGCCTCCTCCTGTTTGGTTGATGCGGTCCTTTCGGATGATCTTGTAGCCCTCCGGGATGGCTATGGCGATGCCGGGTGCTGATGAGGCGTTCATCCAGGTTTCTGTAAGGAAGGCGACGTCCGGTAAGGTAGTGTCGAGTAGGTTCCAGAGTTCAATGGAGTGTCTGTGGACCGAGCGGGTGTTCAACAGGATGGACTTCAGGTGGTTAGAGTCAGAATTATGTCTGGAGTTAGTGGATTTGGTGTGGGTCCTGATGCAGTCGAATTTGCAGGAGTGGCAGGAGAAAGGTCCATGGGTGTGTCCTGGGGAAGCTTGGTAGCATTGTGGTGTGCGGCCGGGGTTAAGGGCTAAGAGGGTTGCGGCGTTGTATGTTATGTGGGTGGAGTGGGTTTTGCGAGGACCAGGGGGTCTGGCGCTGGGCGCGGTCCAGGCGCAGACAGGCGTAGACAGGCTTACCTTTGGCGTACCTTCGGCGCGCATGGTGTGCGACCGCTGCGCGTGAACGCTGCGCGCAAAGACATCTGTCAAATGTGGATAGGGGAGGGGCGAGGGAGGACCAGCTGGGAGGCGGGAGCGGGGTGGAGGGCCCGGCAGGGAGGCACAACAACAAACAACAAAATGGCTGCAAGCCAGAAGCAAAACAGGATTGGGGCACAAAGTAAATAAACGCAACGAAAACGCCAGTGGCACCGGCACAGTCAGGCACAAGTGATAGATTCAGGCCAAGGAAATATCAAATGGCAATGCAGATATCGTCAAAAGCGCACTTTCGCAATATAGCGCTAATATGCAAATATGCTAAGCGATCAGGCACTTGGAATATTGGGAGCAATGCGAGCAAGCACACAGCAATTTGCCAGTATAGCGCTACGATACCACGAGCGCCAATCACACCAGGTAGCAGAGAGGAGCGACCGCTTCAATGAACTGTTACTATGGTAACAGGCAGTAAGCAGTTTGGGAGTAGGTTTGAAAGGTACTGGCTGTACGGAAACAGTTATATTTACCCAGGATCCTCTACATGACAGAAAGGCAGCGAAATGCACGGATCCTACGCGCATCCCGCGACTTAAAAAAAATATATATATATATTTTCTTACTTTTTTTGCCTTACGGGTCCTTATGGGACCCCCTAAGCAGGCCTAGGGGGGTCAGGGTATGTCTACCCTGTCCCTGCGCAATGCCGGGCCTCCTCGGGGTGCTGGTGACCCGGGGCAACGCGTACAGAGCTAGTACAAGCAAATGACTTGAAAGAACCGAATTGGTTTCCATAGCTCACCGGCACACTGAGGTGGCCCGGCATTGCGCTTACAAGGTACAGATACTACAGGTCTGACCTCATACTTCAAGAGTGGCGAGTACACCTCTGTTGGGAGCCATAATGGGCTCCTATTGATACACCTCGGTCCTGACGAAAGCCTCTATAGTTTCCACAGGGCTGAAACATGTTGACCTTTAAAGTGCGAAAGATTAGTAACTTGATCTAAAAACACACCACTATCATTTTTAATTTCCCACATCACTACTTCTCAAATAAAATACCTATGATAAGTGATGTAGGGAATTTTAATTCACCACACGAGAGCACGAGCACAGCCTCTTTTCTTTTTCATTCCTGACCACTACTGACAAACCAGTCGGTCTTCATCCAGGTGGAAGTCAGCGTAATAACAAACAAAAGACCGAATGATGATGCTGAAACAGTACACTTAGGTGGAGAATCAAGATATACCTCCAAGGGCCTGTGTACTTGTATTAGGGTTTTTATGATGGTTCCCACAGGAACAAAGACCCTGGTTATACAGGACAAGTGGTCCATTCTCCCCCTCTTTGATTGTTGTACTAACCATTTGAAGCCGAATGGATCACAGCTTCTCTTTCCCTCCTCATTGATTACTGTGATCACCATGAGAGCGGTTTGGACTGGTGCAAGGTGCCCACTTTAATTAATGGACATCATATACCAGGCCAACTTCTCACGTTAAGCCCTTTGATCCGGCGACACTGCAAAATGGGCTATTTATAACTGCTCTGAGACAACAAGCAGTCTTCATGACTTACAAACGAGCCAGCGAATCACCTCTGGAAGGCTGGTATGGCAGGGGATAGGAGCAAGCGAGTGGTCTTTCGGGCTATAGTGTGTTGAAGTATGTTCCAGGACTACTAGCCTGTCGTGGGCAGCCGCCTATTTGCACATCTGGCAACTTCCTTACAAGGCAGCTCTGTTAAGATGTCATCATCACTCCCAGTCCACTTTACATGAGCTCTAAACCCACACCCTAAATATTCCCGAGAGCGGAGAGCCATGTTTGTCAGGTCAAAGTGCACACGGTTCAAAACCACTCACTCACGAGGTGCTTGCTGCAGCTTTGCACAGGCCTCTCCCCGTGTGATAAAAGCAGATACTACACCTGGTGAGACATTTCCTGTGAAGGGAGCGGCAGGTGACGTCCGCGGCATAAATCTCGTCGAGGGTGAAAACTCCAATGTGTGAGCGAACGAAACGAAACAAGTGCACAGCCTACGAGGAAATCCGGAGCATTCCCGGAGAGCCAGGGTTGTGTAATGGCTTTCGCCGAGGCCAACTAGGCAGGTTATATTCTTTCTCGGAGTGAAAGGTCTTAAAAAACACACATTGGCCCTTCAGTAATACTAGAATATGTGCTTATGATGTGTGATATTGCTACTCTTAGTTTTCCCCAGTCTGATCGAACAAGCTATTGCTGAGTCACTTTACCGCTGGCTTGGATTTTTTTTTTACTCAAACACTGACTAAGCCTTTGGCCTGATATTTTAACTCTTTGAAATGTGCCAAATTGGGGAAAAACGTGCAAAACCTGTTTTAGGTCTATTTCGCCACGGGCCGGTGAGCTGCAGCTTGACATGTATGTGTCACTGCCTAGCCAATGTTTAGAAAACTCCAGTTAGGGTTGTGGATTGCTGGGAAAATACCACCATCAAATCTATCGCTGTCAAAATGCGAAACGTCAAAGAATATAGAAAACAGAGATAAACGAAGTCACAAAAAGACAATTAGCCAATAAGACATCTTAGTGAGGGGAACATTTTTAACAGGAATCTGTATGCCGCTGGATGCCAAAAATTGCAATCTCCGTTAAACGGCTCCGAAGGTTAATGCACCCACTGCCAAGTTCTTTGTTGTACCTTAAGGTTACACGTTCCAGTCCCAGTAGAATAGCTAAGTGGATTAATGGAAATGGGACAATATATTTTTGTCCTCTAAAGTCGAGGAATGCCCTTCAACGGTATCCAAGACTACAAACAGGGAGTTATCCTCAATAGCAGGTTGGATCTGGATAATCAGATCACGAATGTTACCAAATCATGTTTCCTTTAAATTAGAATACTGAGGAAGAATATGCCTTTTTGTCCCTTCCACACAAAGTCATAAGAGCTAATGCCTTTGTCCAGGCCAGATTGGATTATGGTAACATCGTCTACTTGGAACATCCTAAAACAGCCACCCATTTACTCCAAAAAATACATCACCACCATCCCACTCAAAAACAAATGGGGCCTGTGATGCCCGCATTCAAGTGATGAAAAGTGCCATAAACAATTTTACGATCCAAAAAGCATCGTACTGACACATTTATATTGTTTCCAGCTCAAGGGTACAAGTACTACACAATAAATGTAAACAAAACCAATTACATGGTGGTTGCCCAGAAAAACTAGAGTGAATCTGGCTCTTCTGGACCCATGTTGGATACCCATTATCCATATGGTCTAACATAAGTAGCATTGAAACAGCTACAAATCGAAAGGTGTGATTTTACACCACAGGAACGTACAGTTCAAAATGTTTTGTAGACTGTATTCAAAGAAACTTTATGTATCCTTGCACCTTATGTAGAAGTTACATTTAGGCACGATATTTGGTTAATAACAAGAAAACTCCTCAAAAATGGAACACCAGTTATGTATTTGCAAAACATGTAGCGTGAGAGGCCCCTAAGCCAAAGTAGCTGGGTCGATCCCATAGAGCTAACTACATTCAGATTGTGCTCTATCCTTTGGAACCTTCAAAATGACTCTGAAGACAACACAGTAATCACTAAATCCAGAGGTACCCACTTGCAAAAACGATGAAGACAAAGCAACACTGCTCACCAATCCCAAGAAATTATAAAACAAATCAGCCCGACAAAGTTACCTTGAATTTTCACTTTTATGAGAAGCTTAAGTACCGTTTTTAAAACTACGCTTTGGACTTTTTGATGCAAGAGATTTGTATGAAAGAACTCATTTTGGCATGGTTACCCCACTTTTTGCCTGTGAAGGCAATTTTGACTGAATGTGCAATGGGTTCCAGCTAATCAGGGTCCCAGGGCCTGCGTTCTGTCTCAGAGCTGTACCTTTGTTTCCACAATTATCACACCTCTTGCCCAAATTTAAGCCCCTTGTAAAAAAGTACCAGTTGTGCCAAGGGCATTTTGAACAGAGTGACCCTTCACAAAACACATGCACACTGCCACTGCAGCCTGCGTGTTTTGGTGAAACTAAAACTGAAGAGTAGACCTGGCACAAAGCATAGGTAAGTCACCGCTACAGCAGGTCTTACAGCCATGAGGTAGGGTGATCTTTATTTGTGGTGAGGGAATAACTGCACAAGCAGATATCCCCCTATAGTGTCTATGTCTATTCTTAGGTATTATTAAGTGCATAGTGGAGCCATATCGAGTACATGAGTGGAAGCTTGTCAATACGGGTTCCAGAGCTCCATGATGGCTTCAGCAAATCCCAAGATGTTTAGTACCAAACATCTCAGATTATTGAGCCCACACTGATGCCAGTGTTCGATTCATTAATAAATGCACTCAGAGGGCATCTCAGAGGGCCTCCCTGAATAAAACCCAACCTCCAGGGTGTAGCTGACTTGCCTGTTCCAGTTTGCCACTTCGAGACAGGCTTCTGACCCCCTGAGCAAGGAACCTTGTGCTGTCGGTCAGAAACAAAAGGTTGCTCTGGGTGGAGGTGCTTCAGATCTACCCCCAAGTTGGAATAGCATTCAAGGGTGGTCAGCCTCAAAGGTTTACTTCCGTTTATTATGCTAGCTGGTGCCTCTTCAGCTAGTGGGGATGCCCTCCCCCTGAACAAGCCCCACTTTTAGCCGCAAGGTCGGCGGGAAAACTATTAAGCAGGAGAGGTTTGTCCTCTTTCAACCAGGACCACCCCTAAGGTGTCCTGAGCGGAAGTGACACCCTGCTTTGAAAATCCTCCATGCTGGTTGTAAGGATTTTAGACAATAGGGTTAGGGGTTTGCCCCCTCCCCAAAGTGAGTGGACATACAAAGGGTGCAGTTACCCTAAAGGTATTTACCCCATTGGCTACTATTACCTGCCAGTAGCTGCAACACCCTAAAATTAAGTATTTAGGGGTACCCCTGAATCTTGATCCTCAGATTCCTGGTGACCTAAAGGAGGAGGACCGAATAGCTGTACCAGCAGTGAAGACTCCATACAACAACTGACTTGGCGCCAAGCCCTACCAGTAGGGCTTTAGGTGGGATGAAAAAACTGGGGGGGGGGGGGGGGGGGAATTCTCTCAAAGGGCGTGACCAATGTAATTAAGGGTGTGGCTTAAAACATCGGCAAAAAAATCTGTCCTTAGTATATTGTGCCCCCCAACTGGCATTTTGCCGCTTCCGTCATTGCATCCGAATATATAATACAACAAGTAACATTACACCTACATTACATCTACTGCAAGCCAAAACTATTGGCTTTGTCTATGGTTGTTAGTTGCATAAGCAACAACTATGACTGTTGAATAGAATAGGACAATCCTTCAGTTTTGAAATGATTAGATTGTGAAAGAACTTTCAACGAGTCTCTTTGAAGTTACCCCAAAGGCAGTGAAGGGTGGTTCTGCTGCAGAGTTTAGATTTCTTTTTCATCCGGAGGGTGATGGCAAAAATGCAGAGCCCGATAGGGACTCGTCTCGACACCTACTTTTTAAACTGCTGGTGCTCAGCACTGGCTGGGCCCGTCCCACCTAAAGCCCTGTCTACCGGCCTGTCTGCAGCCTATGAAGAAACCTGTGCCAAAATGCGACTCGTCCTGCAGGATCACCTGCCTTCCCTAAAGGCCAGGGGCCAGAGCTGATTTCCAGTCTACCCTTGAGTGACCTCTCCTGGACTCCACTGTGACACCTGCAGCCTCAACATGAAAGACCCCCTAACCGCAACCTGCTCTGGTAATGATCTTCCGAGCTCAAAGGAGAAATCTGCACGCAAAGCCCCCAGTCTCTGCGGAGCCCAATTGATAGTGCCCAGGTGCCCTTCAACATCCCTTCTTACCTTTAGAGCCATTAGTTACCTTTGTCCAGCTTCAGAGCCGGAGCCTGCAGCCTTTGTTTGAAATCTTCAGTCTCCAATGCTTTGCATTGGGAGCCCGATGGGGTGTTGGCACTCTGCACCCAGCCACCTCTTTGCCATTGTGGATGTGGTTGGTGCGGCCTTGTGGCCCCTCCAGTCCTGGTCCCAACCCCTGGAAATTGAGCCCCAACTCCGATTTTACCTACCTAGAACCAGCACCTTTTTCCATACCCCAGTCTCCTTTGACTAACAAAGGGCCCCAGTGACCGAATTTGACCTCTGCACCAGGCAGTCAGAGTGCCGCTGCAGTCTCTACATTTACCTGTCCTTTTCCCAGTGTTGGTCCTAAAACCCAAAGACTGGAATTGTAAGCTGTGCACTTACATGTGAAATTAGAAAAATGTTTTCCTTCCATAGGTGAACATTGAATGGTTTGAGAAATGTACTGTGTCCACTTTTTATACTTAAAAATGTAAAGATTACAAAATATTTTACTGCAACAGAGTATCTTTGTTTCTAAGTAATAAACAAAAAGTAATGTTTTTACGAACAATGGGTCTTGGATTTAGTTATTGAATGTGTGTTCGATTATTTCTTGACTCTGTAGAACAAATGCTTAACAGCCCTCTGATAAGCCTAACTGCTCGCTCACACTACCACAAAAAGGAGCATTTAGTATTATCTACTTTAGCCTCAGTAAACCAACTGTGAACCCACTGGACTATATGCACACTATACCTTACTTTGGTATAGTATATACAGAGACCGCTTTCTACGAGAGGGAACATGGAAATGTAAGAGCGTGAAAACAACCTGTCGCTTTGGTCCTACCACAGAGAGGCATTGCTCACATACTTTGCATTTGCCTGGCGTTTAGAAAAGGAAAGGAAACAGGTTTGTCGTGACAGAATAAATGTATGTAAAACACACATAAATAGAGGAAGCCACCTACCCCTATGCAAATGTATGACCAAAAAGATATTCAAAGTAGGAGGAGCACAGGCCATATACTCCTGGAGGGGGTACCCATACTAAAATATATGCATTAGTGTATACCAACACAAATACATGAAGGAAGATTCACATATGCAAATAGGCATGCACAAAGTAACAATCATACACGCAAACATATCCAAGGTATGCAACATGTTCACCTAAAATTAATAAATCTATACACATTAAATATATGCAGGAAGGCACACAAAAACGCACACAAGTATATTCAGAAAGACACACAAACATATACTAGTAGGTAAGGACACACTTGCTCACACAAACGTTTGTAGAAAGGTAGAGACATGTAATAATGACACTCAAGAAGGTACACATACACACTCTTGCTCACACACCTCATGACTAGAGAGGTATACAAAGATCCTACCACAAGCACATAGTGTACAGGCAAACATGCAGGATGCAAGGCGCAGCGAGATTTTCCAAACACAGCAGCATATTAACACACGCCGCAGGACTGCTCTTCTCAGAAATCGCAGTACAGGACCATTGTGAGAATACAAATCTGAATGGGGTGGAGGGTAGCATATGGAGGAGGAGGAGGAGAGCGGATGGTAGGAGGGTGCGAGACCGGGATGCTCGCTTGTAGAACCTCAGAACTGGTTAAGAAGCCAAACACAGCAGCAAGGCACTACATAAAAGCAACTGGGCAGACTTGGGCTGCTCTTTCTGTGGGTGACAGGGTAGGGAGGGCTTTGGTGGGCCACATGGGAGAGAATATATGTACGAATGGGACACAGAACGAGGGCCTACATAGTAAACAAGGGAAGTTAAGCCCTGAGGGAAACACAAAAAGAGGGCAAACTATGCATTTCTGTTCAAATACAAAGCACACCGGAGAGTAGTGAGTCAGCCTCTCCATGTTACAGCAAGAAAACAGATCCATCTAACAGCTCCTAACAATAAACAGCTTGAAAAGGTAAGAAGGAAACTTTGTAATACTTGTCTGGCTTGCCATGCCAATAAAATAAGTTTTTATTTTTTAGTATAAGAAAATAAAGTAAGACAGCATACCAGATGCTGCAAAGACTGTAACTTAAGTTGGTTACAGTATGAACTACTAAGATCGAAGCCATCTCAGTGTCTGTAGCCAATGGAGGTGGAACTCCGATGCGCAGATGTCAGCAGGACCAATTCTCGGACAGGAGGGTGAGAAGGGGCAGGAAAGACTGTTCTGTGAGGCCAAGGGCTGCACACACCCCAAGTTTATGCACATTCTCTTTTTTCTGCACATTGCATAGCAAAACAATGCTTGTGTCAAACCCATCAGATTAAGAAAATTAAAGAGGTGCCGTCGAAATCAGCCTCTGGCATTTGATCTCGGTCTTTGAATGCATAGCAAATGTGAGGAGATAACAAGAATTACAGCCATGTTTACAGAAAAGGAATTCAGAGCTCGTAGCACCTGAGAAGATCGAGCGCTTGTGTGCAGCGCTCTTGGACAAAGGAAAAAAGTAGTACCTTTTACAGTTGCTATAATGTGAAAGTGGAAGGTTACAAGTCCTGGGACACTGCTCTGAGGGAGTAAACAAACAACGAAAAGATGGAACAAATAGGAAAAATTAACTACTTAGAAGCAAATGCAAGTGCTTTTCCATCAAGTCAAGCACTTCCCTTTCTATTTTCAGAAAACTGCTTAAGACATTTCTCTTCCCCTCCCGAGGCTAATCTGGTCAGTGTCAACTCTTCATTTTCCATCCTGTTATAAAGAGCGCCAGGAAACCTTTGGTGACAGTGCGCGTTACAAAAGTCATTTAACATAACATAACATAACATAAAGGGCCCTGACAAACAAAAAGCAGTGGGTGGGACGTAAACCCACAGAGTGAATACAGCAAGTCACAGTGCATGCGAAGTTTAGGCTCGACCTAAAAAACTGTGCCGTCTATAGGGTCCAGTGTACATTATGATTCCTGTGCAGTGTGTTACACTCCTGAGCCAGTATCACCCTACTTTTATTATTCCTTCAGTATTGCAGGAGTTTGGAACCCTTTTTTTACTCCTTCAAGCAGAAGCCTATTGACAAAGGTGCTACAGTTCCAGGGCTGTTAGTCTATCTGTACATAATGTAACCAAATTGCAGTATGGCTTCTGCATTTTATATTCTTAATTTTGTCTGGGAGAGAAAGGAGAGAGAGAGACCGGTTAGAGGGGGACTTAGGAAAAGATCCAACTATTTGGTACACATGGTATCGCCCGAGAAAGATGAATGGATGAGTTGGCCATGCCATTGGTAGAAGCTGTGGTGCTCAAACTAGTGAGCTATTTTAAATACTATTCTAAAGTCCTAATAGATTTATAGAAATGGATGCCCCCCTTTCACATGGACCAAAGACAGAAGCTTTTGTTGAATAATTCACTGTTTGGTAGGTTTGATCGTTTTGTCAAACGCACAGGGCTTCTTCGCTAATAGACTACTGAAAATGAAATATGTAGACATTTAGAAAGAAAACCGCATTGGTTTTGAGAGTTACTGGTGATGGTTCCTGCTTACACCAAGAGATTGCGAGAAGTCAACACTTCCCCTTTAAATTGCATTCTCAGAATCTATTTGAAGGGGCATCTTGGAAAAAAAAAAGTTGAAGTGAAGAAGAAGAAGAAGGCTCTATGCATTTTATTGGGACATAGGCCTTGGGGACAACCCTATAACCCTGGGAAGTGCAATTTTTTTATGTATATTGTGTGCATTTGGTTCATAATCATTACAGCACTTTAAACGAGCACCCCACAAGGGTAGATTCATTTTTAAGACATCAGGAGTTTAAGTGGTTTGCCCAGATTCACAAGATTAAGAGCCAGAGCAGGGATTTGAACCGGTTTCTCCATTTCCAAAGTTGGCAGCTATGGTCCCCAGGCCACATCTCTTCCCCTCATCTAATAAGCTCTTCCATGGAACACCCAAAAAGTATTGGACTATTTTACTAGTGCCCCATCAAAAACTCTTGTTTTTTTTACCACTTATGAGATAGATGGGCTGTAAAATGTACATTTTTATACTGTTTTTATCCTTGGGTTAAATCACTCCACCCGAGACTTGTAATGATGTGCACCCGTAGGTTTTGATTTCATGGGAGCCTGGTGCTAGCAAGGAAGGCAATGGTGACCCAGAGGTAGAAGTGTGCCATATGAGTGGCAAAAGAGGTCCACAACCTCCAAAAAAAAAAAAAAACACCTTTGGTCAAGGGTATGTATTTATTTATTTATAACTTAAGCACCGATTATGAGTTCCTCCGGTTACATGCCCGAAAACGTAGTAGGAGTCAGATCTTACCTGTGACATTGTTGCGCGACCGCTGGCTGGCAGGTCAAAAAGCTCGCAAAAGTGGCTCTTGTAAGGAGGGTGTAGGCGCTATCAATGATCGGTTAAGTGAAAAGGTCGCTCTCGGGGTCAGAGTGAGCACCTCAAACCGAAGGGCAATTTCAGCGCTTACAGTGGATGGCAGCGTGATAATATGACCCCTCTGAGCAGCGTGAAAGCTTGTTTTTGGGGTACCAGAAGCGTTACAGTGAATCTAAAAAACAAATACATCGTAGATTGCTCAGTTGACAAAGATAAGAGTTACATAGTTGCAAAATAAGTAACTAATTCAGTAGGGCAAAGATGTGAATAATCTTATCAGAAGACTCCATATCTTCTGGGACAAAACATTTCAAGCCTGAGAATTCTTTTAACAACCTAATGCATGCTGGGGGTTGTAGTCTTCGTTCATTTAAACGGAAAATAAGTGGATTTACACCCTTGAAAATCTTGATCTGCGACACTGTATGTGCATGTAAGGTCTGTTGCTAAATCTGCATCGTATCTCTTCGTTCTCACTACCCATGTGGCCACACAGTGAGGGTCATTGTATCCCCCCTATCTGACGAAGCACTTTTGACCTCAGCCTCTCTCACTTAACAAAAGTTTTATCTTATTTTTTTAACCCACCACTGCGCCTATAGGTTATCGGTTTCAGTGCCTGTAACTTGGTGGGGTTTCTTTCCAAGTAGTCTGTGGCGGCCCATCTCGCCTGTAGAGTGAGAGGCAGGGACGTACTGGAGTATCTATGAAGAGTGCAACATGCGCAGCGCCACCGGGTCCCAAGGGTGCAAGGGACACTACAACACAACTAACGATTATTATTATTTTTTATGGCGAGAGCTGAACCACTCCGCACGATAACAGACTACTAGTCAGAAATTCCCGGTCAGGCGCTTAGCTTCAAGTTCCTCTGAGTCACCCGAGCCACCTAATTCAAAGCAACAGCCGAGTGGGTGTGGAGGCGATAGATACATAAAGCTCGCGCGCCTCACGGGTCACACACTACACCAAACAGTAGCGACACAGTACCTCACTAAAGGGAGTAAGTACGGCAGGCCAGCCTCCTTCACCCCTCCCAGCCAGCATGTCTTTCGGAAGGCCGCAGAGGAAGAACCGCGCCCTCCTCATCGTCATGAAGTCCTTCCACACCCGCTGCCCCCTTCCCTCGCGCAGCGGGGCTGGGGCGGACGCCCGCAAACTCTTCAGAGTCCTCTCGGACCTGGGCTTCACGGTGACGCTGCACTTTGACCTGACGGCGCAAGAGGTCACGGACGCCTACCAGGAAGGTAAACCTCGGGCCGGGGCGGCTTCTTCTGTGGCGGGAACTTAATTGCTGATTCTATAGCGGTGTGCAAGCCAACAGGTCAGACGGGAGAGTCGAGACAAGGGTCTGGCTAGCTTCTAGGAACCCTTACACTAGCCGAAACATGGCAACATGTCCATGTAAAGCGTGCAACAGACCTCATGTAAAAATCTAGTAAAGTATGTACAGAATTTAAAAAAAAGTATATATTTGATTTAGGGACACGTTTCACTTTAGTATAACGGATTATAGGCGTGCATTTGAAGCATTTTTTTTAACAATGATACATTTTGAACATGAACTTGGAAACATTCGTGCTCCCTTCACACTGATGAGGATGCCATTAGTGAACTAAGAGCAGCAGAGCCACTAGAATTATGCGGCAGGGAAGGACCAAATTAAGTGAGAAGGGTGACTGTATTATGCAGCGCGAAAATGAAATGAATGCGGCACATTTTGTGCTAGTGTTACTAAATTATATTTTTCATTTTATTACACATGGTAACACGAGGCAATTTTTTTTAAAATCTGCAGTTTATGATATTTTATGTGGCAAACGCGGAACATCCATCTTTTTTTGTAGAAAACGCCACAGATGCACAATTCCATAATTCCACTGACCCTAAGAGGCAAACCAGATATCCTGTGTGCCCTCTGTGTAGTCTCGATCTTCATCATACATGGAGCAATGCTAAAGTCTATTAAAATGAATACAGGAGTAGTTTTTGTGCAGCGCACATCCCGAGCCCACATATTCCAAGGTGCTCTCATATGCAATAATGAAAAAAGAGGCCCGGTGAAATAAAAAATTACCAATGTTGTCAAACAAGAAAGCCTGGATTGATTCTATTTTCTGGTTGCACATGTGCAGCTCAGCCACAAGACGGGCATCTTTCTGTCTCATGTTTTATATCAAGGGTTAAAGCTTTGTCTTTTAGTATCAAAATATTAGGTTGGCCAGCTGAAGCCGTATGAAAGCTGTACTTGATTTGGGCTCGAGCATCCAAGAGGACCTCGAGCTGAACCAGAGCCATGCATTGGGCTATATCCTTCTGCTACTCACCTACCTCTATGATTCTAGCTTTCTTTCTATTGGCTGTTTATAAGTGTCGCATACCCTTCAACTTTGTTTCTTATGAGTGAGGGTAAATCTCAAAATTAAAGAGGATCCAATTAAAGAGCATAAAAAAACACTTGAGGAAAGTGTTTGCAAAAGTGTGACCTATGAAAGTCTTTGTAGGAATATTGATATTTAGGAGGTAAATATCATTTAGGAAGAGGTGAGGGTGATTTTGAAGGGTCTGATGTGAGTCTAGATGCATGTGTCTATATTTATATCGCTATCCTCAACATTTCTGTATCTGTCAACTCCCCTCATTTGGCAGGTAGCACCCTCTTTTCTATAATACCCAACCTCTCAAAAAGCAGCATGCTTCCATCGATTTCTTTTAGGTGATTTTCTTTGTAAGCCTGCATCACACCCACCGCCCCCGCAAAACAATAAATAATGCCCACCGTTTAGTTTAAGGCGATGACCCTTTTACACATCTGCCCTCACCCTCCTTCAAGAGTCAGCTGATTGAGAGGCATGTGCATCAATGCGTAAGGACCTGATATATTCACTGACAGCAAAGTGGATGCAGCTCCACAGCAAACCTAAGTAAACAAGCGTCTGCAAGGAAAAGCACTAAGGGACTAGATAATAGGGTTTTATGTCAATATGCACACAAATATGATCTGTCATATGTATTGTGTCCTAACTACCATCCCGTTGTGTATACTTTTTATGTTATTATCTCATATGAGACAATTTATGCATGTATGATATTTAGGGCATGATGCTTGATATTATTCTGACAATTATATTCTGACAACCCAACAGCCTGTTGTCTACCAATTATAAACCACAGATGATAACATATAAATCTGAGCTTTTCTTCCATATTTGTTTTGGAGCATTTGAGTACCTTTCTGCTTTCCCATGTTTTCTAAGAACATGTCTACATATTTATGCTTGTTTTGGTCTGTCGCTTTAGCGCTTGGTCTCTCAATCGGAACTGTTGAGTCCTCCTTCCTGCCTACTTAATTTTCTGATCTTTAGATGCCTCAAAAACATCTCTCTTTCTATGTACTTATCTAGCTGGGGGCACAAATAATGAAGAACATGTTCACCAATCAAAGTTTATTCAAATTAGCTTAATGAAAATGAGTGCCTTTACAATAAGCATCATCAAAAAGGCCCTTTGGAAAATAATGATCGAAAAATAGTGCATAGACAGGTCAAATACCACTTCAACCCAAAATAAAACAAAATCATGTAGAGCAATAGTTAGAAGTGGAAAATGATCGTCTCATTAAAAAAAAAGGTCTTCTGCAGGGAGAGGGTATGTCTTGCAGTAAGTACAACAGACGGTCTCCACTATTGCTTTATATGATATTTTACAGCCTGTATATTTTGATAGCCCAAAACCTGCTTTAAACCTCCAATCTGCTCCAGCAGTGACTGGACGACAATATTTTTTTTACAGGGTTATGCGAAATGGAAGCATTAAAAAGGGAACAACTCTGGTTCTTGTTTTACAGAGCACTGATAGTATCCTTAGAGAGCATTACATCTCCCGCATGGTTACAGGGTAATGTCCTGAGCTATTGATTTTACATCATGGCTTTCTCGTGACATAAAGCAGTGCCTACAATTTCAACTGCATGGAGTAGTGGCGTTACCCTGGAACACATCCAGAATGCAAGCCTGACATGTTCGCATTTGGAAGTGCTTTGCTCTGCACTTTGAAGCTGTGTAGTGTGACCTCTCCTGAGGACTAGCAACAATAAGACTTCTACTAGTCCACCAATCTGCTCCGACAAGGCCCTATTACCCAGAAGACACACTTGACAACCCTTTGTCCCACAGGGAAGGAGGTGATGCATATTTGTAGGTCACCCTCGGGTGTCTAATTTAAACAGACTCCAGAAGAAAAACAGTGCCTGTTACCCTCACTGCTAATGCCCATGTTTTGATTAGTCATTCAGTTGCCTTTGTTCTATCTCCCACCAATATTCGTATGTTGTGCACTTCTGATCAAATGTTTTGATCACAAATAAATGAAAGGGGTGCCCCCTGTCAGAATCACCCGATGGGTCCTGTTAGGACCATGAACCATGTTACCTGACCACCCTCTCCTAGGAAGGCAACTTGTGCTACACACACCTGAGTAATCAGTTTCAGTGCTGCATAGCAACAAACCAGTCTGAACACAAAAACGGCTCTCAGTCATACAAATTTTCCAACTCATCCACTCACCCCTGCCTCCTCCTTCCCGCAGGTGCAACACCAAACTCTTGCCAGCCAGGATGCCACATTCATAACGGAAATGATGCATCCTGGCCAGTTTCTTACAGTCTTCAGTTAGATGAACACACAGTACTGATGCACAAAAACAAGCTGGCCTGGGTACTGGCTATCATTAGCAAAACTATTTGGACTATTGCACCCACACCAAGATTCAAAGGCCTCTGCATCCACTTCTCACAGCTTAGCACATAAACTACAATAGTGTTAAGAGAGCTGCTTGTCCAGTTCCCACTGCAGTGTATTGCATTAGGGCAACAGCTCAACAGGCTATTAAAATGAAATGAGGCAGCATTTTCAGTCCTTAGTAAACTTGCATGGTTGGCTTTGATGCCTCAACTTACTCAATATTTTAGATGGTGTTGTTGAGTCTTATGGTGTGTGACGTCCATCAGCCATTTTGGGTTTCAGGATTAGAGTCTTCTCTCTGTTATTTTGAAATACCAAGCAGATCACTAGGCCCTGTTGTAACTACTACAATCTTTACCATTCTCTTTCCAGAGATTGCCAAGGAGCAGGGAGACTGCTTCTTAAGTGTGCTGTCAAGTCACGGTGAAGAAGGGGTGGTCTTCGGCTTCGATGGCTGCCCAGTGAAATTGACTGACATTTTCTCCATGTTCACACCCAGGAGGTGCCCGAAGCTTGTGGGGAAGACGAAGATGTTCTTTGTGCAAGTAGGAACTGTATTTGTGCAAGCTATGATGTTTGTAGTAGTAGGGCTGCAACAGAGTTGGTCACATGCGAGACTTCCATCTCATAGCATAGTATTGTTCGGGACGAGGCAGTGGTACTTGACACTTGTACTCCATGCCACATGCATGTCCTTGTACAGAACCTGGACAGGAATGGCGCCCAGAATCTGGAATGCCTTACCCCCAGACACCAGACTTAACTCCTCTACTGCTTCTTTCAAAAAGGAAGTAAAACCGATTCTCATGGTCAAATTCACCTGAGTATGGTCTAAAGAAATTTCGAGACCAATACAAAATTTCAAAATTAAATAAACAAATAAATACATTTATGAATGCAGTCACATAATCCTGTGGAAGTAATTCCTAATCTTGACATACTGATTTTAGGCCATCCTCCTTTATACCCTTCACTTGGAAGGACCAGAAGGATTAGGGCAAGCCACCCCCCACCTAGGAGCATCCATCTGTAGTGCCTTTCCACTTACATCCTATTTGCAGTAGGATCAGCGCACCTTGGGGATTGAATTTCTGTATATTGGTATAGTCCCTCTTGTTGACTTGTTTGTTCTTTTTCTAACTATAGGCTTGTAGAGGGGAAATGCTGGATCCAGGGGTGGAAGTGGAAACTGACGGTGGCAGTGACACCCAAGAAGACAGCTTTTCACACTACCTCTCCATCCCCAGTGACACGACGGTCATGTTCGCCAGCAGCCCAGGTAAAATGGCAGGTATTGGGTGACAGACGGTCAGTTCTATAGGAAAATACTAAGGGTTCTTAAAAGGCCGTCTACTCTGATTGACTGGTAGGGCCTGAGAAGAGCCAGTCGCCTGTCAGTAAGTTTAAACAAGAACAAGAGCACCCTGTATGTCCATGTAAACAGGGATATCAAGTCATTCTTGGAACAAGCGTTCACGTGGAACTCATTTTTAAGAATGAGTTCCATGTGAATGCTTGTTCCAAGGTTAACATGTCAGTATGTGGCATAAACTTCCCTGCCGCAGGTGGTAAGCCTGCTGGAGAGCGTTAACAGAACTTTGCTGTGTATGTGACTCTCCCCAGATCTCCAGGACCCTTTGTTTGTCTGGACTATCATCAAACTCAGCCAAAGCAATACTGGACTCTGGGCAAGGTGGGCCATAGTTTGATTGCTCTATTGGCAATTAATGATAAAAAGTAAGTCCCCTGTCCCCAACAGTGAGTGCACAGCTTAAGCAGAGGTCATAGGAAGCCTCCTTTGTGACAGACAGATGAAGCAACACTGTTGATACTGTTTTGGTGTCCAAGGGCCTAAGATACTATTTTAATGGGGAAGGGATGTGGCCTAACAGCTAGGGCGGTCGACCTCCAAACAGGGGAACCGGGTTCGAGTCTTGGCAAGGTCGCTCAACATCCTGTGACTCTGGGCAAATCACCTAATTTACCCTTGCCTAACAAAAATGATGTGACCAAAAATGGTGTGTCATCTGTACGGCAACTGGTGCTCAAATATAGCTTTCTGATACCTTCAGGTCTAGTTTGCGCTACATAACCCCCCCCCCCCAAATACACTTAAATATTGTTTATCTCCTATGTACACCAAGACTGTCCAAAGACAGCAATGAAAGCTATCAAGGCACTGCTTGCTTTCAACTTTATCATGTGAAGCAAAAGTGCTTTTTTAAAAAGAAATCACAAATTACCACCAGCATGAAGTTGGTGGTAATTTGCGATTCCTTAAGGCAATATCGCAATGTGCGATGCCTACTAGCATAGCATTTAGGGAATCGCAAATTGTGATTCTCTAAATGCTTGCGCAAAATAAGGAATTGCAATTTTAGCGATTCCTTATTTTGCTAATAGGTATTTGTCTTTCTACATTGGACACAGCTGAATTGCGATCGCAAAAGCCGAAATTCGCAGAATTTTAGCGTTTGCGATCGCAATTTGGCTTCCTACTTCTGGCCCCTTAGTTCAGGGATTGCAGCGTACAATACAGGAAAACGTAGCCCGTGTGTTTTGCCTGTTGAATATGCTAGTAACAAATTGTAACCCCTATTCCCCGATTCTCTCTCCCATCCTTCAGGGTATGGTGCTTTCCTGAATCCCAGCGGTTCAGTCTTCCTTCAGACGCTGTGCGAGTTACTAAGTAGCGAAGCGCGCGAGCTTGAACTTTTGAGGCTGCTGACACGTGTCAGTCACAGGGTGGCCTACGAGTTCGAGGCTCGCGGCAGGTTCAGCGGGAGCAGAGCGATGCCGTGTATTGTCACCAGAATGACAATGGAGGTCTTCCCCTTCGCAAAGCAGGCCGTCCATGACCAGGTCAGGCAGAGGGATGAGACTCCGTCCACGACCTGCAGCGAGCATCCGGAAGGACATCACGACACCACGTGCACCTCACAGCGGAGCAAACTCAAACAGTTTCCCACGATGAACTCTGTGGAAATACCGGCTATTTACGGAACCAACGTTTGGACCCAACTCGGAAGTTTGAATGTAACCTATGCCGGAACTTTGGGTTTGAAGGCAACATAGATCACAACAAAATATTTCGAAATACGTTTTGCTACAAAGAAAAGTCATGCAGTGGTTAGAGGCCGGCTAAATACCAGAGAAATAGGATGAAAGCTTACAAATATATCGCATTCACTATTTTGCTTGCAACTACATTGACAAGGCGAGTTTACTCTTATGGGGGTATATTACCAACGATGCTTAGCAACACATTTTTTAACGCTAGGCATCGCCGGAAATTATCGCTGAGATAACTTGCTATTAGCAAGGTTTATCTTAGAAGTGATAAAAATCCTCGCGCTAACTGCCAATTGAGAGATTATCGCTGGAAAACCAACGATAATCTCTTGAAGTTTGGCGTTAGCTTGCTAATAGGGGCTCACAAACTTAGCCATGATATCCACCTTCCATAGGATATCATGGCTAAGTCAGGAAAATACCAGGTGTAAAAAAAGCAGTGCTAACCGCGGTTAGCGCTGCTTTTTTTTTATCACTAACAGGGTTAGCGAAATCCTTGATAACAGGAGAAATGTCACTTAACAACATTTCTCCTATTATTATTTCTCTAGAACGCCCCCTTTGCATCTCATTAGAGATGCAAGGGGGAGCGTAGAGAAAAAGGGTGCTAACATACAAATTTGCGTGTTAGCACCCTGTTGCTGATAGGGAGATAATTTTATCACCTCTTTCTTGGCTTTTAAAGCCAAAAAAGCGGAGATAAATCCCTTGATAATATGCCCCTAGATTCTTAATTCTGCCTCTACTAACGACATTTTTATCTTGCGATGTAGTCGATAGGACGATGCAGTGGATGTGATATTTTTGTTATTCGGTATAATATATACAATATATTGGTGTGGGGTGGGGGAGTGGGAGTCTCAATATCAGCAGGCAAATGACCCCACCCTACAGCTCCACGCAAACCCTGACTGAAGCACTACAAAAGGGAAAAGAAACTGATGTGTCACACCTCGAGTTGCAATTTGGGTCCAATTTGGGTCCGTGATCCAGAAGAAGACATTTTAGAGGGTACAGAGAACTGGGGGTTCAAATTAAATGAACAGGAATAGAACATGGCCATTCTGCTATAATGTGCCCCAGCCAATCATCAGGCTACATGCATAACAATGAAGCCTAATTAGACATGGGACCTAGAATAAACCCCAGGGGTAAAGACGCAGCATCGAAGGGAAAAGTATTAAGCCACATTTATTTTTCTTAAGTGTTAATTAAATATATATATTATTTATTTATATATTTTTTGGTTTTCGAACTAGTATTTATTTTTATATACAAAACAAAAAGAGGGAAAGTAGAAAATATCGATACGAAAACTTGAATCCTTAGTTTACCATCAAGGTGACATTGTAAGCATTCTTTTTGTGAGCTGTTAAACAACGATTAAAACTGTGTGTGTACACACTATATGGTATATCTATGAAATGCGATGTTCCCTTTCCACTCCTTCATAACCTAACATTGACTGCAGCACTCACTGTTTACACGAGGAGGGACAATGAATAAAGTACAGATTACAAAGTTTGAAGAAAGGTTGGCCGAAGGAGAGCAGATTCGAGTTGCCATATTCACTTTGCAAATATTACATCAACTAACATACAATGTTCAAACCACACAGAGGCTAACCAGCCTGTAGTGTAATCAGAACTTTTTTTCTGTAAGGCTTGTGGTCGGACACAGGCTTTCAGAGACTCAGGCCTGTTGGCAAACTAGGCGTTTACAACCTCAAAGGCCTGCTCGCCCCTGTAGCCAAACAATGCGTGTTCATACACTAGTCACATAATGGCAACGCTGTCTTGGCAGTTTCATTTGAGACAGCAAGAATCGGACACACATTTTTTCTCATGGCATCAACTATACACGTTTCAGATGAACCACACAATATATGCTCATTCTGCCTTTTTTCCACGTTTATTATGTTCCTTTTTGGTTACATATATTTTTGCATCTCCAGGAGTAGGTGACTGTTGACCAACAATAAATGCTATTTATTATTTGCAAATGTGTCCCTTCTAGTGTTCATGGCTATACCCTGGTAGAACAAAACCCGTTCGTCATGTGGTTTAAGATAAGCTCTGAGCCGCCGACAGTGTGGTGTGTTACCTTCTCGGATATTTGTATGCATAAAGGCCTTTGTGCCACCTTAAGGCACTTTAAAATGCCGTAGAACAGTGTAACAGTGAATGTATAGGAGAGGAGCAGATTTCCTGTTTTTTACGTGTCAAGATATGTCTCAATACGTTACGTTACTCAGTTTTGTTATAATGTGTTTGTACACTGTATTATGCTTTGATTGGTATGTGCAGTTTTATTGTTACCTCACTGGCCACAAAAAAAGGTAAAAAAAACACGAATAAAGGTGCTACGATGACTTATACACGCAGTCAGAATGCCAACAGCAAAGTGGTTTATTAACAGTCAGCAATCACTGTAATACACTCCACGAAGGAGACACTGTGTTGCTCCTATTCCAAGGCTCCCAACTTCCCAACCGAAGGAGCAAGTTCTTGAACCTCAGCAAGAACCAACGCCGCTGCGACACAAAAGATGACAAACACAACAGCAATTTGGGCAGAGAGCAGGTCCCTGTTTACCAAACAATAGACCAACATTGGACATAGGTCTTGGCTTCGTGATGTATTGGGTTTGCCAGTGCTATTGATGAAAAATGCTTTCTGCTGATGTTGTACTGCCGTGACCGAAAAAAAGAATAAAAAGGTATAACGAAGTGATGAGCACATACATGTCAATAAGTTGGCATGCTCATGTGTACACATGCAAGTGACTACTGAATGATGAGGCTCTATTTTATTTATTCTTGAGTTACTGATCCAAGATGGTGGATGCCACTTGGAGCTGTTTAAAAAAATATAATATATATATATATATATATATATATATATATATATATATATATATATATATATATATATATATATATATATATATATATATATATATATATATAATTTTTACATTTTTTTAAGGGAACCAACAGATCCCATTTGCTACTGGGCTGCTCCACTTTCTCAAATGCTGTTATGCACAATATATATATATATATATATATATATATATATATATATATATATATATATATATATATATATTGTGCATAACAGCATTTGAGAAAGTGGAGCAGCCCAGTAGCAAATGGGATCTGTTGGTTCCCTTAAAAAAATGTAAAAATTAGTATTTTAATGGCTGCAAGGGGTGGAGAAGCGGGAGCGGGTAGAGGAGCAACAGACAAGAAGGATTAAATTTAAATTGAAATGAAGCCTGCTGTAGGCAGTGCTGGATTAAACCCTGCGGAGGCCCCTAGGCAGTCGAAATTTCGCCCCCGCAAATTATCTCCTAATACGTTTTTAATTTAACCAACAATTTTATTAAACCAATTTTATTACGCAAAAATAAACATTAACAATTATTGTTATTAAACATTTTTTCTTTGTTTAACAAACCAACAAAACTTTAAATATTCACTTTCCTTAATTGGTTTGTGGTGAAATCTATCCGGATATCTTGGAAGTCTACTTTTTTGAATATGTCGTATTCAGTGGGAATTATGGCAAGTGGGTTCAGTCGTTCTTGTGTCATTGAAGATCGATGACCATTTTTCAGTAGTTTTAACTTCGAAAAGGTTTGTTTACCAGTTTACGGAAGCTTGATTGTAATTTTTTTCCAAGATCAAATCAATATTATTTTCATCTGTTGTCGCAGCGCCCCTCAAAGAAGTGGGGCCATAGGCCCATGCCCACTTTGCCTATTTGGTAATCCGGACTGGCTGTAGGGAAAAGGGAGCAACCTCAAGTGCATGACATGGGAGACCATTATCTACACGAAAAGGTAGTGCATAAGGGAAAATGCATAGGGACGAAGCGGAAGCAAAACAAAACATGCAGGATGGGCATTTGGGAGAGTAAGCAGCACAAAAGAGAGTGCCCTGGAAAACACATGCATTACCATGGAGTGCCTTTAGAAGTTCCTTAAATATGAACAGTGGAAGAATACAAGTCAGCAAATCAGACAAAAGATAAAAAGCATATGCTGCAGGGGAAGAGATAAACAAAAGACATAACAATGTTCTTCCCCTTTCTAATCTTGTCAGTATATTTCATCTTGAATTCCACTGAAATCGCATTACAAAACTTACCAAGCACAACTACGCGAATCAAACAGAACTATGAACTGTCATATGAGTGGTAACCACATTAGAGTTGTGAGATATTCCTTCATACACTTCTCCTTTTTTTCGTACACATAACCCGGAATGATACTCGGTCACTCCGACAACGGGAGTTTACTTGGCCCCTCTTATGTCAACTGAAGTCTTACCTTTTTTATGCTGGGACTGCCGTACTGTTGGAACGCAAACTGAGAACCAAGCTCACCCTTTTTACACTCGACCCTTACGGCCACATGTATCAAAGTCTGATTTTGCGATTCCTAATTTGCGATTTTTACCGAATCGCAAATAAGGAATCGCAAAACGGGATGCATGATTGAAAGTGCATAAAATTTGTGATTCGGTAAAAAGGCCCATAGGAATCAATGGGAATTGCGAATTCGCAAATTAGAATTCGCAAAATGTTGATGCATTCCATGGGTGCAGGGGGGTCCAAAGGACCCCCCCTGCACCCCTGAAATGTATTTTGAAGTGCATGTTTCAAACACACATGTCCTAAGGACATGTGTGTCTGTAACATGACAGTGTTTTGAAAAGCAAATTAGAGCATTTTAACACATTTACGCAAATTACCACGAGGTTCGACCTCGTGGTAATTTGCACCCCCTAATTGCGAATTCGCAATTTTAAAATGAATCATGCATTGCTTTTAAGGAATCGCAAATTTGCGATTCCTTAAAAGCAATCGCATTTTTGGAATTCGCTAAAAATAGCGATTTCAACAAAAATGCTTGATGCATTCCAGAAACCTATTTAGGAATCGCAAACGGCCGAATTTTGCGATTCGCACCGTTTGCACTTCCTAAATAGGTTGATGCATGTGGGAGTAGCTAGGCAGAGAAGTCCAATGTTTCCTTAGGGAAATGGTGTAGTAGGAACAGACTTCAGCAAAACAACACAATAGCAATTAGTAGTTCAATGCCTAGCCAGTGGTTTTACTTTCAAAAGAAACATTATTTTTTGTCCATACACAACTAAATACTACACCTCTCCTTTCCTCTGGGCAGCAGGACTGTTGGGTTCCTCTTCTAGGCAAGCTGCATTCTACAGCGGTAGAAGGTAGTTAAGTCAGACTTTCCATTGGAAGTGTGTTATTGTTTTTATAATAAATTTGGCGCTGTTTGACAAATCTTCCTTGAACTTTCCTCCTCCAATTATGGAAAGTTTTGGGGTGATTCGATAAAGCGGAGCCAAGAAAAAGCGGTGGGTCCCAAATCCCTTTTTCCCCATAGAATTTCTATCGGGAAAATTAGAAAGCAATATTAAAAACAGATGAACAGATTTCCAAATTTGGCAGAAATCTAGATCTTCACCCAGAATGCTTGCATTTTGTGACTTGGTTTGAATCGGTTCAACTGTTTTTGATGAACTAAGATTACCAAATACCGATATGTATACTCCCGCAGAAGTCCGAAGTACCACAATTATGAATAAAAACATTCACCTAGAGCAATTTATTTTCTCCCTGTAGGACCTTTCGGTCCAGCTGGATGGCGCAATGTGATCGACTGGTTGCACCATGAAGATAAATGTTGATGCTGCCATTACAGGACACATACGCTCAGTCCCTGTGTCCTGAAAAATAACATTATTATCAGTATAGAGAGCAGTGGAGGGGTACCCTGGCCTTTGAGGAGTGAGAGTCCCACTAGGGCCACAATGTGAAAAAACAAACAAATTGGTGCTCTGGCCCCACAGTACTCTTGCAGGAGTTTTCGACTGCTTCCCAGGAGACACACAAGACTCCGTATGGCATGTAATTAAAAAAACAAAAACACAAGCCCAATGTGGTGGCTAAGCCTCTACTACGTACACCTTTCACCTTGTATAGAAGTCTTCAGGGAAAGCACACTTCCTCGAAAAGCTCAAACCCCACAAGGTGGCAATGCTCATACTATTCACACGCTTTGTCTTGTACAGAAGTCTTCATGGAGAGCCCACTTCCTTCCAAACACCAAGACCCCCTTATATGGGCAAGCAGCGACTGCGCAAGCCTTTGCCCTGTGGAGAGCTTTCCATGCAGAGGCCTATCCCTCCAGAAACACAGGCACCATTATATGACTATAGCGCCTACTAGGCACACCCTTCGCCTTGCACAGAAATAGTCAGGGAGAGCCAGCTCCCTTCATACACCCAAATCCAATTAGGTGGCCATGCTTCTATGATGCATATCCTTTGCCTTGGGCAGAAGTCGTCACGGAAAGAAGACTTCCTCCAGACATCCAAGGCGCATTACTTGGGAAAGTTACTAATACACACAGCCTTCACCCTGTCTAGACCTCTTCACACACAGGCCAGTCCCCCATGACACCCAAGCCCGTGTAGGTGGCTGTGTTCCTACTATTCACACCTTTTGCCTTGTACAGAAGACTTCACAGACAGCCACATCTTTACAGACACTAAAGCCTCGTTAGGTGGACACGGGCACCCTTTGCCTTGTTAAGAAGTCTTCATGGAGAACACACTCCCTTATTATTATTAATATTATTAAGCATTTATGCGGCACATAGCTACCCTTGGGCATCCCAGCGCTAGTGATCAAGCAGACAACCATTCAGACATATGGGGCTACTTGTTCAAAGAGCCAAGTTTAAAAAAAATTCTGAAAAGACAAGGTAAGGGGTTCAGAGCGCAGGTGTGGCAGAAGAGAATTCCAGAGCTTTGCCACATTATAAGCAAAAGATCTTCCTCCACTTCTTGTTCTTTTAATTTTGGGAACAACTACCAAGTTATGGTTGCGAGAGCGAAGCTCTCTCGAGGGCTGATAGGAGGTAATGAGGATTTTGTTTATTTTTGGGCCTTTTCCCCAGACAGTCCTATGGGCAATGCATGAAGGCTTGAGTTTTACCCTTTCAGGGATAGGCAGCCAGGGCGGGGCTTTTAAAGCTGGCTTGGCTGATTGGGATTTAGGAATGCCCTTAAACATCCTGGGTGCACAATTCTGAGCCACTTGCAATGTCCTCAGCGTAGCCTTTGGAGCTCCCAAGTAAAATGAGTTACTATAATCCAACCCTGACAGAACCAATGCTTCGATCAGAATTACGTTGGCATTCATTGGCAGTAGAGGAAGGATTCTCCGTAGGGATCTAAGTATCCAAAAGCATACCCTTGTAACCTTCACTGCCTGGTGGTCAAACTTGAGGGCATTATCTAACCAGACACCCAGGCTCTTTATTCTGGCTTTAGAGGTAGGGGGAGGACCAAGACACTTTGTCCACAACTGGCCGAGGTTCGTACTAGTGTTGCCTCCTAGCAACATAAGTTTACTTTTTCCTCTGTTGAGTCGAAGGCAAGAGTGTTCCATCCAGGAGGCCACTTTTTCTAGGCAAGACTCGAAGTCCGAGGTGAAGTTACGTGCCCATTGAGCGTAATGACCAATTGTGTATCATCCGCGTATGTCACGATTTTAATGTTATGAGGTAAAACAATGTCAGCCAAAGATCGCTTATAGACATTAAAAAGAGTAGGATTAAGCGAGGAGCCCCGCGGGACTCCACAGTTAAGTTCAACTTTCTCAGAAAAGACATCCCCAGAAAAAACTTGGAAAGTTCTTTTTTTCAAGGTAGGATTGTATCCCTGAGATCGCCTTGACTTGAAACCCCCTCCTCCTGAGTTTCCCCACCAAAATGGCAAAGTTGACAGTATCAAATGCCGAACTTAGATCAAGGATGATTATGGCAACTGCTCCTGCCTGATCCAGGATCAGCCTAGAGTCCTCCATCACCGCCAGGAGGGTGTTCTCAGTTCCGTGGCTAGGATGGAACAATGCCTGTGTGGTATGCAGGCGGTCTTAACTTTCCAAGAAATTGGAGAGAATAGGGTTCACATATTTTTCCAGGGATTTTACCGTTCCTGGCAACATCAATCTTGGGCGATAATTGCCTAAATCTGCAGGGCCAAGGCTAGGTTTTTCAGTAGCGCCTTGACCATTGCGTGTTTCCATGGGGCTGGAATCACTCTTGAAGACAAGGACAGATTTACAAATTCCAAGATAAAGGGAAGGATTACATTTCCAGCTCTGTGTAAACTATATGCGTGGGCTGGATCTAGAGGGGAGCCTGATTTTAGTTTAGCAAAAATATCTGTTAATTTTTCAGGCGTCATAGTTGGGAATTCCTTAAGCGTAACCTCTGAATAACTTGTAGTTGATTTAAAGTCTGTTAAGTCACTGGGGCAAGGGAGATCAGGAAACGTAGAATAAAGTTTTTGATTTTCTCCTGGAAAAACTGTGCCAATGCATTTGGCCTGAGCGCTGTGTGTGAGAAAGTGCCATCTTTCTTGCATTGGTATGCCCCCACTTTTTGGTGAATTGCTGATGTGCTTTGACTGGGTGTGCTCTGGGCTCCTGCCAACCATGTGCCGAGGGCCTGTGTTCCTTCCCTAAAACTGTGTTAAAACTAAAATCCAATTGGCATCTCTGGCCACCTGTCAGCCCCTAGTAAATGGTACCCTAGGTACCCTGAGCATGGTGACCAGAGAAGAACCCTAAGGGCTGCAGCCCTGGTTGTGCCACCCTTAGGGGCCCTGTGCCCTGACACCACATACTGCCTTGCAGGCTGAGTGTCTAGGTGCAGAACTAAACAAAGAGTCGCCATGGCACACATCCCTGTGTGCCATGCCCACAAGCTCACTGCTCTGGCATCCATCAGTCACCCCTCTAGCTGAGTGCCCTATGCCAGTGGTGTGGGCACAGGTGCATGAGCCCTGTGCCACTACAGTGCCCAGGGCCCTTCCTGGGCACTGTAAGTGCAGTGCTGCCATTAAGAGTATTCGGTGCTGGGAGGTTGTCATTACGAACTCCAGAGCACCATGATGGCTTCACTGAAGACTAAGAAGTTTGATATCAAACTTCTCAGCACATTAAACCTGCACTGATGCCAGTGTGGGATTTAATGTAAAATGCACCAGAGGGCATCTTAGAAAGGCCACCTGAAACCTAACCTACAATCCATGTCTGGTCTGAGAGGCTGCCTAGGCTGCCACACAGCAGACATGTTGCTGGAACCCTGGGAGGAGAGCCCCAGGCTCTCCTGGGCCTGCAACAATGCACATCTTGGGCGAGGTGCTAGGTCTCCTCCCCCAGGATGGGCAGGACAAAGCTTCAAAGGCATTCCGCCTTTGTGAGCTCATCCAGACCACTTGCTGTACTCAGTAACTGGCCCTCACTGTAGGAGAGTAGGGTCTGCTTCCTATGATCACCCCCACTTTTTACTGTGATTCTCTGGTTTTTCGACTTTAGTGTTGGTGTGGGCCTGGTAATCAGACCCACAGCCCAGCTGTTCTCTCTCTAAATTGATACCATGCACTATAGGTGCATACCAGATTGGTTACTGAGTCACCCTTGTGAGCCCCTGTATAGTGTACCATAGGTACCCAGGGCATAGGTGCACCCTAGGCCTATCAGGGGCTACAGCATATATTGTGCCACCCCTGGTTTGCCTTCCAAACTGACACCACAGGTCTGTTCACACAGCCTGGGTAAGGTGGTGTAATCACCCTTTACTTATAGTATACATATATCTACCTTTATATATAGACACATATACACCTATAAGCCACTCCTATGGTAGGCCTCGACAATCCTGGAGGCAGAGTGCTTGGTTTTATGTGAGAGGGTACCCTAGCCTGAGCTGAGCCCCTCTGCAGCTTTCAGAACCATCTCCTTATAGCTGTTCTATGATATAGCCATACCATATACTCTTAAGTGCATTATAATCCTCGCGGCTAATGCTAACTTTGGTTTGGCTTTATCAAAACATGTTGTGTAAGGTGTCAAACACTTTGGAATACTACTCCCCCCACCAATTCTGGTGGCAGGGGTAGCATTCCACCCTTCTAGAGGGAAGAGACATGTAAGTTACTGCTTTACCCGGTTAAAGTTAAACAGAGCCTCAGCTTCACAAAATGGATGCTGCTGCTACAGACACAAGTCTGACCTCCTATTGCTGGGGGAAACTCCAACAAGGGCGGCCTGGACAATAGGTTTCCTGTCCAGGGAGGTGCCAGCACCTCCCCAGACAGGGGTTTTGTGTATTGCGGCAGGGAGGGCTGCATTCAGTGAATGCATCTAGACACTATCTGGGGCACACAAGGTGCTCCATGCATAGCCCGGTTCAAACCAGTTCCTGGGGGACTCCAGCCCCAGCTCTGGCGCGAAACTGGACAAAGGGAAAGGGGTGTAACCACCCCCTTCTCAGGTCCACCCATAGTAGGGACCTAGTCAGGTAATCCAGCCCCCTTTCTTAGTATAAGTATAGGAGCTGTGTCCCTGGGACTTTAGATTATCCTGGACAAATCTTTACAAGACATATCTTGGAACTTCGACATTCCATTCTGACAGGAAGATGGAAGACATCTCCCTTGTGGTCAAGGAGTGACCACCCTGTGCAAACAGGCACCAACAGCAACTTTGCTGGTCTGCAGTTTCAAGGCTCCCGTTGGAACCAGAAGATTCTGCAACTCAAGAACTAGATGTCCAGACTTCTCTGACCCCAACCCACATCCACAGAAGAACTGAGACCCGTGGAGGACACGAGAGACGTGGGACCAGACATCTTGGACATCCTGCATTTTGCTACCTGCTACCTGAAACCTCAGTAAGTTGTGCATTGGGGTCCAAGAAGCCCCAGCCCCTAACACCATTTGCTCTGAAGCCCAGGCCCCCACAGTCCACGAATGTCCCGTGGGCCCCACCTTTGCATTTGATCTTGACGCATCTTCCCGGTTCCTTGCCCGTTGGCTAGTGAGCCCCCTGAAGATGCCATCTTGAATCTAACTTGCTTTCCTGGTTGCTCCAGCTTCTCTGAAAAGGAGAAGTGCCACAGACCTTGCTGGTCTGTAACAGAGCCAATCTTGACATCCTGCATGGGTTGCAGTTGCCAAGGCTTGTTGGATCCAATCCGGATACCTTCACCGCAGTCATCTAGATCTATTGTGGGCCAGCTTGAATCCAGCGCCTGGTCATCGTTGATGCTTCCTGGACCTCGTGGCTGAAGAGTCAAACTCGCCTTCTTCCCCTTAAAGCACCGACATCGCCTGGTTCCTTCCTGGTTCCTTCCTGGTCACTGGCTAGTGATCCAGACTCTGTCCCCTCTGCTTTCAGGTTCTTCACATCTCCGATCCACCCTTGGATCCACCCGGACACTTTTCCTCTGGTCGCCTGCAGCACTTCTTTGCAGTTCTCCATAGAAAACGACGACGAAACCCGACACGAAAAGACACCTATACACCCGGCTTCCCTAGGTGAGGTAAGACAAGTACTCTGGTGCTCCCGTGGATCTTGACTCTCGAAGTGTCCTAGTTTAAAAGGGTTCCATCCTCGTCCATCTGGATGTGTCCTTAAATTGTATATTTGTAACTTCTTTGTTTCCCATAGAAAGTCAATGGTAACCCGTGTCTGTGTTTAGACACTGTATGCGTCTCCCGTGGGCCTCCTACTCCCTAACCTTTGATTGTTTAGTGTAGCCCCAGCAATTCCACAGGCCCCAGGCCTGCGTTCTAACTCTCACATGGTACTTATACCATTTTCTTAGTATATGGTTTGTGAGGCCCCTAGGGCATAACGTATACTGTGCAACTTATCGTATATTAACTAAGTGACTTGTATTGTATTTTTACCTCTGTCCTCATAAAGAGTGCAGAGGGGTTGTGTTTAGATTAAATACATATATATTTGATATATATCTTGTGTAGTGTCCTTTTATTTGGTATTCAAGGGATTATCCATGGTAACACAACTTGCTTAACTCGCCTACTGAAGTCTTAGCTTGAAGACTGCTGGTTCATGCTACCACTAGGATTGCTTTCTATAAGGTTGACTTTACAAGCACCATCAATAAGGGTCGATTAGACTGGTGCAAGGTGCCCACTAGAACTAGTGGACATCATATGCCAGGCTAACTTCTGACACCCACAAGTTCTGACCCCCACTCTGGTGGGAAGACTCACGAGAAACCCTACGTAAGGAAGGGGTGTGCCAACCTGTGCCAACCCCACCCCTCAGGTTGGAGAGGCGAGGTGAAGCACAACCCTGGGCTCTGGCCATCTTGAAGATGGAGAGCCCTGCCCAATCACAGCTAGGCTCTTGGCCCCCTCCCACAGGAGAGGAGCGTACTAGGAGGTGTACCCACCCCAGGACAGGGACCTATTGGTCCCTGCCCTTGCCCTACCTGTAATACCCCTAAATTCAGTATTTAGGGGCACCCTGAACCTTCCTTCCTCAGATCCTGATAAGAAAACAAGAAAGAAGATCAAGAAGAAGAAGACCCGCTGTGCAGCTGCTAACAGCAGGATGACACCAACTGACTTGGCCCCAGCCCTACCGGCCTGTCAATCCTGGAACCTGCTCCTGCTAAATCCTGGTGACTCCTGCGGACAGCAACCTTGGGAAACCCGGAGGACCTGCCTGCCTTGACCCTCTAAAAGACTGAAACCCCCATGAGCAGAGGCTCTGCTCCAACAGCAATACCCCTGGTGCCAGCCAGGAACTGCAAATCCAGCCCACTCTGCACCCGCCGAGCCCGGCCCGTGCCCGAGTGATCCAAGACCACAAGGAATTCCCCTGGCGACTGGGACCCAAAGCCCAGTGCCCAAAGACCCTCCTTGATGACCCAGACGACACCTGGAGCCTCAGAACCAGGGACCCCACCAACTGCGACCAGCTGAGGGTAAGATTTCCCGACACTAAAAGACACCCCTGCACCCGGCGCCCTCCGGCTCCCTGTGCCTTCCTCTGGGGTACCTACCTCTTCTCCAAGATCCCAACTTACCTCTTGAAGTGGTGGTCGCACCTAAAGAATCTCCGTCCCCGAATCTGCAGCCTTTGTTCCCTTTTTAACTTTCCCATTGCATGACATTGAGCGCCCGGCGGCTCAAAAGCACCCTGCACCCAGCCGCCCGAGTGCCGCTGGAAGTGTAACTACAACCCTACTCTACTTCCCCACTTGCCCTGAGTAAGTGACCAAGAGCTCAGCTCCCACAGCAGCGTGGCCTGCTTGCTTGCAGCCACCAACCGAAGGCCCCCTACCCTCCTTTGGATTGCATTGGGCCTACTCTCTCTGCACCCGGCTGCCCCAGTGCCACTGAGGGTGTAACTACTGTACCTTTCCGACCCTGGGAGACCCCTGAGTCTATGCCCAGAATCTTTACTTCACCAGTTGAGTACTCACCTGAAAACCGATAACTCACTTTCCTTCCATAGGATAACATTGACTGGTTTACTTGAAAAATCTTTTAAGTGTGAAGTTTTGAAACTTTAAAATATTCATCTAAAATCAGCCGAATAATGAATTTCGAATTACTCACCTGTGATCAGGAGAGAAGCCAGTACTGTACTTTTCAGCCCAGTACTGAACCGCAAAAGTAATTATAACTGTACTTACCAGTAACCTGACTTTTCTTCCATATGAAACCACTGACTGTTTTTCTGTGAAATTTCTTCTATTTTTGCAAACTACAAATATTCCTTAAAAATTGTACCAACTACTAAAACGTAATTTCTTCCCTGTCTTAAGTAGAGATCCTAGTGCTGGACCTAGGAGCCCAGTACTGGATTACAAAAGTAACGAGAACGTACTTTACCTGTGACCTGAATTTCCTCCCACAGGATAACATTGCTGGATTTTCACTTAAAAGTTTCGAAGTGTGAACTTTTAAAATACAGTTATATTCTTTAAAAATCAATTCAATAACTAAAACGCTTTTACTTAACTGTTTTCAGCTTAGGTCCCGGGACTGAATCTAGGATCCAGTCCTAGAGTTACAAAGGTAATCTATAAAGTAATCAACTGCATTTATGTAGAAAAACCCATTGAGCTCAATGTTAAATTGTGTTTGAGACTGTGTTGCCTTCTGCAACCACTGTAACTATTGTACATGAAAAGTCTATTACCTTTTTGCAAAGTAATTACCTAAAGTCACTCATATTGAGAAAAGTATACTATGATACCTGTTGGTTCTAGAAATAAAATAACTATATCTTTTGATATAAAAACAATTGGCCTGGAGTTCAGTTCTTGAGTGTGTGAAACCTTTTGCTAAGTGTGTACAACAAATGCTGTTCACTGTCCTCTGATACTGCCATACTGCTCGGCCAAGCTACCACTTTAGAGAGTAAGGTCAGATCTGACTTTAACCTCTGTTATACCTCTGGAGATTGGGGACTCTATACACACCGTACCTTAATTTGGTCCAGTATATATAGAGCCACTTTCTTACACTGTGATTCAGCGCTCAGACAGGGACAGGGAGCCTGGGCATGTTCTTCACCCAGACTGTAATGCAGCCTCGGTGGAGAGCATGCAAAGTGCCCATGAATGTTTGCCGGCCCAACAGGGCCGGCCAAACATTCATGCACACTTAAGGAGGGAAAACCACGCCTCCCCTCCCCTGCTTTATCAGCAGAGCAGCCTTGCACAACCCCGTCTGGCACAGCTGCCGCACCCGCTACAGGAAAACATAAAATGGTAATAACTTTGAGTTATTATCATTTTATTTTTCCTTACACTGCTGAAAAGCAGTGAGGCGCCGCTCCTCTGCCTTAGGGGAGGATCCGCCACTGTCTCCATTGCAGCACAAATGGCATTAAGGGACAGTCAAAGGAACTTGGACCCTGGAAAAATGACCCAAGGCCCTAGTAACACGAGAAATGGCAGGAAGTCTGACAAGGCCACTTCCCAGAGTTGATGGGCCCAGAAGGAGTCTAACCCTAAGGGTGTAGGTCTGGTGGCTGAAGAGGAGGCTGTTTCTCTAAGAGATGTGCCTGACTTGGCAGAACTCCAAGGGGTAGGAGGACCTTTCATAGAGGACCTGAGCCAGGACTAAATACTGTCCCACTCTTGAAGGCCTGAGACAACTGCTATCAAAAAAGAGGAAGGAGAGGTCATTGGAACCTGAAGGTTTACTGGGAGGAGGAAATCTTGTACAGGAAGGCGAGTTACCCCAAACCAGGGGCAACCAGGAGAGGGTGGTCCCCGAACAGTACAGAGAATTCCTCTGAAACCTGGCCCATGACATCCACTTTGCTGGACATCTGGGGAAGGCCAAACCATGGGAGACATTGGTCAATCACATCTACTGGTCTCAGATGTCTTAAAAGGTGAAGTACGTTTGTTGCTGCTGTCAAGCCAGTGTCAAGACTGGAGGGAAGCCAAATGCACTCCTCATACCACTGCTTGTGTCAATTTGAGAGTGTGAGGATTGACATTATAGCTCCCCTAGATTCCCCAACTGCCTCTGACTGTGGGGTGCCGTCCGGTCTTAAGCCAGATTCCACAGGATCGAAGACAAATACCCCGAACTTCCAAAAAACAGCACCCAGAATGCAATATATAACACACTCTTGGTAGCTGTTCTCTAAAAGTATGGGGGAAAACCCAAGGAGTGTCCACCACTCTCCCTATACGTGGATGAATGCATGGGCAAGGGAGGTCTGTCAGGAGCAACAGGTACTGTAAGGAAACAATGGAATAGTACAAAAGAATATGCAGTATTTACATCAAACTATACTCAATGTTCACATTGACATGTGTTCAGTTCTCATACTCCACTTACCCGAAAGGTAGTCCTTTCAGGCATTAAAATGTCAGCCACCACTGAAGAAGAAACTCCGGTGGAAGTCTTCAATTTTAGGACACAAACATGAAGAACTAAAAGAGAGAGGGTACTCTCACTCACCAGACACACCAGGGAAGTGTAAGCGACAGGAGCAACTAAAATGAGGTTTTTAGTTGTGTAATAAGAGAAAAAAAATAGAGAGGAAAATCCTCCAAAGATAATGCCCAAAATATTTCTGAAAGCGACTGGCAAGACAATAGGGAGAAGGGAGTAGAAATAGAGGTGTTCCGACCGGCTCTCCAGGGGCTAAGAGAGCGGAGCAGACACACACTCAAGAGGTGTGCCGTCCGGCTCTGGGGAGCGGCAGAGCGGAACAGTCACACACTCGAAGCGGGCTGGGAGGAGATCTGTCCGGCTTGGAAGCAAAGCGGAACAGACACGCACACGTGGGGTGGTTCAAGCAGAACTGGAAACCCTTTGGTTACGGGACATATAAAGGTTACGTAGCTCTGTACTACAAATAAAAGCGGGGGTTAAAATAGGAATCAAACAGGAGAAAAATGAGGCAAAATACCGGACAAAGGCTTGCAAGCCGAAGCACCAAGGAATCCTTGAACACAGGAAAGCGCGCGGAGGCTCCGTAGCAAAAACGCCAAACGAAGAGCAACCAGGAAGCAAAAAGGGGGCGTGGTCATTACAGGATCAGGATCAGTAAGCCAAGCAACGGTTTGCATTGAGACGCGTCCCTTTACCTAAATTAGGGAGCATCTCAAAAGTACATGGTATGAAGGGAAGCCTGACTCTGAACACATGTCAATGTCTTCTTTGACATTGACGCTCCCTAACAGTACCCCTCCCCAAAGGTCTCCTCACTGGTCGAGGTTTAGTTGGATGGAGAGTATGAAACCTCCTAATCAATCTGGTAGCATGAATGTTTTCTGCAGGCTCCCAGGACCTGTCTTCAGGGGGCTAACCAACCCAATCTATGAGGTATTGTAGTTTACCTCTATGTCTACGGGAGTCTAGTATTTTATGTACTTCATATTCTTCTTCTCCGTTGATGAATATAGGGGGTGGTGGTCTTTCAGTGTTTTGAGGGTGTGTGTATTTTTTGATTAGGGAACAATAGAATACAGGGTGAATTTTCATCTGTGAGGGTAACTGCAGTTTCAACGTAATAGGAGTTATGATTTTTTGCATGCGAAAAGGACCTATGAGCCTGGCTGTAATTTTTTAGGGCCTTCTAATTTCAAAGTTCGTGTGGACAACCACACGTTCTCTCCTACTGTATATGTGGGTTCTACCCTTCTGTGTTTATCTGCCTGTTGCTTCATAGCTTCTTTGGCTTTACTTAATTCTCCTTTAGCTAATTCCCAGACTACCCTGATGTTCTTATGATGTTCTTCAAGGGCAGGGATGTTGTTCTCTTTTGTAGCGAATAGTATGGGCAACATCCGTGGATGTTGTGCATAGTTAAAAAAGAAAGGAGAGACTCCGATACAAGAGTGTTTGGTGTTGTTATAGGCAAATTCTGCTTATTTATTTTATTTATTTATGTAGTTTGTAGAGCGCGAAGCTACCCCCAAGGGGGTGTCCCGGCGCTAGAACCTGAATCTCCGGGGGAGAAGAAAAGAGCAGGGAGGGAGTCAGCAGGATAAAAATCAGAGTCCAGAAAAGAGCCAAGTTTTGAGTCTGGCCCGGAAGATGGATTCAGAAGGGCAGAATCTAAGATCGATTGGCAGAGCGTTCCACAATTTTGCAGCGATAACACTGAACCCTCTGCCGCCCATTCTGGTGAGTCTGAAACGGGGAGAGATCAGAAGGCGGAAGTCGTTGGATCTCAGGGATCTGATGGAGTGGGATATTGAGACTCGTTTTTTCAAATAATTGGGTCCGAGGTCATTGATAGCTCGGTAGGCGAGGGTAAGGATCTTGAACTGGATACGGCTGGCCACCGGTAGCCAGTGAAGCTCCTTACGATAGGCGGAGACTGACTGACGGTAGGGGATATTACCAATCAATCTGGCCGCCGCGTTCTGGACAATCTGAAGCCGGTCTATCAGATATTGAGGGGCACCAGCATAAAGGCTGTTGGCATAGTCCAGGTGAGACGTAATGAGAGCATGGGTAACTGTTCGACGGGAGTCCAGAGGGAGATAGGGAAGTATCTTTTTGATCATGCGCAACTTCAGGAAGCAGGCAGATGTAACTTTATTAACCTGAGTTTTGCATGAGAGGGAGTCGTCAAACTGAAATCCCAGGTTACGAGCAGAGTGAACGGGAGAGGGAGCCGGATCAAGTGCCGTGGGCCACCACCAAGAGGAAGGGATGGAATTTTTCTGATTAAAAAACAGCACCTCTGTCTTGTCTGCATTGAGTCTAAGATGGTTATCAGTCATCCAGACACTGATGTTGTTGAGGCACTGGCGGAAGTTGGTGAACGCGGAGTCCGAGTGGTCTCTGAAGGAAAACATCAGCTGGGTATCGTCAGCATAAAAGACCACCCTGACTCCGTAGGACTCCACAACCTCGGCCAGTGGGGCAAGATAGATGTTAAAAAATAGAGGGCTGAGGGCAGAGCCCTGTGGCACACCACATGACAAGGGTTTATCCTCAGATTTAAACGGCCGCAGCAAAACCCTCTGACTTCTTCCTGAAAGGAAGGACTCGATCCAGCTGAAGGCGGTGCCGCCAATGCCTATCTGTTTGAGTCGGTCAAGGAGGATGGGGTGGGAGACAGTATCAAATGCAGCGGACAGGTCGAGGAGGACCAACATGGCCTCCTCGCCCCTGTCCACGCATTCCCGGATCGTCTCCGATACTTCCAGCAGGGCCGTCTCTGTGCTGAATCCCGCTCGAAATCCGGATTGTGAGTCGTGCAGCAAAGAGTTGCTTTCCAAGTACTCCGTGAGTTGCAGCTGCACGGCTTTTTCCAGGACTTTTGCGGGTTTAGGGAGAAGGGAAATGGGGCGGTAGTTGGCGAAGATAGTGGGATCAGCATCTGACTTTTTCAGGATGGGAATCACCAAAGCCTCCTTCCAAGTGGTAGGGAAAAAGCCATGGTGGAGGGAGGCGTTCCAGATGGAAAGGAAGGAGCTGGCTAACGAAGGAGCCAGCTCTCCCATAAGTTTAGCAGGGACCGGGTCCGAGGGGGCGCCAGATTTGCAGTGGGTGAGTAACCTGATAGCAGCGTCAGGTTAGGGAAGAACCTGAACCCATGTGGATGAAAGACTAGTTAGTAAACAACGTAGATACTGTTCTAGCATTTGATTGGTCCTTTCAGTTTGACCATCTGTCTGTGGATGGTAGGCCATTGAGAGTCTATGGTCAATGCCTAGTACTGAACACATCCCCTGCCAGAATTTGGATACGAATTGAGGACCTCAGTCCGAAATAATAACAGAGGGCAAACCATGTAGGCGTACTACCTGTTCTAAAAAAATATGAACTAGATCTTTAGACGATGGTATCTTTTTCAAGGGAATACAATGAGCCATCTTGGATAGCATGTCTACTACCACGTAGATGGTGTTATACCTTTGGCAACTGGGAAGATCTGTAATGAAGTCCTTGCTAATGGAATGCCATGGCGAAGGTGGAATAGCTATAGTCTTTAATAAACCAGTAGGTGCACAATAAGATGCCTTTTGCCGGGCACAGGTGGAACATGCTTGAACAAAAGCAAATACATCTCTCATCATATTTTCCTACCAAAACCATCGTTGACAGATATTGATAGTCTTGGTACTCCCAGGATGTCCTGCTAGATAGCTAGCATGACACCAATCCATTATCTGTTGCTGCAAGGAGAGAGTAGGTACGTATAACTTATTTTCATGGAAATATAACCCTTCTTTAATGGTATTCAATTGTCTCTTTTTCCACTCATCCTGGGGAATACGAGCATATTGATCTCTCAGTTCATCCAGATAGTTTTTACTGTTATGTTCCTCAACCCCTATGATCTTATGCGCAGGAATAATAGGGAGAGGGTCTTCTTTTGACACAGATGTAGGATACCCCAGCCGTGACAATGCATCTGCTTCACCGTGTTGGGGTCCTGGACGATAGGTAATGACAAAATCATACTCACTAAAGAAGGATACCCATCGCATCTGTCTTGGAGGGAGAGCTTGTGCCGATCTGAAGAACTGGAGATTTTTGTGGTCAGAATAGATAGTAATGACACGTGGAGAACCTAGTAGGTGATGTCTCCATTCTTGAAAGGCCAGTTTAATAGCTAATAACTCCCTTTCTCCAATGGTGTAATTTTGTTCTGCGGGTAACAAGGTTTTGGAAAAGTAGGCTCTAGGATGCAAATGCCCTGAAGTCTTATCTCTTTGGGATAGGACTCCCCTACCGCATATTGTGAGGCATCTGCTTCAACATAAATGTCTGTGTATTGTCCACATGTTTGATAATGGGAGCAGAGGTAAATTTGTTTTTTAATGTGCGAAAAGCTTGTTCTGCTTCTTCAGTCCAAGCAAAGGATACCCCCTTTTTTAGTAGTCTAGTTATGGGAGTGAATAACTCAGAGAAGTGGTCAATAAATCTTCGATAGAAGTTTGTAAATCCTAGAAAAGACTGGATTTCCTTTACAGAAGTGGGACTAGGCTATTGTACCAATGCCTCGATCTTTTGTGGATCCATTTGAATACCTTTAGGCGTCATTATGAACCCCAAAAAATCAATTTGAGTCGTGTGAAAGGTACTTTTGTCCAGTTTGGCAAACAATTGATTTTCCTGCAGTTTACTCAATATTTGTTTTACATGAATAACATGGTCCTGTTCACTTTGGGAGTATATGAGAATATCATCTATGTATACTATAACAAAGATATCAAGATATTCCCTCAGTATGTTGTTTATAAAGTATTGAAAAGCAGCGGGAACGTTGCAAAGGCCAAATGGCATTACGCAATACTCATATAACCCAAATTTTGTCCGAAATGCAGTTTTCCACTCATCCCCCTGTTTAATTCTAATAAGATGGTATGCTCCTCTGAGGTCTATTTTAGTAAAAATGTTGGCCCCTCTAATCTGATCCAAAAGGACAGGGATGAGAGGGAGTGGATACTTGTTCTTTATAGTAATTTTGTTTAATGCACGATAATCCAGGCATACCCTCAGACCTCCTTCTCTCTTGTCTATAAAAAACAAAGGCGATGACACCGGAGAGGTGGAATGCTGTATGAAACCTTTCTGTAACATTTCGCCCAAATAGGTCTTCAAATACTCAGTCTCAGAGGGAGTTAGGGCATATACACGACTACTGGGTACTTCTGCACCAGGGACCAAATCTATCCGGCAATCATAACTGCGATGGGGAGGCAGCTTAGTTGCTTCTACTTCATTGAAAACAGATTGAAATTCTGCATATATTTCTGGAACACAAGAGGCTGCTGCTGCTGTCTGAAAGGCACAGTATAATAGATTAATTCCTTCACTAGCTTCTTGATAACAATGAAGCGGGCAATAAGGAGATTTCAAGGTCACTGTCCGAGCAGCCCAATCAATCTGAGGATTAAGGACCTGTAGCCAAGGAACTCCTAAATTGGCCCCAAAATGTGGGGCATCAATAAAATCAAAGGTAATTTGTTCGGAATGTCCAGTACTAAATACCAAAATCAAGGGCGGGGTTTGGTATGTTATTAAACCAGATGATAATTCAGAGTCATCAACAGCTCTTATCGGTTCTGGATGATCCTTGGTAAAAAAATGGTAATCCAATTCTTTTAGCTAACTGAATATCAAAGAAATTACCGGAGGCTCCGGAGACTAACAAAATTAACATATTGTATCTACTCGGCCAGTTTGTCTCAGCGACTAATCTATTAAAACTGGTGATATACGATAGGATATACGATAGGAGATCTTTAGAACCTTGTTTTAGGTTAAGAAGGGCGTTATCACTGGCCTGCATATATGTGTTTAGAAAACAGACTCTTCATTTTTTCTTGAAACAAGGTAAAATTATATAACAAAGGATCATTGTTTTCCACTAGAGGAACCGCCCATTCGGCGGCATTGCCTGCTAAATAAGATATGACAAAGGCGACTTTAGCTGCATCATCTGGAAATGCAGAGGCTTTGCACAAAAACTATAATTGGCATTGGTTCATAAAAATACTAAATTTTGCACTGTCTCCCGAAAATCCTTCTGGCATGGTAAGAGGAATAGGACTGGGGGTATGGACTGTAACCTGAACAGGGGGTTTATCACTGTCTCATCTAGAACCAGCTCCTGATTGGGACGATGGCATAGAAAAATGAGCTGGTTAGATGTAATTCTTCCTAATCTCTGGAATGGTACCTGAATCTCTAGAATCTATTGTGTCTTGTGATTTCAACTGTAGGACTTTGTAGTATGGTGTGGAAACTCTCCTTTAAGGGTATACTGGCCTTGTTGGGATTCATCTTTGCTCGGGTGGAAGAACATTTGTGGGCTTGGCTTTCTGTCGGGTGCCGTCCGGTCTTAAGCCAGATTCCACAGGAGCGAAGACAAATACCCCGAACTTCCAAAAAACAGCACCCAGAATGCAATATATATCACACTCTTGGTAGCTGTTCTCTAAAACCATGGGGAAAAACCCAAGGAGTGTCCACCACTCTCCCCATACATGGATGAATGCATGGGCAAGGGAGGTCTGTCAGGAGCAGCAGGTACTGTAAGGAAACAATGGAATAGTACAAAAGAATATTCAGTATTTACATCAAACTATACTCAATTTAACATTGACATGTTTTCAGTTCTCATGCTCCACTTACCCCAAAGGTAGTCCTTTCAGGCATTAAAATGTCATCCGCCACTGAAGAAGAAACTCTGGCTGAAGTCTTCAATTTTAGGACACAAACATGAAGAACTAAAAGAGAGAGGGTACACTCACTCACCAGACACACCAGGGAAGTGTAAGCGGCAGGAGCAACTAAAATTAGGTTTTTAGTTGTGTAATAAGAGAAAATAAATAAAAAATAGAGAGGAAACTCCTCCAAAGATAATGCTAAAATTATTTCTGAAACGACTGGCAAGACAATAAGGAGAAGGGAGTAGGAATTGAGGTGTTCTGACCGGCTCTCCAGGGGCTAAGAGAGCGGAGCAGACACACACTCAAGAGGTGTGCCGTCCGGCTCTGGAGAATGCAAAAAGAGGGCATGGTCATTACAGGATCAGGATCAGTAAGCCAAGCAACGGCTTGCATTGAGACAGGTTACGTAAGTTAGGGAGCATCTCAAAAGTACATGGTATGAAGGGAAGCCTACTCTGAACACATGTCTTCTTTGACATTGACGCTCCCTAACACTGACAATAGGTTCATCCTTGTGGTATTAGATCATGCCATCAGGTATCCTGAGCCATACCCCTTAGAACAGTCACTGCCCCTGCAGTAGCTAGAGCCCTGCTTGGCATTTTTTACCAGGGTTGGGTCCCCTAAGTAGGTCATCGCAGACAGGGACACAGATTTAATGTAACTTACAATTTCACTACCACCTACCAGCCCCAAGGGAATAATTTTGTAGCGATTCAATACGACCATGAAAGGCATGATTATGGGTTTACCATAGAACCTCAGAAGGAGATAGGATATTCTCCCACCATGCCTACTGTCTGTATAGAGAGCTTCCTCAGAAAAGTGTAGGCTTTGGTCCCTTTAAACTACTCTTTGGACACCATGATGCAAAGTTAAGCACACTTTTCAGGCCCCTCCAGCTTGAAGCTGACGGGACTCCTCCAATCCGGGCTAAGTCTATGGCCCCTCCCACAGGAGGGTGGCAGAATAGTGGGTGTAGTCACCCCAGGTAAAGTACCCATTGGCCCTACCTACGACTCCTCTAAAATGCCTCCTAAATGTAGTATCTAGGTGACTCCCCAATACCTAGAACCTAGATTCCTGCAACCTACAAAGAAGAAGGACGAAGAAGATGCTTTGTAAGAAAGGCTGAAGACCACTGCTGACTTGGCCCCAGCCCTACTGGCCTATCTCCAGCCTTAAAAAGTCGGCAAAGAATACAACGCCTGTCCTGTGATCAGCGACTTCCAGAATCCTGAGGAAGGCTGTCTGCTCTTTAACAAAGACCAGATATCCAGAGAACAGTGACCCTGTCAAGAAGAATCCAACTACAATGACTATGGATCTAGCTGGAACCGCGACTCCTGCCCACTCTGCACCAGATGGCTATGGCTGGCTCTGCATATGATATGCCACTAGGTTATAGGACCCCAAGTCTGAATGGCTCACCTGTCCAGTGAAGTCTCCCCAGCGCTTTTGACCACGAGTCCAGCATTGGCTGACCCCTCCATGATGCCTAAAGCCTGAATCAAGCGGCTCCCTGACCGTGACAGGCTCCAGTAAGAAGACTCTGACGTCGAAAGGAACCCCTTCACCTGAAAACCCTCTGCCTTGGTGAGCTGGATTAACGCTGCCCCTACGACCCCTTACATCTCTGCTTACCTCTGCTGTCATTGGTCTCCCTCCTGCAAACTCTGGTCGTGACACATGTAGCCTGTTTGTCGAAAGCAGAATCCTCGATGAAAAGCATTGGGTGCCCGATTCTGAATTTGCACCCTGCAGCCCATGTGCCGCTGGTGGTGTATGTTTGGTGCAGCCTTGTGGCATCTCCTGTTATTGACCTACCAACAAAAGCTTGGCCCCCGCAACTGATCTACTTACCTACAAGCAGCATGGCTTCGAGCACCCCCAGTCTCCACTGAAACCCATTGGAACGAACTCCGATTTTGACCTTTGCACCCGGCCACCCCTGAGCCGCTGGTGGTGCAGTTTTGGTACTCACCTGACCCTTGTCCCTTGGTCCCAAAGTCTGAAACTGTAAGTATGATACTAACCTGTATAACCACATTATTGTTTTCCTCCATAGGATAACATTGAACTGCTCTGAAATTATTTTAAGTGTCAGATTTCTGAAAGTGAAAATTAATTATTTTAAAAACATACTTGCGTTATTGCGAAGGCTGACTTAAAATGTGGAGTTTGATCTAAATTATAAAGTACAGCTCAGGTACTGGAAATGAGAGTCCAGCAGCTTGAAATTAATTTCTGTTGAATTATAATAAAGAAGAAGAACTTTGCATTGAATCTGCTGCCTGAACACTTTTTATTAGAAAGATTTCAATAATTGATTGAGTGACATCATGGTGCATAACATCGCATGAAGTAACATCACAGCTTGTGACATCACAGATGGCATTACAGGAAGTGACATCACAACTCATGAGCTTACAGGAAGTGAGATCAGAGAATAAGACCTCACATATGTTAAGCAGGTCTATCATGAGTACATTTGAGCGCATTACAATAGTTAACAAATGGATTTTTGCATTGGGGTTGTGACAAAAAATTGACGCAAGCCAGACACAAAATACGGGCCTATTTACATGTCCCTTGTGTCGCCCGTGCATCAATTTAACCATGCAAAAAAGTGACATACCGATGGTGCAAGGTGCTTGTGCATGAGCACTTTATTTTTTAAAACACTACCACAAACAAATAGGCAATAAGGAGAAATCAGGCAGTAATGTGTTCTGCTTAATTGGTTTCAAAGTCTGAGTTTTAAAATATATCATGGGGTTAAGGCACAGCTTTCCAAACTGTGTGGCACAGGTTGCTTGGCCTGGAAGGGAGTAATACCTGCCTCCACTGGCCTTTCATTGTCCCTTTTGGCCACCGCTCAGATTCCGGGCGCAAAAGGACTTCCAGGGCAGTAATAATAGAACTGCATACCACAGCACATGCTAGGGTTGTATTTGGGTTCCAACGTGGTGACACGACTGAGGCAATGCAGTGGACCTAAGAACAATTCACAATGCATGCCCTAGTCATCAGGGCAGGTCGGGGGGAGAGAGGGTGAGAGAGAGAGAGAGAGAGAATATGTGTATGTATGTGTGTGAGGGGTGAGAGAGAGAACTACACAGAGAGAATGGGAGCTCAGAAGAGTGAGAGCCACTGACAGGCAGAGGTGCACATCTGCAGTCGCCTCTAAAGTCTTGCCTCATTCTAGTTCAGACAGCATGCCTAAACACTTCTCTTGCCAGTGCAAAGCATGAACTCGTGGATCAGTGGTAGCATGATAGCTATGCACTTCTTGATCCATGAAAGAAAACTGTATGACACAGCACTGGCGCAGGACCAATATATAAATTATGGAACAGGACTGAACTGTCTGTACAGCAAAACTGGAATAACTTGGTAACTTTGTAATGAGATTCCACAAGACAGGTTCATCCCTAGTTACAAGTGGCATATTATACTAAATGATAAGCATGGGCGGAAAATCCGTTCCGTTCACGGATTTTGCGGATTTTCGGTAAATTCGCAATCCGCGAGATTCGCGAATTTCCCGCAAAATCCGCGAGCGGAACGGATTGGGTCAAAAGTTCAAGCTGACTTTTGTAACTCTTTTAGAATGGCGCCGGCAAGCTGCCAGAGCCAATTTAAAATAGTTACAAAAGTCAGCTTCAACAGGAAGCTCTAATAGATAAAGTAATGCAGGTGCTCGAGTTGAAGGTCAAATTCAGTTACACAATCATTAATCACCCCAAACTTGGGGTGATTGATGATTGTGTAACTTAATTTGACCTTCAACTTGAGCACCTGCTTTACTTTATCTATTAGAGCTTCCTGGTGAAGCCCTTTGTAGCTATTTTAGAATGGCGCTGGCAGCTTGCCGGCGCCATTCTAAGTGGGGCTGAGGGTAGAAGGGCACAAAAGTGGGACAGAGGGCAGAAGGGGATAACAAATGAGTGGGGCAGAGGGCAGAAGGGCACAGAAACGAGTGGTACAGAGGGCAGAAGGGCATAAAAAACGAGAGGGTGGCAGTGATTAACCAGGCCAAAAAAAAAAAACCCCGCAAACACGCAAAGCGCGCTGCGAACACTCGCAAACACGCAAAGTGCCCCACGAACACCCGGGAACACGTAAAAATAAAAAAATCCGCAAATTCGCACGAATTCGCGAATTTTGCGGATTGCGAATTCGCAAATCCGCAAATTCGCGGATCACCAATTAGCAAAATTCACCCATGCTTACTAAATGAGACCCCACTCTGATTGGCATTCTAAACTGAGATGCAATTAATTGACACAATGAGCACCTAGTTGTAACTCCACCTCCGAGATTGGCGTCATACTAGTTAACTAACCTAGCACCATGGGATACAAACTACACCTTAGAGATTGGCAGCATATTAATTTTATGCCAACAGCGTTAATGTATTGGCCTCTGTATGTGTGTTTGTTTCTTTAGTATCAGCTGCTATTTTCAATTTAAAGGGCACGTTTAACTACGAATTAAGGAGGATAAAGAAGAGAGGAGAGGTGTCGCCCTGTGTCTGTCTATGCATAATGTGCTAGACGTGCTTGAGTCGCTAAACTGGCAGACATCAAAGGCCAGTGTGGGTGTACCCCTCCACTCATGCCCTGCTTGGCTCGCTCAGCAGAGCCATGACACCCATGTGAGCTCTGATTTCACATGATTATCTACTACTAAAATCCACAAATGTTACTGGAGAGAATGAAGACTGTAAGCGAGGCGTAAGATTTTTAAACTTTGTATCTCATGTTCTTCCTATCTCTAGATTTCCACATTTCATTTTCCCGGAAGGCAAACAGAAACTCAAAATGGATACGTTTATAATTCGGAAGCAAAAAGCTGGTGATGATGATGTTTGCGAAGAACAAAATGTAGCAGCTATTGAGCAGAGTACCCAAGAATCAACTGAACAGTCTTTCTCAGTACATAAGAAGTGTAAAGGGAAAATCGCCAATCCCCATTTATATAATAAAGCTTATATGGAACTGGGGTTCACATTTTCTGGTAATGAAAACCATCGATGTCCCCATTGTTTAGTTTGTGGGGAAATACTGGCAAATGAAAGTATGGTACCAAATAAATTAAAACACCATTTTACCACAAAACACAGCCATTTGTCAGAAAAACCAGTAGAATACTTTATTGAGCTTGCAAAATCTATAAGGAAGCAATCTGCATCATTTACAAAGAGAATGAAGACATCAGAGAAAGCTCAAAAGGCAAGTTACTTGGTTGCTCAAATAATTGCCAAAAACAAGGAACCACACAATGTTGCCGAAACCACCATAAGGCAATCTTGCTGTGCTATTGTTCGAACAATGTTTGGGCCAGAATTTGAGATTGAAGTTAATAAAATCCCTTTGGCAGACAACACAATTGGAAGATGGATTCAAGATATGTCTGCTAACGTTAAGCTGCAAATGAAGGATATTTTTCAAGACGACAATATGATCTTTACATTGCAACTAGATGAATCAACAGATGTCAGTGGGTTAGCTCAATTACTGGTTTTTATATGTTTCATTCATACTGACAAAATTATTGAGCAATTCCTTTGTTGCCTAGAACTTCAATTGAGAACTAGAGGTGAGGATATATTTCAAACTTTAAATTTCTACATAAAGGAAAATAATTTGCGCTGGTTAAATTGTGTTGGGATATGCACGTCAATGGTTGGCTCAACAAAAGGTTTTATAGCTTTAGCAAAGAAAGAAAATGAAACTATCATATTTACTCATTGCTTTTTACATCGCAAGGCACTAGTCGAGCAAACCATTGGAAATTATTTAAGGGAAGTTATGGACAAAGTGATTAAAATGGTGAATTACATTAAAAGCCAACCTCCTAAATCAAGAATATTTGCTCTTAGTGAACACATGGGGGCAAGGTTTAAAAAGCTCCTACTGCACACAGACGTTAGTTGGCTCTCAAGAGGTCTTGTGCTTTGTCGTGTATACGAATTGCGTGACATAATGCTTAAACTTTATGAGGACAAAAAGCAGCACAAATTCTGCGGTCTAATTCAAAACAAAATTTGGTGCACAAAATTGGCATTTATTGCTGACATATTTGACCATTTCAATAAAATTAACACCAGTATGCAAGAAAAGGAGAAAATATCTTAACAGCAGTAGATAAAATTTGTGGTTTGAGAGACAAAATAAACATTTGGGAAAGGAAAGTGAGAGAAGGCAGTTTTGAAATGTTTTCCAAAACAGATGAGTGCCAGATGAAATGTGATATCACCCCGCTGATTGTTGACCATTTAACATTGCTCAGAGACAAAGTTTCTCATTACTTTCCAAATGTTGCAATCCAAGACTATGATTGGATCAGAAATAAATTCCTTTCAGCTGCACCTGGGAACTTTTCTCTTACTGAAGAAGAAGAATGAACTGAAATAGAAAATGATCGAAGTATGTTCATGATGCATTCAGAGGGTGATTTAGATGGCTTTTGGGTTTGTGTTACAAAAATGCATCCAAACGTAGGTAAAAAAGTGTTAAAAATTCTCTTGCAGTTTTCTACTACATACATTTGTGAAGTATCCTTTTCAACAATGACAAACTTAAAGACACTGAAATGTGGATGCTTGAAAATGCTTGATGATGAAATGCGAGTGTCTTTATCAACGATTCAACCAAATATTGACCAGCTGTGTTCATCTTATCAGCCTCATATATCTCATTAAAAAAGTAAGACAAGTGCTGTTGTTTTTATTCGCATTTTGTAATTCTTGTGCTATGAGAGACAAAAGAGCAATTTGGAAAAGCAAAATGAATGGAGGAAATGTTGAAATGTTTTTCAAAACTGCTGAGTGCCGGCTGAAATATGATATCACCCTGCTGATTGTTGACCATTTAACATTGCTCGGAGACAACCTTCCTCATTACTTTCCGAATGCTGAAATCCAATACTATGATTGCATCAGTGTCTTTATCTTATATTCCACTGTTAGACCTGACATCAATGGCGTGAGTCTCCCTTCCATTTTGATGGATTGCCTCCTCTGGTTTGATATGTTTTTGCTGGTTTAGATGCTTTGGGCACTGTGCCACTGCTAATCAGTGCCACAGTGCAAGTGCTCCCCATGTTAAATTGATATACTAATTGGATTCCATGATTGGGTTATTTGATTTATCGGTTAGCCCCTAGTACAGTGCACCATGTGTGCCCAGGGCTTGTAAATCAAATGCTGCTGGTGGGCTTGCAGCACTGGTTGTGCCACCCACAGAAGCAGCTTGTAAAGTGTGTCTCAGGCCTGCCATTGCAAGGCCTGTGTGCAGTCTAGCACTGCCATGTCGACTTGGCCAAGTGCACCCACTTGCCAGTCCCTAAACCTTCCCTTTGCTTCATATTAGACATCCCTATGGTAGGCCCATGGGAAGGGTGCATTGTAAGTATAAGGTAGGACATGCTCTGATGTGTGTAGCATGTTCTAATAGTGAATTACAGCCATTTTCGTTTTTTACTATTGAAGGCTACCTTTTCTCATAGGCTAGAATGGGCAGTTAGATTATTACATTCTTATAATCCTAACTGACTCAGGGAACATGGTAGAAATTCGAATTTAGTATGCCTGAACTCAGAATAATAAAGTACATCTTTTAGCAAAGTCTATTTTAGTAGTCTGTGTTTGCAAATACCACTTTTAGAAAGCAGGTATTTGCTTTCCTAACCCTTTGAGAATGCCTCTGCTGGGTTGTGTATTTCTTGTCTGGGTTTGTGAGTGACAGGGCTGGGGAATTCCAGGAGACAGGCTGGGACAGCCCAGTGGTGAATAGAGAGATCTACATCAAGATGGGAGGGAGGAGTGCACCTGGGACCAGAATATGGCTGTGCCTTCCTTCTACAATGCTGGCTCCACCCCCTGTGGCTCGTCTGATGTCTCTGCCCTGCACTGTGAAAGGAGAGGAGGAATCATGTCAACAGAGTGCTGTATCTTCCCTCCCCTGTGCTCGCTCCACCTCCTGTGGGGCGTCTGATGTCTCTGCCCTGCACAGTGAAAGGAAGAAGAGAGTCATGTCAACAAAGAGCTCAGGAACTGGTTTGGACTAGGCAGAGGCCCCTCTGCCGTCAGAGAAGGAATTATTTTGGGGTATAAGTATTGGGACCCTGATCCCAAGAGATTAGATCACTTCTGGAGCAAGAAACCTTTCTGCCAAGGAGAAGAACCAAGGAAGCTACAGGAGTTTGGACTGCCCCTCAGCCAGTGTGCTGTTTGCTGGGTTGGTCTGCAGTGGTTGCTTCATTACCAAGAGAAAGGAGAAGGAACTTTGTAAGGACTTTCATCTACAGAATATTCTCCAAGGGCTTGAACAGTGCTTGCCTCCTGCTGAAGTCTCAGGGACAAAAGACTTCACCTCCAGCTCCCTCCTGAACTTCCTTGCTGGGAATTCTGACTCCAGAAACTTGCGTACCGCTGGGAGCTGGAAGCGTGATCCATCGAGAAGAAGCGTGTCGCCGCTGCAGCTGACATCATCGCAACGCAGTAGAAGCAAGCCTTCTCCTCATCTCCCTGGAAGCGTGTGTTCATCGAAGCTGCCTGCTGTCGCATCACCGGAGAAGCGTGACGCCATCGAGAGAGTCGCCATTGCATCACTGGGGAAGCGTGTCGCTGGGCCTGTCGCGGCTCCAAAGTACAGAGTCGTAGCAAAGCTGCCAGAGCCATTGCATCGTCATCGCATCACCCCATCAAGGGTGTCATCTTCTCGCATCGCAACTGGATCGTCACATCGCATCAAGGCGCCATCTTGCGCACCACAACGGGCCCGAAGTCCAAGAATCTACACATCACCTCCGCACCGGTAAGGCTCACCACGAGTCCCCTACTCTGCGCAAGCATTGAGGAAGGACGCAACCATTCTCCCGGGACACGGAACCGACACATCTCCCCTTTTGCGAGCCTTTTGTTCACTTTGCATTACGCATCCAGGTACTTTGTTGAGAACTTTGTAGCATTTACCAACAACTTGAACTAAGAGATTTTAATAATCTTTTAAGTAATCTTAAGCGTAGTATTGTGGATTTTTGTCGTTTGTGGTCTTGTGTTAAGTCTATATAAAGAATACTTATTTTTATAAAACCTGTGTTGTGTCCATCTGTAGTCTTTTCACTGTATTAATGTGGATATTCATAAATGCTTAACACACTGCCTCTGAGATAAGCCTGTCTGCTCGTGCCAAGCTACCAAGGGGGTGAGCAGGGGTTATTAAGGAGTGTAATCCCCTTATCCTGACTTAGAAGTAAGGGTCCCTATTTGGACAAAGGTGATAACCATTGCCAACTAGAGACCCCCACATCTAACATTCACCAAATATTGACCAGCTGTGTTAATCTTATCCACCTCATTCATCTCAATAAAACAGTAAGTGCTGTTGTTTTTCATTCTTGCACATATTTACAAATTGTTACTCATAAAGGAAATGTATGTGCGTTATATTACAAATCATACATTTTTTTTTAAAATCAATGAACGGTTTTCGTGCGATATGCTGTGTCCCCATACATTTTGATATTTCCAATTTCGTTGACATATATGTATTTGTCCTTCTCTCTTATGTGCAGTTAATTTTAGCTCAAAGTGCTGAATGGAAAACATATGACACGTCTTATTTTCTGTTGCCTTTTAGTGCGCTGCGCGGAGGAAAGCGGTCCCACCTGAGTTCAATGCGCAGAGACCGGTTGATAAGTTGCATGATTGTTTTATCACTCACAATTCCCCCTTCCTGAATGGATTTTTTGTATAAGTCATATTCAGCAAGGCAGCAGGTGGACTTTGTGTATGGTTGAAAGGGTTGGCAGGTTGTTCCCCTGCCCTTTGTGTGCCGTAAATCACTGGGGCATGTGTCAATGTGTGCATGATTATATTCTTGTTTCATGCACAAACCTAACCTTGCTTACACTCAGTTTTGCCAGTTACTGGCTTTGTTAGACCAGATTAACAATTGCTTTATTAACCTTCCTGCTTTCTCAAATTTGCTTGGAAATGCACCATTTGCCCACTACCATTATTGCTGCATGATTAATTATATATCAACGCAACACATACACATCTATTTTAGACACCACATATATTAGGGTGGGGGCATGATCTTTGGAAGTTATAGGGCATAATATTAGCACTGAATTATAGTGACTGAGCGAAGTATGTGAGACATACCTCTCCTAGGAGGACCTGCCCCTGAAAATATTTTCAAACAATTGGGGTGAAATAGTGCATTTTAAAGGATAACTTTTACATAATTTGGCTACAAAGCCATTGTCTCTGAAAGGACACTTTAAACATTCAAGTCCTCAAATGTTGTGCCAAGCCAATGGAACCAGACACTCCCCAGGAGTTGACACCATTTTTTCAAAATGTGTAATGGGTGGCCCCACATATCAAAAAATACCTCCATTGTGCCGGGCCAGCATTTTTCATGGATGCCCTCATAGGCCAACAATTACAAAAAATATATCTGAGACAGAATTTTTGGTAATAATGCCATTCATATACAATGAGTGACACTTACGTCAACAATTCCCTCAGTAGGTCAGTGCCAGCATTTGGTAATGGTTCCTCCTTTCATGCGCTCCTATTGCACTCATTCATGACAATAAGTACCTCCAAAGTCACACAGTGCCAGCATTTTGGCACATATGCTCCCATGCCAAGAATCTCCTCAATTATGCCAGCTACAGCATTTTTCCACAAGTGCCCGATATGCCACCAATGACCCCTCAAATGCCAGTGTCAGTATTTTATCATTATGTCAAGAACTACCTTCAGACCCAATTACCCCTAGTGTGTCAATACCAGCATTATACTGTTATGCCAACAACTGCCTCCAGTATGTCACTACTTTGTCACAGATGCCTGTCATGCTAGGAACTGCCTCCAGTATGCCAGTGCCGAAATTTTGCCATGGGTGGCTCCAACAATTACCTTCGGTATGCCATGGCAAACAGCTGACTCACAAGCATATTATCACAATCTCACTCATGCTCATTTACGTCCACTTACTCTCACTCACACTCACTAATTCATTTTTACCAAATTGTACTCACTCATTCATTGTCACTTACTATCTTGCACACACTTGTACTCTTACTTCTTAAATCTCACTCACTTTAACTCACTATGACTCACACATTCACAGTCACTCAAATTTCACTTTCTCTGTATGATTGAGTCATACTTTCACTCGGGCATTCCAAATCGTTTTTTTCGAACCCACTCACTCATTGTCTCTCTCCCTCATTTTCACTCGCATTGATTCTCACACTCTCTAGCACTCCCTCACTCAATCATTCTCTCACTTACAGTCCCTCTTACTCTGTCTCGCTTAGTCTGACTGACTCATACTCACTGACACTCAAACTCACACACTGTCACACACTACCTGTCATTGACTCCCACTCTCATTCACTGTCACATTAATGATTACACACACAGGTACACACACACCCTCTCTCTCACACAAATACACTCTCACCCACAAGCAGTCACACAACATACATGTAAAACATGTTTACCTACCTTACCTGCAGAGAAGGTCTCATTCCAGCTAATTGTACTTTTTTATTACACGAATAGTGAATAACGTAATGTTATTCACTATTAGTGAAACTAAAAAATTGGTAGAAGAACAGGAGAGTGAAGTCCCAACTGACGCCGTAAGGACAAGAAGCTACTGAGTTCCTGGCACTGATTTTGACATCTTTGAAGCCACGGATCACAAAGAGCAAGCCAGGGGTCACTCTTGCAACCCCTGGTGACCCTTAAATGACGTCTGCGTCATAGATAGATAGATAGATAGATAGATAGATAGATAGATAGATAGATAGATAGATAGATAGATAGATAGATACTAAAGAAACAGGAGGAGACAATGGTGTCTACAGGACTCAGGCTTGCAGTGGGTTGGGCTGTGGCTTGTGCATTGTGAATCATTTCATGTGCAGTTACACTGTGCATGATTATGAATGGCCCACCCCCAGGGATTGAGGGAGGTCCAAACGAACGTTCCAGTTCATTGTCTGTGACATTGTGCCTGTGTTTAGATATCAATACAACTTATGGAATCGCTGCATTCTTTCAGAATTTTGGCAGGAATTATGTAATTGGGTGAGGTACTGAGAGACAACCCCCCCCCCCCAGGACAAACACCTTAACCCCCGGCTGAGACAGAAGTATACCCATACTGAGAATAAATGGCAGTGCAACGTAGTCACCTGGCAATATGTTTTACACATTTAAAACAGACAAACTGAAGGAAGCAATTTCAATATTGCGCATCAAATTGGCTAATAGCACTTTTTCTTAGCTAGGCAAACCAAAAACAGGTGATTCACGTACACTGGATTGCTTGCACCCCTCTGACACTCATGCACTCCCATGGAACTTGCTGTTTTTAGTTTATGGCACATGGTTAAGAGATAGGCCAGTGGTAGGTAACTATAACAGATGTGGTATATTGCATGTGAATAGTTTTACAAGCACTACACTGTAAGGATATATATACTTACTATTCATAATTCCACTTATGTTTATGTCCTAAGATAAGTATGGGTGTAGATTTGAACAGCAAATGTACAATTACTTTACAATGCAGTGGTAGGTTTTTATAATGGATACAACATTATTGCAGGTTGGTATTAACAACCTCGTTAGTGTCTTCAGTAAGCCACAGAAAGTGCATCTTCTTGCACCTTATCCCTCTTGCATATAAGTAAACACTAACATGCCAGATATACATTCGACAAGCTTTAAGGAGATCACATTCATAATAATTAGTTTTTTTTATTTAACAGTTCATATCTTATGTTACCAAGCACAGCACAGGTGTTGGTAGTATCCAAACCAAATGTATTCAATTAATAGACCTCAGTAGTATGAGAGGTAACTGATTTTGGTAGGGCTCAAACTCATGAGTCACTGAAGCAGGGTAACTCACTGAGCCATCTGTCTGGCTATTTAACACATCTCAGGACATGGTCTCATTAATAAAAGTCACTCAGGTCTGCCACCACCGACTTGATGAGGATTAACATGGCTTTTTACTCAAAGGATAGTGAAAGAAATGTAAGCCTGGATTTAGTCACAGCCCCGACTGCACATTGCATGGATCTTGGAGGGCAATATGTTTTTACTGTCCGAAAACTTGAAAATATAAACCCAACAGTTTGCTGTCAATTGGTCTTCACCACATGACATTGAGAAAACATTTTTAGCCTCATGGGGCCTAAACAAACAGGGAAATCCATTGACCTCAATTTTCAGCAAAGAACATTGGCCAGCATTTGTACATTGCCTTCCTGATCCCTGCCCACGTGCTACACTCTGAAATTAAGTTGAAGCGTTGATAACTAAGGCACACTTCATTTAAAATAGCTATAGTCGCTGCCAAAGCCTCAGTGAGGATACTCTGAGACACAGAAATGAGAAATGCAAGTAAACAGGCAGCATTAATTTAAGTAAAATTCAACTGGCTTCGAAAAGACCAATGGAAGTAATTTAATTCTGAAACATTCTCTTCTCACCTACATGGCCTTCTCAAGACCCTTCCTAGAATGTAGCTTCATGGAGATTACAGCACTACAGAAAGAAATGCTCTTTTTGCATTCTGAGGACCCCTCTATGGGTGCTACACAGGTATTATCAAACCCAACAGCTTCCAAAGAACAGTCGTCGAAATGCAAAAAAAGGTATTTCTTTCTTTAAACATGGCACGCAGAATCACTTCAATTTAGGAAATAACTCTAAACTGTACCACACATGGCATGTTAAAAGTAAGAAATATCCTTTTGGCATTTTGACCCCCGACCAGCCCCTACGTGGATGCTAGTGCTGGCTAGTTCATACCCGCTTCCCAGAGGCATCCATCCAGCAGTTGTCAAGATGCAAAGGCTATTATATCTTTCTTTAAACATGACACGTATGATCGCTACACCTTATGTACTAAGGTGAAACGATTCTGAGTGTCATGTTCAAAGAAAGAAACGCCTGGGCTTCTTGTGAGTTTGACTACCACCCCGGCACCCGCTGACACTTGTGGGGCCCAGAAGAGAAGGAAAGGAGAGCCAATGCAAAGGGGCTGGGGAGGGGGGTGGCCAGGAGAAGAGCCAATACGATGGGGCCGTGCCCAGACCACAATAAAGCAAAGAGAGCAAAGCACAAAGATAATATTCGATAATAATGAATATGGTATGGTACTCACTGTAAAGACTTGCTTTGACTCGCGCCTTGTGAATGGCCTCATGTGCAGTTTACACTGCGCATGACCATGACACGACCCTCCCTGCCCCGCCTTGAAAAAAGGAGACACTGAGGTACTGAGGAAGGAGAAACCTTGCTTTCAGATCGTTCTTGGTTCTCTATGCAGGTCGATTCTGCTCAAAGTGCCTATAATAAATGTTTTATTTTTAGGTCGAGCTAGAGTTGCGCATGCGTAGCATGCGGTCTAGCTCGACAACTATTGTTTTCAGTTTGCAGGGAATCTGAGACAGGGTTCGGACACGAGCGCCGATTGCACCTCGTGGGCGCGCACGGCGCTGTGCCCATCTCCTGCCTCAGATTCCCGTGCGCAAACACACACACTGCCACACTCACGCATGCGCACATACACAGCCACACGCATACACAGGCACACACACACTGCATACACACACGCACCCCCCTTAAACAGACACAAGCGCACACAGAGAGACACACGCACAGACACACTCGAACACACACAGACACACGCGCGTACACCCCCAGCCCCCTCCCCCCCCCCACCCACTCACAGGCTCTTTCCGCGTGTCCCTCGGCAGCCAGCATTCAGTGTGCAGGGTTCCAGGACGTTCTCCCGGCAGTTCCTTTCTGTTTCTTTGTAGGCCCCGCCCACGTCCCTGACGTCCGCTATGCATAGCGGGTAGCATTAGCACCTCTTGTTGTCTAAGAAGTTGACTCTGGTCTTGTATTCAGTGCCAAGCGACAGTCTCCCAAAATGAGCCCCATACTAATTAAACTGTGCTTCACGAAAGAGGTGGGAGGAGTAAGCGATGTGGGGCCGCCTCTAAAGGAGATAATCGCTTCTTAAGCTGTTTGGTGGCGGTATTCACTTTGACTGAGGAGTTGCAAATCGCCATCTCCTGAATTGCGCTTGGCACAGCTGGTGTTGGAGTGGTATTTGCAGAGGAAGGCGCGGACTGAAGAGAGAAGGTGAGCAGTTCAGCTTGAAGTGGTTCAGGTTGTGTGGATAAAGCAAGATAATGTAGAATGTTCTGCCACGTTTAACAAGTTGTCGGTCTAGACTGGCACGTCGGGCTTGTGTAGGCGATGAAGGTATGACAACAAGAATGTTACCAACGCCCTCTTGAGTAGAACAGTAGGAATGTAGTAATTTATGTTTTTGAACTGCGTTATACAGTGGCATAGCAAGTGTGCCAGCGACCCTCATACTAGCAAAGACAATGGGTCTCTGACCCGCGGTCGGAAAATAAATTACAGCTATATTTGGAGCACAATAATTTCCATTATTACCTTTAGGTCCCGGAGCCGCTGCACCTGCTACCCCATAGTTTGCAACGGCAGCGCTTAATTTGTAAAACAAAAAGTGGAGGGCCCAGAGTTGGCTCGGAATCCAGCAACTGGCTCAAACGAAGGCTGGGGTGCTGACTACCAAGGCTTTCTCGTCCTGACGCTCTCATCCACCATTCAAAGAAGGTGCACAAAGTTCCCCTAAAGAGTGATAAAAATATAGAAGAGTAATATTCCTTCCTCTCTCCAGTTGTGGTTGTTTGTGAAGAATCAGGGGCAGATGTCCCTTGTCGGAACTAGGGATGCCTCACACAATAGGTTGGTGTAACGGCTACTGTCATATCACCAGCCAATTGCCTCGTGTCATCATCGGCTTCCTGCTCCTACGTCAAGCCAGCGCTGCAATGCCTGACGGGTAGCACTGAGTGCTACACTTTTACGGAGATCTTTTGTTCCAGGCCGTTTGATTGAGTGAGTGTGAGGGGCCCAAGTTGTGAAGTAGTGAGCGTGAGGTGGGGTGTATTAAAAAAGGTTAGTATAGTCTACTCTAGTCACTTTATTCATGTAGCTAACTACCTTATTTAAAAATGAGAGGGGTATGGGGACTCAGCCGAACTATGGGTGGGAGACCCGTTCAACCCTCATTAGTGCTCAGGTCAACATGTTTCATGCCATAGCGGCAATTCGTCAGGACCTAAAAAATGCTCATAAACTAGAAAAGGAGCCCTGGTTGGGCTGAGAAGTGTAGCAGATACTACCTGAAGGGTCAGAGACTGGAACAGGAAGAGTTCCTGTGTTGCAATCCGCCCTATGGTAAAATGGGAGAAAGACACAAATGAATGACTCTTCTCCAAGGGATTTGAAAATCAATCCCCGAATCCAAGTGAAAAACTCTAATTAACGTCCACCCGGAAAGTGTTATAACCAAAAACATGGAGAGAAGTGGAAAGATATCAACAACTTAAGTGAGTTTTGATTGAGTATAATATATCATGTTGGGTTTTCAACAACCATATGTTGAGTCAACATTTCGATTGGATATATTTAGATAGTGATATGAGGAAATTAGTGCCGAAGGAAAGTCTCAAAGGACATAAACAAGGGGACTAAACAGGTTGATTTGATGGGACTTACCCTCAGTAACTGTAGACGGTCCCCATAGACTGCTTGGGTGGGACCTGTGCTATCAACTAACAATCTGGAAGATAAGAAAGGGAGAGGGGTTTCTAAGTCCTATTGAGGAGAGCAATGGTCTATCCTCAAGGTAAGGGTGTTTATTACAGCATGCTGAAGCTACCCACTAGTCTCACTGAGATTATTCAAACCTACCGGTGGTGTCGGCGGGAGCATACAACTCGGGTTGGGCTGCAGCCCAGCCGGGGACCCCGCAGATTAATCCCGGATCACCACAGCAACAACAGCGCCCCCCCCCACACACACGTAGGGAACGCGATGCATCCAAAGCAGCTCGCCCCGCCAGGCCAAATCCCCCCCAGATTGGTGTCCCAGAGCGGGTCAGTGCCAGTAGCGAGCCGCCGGTGCATCGCGGCCCGCAGGATTAGCATCTGCTGCAGCTGGGGACCCGATCACTACACCGGCCCCGTAGCAACGCCAACAGCCCAGAGGAGGGCCGCTCCTCCGCACTCCTCCGGCGGCAGGAAAACCGCGATCAATGGACAATGCCTGCAGGTATTGTTGTGTCCAGCTGGTGTCTGGAGGTAATGTCCTAGCCAGATTCCCCCCTTACCTGTGTGGCGCGAAGAAATTGCATCTACACCTACGCCCACCGGACCAGCGCTCGGTCGCAAAGCAGCTAGTCGTGTGGTAGACGTTCTCAGCGCCCATGTATACCAGTCAGTGCTCGTCATAGGGGGCGTGTCAGTTAGCTGGTTGCTAGGCGACACGTCGCAGGCCGACGTGATGTCCCGGCGTATGGAGATGACGACATGTATGTGTCATCATGTCTGTCTAGGCGCCATCTTGAAGTGGGATATAAACATAATACAAAAGAATGTTTATGGAATGGAAAAGTCTGGAAAAAAGCCAGACAGACAACCGTCATGATTACCGGATAATTGTATTATCCTATTTCACAAATGGATCACCATTACGGAACGGGATGACGGGACCATTCAGGTGCCCTTGCTTGTTTATTCGTCAATGTCGACGGGAGTGTAGGGGTCATAGGGGTGCGCTCCAAAGTACCAGGCAGGTTGCAATAGGTAATAGGGGGATAAAGAACGTAATGATTGTGGAGTTAGGTCACCACGATCAACATGGTTGGTAGGGCAAAGGTCGTGTGAGTGCCGTGGAAATGTCCCAGGCCACTGGGGGGGAAATAAAAAAAAAAAAAAAAAAGGGATTGGTATAAGAGAGAGATGGAAAGAAAGTGCGTGGATAGTGGCATGCTCATCTCTATGTATAGGGTTAGGTCTAAAAAGAGGTAACTAACTCACGGGGTGGATTATGATCATATGTCTGTAGTGGACCAAGGTCAATTTGAGTGAGTTCAAGCAGAGAAAAAGTGAGCATTCCTCTCAGTGTAACCGGGAGTCGGGTTTGGAAATAATGAGGGGTGGAACAGTATATATCAACCCCTATAGGGTATGGACATGTTAGAATATGTTCTCAGTGCATCTATAACATGCCCCGGGGGTATATCTTGCATGGGGGTAATCGACACCACCTGCTGGGATAAGTGAGCCCACAAGGGGAAAATCATCTAGTTAGGGTGTTCCAGGGGACGGAATCATTTAATCCCTCAGTGTCTAGATGTAGGCGGTGAACCCATCTCTGTTCAATTCTGAACAAGGCCTGCTGGTTTGATGATGGATGCCACTCCAGTATTACCCACTGAATGTCCTCTGCGACATGGCCTTTTAGCTTACAGTGTTCATATAGGCCAGTATGAGTCTTGTGGCAGCGGATGTTACTGTTGTGTTCCATGATGCGTGTCTTGGCTGCCCGTGTCGTCATTCCAATGTACTTCAGATCACAGGGGCAGGTCAACATGTAAATGCACTTGCTGGTGTTACAGTTGGTATGTCTGTTTAAGTGCCAAGTGAAGGTATCTGAAAGTTGAACAGATTTGGTTTGTGTGGTTTGTGGGCAGACAACACAGTTGCTGCAGCGGTAGTGTCCCGTCACTGGGGGCAAGTCCCAAAGAGTGTTCTGGGGACGAGTACTAGTCTTTTTCGGACGGGTGTGGACCAGTTGATCCTTCAGGTTGGTGGTTCTTTTGAAGGCGAAACGTGGGCGAGGGATGTCCAAATTTACTGAGTTCAGTATACCCCAGTGGGAGTTCACTGCTTTCTTAATGAAGGAGGAATTCTTCGTATACGAAGTTACGCAAGTGATCAGATCCTCTGTCTCTTTGGTGTGAGTTTCAAGAAGGGATTCCCTGTTATTGTTGAGGGCTCTCTTCGCTGAACGTTGCAGTAGTCTCGTCGGGTACCCCCTTTCTTGGATTTTGTGTTGTAGACGGTTCGCTTCCTGTTGGTAATCGGAGGTAGTAGTACAGTTTCTCCGGAGCCTTAAAAACTGACCAAAAGGGAGGTTATCCCTGAGTGCCCTTGTATGATGGCTATTATAGAGCAGGAGGCTGTTTCTATCAGTCTCCTTTTTGTAGAGCGTGGTCGAGATCTCTGATGGGCCCAGTACGATGGTGAGGTCCAGGAAAGGTATGGAGTGTTCAGAGATGGTTCCTGTGAATTTCAGATATGGATCTTGGTGGTTGATCCATGCACAGAACGCGTTGCAACTGGTCCGGTCTCCTTTCCAAAAAATCAGGATGTCGTCTATGTAACGACGCCATAGGGTGAGGTTTTCACGGAATGGATTATTTTCTGGAGGATAGATGTGGAGTTTCTCAAAGGCGGCCATATAAATACAAGCTACACTCGGTGCGAAGGTTGAGCTCATAGAAGTTCCGCGGATTTGGTGGAACAATTCTGATTCGTATTTGAAAAAGTTCTCAGTGAGGGCTATGTTGGCTAACTCCATTATAAAAGATACCGGAGTGGGGGATATCCATTCTTCAAGTCTCAGAGTGGATTCGACTGCCTCTAAGGTTGCCTGTTGGGGGATGTTTGTGTAAAGGGCTTCCACGTCTAAGGTCAGTAGGAGATCGACATCTGTTCTTCCGTCCACATCATTTATCAGTCGGAGGACATCCCTGGTGTCCTGGAGGTAGGAAGGGATCTTTTTCACTACTGGTTGTAGGAAGACATCGCAAAACTGAGACAATGGTTCCAAGAGGGATCCTATTCCGGAGACGATTGGTCTGCCGGGGACGCCCTTGTGGATTTTCGGAAGGGTGTAGAAGTATGGTGTTATGGGTTCTGGTGTGATAAGAAAATCAACTTCCTTCCCAGTGATCCATTTGTTAATTTCGGCTTCAATCACCAGACTCATGATTGTGGTAGTCAAGCGCTTGGTAGGATCTACATAATCTTTTAAGTAATACAAGGGAACCCAGGACGCAGTAAGCTAAGGACCATGGGTAGAAACTTATTTTCAAAAGACAACGGTCCTTAGAAAAGGAAGGGAATTGAGACAATAAATATAGACTCGATAGAACTATATTGTTAAGAATGCCCAGCCGGACACTTTAATTTCTTGATGAAAGTAATATAAAACAAGGGAATGAAGCACAAAGTGCGATGGAAGTGGGACACCAGCCGATGTCCAACCAACACACTTGGGGAGCAAACAGAAGGGAGGGAATATTCAGGCAAAAATAGGTTATCAAACAATTAAAATTGCAAAATGATAATCCACATTATACACATATGCATGTTCAAATTATATGTTAACTCTGCATTTAGTGTACTTATTGTCGACGACGTTTCGAACCACACATATTATTGGTTCATCCTCAGGACAAAAAATGATTGCCTAAAGAATTAGTAATTAAGCTTGAAATAAGCTGAGGATCGCTTTGGAGAGAGTATTAATTCTGGTGACTTTCTAGGGATATGGTCTGCGCAATTACAAGGAAGTCGGGGGCAACGTTCACGTGAAGGTATCCTCATGCTGTGCAAGGACCCCCATTGTGAACCTGCACTTTCCGGTTTTCAGACTCTTGGACCAGGGCAACGTTCCCCCCGACTTCCTTGTAATTGCGCAGACTATATCCCTAGAAAGTCACCAGAATTAATACTCTCTCCAAAGCGATCCTCAGCTTATCCAGAATGGGGTTCAAGCTTAGTTACTAATTCTTTAGGCAATCATTTTTTGTCCTGAGGATGAACCAATAATATGTGTGGTTCGAAACGTCGTCGACAATAAGTACACTAAATGCAGAGTTAACATATAATTTGAACATGCATATGTGTATAATGTGGATTATCATTTTGCAATTTTAATTGTTTGATAACCTATTTTTGCCTGAATATTCCCTCCCTTCTGTTTGCTCCCCAAGTGTGTTGGTTGGACATCGGCTGGTGTCCCACTTCCATCGCACTTTGTGCTTCATTCCCTTGTTTTATATTACTTTCATCAAGAAATTAAAGTGTCCGGCTGGGCATTCTTAACAATATAGTTCGATCAAGTCTATATTTATTGTCTCAATTCCCTTCCTTTTCTAAGGACCGTTGTCTTTTGAAAATATGGTAGGATCTACAGGCAAGGGCCTGTAGTGGGTGATGTTTGAAAGTTGCCGTCTACATTCAAGAACATAGTCGTGGCGATCCTGTATGGCTGTGGCACCTCCCTTGTCAGCTTGTTTGATAACAATCGTGACATCATTACCTAATGTGTCTACGGCTTGTCTTTCAGCAGTCGTCAGGTTGTTGAATTGTTTGATGTTGGGTTTCTTTTTCAGGCTCACTAGGACCGCTCGCTCGAAGGTCAGGACCTCCGGTGGACCATCCCATCCGTTGGAGTAAAGGTGGAAGGTTTCTTAAGACCGGTATCCTGGCTGATGGGTTCAGGTTTTCCATCAAAGAAGGCTCGTAACCGTATTTTCCTAAAGAGATTCTTGATCTCAATCATCTCTTGGAAACTGTCTGGGATGGGTGTGGGGACAAATCCTAGTCCTTTTTCCAAAACATTGTTTTCTACAGGGGTCAAGGTTCTCGAGGAAAGATTGACAATTAAACTCTTCTCCCTCTGGTGGTGGAGCTCCGAGTTTCCATCATGGTTGGTGGTGTCGGTTGGTCCGACCACTGTATTCCCTTCTGTCCTCCTCTTTTTCGCCCTCTTCCTCTGCCCCAGCCTCTGCCTTGAAAAGGTGGCGGATTAAGAGGGTAGAACTGTTGCGGACCTTGTGGAAAAAAGGGGTATTGCCATGGGGGTGTCATGTGGGGGGGCCCCTGAAACATTGGTCCCTGTTGGTATCCTTGCTGCCAATTGGGACGGTATTGTATCCGGTTGTTTCTAGGAGCTTGTCCACCGCTTGAGTCACTGCTCGTGGATCCTCGTCTGTTGTTGTCATCCGAATTGTCATCTGAGGAGTAGTTGTTCTTTTTGCTCTTAAAGCCATCCTTAAGGTAGGGGTAGACCTTCTCTTTTTCAAATTTGGAGATATCTTTCTGTAATTTGTCTGTTTTTTGCTTCAACAGGTATTCATGGTGATCTGCCATCTCCTGGTTGATGTCAGCCAGTTTCGTAGTGAAGGCGGTTTTATTGTTTTTATTTACTGCACCCTTCATTGTGGCCTCTATGGATGATATTCTTTCTTGCAGGGCATCAGCGAGGCGTTTCGCTGTTTGGGTGATTAAGAATAGCAGATCTTTGGTGCACTTCCAAGACACCTGGCACCAGTCCGTCTTAAATTGCTTGTCTTCCAAAAACAGTCTTGGTATGAGATTCACAATTAATCCCTGTGGAGCTATGTTGTTCCTCAAATATTCTGTCATCATCACCCCGTGTATGGTGATCCTTATCAGTTCTTTTTTCAGTTCCGTGAGAGTTGCCCAATCCTCACTAGGAGTGCCAGATGCAGAGGTAGTAGGATTGTTCAGTAGCGGAGGAGCTGTTCTCAAGGCTTCGGCAATGGCATCCTCATCAAAACTCAAGCCCGGCACGTCCTCCATGTTATTTGGAGGGTTGTCGGGGGTTTAAAGAGTTCTTTTTGAATAAACCGCGGAAGTTTTTTTGCGGTTAGTAGTGGGCCAATACAGTGAAATAGTTTTACTGGTGGTAACCTCAGAAGTCCCGTGGGGGTAACCCACGTGAATCAGTAAACAACAAGGAGGGACATGGGCGGGACAATATTTAAAGGGGTCCAGTGTGCATGTCCCATCAGACACTATTCAAAGAAGGTGCACAAAGAGTGATAAAAATATAGAAGAGTAATATTCCTTCCTCTCTCCAGGTGTGGTTGTTTGTGAAGAATCAGGGGCAGATGTCCCTTGTCGGAACTAGGGATGCCTCACACAATAGGTTGGTTTAACGGCTACTGTCATATCACCAGCCAATTGCCTCGTGTCATCATCGGCTTCCTGCTCCTACGTCAAGCCGACGCTGCAATGCCTGACGGGTAGCACTGAGTGCTACACTTTTACGGAGATCTTTTGTTCCAGGCCGTTTGATTGAGTGAGTGTGAGGGGCCCAAGTTGTGAAGTAGTGAGCGTGAGGTGGGGTGTATTAAAAAAGGTTAGTATAGTCTACTCTAGTCACTTTATTCATGTAGCTAACTACCTTATTTAAAAATGAGAGGGGTATGGGGACTCAGCCGAACTATGGGTGGGAGACCCGTTCAACCCTCATTAGTGCTTAGGTCAACATGTTTCATGCCATAGCGGCAATTCGTCAGGACCTAAAAAATGCTCATAAACTAGAAAAGGAGCCCTGGTTGGGCTGAGAAGTGTAGCAGATACTACCTGAAGGGTCAGAGACTGGAACAGGAAGAGTTCCTGTGTTGCAATCCGCCCTATGGTAAAATGGGAGAAAGACACAAATTAATGACTCTTCTCCAAGGGATTTGAAAATCAATCCCCGAATCCAAGTGAAAAACGCTTATTAACGTCCACCCGGAAAGTGTTATAACCAAAAACATGGAGAGAAGTGGAAAGATATCAACAAGTGAGTTTTGATTGAGTATAATATATCATGTTGGGTTTTCAACAACCATATGTTGAGTCAACATTTCGATCAGATATTTTTAGATAGTGATATGAGGAAATTAGTGCCGAAGGAAAGTCTCAAAGGACATAAACAAGGGGACTAAACAGGTCAATTTGATGGGACTTACCCTCAGTAGCTGTAGACGGTCCCCATAGACTGCTTGGGTGGGACCTGTGCTATCAACTAACAATCTGGAAGATAAGAAAGGGAGAGGGGTTTCTAAGTCCTATTGAGGAGAGCAATGGTCTATCCTCAAGGTAAGGGTGTTTATTACAGCATGCTGAAGCTACCCACTAGTCTCACTGAGATTATTCAAACCTACCGGTGGTGTCTGCGGGAGCATACCACTCGGGTTGGGCTGCAGCCCAGCCGGGGACCCCGCAGATTAATCCCGGATCACCACAGCAACAACAGCGCCCCCCCCCCACACACACGTAGGGAAGGCGATGCATCCAAAGCAGCTCGCCCCTCCAAGCCAAATCGCCCCCAGATTGGTGTCCCAGAGCGGGTCAGTGCCAGTAGCGAGCCGCCGGTGCATCGCGGCCCGCAGGATTAGCATCTGCTGCAGCTGGGGACCCGAGCACTACACCGGCCCCGTAGCAACGCCAACAGCCCAGAGGAGGGCCGCTCCTCCGCACTCCTCCGGCGGCAGGAAAACCGCGATCAATGGACAATGCCTGCAGGTATTGTTGTGTCCAGCTGGTGTCTGGAGGTAATGTCCTAGCCAGATTCCCCGCTTACCTGTGTGGCGCGAAGAAATTGCATCTACACCTACGCCCACCGGACCAGCGCTCGGTCGCAAAGCAGCTAGTCGTGTGGTAGACGTTCTCAGCGCCCATGTATACCAGTCAGTGCTCGTCATAAGGGGCGTGTCAGTTAGCTGGTTGCTAGGCGACACGTCGCAGGCCGGCGTGATGTCCCGGCGTATGGAGATGACGACATGTATGTCTCATCATGTCTGTCTAGGCGCCATCTTGAAGTGGGATATAAACATAATACAAAAGAATGTTTATGGAATGGAAAAGTCTGGAAAAAAGCCAGACAGACAACCGTCATGATTACCGGATAATTGTATTATCCTATTTCACAAATGGATCACCATTACGGAACGGGACGACGGGACCATTCAGGTGCCCTTGCTTGTTTATTCGTCAATGTCGACGGGAGTGTAGGGGTCATAGGGGTGCGCTCCAAAGTACCAGGCAGGTTGCAATAGGTAATAGCTCTCATCCACCACCATGATACGCACCCTCAGGAGTTTATCTTACTCCTGCATGTTTTTTCAGCCATGGTTTCAGTGTTTTTCCGACTTCTCTTCCTCGTTCTTTTCTCCTTTTGTGTCTTTCTCTCTCTTGTGGTGGATCAAAGTCTGATGATGAAAAAGAAGTCTCCCTTCCCAAAAAGTAGCTTTTTTTCCTGTTCATGTTTTGAGCTCGCTTGTAAGTGTTCACTAACCGAGTGAGCGTAATTTCTTATATTTTCAGAGCTCACAGGCGTAATACTTTTCTCTTCATCAATACATTATGCTCGTTGTCTAGTGTATTCCATGGCTGAGGTTACGGTGCGTTTTAGGTCTGCCCTAAAGATCCCTTCTGACTCTCCTTACTAGCTTCTCCCCGGCACTGCCCTTCCCCCTCCGGCTTGCTTTGCTCTACGCCCCCAGTCCCCGTTCCTCTGCGCCAGGCCATGTCCTGCAGCAGCTGGCGCTGGTGGCAGGCCCTGGCTTGGTGGCACTACCACGGCACCTTCCCGGACGGCAGCAAGTTCGACTCCAGGTGAGGAGGGGAGGCGGACAGGGTCGTAAAATGACTTGTCACCAGGTGCCTGGATGTCACAGAAGTAATATCACATGTGGCTATTTCACATGCTTTCCAGTCAGCCCAGGCCTCCTTGGACTCCTGAAGTCTCGCTAGTCTAACATTGGTTTCCATGATGCTGAAAATTGCCTCGAATCTCACTAGAAGTGATTCAGTTAATCCAGTGAAATGCTCTGAAATGAAAAAGTATTTAAAATCTGTCTTTCTGAACTGCATCACAGTGCAAAGGGGACTCAGATTAGATTTATAAATCGTTCCCACAGAATCATCCCAGCTATAGGTAGAAGCCGTTAAAACCAACCGGACCTCCTCAATGATACTTTTGCTTTGACATTCCGAGCCCCCCCTAATTTCTCTGCCCCTTTCTCTTCACCTCATACTCTGCGCATCTTTACTGCATTAAGTCCTCAGATAATTATTCATTGATTACAAGCTGCGCATCAAATTAAATAGAACGTTAAAAACACTTGTTCTGACATTTAAGGACAAACCAGTTGCTCTGGAATTCATTAAAATCTTGAAACGCATCTGGCCCCACACACAACCCCCCACACACAACTCCACACAGACCCCCCCACACACATAACCCTACACACACACACACTCAACCCCACACACACACCCAGACCCCCACACCCCTCCACCCCCTCCCCCCACACACACACCCATCCCCCCACACACACACCCACCCCCACACACACACACCCCAACACACACCCCCCACACACAACCCCCCACACACCCCCCACACACACAACCCCACACAACACACCGAGACCCCCCCACACATACAACCCTACACACACACACAACCCCCCCACCCCACACCCCCACACACACCCCCCACCCCACACCGACCACACATCCCACACACACACACACACCCCACACACACCCACCACACACCCCCCACACACCCCCTACACTCCCCCCACATACACAAACCCATACACACACAACCCCATACACACACAACCCCATACACACACAACCCCAGACACACACAACCCCGTACACACACACAACCTGTACACACACACACAACCCTGTACACACACACACAACCCCGTACACACACACAACCCCATACACACACACAACCCCATACACACACACAACCCCACACACACACACACAACCCCCCACACACACAACCCCACACACACACACAACCCCACACACACACACACAACCCCACACACACACAACCCCACACACACAACCCCCCCACACACACACAACCACACACACACACACAACCCCCACACACACAACCCCCCACACACAACCCCACACACACAACCCCACACACACAACCCCCCCACACAACCCCCCCACACACAAAACCCCCCAACACACACACAACCCCCACACACAACACCCCCCCACACACAACCCCCCACACAACCTCCATCTATCACCCCTCACTCTATCTATCTATCGCCCTCACTCTGTCTATCGCCCTCACTCTATCTACCGCCCTCACTTTATCTATCACCCTCAATCTATCTGTCTATCTATCGCCCTCACTCTATCGATCGCCCTCACTCTAGCTATCACATCACCACAGCATCACTCAGGGGCACCACAACATCACTATGTACTACCACAGCATCATTGAACGCACCAGCATCTATCGTCGCCAGCACAACATCACTCAGCGCCACCACAGCATCAATCTGTGCAACCATTCAACAACTGGGTCAAATATGTTCTTTCAATGTTTCAAGCTTTATTACAAATGTCACAAAAAGATGTTAATATTTCACTTCGGTTCTTGGATTTTCGTCACAATAAAATACACTGAACATAATCTTCACAAAAGTTATTTACAAAAGTTTAAGCTATCGCCATTATAAATTACAATAACTTTTATTTAAGATTTAAATATAAAAAAAATAAAAGCCATTGTTATTTGTAATATCAATACATCTAAGTCATGTAAATACAACACATATTGAATTACAAATGTTATAGGTGTCACATTTGCAAAAGTTATAACTATTGGCATTGTAAATGAAAAAGCTATTAATTTCACTATTTTCAAAACCAACACATAACTAAAATATTTGTCATTTGCAATACCAATAGCTCAAACTTTCCTAATGCGAGACCTATTGCATTGCAAATGCTTGTTATTTACTGGCCCAGCGGCGGACGGACAAAGACAGTAAGAGGCGGGGGCCCCCTAGGAACCATGGGCACATTATTGTTCTAAAGTATAGCAGCACTGACTCTGAGGGGCCCCCAACGTAATTAGGAGCTTGGGGGCCCCCCTCACCGTGGGGGCTGCGGGGCCTTACGTTACGCCACTGTGCACTTTATAGCTCCTGTCCCTTGCATGTTTGAAGCACTCTATAGCCGACAATGACATCACCAAATATTCTTTGAAAGCATGTGCAGCTATTGCGTGCGTTTGTGTGGCGTGAGAGTGCATGTCGTTTCAGTGGTCTAACGAAACTTGAGGGGGCCCACCTGCACAGTTCATGAAGGGGCCCTCAGACACACTCAGGAGCTCTGCTGACAGTGTACTGGGCTGAGGGACCCCAAAGAGGTCGGGGCCTCCCTGCACCGTGGGGGCTGCGGGGGCCTTTGTTAAGCCCCTGGAGTGGGGGGCTTGATGGAAAAAGAGATAAAGATAAAGGAATAGGAGAGTGGGGTGGGTTGTGCCTGGTTCTTGCCGTTCCCATTGTGGGTCTGGTCAATGCACCTCAGTTTGAACATGCAGTGCCATATGCTTTGTACACCTTAGTACAGAGAACCAAGCTCTTTCAATACTTCTCAGTCCTGAGAATTAGGGGTACCATCTTTTGCAAAATAGTACAGAGAATATATTTTGGCCAATGCACCGCTAATAATTGAACACATGGTTCAGCCCTGTGGACTGACTGAGCGCTAAAGAATTTCTGATGAGAACGTAATGATGTAATATGAGTTTCTTTAAGCTCTACTTCTGCATGTGCACTGTGGATTGAGGGTAGAATGATTGGTTCAATTAAAATGAGTAAGGGCAGCAAGTCCAAGAGTATGTTGAGAAGCAAAGTGATGCCCTGGGTTAGAAAAAAGGTCTCCTATTAACATGAGTTGATGCTGACCTGTGAAAACCCTGATGGCCTGCTTCAGACTCTCCCTAGAGGTCTGCATACGCATCCAGGATTCCCTGATGTTAGGCGACATGATGACTCCATGTTCCTAAGGACACATTGAGCCAGTTCTGGACTTTTATTTATTTATTTTATTTGAAAGGTTTTATATAGCGCTGGCTAGACCCGGAGGTATCAAAGCGCTTTACATGAGTATCATACCACAGTTGCAGGTTACATTGTTACAAAGGTTACACAAGTTATTAGAGTTTAGCTACATAGTTACATGTTCAGTTGAGACAAACAATAAGGGCAAATGCGTAAGGGAAAAAGCAGGCAAGGGGAGCGATTCAGGGGGGAGGGTGTAGGAGCAGGGGAGGTAGACAGTGAATGAAGGAGGGAGAGAGGAGGGTGAGGGTGGGAGACACAGCATGGAAGAAGAGGGGGGAGGGTGAAGAGGGTACAAAACGGTAGACGAGTAAAAGCTGCGTCCAAAGTCCAGTAAGCTGTGATCCCAGGGGAAGTGGTAACATTCCCCCAACTCAGGTGCGAGAGGCTCCCTTTACACGGTGGACTCTCTCAGAGGGGTCGCTGAGACTCCAAGGCCCACCTGCTGATTCCTTCCCCAAAAAGGGGAGAGGGAGTGCTTTGGCAAGGGGCGCCATACCATGCCTCAACTGTGAGTGGCTCCCTTAGCGCTGTGGACTCTCTCAGAGGGATCACTGAGACTCCAGAGTATAAGTAATTGGATCTTTCCCAAACAAGGGGAGGAGTGCTTAGTTAAAGGGCAGAAGGGACAGGGGGCTAGGGGGTGTAGCAGGCAAGGGGAGAGAATAAGGGGGGAGGGAATAGCAGCAGGGGAAGTAGACAAAGAATGAAAGAGGGAAAGCGGTAGGGGCTGGTGAGAGAGCATGAAAAGAGGGGGGAGGGTGTTTTACGTGGTTGACTCTCTCAGAGGGGTCTCTAAGACTCAAAGGTCTACCTACTGATCCTTTCCCAACAAAGGGAGAGGGAGTGCTTTGGTAAGGGGCGCCATCCCATGCCTCAGCTTTGTGTGCTTCCCTTGACGCTGTGGACTCTCTCAGGGGGTTCACTGAGACTACAGAGGAAGAATATTAGATCTTTCCCCAACAAGGGGAGGAGTGCTAAGTCAAAGGGCAAATGGCAAAAGAAAATCGCATTAATTACAGTAAGATAACACCTACAATACCCAGATAATTTAGCGATCCAGAAAACGACAGGATTTACGAGAGGCAAGGGTCAGGGAGGACAAAGGGAGGGAGTCCGCGAGTAGAAGAGTCCCACACGGAAGAGATACGGATAGTAGAAAAGGAAATGAAATACGTTGTAGAGTCACTCAGGAGATAAATGCAAACGCAGAAAGCTCAGAATCACAAAGTGGTGATATCAAGTACAAAGAACTACTACATATACTAGTGGTTTGAGTTGTAACTAAACAGAATAGTGCATTTACTCAGGGTTCAATTAACACAACGGTTAGGGTAAAAATTATTGTATGTTACTTTTCAACAGAGTGAACGGAGAAAAAAAGACATCCAAGGGGGTAGAGAGCGGGAGGGAAGGGAGATGAGATAGGTTATAGGAGAGACAGGGACCTGGGGGGGGGGTCAAGTCGAGGAGCAATGACTTTAAAAAAAAAAATGTTTTGTCCTCATAAATGCCACCAGAAAATATCAACTCTAGATGGGCTTTCTCCGGGCCACTAGCACAAACCAATTTATTCTGCCCTGGAGTCTGTGCATAGCCTACGGAAGTCATCCAGAGGTAGGTCGTCTCCTAGTCCAACTCCCGTTATCGATGTACCTTGCCCCTTTGGGAGGACAGGACCACTAAACCTCTGGCATATCATTGGACTCATTGTGTGTTATCTCTCAGACCATGCTTTTAATGAAGACCAGATCTTAATGGCACTTTCCCCACCACAGAACATGTCTAAACGACTAACAGCCATGATGTTCCTTAGGCAGTCTGCGAATCTGGGAGGGTTTACGGACTTCCTTTCCCTACATATCTCCCTCCTAGCAATAACAATAACGTAAAAGATAAACTGTGAGGTACTGTTTCTAATATCATAGTCCTGAGGAAGGCCGAAAAGAATCAATCTGGGACTACAAGTGATCGATGTTAGTACTACCTCCTCTAAAACCCACACACCTGTCTCCAGTAACTCATAATTTCTGGGCAGTCGACAAACATATGCCTGTCGTGCGCGGCAGAGAGCCTGCATCTTGGACAATAATACTCTTCTGCTGAGATCTTGGATAATTTCGCAGGAGTCCAGTAAACTCTATATGCCGTAAACAGGTGGTTCCTTCTAAGGTTGGATGGTTTTATAATTTTTTGTGAAAGTGTAAATGTGTCTGTCCAAACCTTCAACATCTCTTCGGGGTTCTGGATTAAGAGATTGTCCCATAGCTTGGTAATTTCAGCTTCCAAATTATCTTTCGCTCCCACTAGTGTATTATACGAAAGTGCGATCTCCCCCTTCCATCCTCTCCCCCTACTAAATGATTCCAGAATTTGGGTCTCCTCATCTTTTGCCAAGCACTGCCTCCCCCACCAAGAAGACAACTGATAGAATTTAAATCTTGTAATGGAGCCCCCTGTTAAATTCGATAGGGATTCCCAGTCTAGAAGTACAGAGTTATTACACAGGTCCCCCCATTTCGTAAAGCCTGCTGCTCTCAATGGAAGAGCCAGCCGATCTAATAGGCAATCAGGGGTACCCGGAGAGTCCCATATTGGGGCCTGAGAATGGTAATAGGGGATCTCCAGAATTTTACGTATTGATTGCCAAATATTGAGTGCTGCCTGAAGAAGCTTCAGACGGACCTTTTTAAAAAACTTCTGGTCCCCAAATTTATATATAAAGAAATCTAAGCCTTGTGGCAGGTCTGATAACATAGCCTGAAAGAGACGACCATGCGATGAAGAGTCCAACTTATTTGCCAAAAGTCTAAAATTCTTGAACTGAAAAGCATAACAATAAAAAAGTAAATCAGGGAGAGCCAGCCCACCTAGTTTCAATCCCCTTCTCAATTTCCTCCAGGCAATCCTGGGGGACTTGGTGGCCCAAATGAAAGACCCGATCCTTCCTTGAAGGTTAGAAATATCCTTTTTATTAAAATTTAGGGGAATGGAGTTGAATAAGAAGGTAATTTTAGGCAGAATTATCATTTTGACCAGGTTCACTCTACCATAGATGTTAAGGGGTAGAGTGTTCCATCTGGTCAACAGCTTCCTCACCTCCTTTACCACTGTTTGCCAACTAGTTTTCGAAACATCCTCTAATTTATGAGTGAGGTATATTCCCAGTTATCTGATTTTTAGTTTAGCTTCTGGTATCGGGCCAGGTTGTTCCAACTCATTATATCAGTTTTATCTTTATTGATTCTGTACCCCGACACTACACCGAAATCTTCAGCCAGTTCAAATAACCTGGGAATGGCCTCAACAGGATTGATCGTGTAAAGGAGAAGATCGTCAGCGTATAATGCTGTCTTCAGCACCAAATCCCCATTTTAAACGGTGTAATTACTGGATCTGATCTCAAGCAGTAGACAAAGGGCTCGATATAAATATCAAAGAGGAGGGGAGACAGAGGACAACCCTGCCTCGTTCCCGTTGAAAAATTCAACCACTTAGTCAAACTGCCGTTAACCAATACTTTGGCCCGGGGACCCCTATATAGTGTCTCAACCCCTTTAATAAATGTGGCTGGGAACCCAAACTTTGCCATAGTTTCCCATACGAATCGCCAGTTAACCTGGTCGAATGCCTTTGCTGCATCAATCGCAACAATGGCAACCGGCAGTCCTCTCTCTATCGCTACGCCTATTGCTGCAACAACTTGAAACGTAAGTTCATTAAGCTGGCGGCCTGTTATGAACCCGCTCTGGTCTGGATGAATTATGGACTTAATTACTTTCGCCAGTCTAGATGTTGGTATACCGGAATACATTTTTAAATCTGAATTAAGAAGGGAAATAGGTCTATACGACTCAATTTTTTTAGGATCTTTGTTCGGCTTTGCTATGAAGGTGATGGTGGCTTCCGACCAAGAAGCTGGAGTATGCTCTCCCTGCACAAAGATTTTGTTAAAAAGTAACAGTAGTGGGGCTAGGATTTCCTCCAGATTGTCCTTATACACCTCCGTCGGCAGTCCATCCGGACTGGGGGCCTTGTTTCTAGACATCTTTTTCAGCTGAGCCCGTATCTCCCCTTCCGTAATCTCGGTGACTAAAGAAGCTTTATCAGACTCACTCAACTGGGGCAGATCCCTCAAAGCCCACCACTGCCCCAGCTCTTCCACCCCATGTCTGCTATCTTCTTGATATAATTCCTCCATAAAAATCTCTAGCCTCTCTCCTGATCTCAACATCTTCTGTTAGGAGCAGCCCGAATCTTGCTGAATTAATGAGCTAATATTATTCCTGCTTCTCTCAGTCCTAGCCTTCCAGGCCAGGAGGGAACCACACTTCTCTCCATAGTTAAAACTCCGAAGCTTACTAACTTCCCACTTGTCCTTAATTATCTTATCAGCTCGTGCTTTGAAGCCTATCTGCAACTTTAGAAGCTCTTTTTCGAGTGCAGGAATCCTTCCTCTATCCTCCAAAACCGCTAACTGTAGTTGTTGTTCCTTTTTTTTAATTAAATCAAGATCATAACTGTCCTTTTCTTTCCTAAGTTTTCTTTTCAACACCATCTGTCATCCAAGAATACCTCTTAAATAAGACTTAAGTGTTTCCCAAACTGTTTGTTCTGAAGCTGTACCATTATTAAATAGGAAAAACTCCGACAAACTCCCCTTGATTTTGATTTTAATCTCTTCGTCTAAAAGAATTGTTCTGTCCAAGGTCCACCTATACTCTAAAGGGCTAGTCTTAAAATTGATTTTTAGCTCAACCGCAGAATGGTCTGACAGACCTACTGGGATATATGAGATTGAAACAATATCAAGCAAGAGCACTTGGTCTAAAAGAAAAAGATCTATTCTGGAGTATTGTCTATACTTTTTACTATAAAAAGAATATTCCCTAAGGGTACCGTGCTTAACTCTCCAGGCATCCTGTAAGGTAAAGTCCTTCATAATATTCTTCAAAGCTAAAAGGGATTTATTTGGGGGGTTATATTTAGCTTTAGAGGTATGATCTAACTGGCTGTCCAATATCAGATTAAAATCGCCCCCTAATATAACTGGAGCCGTGTGCTGTATCATACTCTCCTCTAACCTCCGAAGAAAGCTATAGTTGTCTTCATTAGGACCATAATAAACAGCACACGAAAAGGTGGAATTACCAATAGAGAGGACTGCCACCAGCCATCGCCCAGACCGATCAGTACCCCAGTTCTGGACCCTGATCCCCTTATTAGCACGAACAATTATAGCTACTCCCCTAGTGGAACCCTTTTGCTTGGAACAAAGAACTTCCTGTACCCAGCTAAGTTTTGCAAACACTTGACAGCACACTTCAGCTTCTAAATGGGTTTCTTGTAAAAGGTGTACAAGGGCTTCGATGTTTTTTAAGAATTTGCACACCCTTAATTGCTTCTTCCGGCTCCTTATACCATTAAGATTCCAGGAAAGGAATTTACTACTGGTTACCATACCGGAAACCATTGTCTGATGCAACCGCACCAGTAGCCAGCAGTGGCCAACATTCACATTCTAAACTGGCAACATAAAGACTTATGGCATATGAGGACATTTTTATATTTTCACCCTCTCCCCTGTGACCCCTCCCCCCCATCCCCGAGGAACCCTCCCATCATGTCAGGCGTGAACACGCCTTAGGGGGCTCCGCACTCCCGAAACACCACGCTACGTGAAATTTTTTTTTTTTTAAAAAACATTCTTCCCTACTTACTGATTTATCCTTCTCATTTTTAATATATTGTATTTATATGTATTAACCCCTTGTTTTTACATTCACCTTTTTTTTTTACCACCTGTGGTGAAAAGATCTATACCATTCTTATATCTTATCTGCTAAGTGTAGGTGTGTAAGTGTGTGCAACCAGTGTACATTAACATTTAACTGCCTCAAATTCGTGAGAGTGCAATGCACAATTCACTTATCATTTCCCCCCCTTTATTTTTGCTTATTTCTTAATTGCTTGAAACTGGTTTATTGCTTAAGACTGGTTATTTCCTCATTTTTAATAGCAACTCGTCCACCTCCTCTGGGTGGTTGCAGTTATACATCTTATTGTTCCACATTATCTTAAGTAAAGCAGGGAATTTCATTTGAACTTGAGCTCCCAGGGAACGAAGTTCTGGTATTCGAGGAGCAATGACTGACGGTCGGCAGGATGAAGTCCGAGGGACCGAGGGAGAGGACAAGAAACAAACAAAATGGTGGCTCCATACGCGCTCCTCCATTTTGAGCCATCAGTTCCCAGACACATCACTTGACCGTCACTCTGAAGCATCTCCAATTATACGGTGATAGGGCAAACCAAGCAGTCACATGTGTGGGCTAGTGCAGAAGAACAAACTCCAAGGAGGCAATCCGTGTCTATAAATCCTCAGCGGGAAGGCAGTTCAGGCAGGCCATTTCATACAAAAATCCTCAGGGGGTAGTCTGTTCAGACAGGCCGTTTCAAACAAGGCCATAAAGGAAAGCCCGCACTCCTTTTGGACCCTCCGCTAGATATCTCCCCCTAAGATGGTGGGACTAAGTCCGGGATGTTCTATCTTGGATGCAGGAGCAGTGAGAGGTCCGCGCCGGGTCGATCCTCTTCGGGTCATGCAGCAGCGCACCAGTGCCAACAGTGTAGGTGTTCAGCCCGATATTTTTTGGGGGGGGGGGGAGGGGGTTGTTAAATCAGCAGTTCACAAGGGGACGGGGGTGGGGGGTTCAGTCGCAAACCAGCAACGAATTCTGCTGTTATTTCTGGTACTTATAAACCCCTTGATTAGCTGTCCACCACGCCGGCCCTAGCAATGCACCAGACCCACCTCACAGTTCTCTCAGCAGTTTGGAGCGTGCACTGCACCAATCAGGATTCATGGCAGATATGGGACTCCATAGCTCGGTGTTTGCCAACACCTCGCCTAGCCAAATGTATTTTATATCCGCTTTGCTCCGTAAAGTGCTTAGTGTCCTGAGTTCCCCAGCTGCACTATGGGTAAATCAGATCAGCCACTCTCAATTCAGTGTGGGGAACACAAAGGCAATACCATTGCATCTTGTATTCACTATCGCAGGCAACCCTGCCATCTTAGCCCACGACCACCTGGTTTTCCCGTCTCATGTTTATACTGAGCAGCGCCGTCTTGTTACACTCACCGGGCAGCCTGGATGTCTCGAAAATGCTCAATATGCTGATGCGCAGAAGGCACGCATAGCACTCGGTAGAAGGCTGCTCAGCCTTTTGATCGCCGCCACTGTGCATACCGCAGCTCTTACGGCGGGACCTTATCGGAGCCCGCCTTACCATTGTTGTTTGGTAGTTTAGTACAAGTGGTTTCATTGATGGGACTCCATACTACAGCTACAAGAATGAATTAGGTTGGGGAACTTCTTCCTTGGTGACATGGAGTCATCTGGTAACCTTAACACTGAGGGCGATGTGTGATTTGTAGGAAACTCTGAAGGCGCATTATTATACTACATCCCGTCACTGCAGCATCTTCATCCTGGATAAGCTACCACTTCCTTATTGGATTACGTGGGGTGCCGCTCGCCTTAGAGGTTCCAGCATTTAAAGACTCGCTTTCCACTGCTACAGGAGTAGCCATCTATCTGCCAAGTTGCTCGTGACCCAGAGAGAGGAGACAAATACCGCGAGGCCGCAGAAGAGGTGAGAGGCGCGGCCCCGGGACTGCGAGGTACAGCGTCAATAACACCAGCTGTTACCTCTTCCCGTGTGAGCCGCGCCCCCTCCCAGTGCCCCGCTCCCCCTCATCCCACAGTCACTTAAGCAGGTCCCCAAACGCGCATTGCGGGACGCGCATTGTGGGACGCGCGCGGGTCGCAGCCCGGGCAAAGGGCGGGCCCGTTTAAGCCTGGGCAAGTCTGGTCTGGGCCTACCCCTTTGCATCTGGCCCTTTGAACCGCGAATCCTTGCTACCACCACTACCCCCCCCTATCAACGTGTATTACAGCGCCACCATGTCTACAAGGGGCAGTAGGAGTAAGACCGCTCAAGGACTGGGCCAGGTTACTGGTCCAATCGACCAATTCATCACGAAAGCAAATGATGCAATCAACCAAGGGATTGTCCTCTTGGAAAGACGTGTTTCGCAAGACCTTGCCGCAGCACGAAGATCCTCAATGGGCCTTCTGGCTTTAGCCAAAACACCTATCCAACAAGAAACTAACGCCCCACTCCTGCTAGATATTCGTGCAGAACTACGCACTATCCCAATGAGTGTTGATATATCTGTCACTCACCTATCTCTAGGGGAAGACACTTTGGAAGATCTGGAGAAAACACCGACACTGGTGATTAGTCCCACTCAAACGACTCCGTTAACCCTGATAGAGTCGCAACCCCGGATAGAGTCGCCACCTTTAGTAGTAGTTTCTCCTACTAAAACTGATAAGGAGGTAAGGGAGGGTGCCATCCCCAAACAAGACAGCACAAGGCCAGTAGTTATGAATAAGCAGAACTGTCCACCTAAGCTCACAAGGTCCAAAAAAAAACCCGCACTAAACATCAAAATAACCCTACTAATTCCTTACCTGTAAATGTGGATGACTCCTCTGTAACAGCTGCATCGCTTGATGATGCTCAGAGGGGTTATGCTGATGGCAATATAAACCACTTTGAGCTTAATGCACAAGTACTAGCTACAATTAAGGATCTTATAAAAACTCAATTATTACCAATCGAACGATCCTTAAATAATATCGAGAAGCAAATTGCCAGACTAATTAACCATACCAGCCATTTAAAACCTCCTACTACCACTTTAGCCCCTCCAGTCTCAATGATTGCTAATCAGACTAAGACAGCCACTGCCCAGAAACCTGCACCCCCATCCTTAACACACAAAATTCCCTTACCCACAGATAAAACCCCCAAAACTCATACCATCACACAAGCGATTCAAACAGACACCAAGGGCACCACTAAACAAGTAGAGGGAAAGCCAGTAACAACCGCCGACCCTCCTAAAACTAAACCAAAGCCTCCCTCCCCCAAACCCTTGGTCGCCCATCAGGCTGATGATACCACTAACAAACCAAATAGACCAAAGAGGCCAATCCATCTTCCTCCAGAGGCAAGCCCCTACACTGTGATCCTCACGGGGGTCCCAGAACTGGAGGAAAATACGAGCGAATCCACCTGGTCCCTAAAAAATAAAGTCATGCAATGGCTTAATATTAACAGACCCCTTCCTATACATCTCAAGAGTAGACTTACCATGGTACGTAGGGTTCCCTGGATTGGGGAAACAAGGAAAAGAACACAGGGGGACTGTATTATCATTAATTTTGATGACCCAGAGACAGTCAGATATATATGTTCTTGGTCGACATTGGAGAGAAAGGGAGGTATAGACACTAATCGTCTGTCCTTTTTCTATCCTCCAAGGTTCCCTCATGAACAAGATTACCCTCTTAGCTGGAGCCAATCGCCAGGTTGGAGTTGGTCTCAAGTAGACACGCGTAATAGGAGGAGGGACTGGGATCATTATCCTTGGAACCCAAGAAGAGAGCAACCCTATGCAGAGGGGTGGAGGGGGGCACCAACCAGTAATTATTTTTCACCCCTAGAAATGGTTGACTGACCATTAAACCCCCCTGTCTTCTGACAGCTTAGGGTCACCCTCAAGCCAATCTGGGGAACCTGGCTTGGAACGACTCATTTTGGGTCTTACTAACATGTCCCTTCCCGGGCCTATGATTGTTCAAACTGATGAACCTCTAGCTCCCCTATTACCCTCAAATTCTGATTCAAGCCATCCTCTTTGCCCATCAAATCACTTTGACCCAAACCTACATATGTCTATTCTAACTTGGAACATAGCTGGTCTTTCAAACAAAGCAAAGGACCCAACCTTCTTGAATTATATAAACACCTTTGACATCATAGCGCTTCAGGAATGTTGGGACCTGACACCTACTAATTTGGATGGCTATAGTACACACTTTACCCCAGCTATCCAGTCAAACAGAGGTAGACCTTCGGGAGGTCTCTACTTCTATGTGTCAAATAGGCTCAATGTATCTTTAGAATGCGTTGAGCTCGTTCCATCTGATCCTAGTTCAAAGTCCTTTGGTCCCTCCCTACAGGCCCTCAAAATGTCTGGGAAGGATGCTGTCAGTTCTCTCTTTATAAATCTATTTAATAGCGCACAGAGAGATGACCAACCAAAATTTATAGAGTTCCTCTCCAAACTCATAAAGAAGGGTATGGGAGGGTCTTGTTCAGATAGACGTTTAGTCATATTAGGAGATTTTAATTGCCACCTATGCCCACACAGTGGTACCAGGGTTTGTGACTTAAGAGCCCCAAATGGTGAACATACTACCCATTTTGAACATTCAATCATGGGAACATTCAATCATGGGATCCCAACTGAACAATTTACTACATGAATGGGATCTGGGCTTCTTTAATGACTTAACAGTGCCCCCGACTGACTTCCAACCTACATTTCATGGAAGGGGATCGCTTACGACAATAGACTTTATTCTCTTGTCTAATAGTCATCAAGGCGACGCCCGAGAAATCAAGAGAGAAGAGCTGGTTCTGAGCGATCACTACCCCATCAGTGCCAAAATATACTCCCCCTCTAGTGGAAACAAGCTTGGGAGCGATATAGAAAATCTTTACTTGCACTCTATATCTCTTTCATCGAGAAATGGGTACATTATAAAATGGGCAAAAATTGACACATCGAAATTTCTTGAAAATCTGATTAAATCTGCCCCTGACCTTTTCCGGTCTTGCTTAGAATACCCTCCCAATCCAGATGAAATCATCCTTGCATTTGACCAAATCGCCCTACAAATTAGGAAAAATTTGACCAGAAACTGTAACAAAAACAATGCGCCCAAGAGCTATGGCTGGTTTGACCATGAGTGTTCAAACACTCATAACATTCTGAAGGCTACCCTTAATAAAACTCCTAAAAACCGGGTGGAAATAAGATCCGCCCGTGCTGCTGATAAACAGGCAATAAAAAATAGGAAAAAGGAACTGAAAACGGCCGCCTGGGAAGCTCTATTAAAAGCAAGCTCTTTAAGAGACAATACGGCCTTTTGGAGGGAGGTCAACGCCCCCTTTTTCAGTGATAGGTCAACAGACCTCATAGAAATTGCAATCACGGAAGAAGTTTGTATAAACCACTTTACCGAATTATATAAATTAGATGACCAGATTGAACCACTTAACCTCGAAACTCCACCAACGGAGAGCAACGAGCCGCAAAGCAACCATTCAGAGTCGTTCCCACTCTCCATTTACTTTAACTACTCAGAAGTGGAATTGGCCATTCTTGAAAGCTCTAATGCCAAAGCGCACGGAATTCCAATAGACCTATTTAAAGATAACATCCAACTGTGGGCACCAATTGTAACAAATGTCCTCAACTCCTATGCCCACAAAGGATTCCCCGCAACCTGGCAAGAAGCGATTATAATACCAATATTTAAAAAAGGTGAAAGAATGGACCCAAAATGTTATAGACCTATTTCCTTATTGGACTCCATGATGAAGGTGGCTGGGAGAGTCCTGTTGAACCAATTGCAATCTTGGGCTCAGGAAAATAACATTTTGTCTAAATTCCAATATGGGTTCGTTTCTGGTCTCGGGACAGTGGAACAATGCCTAAACTTAGCTCTGATCATCGACAAATATGTGATGGCAAAAAGGTGCAACATATATATGACTTTTGTGGACTTAAGCTCTGCTTTTGATTGCCTGAATCACAGTATACTCTGGTCTACCCTCACTGATATGGGAGTTGATTCCAACATACTTGCCTTTATAAAAGAACTATACCGAGGAGCCGGGGCCAAGGTTCGCTACGGTAAGGATGGAACCTGTACGAGCAAGTTTCCTATCAAAAAGGGGGTCAGGCAGGGTTGCATCCTCGCCCCCTTTCTTTTTAACCTGTATATTAACAGTGTTGCCGATTGCCTGGCCAAACTAGATGTTGATTATCCTAAAATAAATGGCCTCGCAGTTCCAATTCTTTTATACGCGGACGACGCTGTTATCATGTCCAGGACCCAACTAGGGCTTGAAAAAGCTTTGTCAGCCTTTTCAACATTCATGGGTGTGAGAGGTCTTAGGATTAATGTAAGCAAAACATTTACAATGTGTTGCAGTAAAAAAAAGAACATTTCTTTCAAAACATTTATTGATGCTTCCAAGATCAGCCTCACGAAAACTTTCACCTACCTGGGCATACTTTTTAGTAGTACAGGTTCATGGAAAAACGCTGTCCACACTCGGTACCTGGCTTTTATTAGGCAAATTGGTGCCTTAAAGAAATTTGCCACAAAACTAGGTGGGAAACCGGTTAGGATTTTGTTGGAAATATTTGCAGCTAAATGCGTCTCCACTGCAACATATGGAGCTGGTATCTGGGGTCTGGCGGACTGTGGAGAGATACAAACCAGCGAGAACGCATTCCTAAGATACTTGCTGGCTGTTCCTCGATCTATTTCTACCACAGTCTGTCACAATGAGCTCGCCCGGGCATATATCTCGGATATAATTAAAGTCGCACCAATTCTGCTATGGCACAAAGTATGGTCCTCGGAAAAAACGGTGCTCAACCAAGAAGTAATTAAGGACTGTATGGCCTTATCAGATTCAAGAAAAATACCCTGGCTTGCTTATGTACAGAAATTCTTAACATCATTGGACTTGGCTAATTTATACGTCAACCCGACTATGTGCCAAACCGTTTCTAAAAAGGACCTTAAGGCTCGCTGTTTGGGTCTACTCGCTGACAGGCGCTCCTATCTCGAAGGTAATAAAACATCGATTGCCTACCACAATCTCTTACTTTATGAAGCCGGCATTTCTTTTTATCTTTCCTTGACTCTTTCAACCTACACGAGAATGTTGCTAACAAGGATGAGGACGGATTGTTTTTACCGTCTACTAACATTTCCCACCATAAATGACTGGTCTACTACTTTGGTGGTCTGTCCTTGTGACGATGTTTCCAAACAATCCAACATTCACGTCTTTTTATTTTGCAAATTTTATGACTGGGGCAGAAAGAAACATCTTCTCCCAATCTTGAAACTGTGGGGCTTAAGACAGTGTAGGCCAGCCTTACTTAAGCTATATATGCTCGAAGATGAACTTACAATTACTGCAGCTGCTAGCTTTTTGAAATTTGCAGTAAGATGCAGAGCGTCTATGAATTGACTGACTGTCTTCTGATCCCCGACAGCCATAATTTGTATATTCTTATACTTTTTCTTTTATTTCCAAATTTCATGTTTTATGCTTGAGTTTTTGAACTCTTTTTAATATGTTGTATTAATTGTGCTTTTATGATTTTCATTTGCTAAAATCGAATAAAGCTACATTTGAATTGAATTGAATTGGATTACGTGACCTGCCTCCTACTTCCCCCAAGTAGCATAATGAAAAATTATGAACCCTCCTCCGAACCCTATTGAGCAGGCTCTAAACTTTCACTGAAACAGAGGGCCAAGTAGGAGACCAAGTATGGCCCCATTACAAGATTTGACTGAAAGGCAGAAGACTGGAATGGTTCAATCACCTGCATCTGGGTTGGTCAATAAACGTTTTCCTCTTTGCCACCAAAGCAGGCAGCCAGATTCAGGAAGTGGCTGTGCTGCACTGCAAACGTGCAGCTACTAATATTTAAGCATTCCCTCCCCATCAATCAGTGCCATATTTTGTACTCAATACATGGAAATACTGCTTTCAACATTAGACACTTAAAAGGGATGAGTTGGGTCAGACACAGCAGCAGAAATAAGTTAAATAAAAACAAAGAACCCAACCCCTGAAGGCCTACTCAGTGCTCCTCTTGCTAGGGGTTCTTTTAGACTCATACAGAGCAGGGCAGGCTATGAAGATCACCCCTAATATCACGATTGACGTTGTGATTAACTGATTGTGGTGCATTGGTCCCTCAAAACAAAACAATGAAATACAGTTTCTTCTTACATTTCAAATTCTGTGTGTGTGTCTGCATACAGTTTGAAACAATTTACAGCAGATAGGTACTGTTTAATGTAACATATTGGCAGAGTAATCCACACATTTTTAAGATAGGATATTACACTAAAAACATAATGATGAATGGTTGTTTAAACGTTGTGACAAGGTAAATGTAAAGATGAGAAATATGCTGCTCACCAAAAATATAATGCCAGGAATATGCTAACTACATGCTAACTATATGTTTTAATAATTCATATACGCAAGCTGATCTGGAAACCATTAATAACGTCACCTGGAATACCACTATACCTCTGATTTATAGAAACATTCTACTATTGTTATTCTTTAGTATTTCTCATGCTAGGTCACAACGACGTTTCGATGCCACCACTAGTTACTGGGCATCACCCTCAGGACAACATAATATTTCATTGTTGTCTTTATGAATTTACAATTGCACTATGCCTAAATCGCATTACTGCAAGTTGGATCAGAAGCAGGCGCGATAGCTCGGGGTCACAAGGGGCGGTTAACCAGCTGATAGGGATCGTATTAGTTCAGGAGCCCACTTGGATAGTCGAGATAGGGTTTCCTTACAAGTGCGCAATCGCACAGTTTCAAGATCAGGAGCTCGATGGCTGGTCCGGCTTCAGGATAGAGAAACGTCATCGACACCAAAAAACGCCATATGCAATATGACTATGCAATATTGTAATGTGCAATGGTGTATAAGAAAATTATCTTAGTCTGTTAAAACTTTCAAATAGGAGTGTACAGACGTATTTCACTTTGCCCTTTGGCCATTCTGTGCTTCGTTTTGTTGTCTCACTGTTTTTTGGGTCACGCTGTGCCCACTTGTCATTGAATGTTTCTAACAATTTAATTTTATATATATTTGCAAAATAAATTCTTGTGCGGCTGGACAAAAGACATACTACCTATTTAGGGTATGATTATTGTATATAAGTGATGCTTCCTCTGAAAATAGGGACCATTGTTTTCTATAACATGATACTGCCCAAGGTCCCTATACTATACCTTTTGGGTTCCCTTGTTTTTTGTAACAGGTACGCTAATAGGCGGCACTGTAGGCTCCGGTTGGGTATCTCTTCTAGCACAGGGTAGATGCCGCTCTGCTTCTCAGGAGCTTGTAAGCGCAGTAGCCTTTTGCAGAGTCCCTGCTGGAGATTCCAGAAGCATCCATTTTAATGCCCTGAGACTGCAGGGTTCTGAGAGGACTTGCCTTGCGTCATGCTGTAATTAACAGTGCAGGGTCCAGACAGACCCTGCACTGTCTGTCAGGGTTCCGAGACCCCAGGAAGCACTCCTCGGAATCCAGGGGATGCAGAAAGACCTCCACCTCTTGACATCCCCAACTCAGATAATATATACAGAGTATTAGGGCGATCAAGTGAAGGAAAGGGAATAGGGAAGGAGCAGCTGGTAATGGGAGCCCTGTAAGAGAGAAAAGAGACCATGAAACACACCACAAATAACCCTACACTCATATAGTCTCACTACGACTGAGCCATACCTGAATCATACAGTTGTAAATTTCCACACAACCTATGGCAGTAACGAGCCCTCTCACTCCTCTAGGCATACTCCTAGGAGAGAAAAAGACATATTACAAACGTACTTCCGTTCTATCACCCTTTCTTTCTGTCCCCCCTTAAGAAAAGACATTAGAACATAACATGGGAAAAAATACCAGGAAAACCAAAAATTGGAGCTAATGCAAAGAATCTAGATAAAGAAGCTTAGAGCAATTACTTCATTGTCTCTCAAAAAAATAATCCAAATAGTCTAGGAAGAAAACAAGATATATATCGACTGGCTTTCCAAGGAGAAAAATGCAGAAGCAATCCAGAGAGAAGAATTGCAAAAATTAGGCCTGTAACTTAGTGTATCTCCACTGGTCACATGCCATTATCTCCTGAAGCAAAGGAAAAATAAAGAACACAGTCCTAGACAGGTAATGAATCCTTACTCCTGCCTGTAGGAAAAAGCAGCTCAGCAGAATCCAGCAAAGGAAAATAGTGTTACAGTGTAGAGCACCAGGGATAAAACCTTCAATCCCCGCTCAGTGCCTGTCGACAACAACACTGGAATAACTGCCGTCCCGATATTCCCTGGGAAGGCAGTCCTGGAAAGTAGGGGGAAACCAAAGGCGAGAGGCTTTGCGTAGGTGATGACAGCCGGAAGCCCTGAACGTCACGGTCCTTCCGCTGACCTGCTCCGTAGTTCCCCGGATCAGTGGAGCGAGGGCGAGAACAGGCAGATCTCCGCCTGAACCCAAAGCACCGGTTTTCCTAACCAGGAGACTGAAACCCAAAAGCAACAAAACAAGGCCAGGGAAGTCCTGTGAAGGATCAGCCATGCAGGCATCGGAAAGTACAAGAATTATGCACACCGGCCGGTGTGCGCGGGTAGCTATAAGCAGCCTCCTCCTGCTTCCTCCCGCTCGGACTTCTGGGAGTTGGAGTCCAGGCAGGCACCAGCCAGCTCATATCCTGACACCGTTGATCAGGGACACAACAACCATTCACTTCAGCTGAAAGTGCTTTAGTCTCCTCCCGCCTCTCTCCATCACACAGTGTATGACAGTGAAAGTCCCATTTAGGCCCTATGCTGTTAATCACATTCACGCTATTGTGTGCATTTGGGCAAAAACAAGTATGGAGGAAGCACACAGAGTGGCAATTTAGAAAGCCATGGGAGGAAAGGAGTTTAAAATGGCTTTAATCCCACCTGATACTTTGTGTGTGTGTTTATGTCTGTGTGCTTGCCAACTTGTGTGTGCCTGTTTTTGTGGGAGAGAAAAGTGAGAGAAAGAAGAAGAGAATCAGGACACTCTCAGGAGATATTTTCAAGGGAATGTGTAGAATGCTTTTGTGTACCTGTGTGTGTGCACACGCTTGAGATTATATAGTATTTGTAGGAAAGTATGATCTGCTTCTTATGGTTACCCTCACTTTTTGCTTGACGTCTCACTGTTTTTGACTAGTCTGACTGGGATCCTGCTAATCAGAATCCCAGTCTATCTGCGTTCTCCCTTAAATTGATATACCTATAATTTGGAACACTCCAGATTGGATACTGGGGTACCTTTATCAGTCCCTAGTATATGGTACACTTGTCCCTAGGGCATAAAAACCCCAGAGGCTTCCCATGGGCTGAAGCATGTATTATGCCACCCATGAGAGGCCATGAAAAATGGAACTCTAGGTCTGCTACTGCAGCCTATGCAAGCTGGTGCTTGCACCACGTACTTTAGATATAGGTACAATATATCTATTGGTCACTATACTTAAAACTTATAAGTCACCCCTACAGCAGGCCTTAACAATCCTGAAGACAGGGTGCTGGGTTTTATGTGAGAGGGTGCCCCTGCATGAGCAGAGCCACTCTGCAGCCTTCGGAGACCATTTTCCTGGGTTTTCTGTGACTCAGCCAGACATATAGGTAGAGGTGCATTATAACCTCATTGTAAATGTTATCTCGAAAATGGCTGAATAGAAACATATCATGTTTGGTATCAAAAACCTTGAAATCATACCTCCACACCAGTAACTGGTGTGAGAGGTATGATTCTACCCTTCTGAAGCAGGCTTCATGAGGTCACTGGTCTAACCAGCGCCAGCCTTCTCGACCAGGACAGCACAAAATGGATGTTGCCGACCAGAGACACATTTTTGCCCTCCTGCTGCTGAGCCAAGCTCGAGCAGAGGAGGGCAGCACAATAGGCATCCTGTCACAGGGAGGTGTGACCACCTCCCAGACAGTATTTAGTGTATTGGGGCTGTGTGGGTGCACTCTGAGAGTGCCTGAAAATCTGCACTTTGGGCACAATTGGTGGCCCTCTGCATTGTCCAGATCAAACCAGTTCTGGGAGCCACTGGCTCCTGCTGTGGTGCAAAACTGGACAAAGGACATGGGTGACACCACCCCTCTGTCCTGCCCCTACCCTAGAAGGGTCCCCTGAATCTGTCCAACCCTCTCCCGTCGGTACAAAAGGGCTTAGCTGGCTGTAAGACTTTAGATTGTATGTGGACAAGATCCTACAAGAAGAAATCACCGACCTTCGATCGTCTGGACACTCTGGACCTTGACTGGGCTCAACGTCATCCCCCTTCCTGTCCAAAGCTTTGTTTGTGCCTTTGCTCCATAAAAGCTCTGTGCAGGACCTGTGGCGCACTTAAGACAACTGAAGAATCTCCCTTGGAGTGAAGGAGACACTCCCCTGCATTCGCAGGCACCTAACCGCAACTGACTGGTCTGCTGCTCCCGAGGACTCTGAAGATTTCAACAACACAGGAGGTGGGTTTCAGAGGGTCCTAGAGGTCAATCTGCCCTCTCACCCAGTTTGAGGCCAGAATCCCTCGTGGGGACTGCATAATCCGAACCCCTGTGCACCGCGTCCAGTTGCATATGCTTGTTGGCGATCACCAAGCTTGTTCATTGGACTCTGTGTAGTCCGTACCCTGAGCAGTATTTGCATCAAAGAACTCTGGCTTCCTCACACGGAGTGCTCCGTGGACTGGTACTTGCAATCTTGCTCGAGGTCCCCTTGCGACTCCTGGTCATTCGGCCTGTGTGTCCTCTTGAGGGTCATCTTGATTTCTTGTGGGCTTTCCTGGTTGCTACAGTCGTGCCCTGACTCCCATTGCTTGGTGAGTCCCCTGGACCTTGCTGGTCCACAACGTACCCTGTTTGAGCTTCCTGTGTGGGTTACTTTTGCCAAGGCTTGTTGGTGCTCCAGCCAGACACCGACCCCTCAGCACTCAACAACCTTCGTCGGACAGCTCACATCCAGCTCCTGGTCATCTTCGATTTCTCCTGGTTCCAGTGGCTGCAGTGTTAAGTCCTTCTTAGCACCTGAAACACCCAATATCGGTGGACACCAAGCCCCTGGTCACTCTGAAGTGGTCCAGACTCTGTCCCCTCTGCTTTCAGGTCCCTTCCTTCCAGAATCCAGGCTTGGATTCCACTGGACCCTTTTCACCTTCATGGCAGCAGTACTTCTTTGCAGCTCTCCATTGAGAATGACAGTATTTTCCGACCCCACTTCAAACCTATACACCCGGCTCCTCTGGGATAGGTAACTCGGGTACCTCAGTATGAACAGGTGGGGTGGCTGTTCAAACTCTAAAGTTTCCAATGGGTTCACTCAAAGTCCTCCTAGAAGAGTCCTTAAACTTTAAAAGTGTAACCGCGACTTCCCCATAAAATTGTACGGAGCCCGCAGTCGTGTTCCCACACTGCACCCAGCCTCCATGGGGGTTCCTGTAGAAATGGGAATGCACTTCTGTATTTTATAAACATTGATTTAACTGTCTGTCTTTTCATATTCTGTTATATGTATTGGAATTTTGTATGCAGTAAATTATAATAAGACAAAAAATTCTACAAAAAAAATTATATAAAAGGTAATAAAACATTAGAATATATCAACACAATTATAGTGTGAGTTTAGTCATTAGTTTCAAGTTTTCTTTCTCTAATACAACAGGCACAAAACCTGGTGCAAATTTGCCTCCTTTTTACCCCAAGGGTTCCTGTCTACTCACCTTGGGTGGTTCCTTGGGGTCCCAGCGATTCTACGTGCTCCAGACCTAGTCTTGATCTCAGTCATGACTGTTATACCACTATTTTAATATATGGTTTGATCTCTCCCTGGAGCCCACTGGATGTTGTGCTACTTACAACTGTTCTATTGTTCTTGTATTGTGTGCTTTGTGTTCTATCCTCGTGCAGAGGATAGTAGAGAGTGTTATATCAATAAATACATATTTTTATATAACTACTGTGTGGTTCCCCTTCATTTAGTCATTCAGGAGGTGATATTCCGGCAAAACAAGCTGTTTTACATTCCTTCAAGATTAAGCCTGAAGGCTGCTCTCCACAGCTACCACTAGGACAGCTTTCTAAAGGTTATCTTTGAACTCATACATCCTATGGGTCGTTTGGACTGGTACAAGGTGCCCACTTTAATTAGTGGACAGCATATACCAGGTCAGCTTCTCACAGTATTGTACTGAACAACAACAAATAACAGTATGGCATTAAGAAGCAGCAAATAACACAAAACAAGGAACTGTTAACGTATCATCCTGTTTGGCTTTCATTTTGTGTAATGAGTTAACCTGCTTTTTGTTTAAAGAAATGCATTTCTCATGCGTTTTGATATGTGCTGCACTTGGTACATAAGTCATTATGTATCATCATATCGTTCCCTTAGCCCCGCCCACTTGCCACACCTCTATCTCATATTAATGAGTACCTGCACTTATTGTTTCCCATTTAAAGCACTGGAAGTGGGACAAAACAAATACTATCTGTTCAATGCCTGGCAACTTGCCTTAGCTGGCACTGGTACATTTCATTCATATCATTGCAGCTGCTGGCACGTTGAGGGCATGCCACTGCAGTCATCTACTAGTACTCCGTGAGAAACACCTCCTGTGTGCAGCATGCACGTCCGCAGGGGGAGCTCTACGTGTCATCGGAGCGCCATAGATGAAGCACCCGCCCACTGGTTTATTGTTTCCTGCCTGCACTTGTGTCCTGTTTCTTTTCAGTGCAATTGCAATGTGGCAGAAATGTAACAGAATGCTAGCTAAGCCTTGTTTAAAGCAAAGAAAACCCATTGATTGATTTTGAAAACTTTTAAACTTGAAGTCCGTCAAATGGAGCGTAAGTGGCGAACAGCGTACTCAGAACAAGATAGAGCCAACTACTGCAAGGCCCGAAAGGATTACCAAAAACTCATTCAGAAACATAAAACTGAATATTTTTCTAAAAAAATCCTTAATGCTCACAACAAATCTAAAGAACTGTTTAACATTGTGGAGAATCTGAGCGCCAGTGATAGAACTTCTCTCCCGGTGGTCCCCACTCAGGAGCTCTGCAATTCATTAAACTCCTTTTTCTTTGATAAAATCTGCACCATAAAACAAAGCATCCCCACTACTCAGTCCCCCCTCCTTCTGGCTGACACCTTTTATAACACTGCGACCCTGGAACTCTTTCCCCTCGTTGACAGTGCCAATTTATCCAAACTCCTCGCCAAGGTTAAATCAGGCTCTCCTGATGATATCTGCCCCCCTCATATTCTGAAAGAAGTGGGAACCAGCATTCCCGCGGACATACTTTCTATGCTGAATGGAACGCTCACTCAGGGTAAAGTCCCAGACAAATTTAAGAAGGCCCTTCTTATCCCCCTGATAAAAAAAGTAGGAGCCAACCCGCTAGACCTGCAAAATTATAGGCCCATATCCTTGCTGCCCTACTGTGCCAAACTTCTGGAGGCTCATGTCTGTAACAACATCTCCAAATTCTTGGAAGAATCAGAGTATCTTGCACCTAACCAGGCTGGCTTCCGCCCATGCCATTCTACTGAGGCAGTTATTCTTTCGGTGCAGAATACTTTGAGGCGGAATGCGGACGAAGGGATCCATCAGGCTCTGGTGCTACTGGACCTCTCTGCTGCGTTCGACACGGTCGACTATACCATCTTGGTCGACCGTGTCGAGCAGGCAGGTCTCAGAGGCCCTGGGTTGAGCTGGATTCGCTCATTTATCACTGGCCGTACTCAATCTGTTAGATTGGGACCCTTCACTGCCCCCACTATACCTACCACCTGCGGAGTTCCTCAGGGCTCCTCGTTATCACCTTTGCTTTTTAATTTGTATTTACGTCCCCTTTTGCACTCCCTTAGGAAGGCCAAAGTTACCATCTTCAACTATGCAGATGATTTGCAGCTCATTTTCCCTTTGAACACCAAGGACTCTGTGGTAGAATTCCAAAACACCATGTCCCACATTTTGAGCTGGATGAACTGCAATCATTTGAAGCTTAACCCAGGCAAGACCGAACTGGTCTTGCCTGGACAGAGTGCACTCAGTTGGAACCCCAGCTTTTGGCCTTCTAGTATGGGAGCCCCTCCATCCAAGTCTTCCTCGGTTAAGAGCCTGGGAATCTATATCAGCGAGGACCTCTCCCTAAAAAAACAAGTAGGAGCAGTTGTATCTGCTAGCTTTTTCCAGTTGAAGAAAATCAAGAAAATCGCTTGCTTCTTCTCTCCGGCTGCCCTCACACAGATTGTCACCACCCTGGTTTTGTCCAGATTAGATTTTTCCAACAGCCTTTATTTTGGGCTTCAAATTGGAGAGCTAAAACGCCTTCAGCTGGTTCAGAATCAGGCAGCTAGACTTCTCCTGAATCTCTCTAAGAGGCAGTCTGTTAGACTTGGCTTGAAACAGCTACACAGGCTGCCTGTGGAGCAGCGTGTGGCTTTTAAAACTGGGTGTGTTTTTTTTAAATCTCTGCATGACTCTGGCCCTCTATTCATTAGAGACATGTTTAAGAGATACATCCCTTCCCGCAATCTCCGGTCCATTCACAAATCCCTTCTGATCATTCCCTCTTACAAGAGGAAACGTCTCGGAGGCAGCTGTTTTGACCATCTTGCAGCTGGCTTCTGGAACTCTCTCCCCCTTCATCTGAAACTGAATGACAACATTCTCAGTTTTAGACACTCCCTGAAAACCTGGCTCTTCTCTCAGGCGCATTGCTGAGCTGCTTACTCTCTACTGTGACCTATGCGCTTCGTTCCTCCCTACAGCGCCATGAAGCCCCCGGGCGTACGAGCGCTTAACAAATACATACTAACATTAACATTAACATTAACATTTCTATGTTCCTGTTAATAGTGCGGCACAAAAGTGTAAATAAAAGTATAAACCTAATTTACAGCCTAGTGCGCAGGCTTTTATTTTTGATTCATTCACTGCTTTGCTTTAATGATGATCAGGCCCTACAACCTTTTCTAAAATGCACTTTTCATCTTTGGAAAGTAGCCTTGTCACTTTCGGTTATGCTGCCTAAATAAGATCAGGAACTAGTGATCACAAGAACTCTGCCATGAGTCCAGTGGCGCCTGGCATGTCCCAAGGGTGAGGGTGCAGGTGGGACAGTTTAAATTTTTTTTTTTAATTAAAACAACTTACCTGAGATCGTGACGTCCTCCTCTATGTTCTTCTCTCCTCCAGGCCGGCAGGCTCCAAACACCCATGCCAATCCTTGTACTACTCTCACCAGCATGAAAGCAGTGCTAGGATTGGTGGGAGTGGCCTCTATCAGCTCTCAAAAGAGCACTTGAGGCTTTTGCTTTCTTTGGGAAACAGCCTTTACAACAAGGTTTTTAACTCGTTGTGCCTTTACCATGCATTTTTCAGCATGCATATTTTTACTGTGAATATGCATTTACAACACATGCCAATACCACACATTTAAGATAAGTTGGGAGGGTCTCTCCCCAAAAATACATTGTTTTTAAATCCAAAAATAATGTGTGGTATTGGCATGCGTTTTAAATGCATATTGGCTGTAAAAACATGTGCGCTAAAAAATGTGTGTCAAAGGCATGTGAAATAATTGCCTGCGTTGTTGTACAACCCTTTCTTTAACCCACCCTCGGTTAGAGAGGTTTAAAGTGTGGATGTGTGACTGACATCACAAGACAGCCGGGCAAATAGACATGCACACTTTAAAGTTTTCTGCTCTCACTGCTGCCGCCAGTCAGCAGTAGCCCGCCCCCATCCTGATGCTCCATTTGGGACGGGTTGACGAAAAATAAAATGGTAATAAACTCCATTACCATTTTAATTTTTCGTCTCTGTGGGCAGTGAGGCAACGCTCCTCCGCTCAAATGGGGAAGCTGCCCCTGCAAGGGTCACAGTGGGCAAATTTGAGGTCAATCAATCAATCAATCAATCATTATATTTATAAAGCGCGCTACATACCCGTTAGGGTCTCAAGGCGCTTGGGAGGGGTGGGGGAGGGGGCTGCTACTGATCGAAGAGCCAGGTCTTGAGGAGTCTTCTGAAGGCCAGTAGGTCCTGAGTCTGTCGTAGGTTGGTTGGGAGGGTGTTCCAGGTCTTGGCGGCGAGGTAGGAGAAGGATCTTCCGCCAGCTGTGGTTTCCCGGATGCGGGGGACTGTGGCGAGGGCGAGGTTGGCTGAGCGGAGGCTTCGGGAGGGGGTGTGGAAGCTGAGTCAGTTGTTGAGGTAGGTAGTTCCGGTGTTGTGGAGTGCTTTGTGTGCGTGGATGAGGAGCTTGAAGGTGATCCCCTTGTTGACAGGGAGCCAGTGCAGGCCTCTCAGGTGGGGGGTGATGGGGCTGCGGCGGGGGACGTCGAGGATCAGTCGAGCTGAGGCGTTCTGGACTCGTTGTAGTTGTCTCAGGAGCTTATTTGTTGTTCCTGAGTAGAGGGCTTTCCCGTAGTCGAGTCGGCTGGTGACAAAGGCCTGGGTGACGGCCTTTCTTGTGTCGGTAGGGATCCATTTGAAGATTCTTCAGAGCATTTGGAGGGTGTTGAAGCAAGACGCGGAGACGGCGTTTGACTTGCCTGGTCATGGAGAGGGTGGAGTCGAGGATGACCCCCAGTTTGCGTGCGTGGTCCGTGGGTTCCAGGGGTGTGCCTAGTGAAGTGGGCCTCCAGGAGTCGTCTCAGGCCGATGGGGCGGGTCCGAGGATGAGGACCTCCGTCTTGTCTGAGTTCAGCTTCAGTCTGCTGTCCTTCATCCAGTCGGCTACGGCCCTCATTCCTCTGTGGAGGTTGGCTTTGGCGGTGAGGGGGTCTTCGGTGAGGGGTATGATCAGCTGGGTGTCATCGGCGTAGGGGATGATGTTGAGATTATGTTGTCGTGTGACGTGGGTGAGAGGAGCCATGTAAATATTGAACAGCGTCCGCAGATGATCTCAGTGGTTTTTGAGCGAAAGGGTGGGAGGCGGACACTCTGGGTTCTTCCGGAGAGGAAGGATGTGGTCCAGGCCAGGGCCTTCTCTTGAATATCGTCGTCCTGGAGGCGTGTTGACAGGGTGCGGTGGCAGACTGTGTCAAAGGCTGCTGATAGGTCCAGGAGAATGAGGGCGGCTGTTTCTCCTTTGTCCATCTGGGTCCTCATGTCGTCAGTGGCAGCGATGAGGGTGGTCTCGTGCTGTGGTTGCTGCGAAAGCCGAATTGGGAGGGGTCCAGGATATTCTTGTCTTCAAGGTAGCGGGTTAGCTGTTTGTTGACGATCTTCTCTGTTACTTTCGCCGGGAAAGGGAGCAGGGAGATGGGCCGGAAGTTTTTGAGGTCCTTGGGGTGCGCCTTGGGTTTCTTTAGAAGGGCGTTGATCTCGGCGTTCTTCCAGATTTCCGGGAAGGTGGCTGTCTCGTCGGAGCAGTTGATGGTTTTCCGGAGGTGGGGGGCGATGGTAGTGCTGGCCTTGTTGAAGACGTGGTGAGGGCAGGGGTCCGATGGGGATCTGGAGTGGATGGAGTTCATGGTTTTGATGGTGTCTTCGTCGCTGATGTTGGACCAGGTGGTCAGGCGGCTGTTGCGGATGGTAATCGCAGGGGCGGTGGACTCGGTGGTGGGTGCGGGGGGTCGGAGTTGAAGCTTTCGTGGATGTCAGTGATCTTGCGGTGAAAGAAGGTGGTCAGGGAGTCGCTCAGGTCTTGTGATGGTGGGATGTCGTTGGTGTTGGAGCTGGGGTTGGAGAGTTCTTTCACGATGCTGAAGGGCTCTTTGGTGTTGTGTGCGTTGTTGTCTAGTCGGTCCTTGAAGGCGGTCCTCTTGGCAGTCCTGATGAGTTGGTGGTGTCTGCGGGTGGCGCTCTTGAGAGCTGTGTGGCTGTCTGGTGTTCGTTGTGGAGCCATTTATTCTCCAGCTTCCGGCAGGTGTGCTTGGAGGTCCAGAGGTCTTCGGTGAATCAGGTGGCTTTCTTATTGGTGTGGTTGGTTGTGGAGGTCTTGAGAGGGGCGAGGGTGTTGGCGCAGTCGTTGATCCACTGTGTGAGGTTGGTTGCGGCGGTGTCTGGGTCGGTGGGGTTGGTGGGTGGACTCTGGACGAGGGTGGTCGTCAGTTGGTCCTCTGGGACCTTGCCCCAGCAGCGGCGCAGCAGCTGTTGGGTGCGGTGGTGTGTGGTGAGTTTCCTGAAGGTGAAGTGGACGCATCTGTGGTCAGTCCAGTGGGGTTCGGTGGTGCGGTTGAAGGAGACGTGGGGGCTTGCGGAGAAGATGGGGTCCAGTGTGTGTCCGGCGGCGTGGGTGGGTGTCATCACGAGCTGTTTGAGTCCAAGGTTGGTGAGGTTGGCGATCAGGGCGGTGGAATTGGCATTGTGGTTGTTCTCGAGGTGGAAGTTCAGGTACCCGAGGAGAATGTAGTCCATGGAGGTGAGGGTGTGGGTGCTGATGAGGACGGTGATGGTGTCTCTAAACTGTGGTCAGGGTCCGGGAGGTCTGTAGATGAGTGTTCCTCTGACGGTGAAGTTGGGGTCGGTGTGAATCTGGAAGTGCATGTGCTCGGCGGTGGCGTGGGTGTCATTGGTGTTAGTTGAGATTCTGATGGAGTCTTTGTGGAAGATCGCGATTCCCTCTCCTACTCCATTGTCGCGGTCTTTGCGGGAGATCTTGTAGCCCTGTGGGATGGCTATGGCGATGTAGCCAGGTCTCCGTCTGGAAGGCGACGTCGGGGCGGTGGAGTCTAGGAGGTCCCAGAGTTCGATGGCGTGCTTGCGAGCGGAGCGGGTGATGAGGATAATGCAGCAGAGGTGGTTGGGTTCTTTGGCTGGTGTTTTGGTGGGCTTGATGCTGGTGTAGCTGCAGTTGCGGCAGGTGAAGGGTCCTTGGGTGTGTTTTTGGGTGACCCGGTAGCAGGGGTAGGCTCGTCCGGTGTAGAGTGCACGGAGGGTGCTGGAGTCGTAGTGCAGTCTGGCGAAGCGGGTGCGCGGGGTCCAGGGGTTCTGGCACTGGGCACGGTCCAGGCGCGGACGGGCGCAGACAGTCTTGTCTTTGGTGCGCCCGCTGCGCGCTTCCGCGCGGCGACCTCCATAAATGGCGAAGTGGTAGGGAGGAGCAGCTGGGAGGCGGGAGCGGGGTGGCCAAAGGGCGGCCGAGGGATTGGGTACAGAAGAGAAAAAGGGGCGGGCCGCAGGGGAGCAGCGGCAGGGAGCGGGGGGAAGGAGGCGGGAAACAGTCACGGAGAACACGGAATCGGCAAATTACTGGCAACAAAACAAAAATCACAAAGATACTGGCAAACAGGCACTCAGCTTGAAAAAAGTGCGGGAGAAACTGGCACTGGGGCGATCAGCACCGCTCAGGAGCGTGGCAGCAGCTGAGAGCTCGCGGCAGCAGCGGAGGGGTCAGGAGTGCTGGGCATCCACGGGGGGAGCCGCGTGGTGTGTGGAGCGACTGACCCTGCAAGCAGGGTCAAGGGCACAGCTCACCACCGCGCGGCGACCTCCATAAATGGCCAAGTGGGAGGGAGGAGCAGCTGGGAGGCGGGGTGGCCAATGGTCGGCCGAGGGAGTGGGTACAGAAGAGAAAAAGGGGCGGGACCGCAGGGGAGCAGCGGCGGGGAGCGGGGGGAAGGAGGCGGGAACAGTCACGGAGAGCACAGAATCTGCAAATTACTGGCAACAAAACAAAAATCACAAAGGTACTGGCAAACAGGCACTCAGCTGGAAAAAAGTGCGGGAGGAACGAGCACTGGAGCGATCAGCACAGCTCAGGAGCGTGGCAGCAGCTGAGAGCTCGTGACAGCAGCGGAGGGGGCAGGAGTCCTGGGCACCCACGGGGGGAGCTGCGCGGTGTGTGGAGCGACCGGCCCTGCAAGCAGGGTCAAGGGGTCACAGGTGTGACCCCTAATTGACGTCCATGGGTGGTGAGCAGAGATGAAGGGAATGAATGAAGTTTAGAGATAAAGAGAGGCAATTATATTTATATTTGCTTTTAAATATAGTGCAAACATTACCCAAAGGTGCCAGAGAGTTTTACAGTAGAGTTGTTACATGGATAGTTACAGAGGGTTAAAGAATTCCCAAATGTTACCAAACATTGTTACATAAGCTCTAGAATTGCAAAATTGTAAATCATTAGAGAAAAAAAGGAAACAAGCTAATCAGAAGGTATATACAGCAATGCAACATTTGTAACCACCTCATGAAGTCGAGATAGTGTACTTCTTTGCCAGAGGTGAGTGACCATCTTCTCAAGGGAGATGATTAGCAGCAAGGACTTCGCTAAAGTATTGTCGGATTTCAGTTCCATTAGAGAAAGTGAGTGGACATGCTCTAAACGGAGGAAAATTGGCTGCAATGTCTTCACTAAAGTATCCTTGAATGAGGAGGGCTTTCAGAGTTACGGGAGGAAAAGAATAAAGAGCGAGAAAAAGAAATAATAAGGCAAACGGAGGAACTAGAGAAGTAATTAAAGACAGACCAGACAGAAGGAGTAAGGAAAGAAAAATAGATGGTGATAGAAAAAGTCTAAGTGGAAGAAGAAAGAGGTGTGATCTAGAGTGGGGCTGAGGGAAGTGGGGAAACCAGGAATGCTGAGGAGTAATGGGTGAGGGAAAAAAAGAAGACAGACAAGTGATCAGGAGTAATTCAGCAGGCGCGATAAAACAGAGTGGTCAGTCAATGTCATGTACTAGTCCAGGTCTTTAGATGTAAACAGAGTTGGCCTTTGCACAGAGAGCCCCCTGGCCCATCACCAAATTTAGTACACCCTCCCACTGGTCCTTTTTTTAATTGTCTGTGCAGTGAAAAATTGGGAGGAGTAGGAGAGGAGCAAGATTAAGGAAGCTGTGAAAATACAAATAAACAAAGAGCACACAAGGGTCCATCAAACTTCTTATTAAGTGTTTAAAAACATTTTTCTTTGGACCCAAGTCGTAGGGAGATTACTGCAGGGAGCTCCAGCGCCCCTCTGGAGGTTGCGCCCTGGGCCTAAGCCCAACTCCCACAAGCTAAAGGTTAGGGGGCCTATATGTAAATATTTACCTTCAAGTGCTAAGGATATATTCACCCTCTCAAATTAAAGAAGTGCAGTTAGTTAGTACGTAACCACATTACTGGGGTGCAGCCCTAAGGAAGAGAAGGGGGAGAGGAGAAAAGTGCGCGAATGAGGGAGATAGGAGGGCGAGTGAGTAAGCGGTTGGGCGCGGCTCCAGGTGCCCGTATCTAATCGGTGCTCCTGCCTGTCACGCAGACAGCCACCCTCGGGCTCTCTCTCCGCCATGCTTTAGTTTACATCCATAGATACTGAGCATGGAGCCTCCACGGCGAGGCCGGGCTCTCCTCATCGTCATGAGCGAGTTCTACACGAGGCCAGCGGCCCCTGGGGACCCGCTGCCCACGAGTCCGGGGACCCGGGGGGACCCGCTGCCCCCGAGGAGGGGCGCTAAGAAGGACGCGGACCTGCTCTTTCGGGTGCTCTCCAGACTCAACTATCAGGTTCGGCTGCACTACGACCTCGCGGCTGAGGAGATCTACGCTCTCTACGAGCAAGGTACTGTGGAGGGGGAGGGGCTTCACTGCTCGAGGCTATCCTGGCACTACCGAGGGGGAGGAGCTTCACTGTTAGAGGCTATCCAGGCACTACGGCGGGGGGGGGCGGGTTCACTTTTAAGGCTATCCAGGTTCTACCGAGGGGAGAGGGAGAGGGGGGTGCTGTTCTACCGAGGGGAGGGGGGAAGGGGAGGGGGGAAGGGGGGGGTGCTGTTCTACCGAGGGGAGGGGGGAAGGGGGGTGCTGTACTGCCGAGGGGAAGGGCTTCACTGTTTGAGGCTATCCAGGCCCTAGGTACTGCCGAGGGGCTTCATTGTCCCAGGCTATCCAGGCACCAGGTACTGTGGAGGAGGAGGGGGGTTCACTGTGTTCGAGGCTACCTAGATACTATCGAGGGGATGGCTTACCTGCTGAAGCTATAGGCACCATGATAGTGCTGCATGATTGTAGCTGCGGTCTAAGAACAAGCTCCAGATGGGCTGAATGACAACCAATACAGAAGACAAAGTGGGTTTTAGAAGGCAACACTTTTACTTTTGTGCCAACTAACATTTGACCTTTAGCTTCAACCCTGCATTGATATGCGTTCATTAGACAGTGGGACCATCAAGAACAGTCCTCTAATGGCCTATTTACGAGTATCTCGTACTTTCATCACACTTTGGATTAGAAAATACATTAAATGTCCCATTTTAATTCCAACTATATCCCAACATGGTGCAACTCAACTGTACCGCTATAAACTCATCCCACTCTTGCTGAGCTCAACAGTCCTCGTGAAGACTCTGTTGAGTAAATATTAGGGTTTGAAACAGACGTCGCCAATGATTGCTGTATGTTCGGTCACTTCTTTAATTACAAGGACTGCTTCATGTTGAATGTGTAAGCCCTGTTAATTGTGTTGTATCAGAATATTTAGTCTTTTTCAGCGCCGCTCATCAATGTGTTTCATGTGAAAAATTGTCTTTGTGCGTTGTATCGAGCTTTAGTGTCAATGATAACATTACACCACTGTTAGGACTATATCCACCCATCAAGCTCTTAATGTGAACACTACTTGTGAACAGTGTGTGGCTTCCTTTCTGTGTGTGTGTGTGTGTGTGGTATGCTTTGTGCTTTTCAGTATCACGTCATCTGGACTGCAGTTCAGCTACAGAAGTAGATTTGACCTATGGTTTACTGTGGGTACCAGTATCTGTCATGTCTAATTCTACCTATTTCCAAAACAGTGTGTGTATTGCTTGTGCCCTCACTTTTACTAACATGCTGCTCTGATTTGCTGCCACTGTCTGGATTCCTCGGTTTTAATGAGATATGGTTCTGCCCTGCTGTCAGTGTCTGGAGCCCTCAGTTTAAATAAATACAGTGGGGTTGTAACCCACTGCTTTTGTCTGGCACCTTCGGTTTTGAAGACCATGGGGCTCTGCCAGCTACCACTCTCTGGGGCACTTGAGATCGGCTAAAAAGTGGGGAGCACTATAGGGCTTGGGTCCCTGTCGAACACCGGGGAAGCAGGGGAGTCCGGTACTCTTCTGCCTTGAAGAGAATCAGAGGATAACCTGACAGGCCTGAGTCAATGGAAGGGTGGTGGGATGGTGGCATACTCTGACATGAGACTCAGTCTACACCAACAAGACGCGTTAGAAGGAATGACTTGTTTCTCATTCTCATGATTTCCTTGTGGGGCGTTCCATTCGTCTTATGGAACCCCACTAAGAATCGGTCCTGTAGTTACACCAATGAATCAAATGTTGAAGTATGCCTTGTTTTCAATTGTACTATGCAGGGCCGTAGCCACGGGGGGCCTAGCAGGACTAGGCCAGCTTTTAATTTCAGCTGCCCCCCCTCTAAAATTCACGCTCCCAATGTAATTCTTTATTACAAAAATAGAAATTCCCTAAATTACAAGTCAAGTCAAGTCAAGGATATGTTTATTATGATCGTAATCTTTAAACAAGAGCAAGAGATAATACCACAGGTTTAAAATATTCTTATAAAAGGTGATAAAACATGTACAAAAGAATCCATTATAGTTTAAAATCTTACATACACTTACACGTTACAAACCGGCACCAATAAAATTGCACTTTTACTAAGACTTATTTTCACATTAAACCACTTTTCATTTCCTTTTAGGTCGGGTGTTTAATTCATTAGTTTAAAGTTCATAACATTTTAAAAATTACTCCTGACTTCTTAAAAGTCTCTGGACCGCCTTTATATATTTTCCTAGGGCAATAGAGATATCAATAGTGGGCATTTCTGTTAAGAGATTGACCACCTGTGCCCTAGTTCTTAAATCATATTTTAAAAATATTGGGCACAGTCACAGTTTTCGCTGTTCTAGTAATGTTAGGCAGTCTAAAAGTATGTGCACAAGATCTCCTTTGGTGCCTAGGGTGCACCTACAGCACCCTTTGTGATCTAACATTTTTGATTTGAGATCTTTATTTATCAACCATGGGTTGATCCCAATCCGCAATCTCAATATCTCCTGCCTATAACAGCGATTTGGAAGGATATCTAAGTAGGGAAACCAGTTTTCATTTGACCAGGAGCTCATCATAAATTCTACTGATTTTTTCTTTACCGGATAGCCCAAATCGGACTCTCTGGATACTTCTTTACCATTGAATTTCAGCTCTCTCGTTGTACAGACGATTTGTTGAGTTTCCTGGTTCACTTCCACCGTTAGCCTTTCACATACCTGCGCCATTCTTTCCCTACAAGCTTTTGCCCAATTTAGGTCACTATTTTGTATTTCTTTCCTACACCATTGTGCAACTTTTTGACCTTCTATATCGTCCAATCGTTTCCAGAGTCTGATTATCGCAGTTTGTACGTGTACCTCCCAAGACTTTGTGCCTATTTCTGTTCTTATTGCTTGGGCCATGGATGATTGTGGTAGAGATAACAGGTTTTTCAGGCATTTCCCTTCCTCCAAGTCCCAGACTCCCTTACCGCTCAAATAAAGGATTTCTGCTCCGTAGAGTAATTGTGGGGGTATCATTGCGTTAAAAGCTTTTAAAACTGGACGATGTGACAGATCCCCATAATCTGGTTAAACATTTTTAGTCCACAGATAGAGGTATGGGCTTTCGCTTTTTGGGCTTCCAGATGTGTACGCCAGTTTAATTTCTTATCAAACCATATCCCTAGGTAACGGTATTCTTTGACCATTTCCAGTTTGAGATCCCCTCAGATACCAGTTAAACTTACTTGCCTTTTTACCAAAGCATAAGATCTTTGTTTTATCTAGGTTTACTGTTAAGAATTTGTTAGCACAGTATACCTTAAATTAGTTCAACTTTCTTTGGAGGCCTATCTCGGTCTGGTCTACTATTACCAGATCGTCTGCGTAAAGCAGGCAGGGCACCTTTTTTCCGTCCATTCTGGGACTTGCGCTACCCTCAACCTCTAAGTAGGCCCGTAGGTCTGACAGGAATATGGAGAATAACTGGGGGGCAAGAACACAACCCTGTCTCAGGCCGTTTGCAATGGGGATTTTCTGTGTCAATGACCCCCCGGTATCACGGATTACTTGGGCCCAGTTTCCTCGGTGTAGTTCTTTTATTATTGTCAGTAGGTCTTTGGGAATTTTTTCCGTCATTAAAGTTTCCCATAGGCAGTCCCGGTCTACTGAGTCGGAGACTGCTCGGAAGTCAACGAAACAGCAGCATAACTTGCCGTTTTGTTCCGTTGACTTCTTTGCCATTGCCCACAAAGCGAAGCCATGGTCTATCGTGGAGTGCCCCTCCCTAAATCCTCCCTGTTCTATGGGTATAATTTGAGACTCCTTAACCCATGCATTAAGTCGATTTAGTACGATTTTAGAAAATACCTTTTCTCCTATGTCTAGGAGGTTGATCAATCTATAGTTTTGTGGCACATCCATACTCCATTTCTTATGGATTGGCCTGATTACTGCGCCCTTCCAATTTGGTGGCATTATGCCTTCTGATAGTATTGTGTGGAACATTTGTGCAAAGAATCTTGCCCACCACTTTACCTCTGACTTTAAAATTAATGCGGGGAGGTTGTCTGGGCCTGCCGCTCGAGTTAATTTCAGTTCTCTTATTATAAGCTCTACTTGCTTTTCGTTAAACTCTGATTTAAATTCTTCAGATATTTCCTGCCACTTTCGGGACTCTACCTGGCCTCGAGGAACTCGTGCCCCATACAATTCCCTTATGTACTCCTCCCAGGCTGCCTCACTGACGACACATTTCACTTCTCTGTCTGTTGGACCAGAAGCTTCCTTTACCATTTTCCAGAATTGTCTTAGATTTTTATCTTCGATTGCTTCTAACAGGTTCGACCAGCATTTCTCTTTATATGACCTTTTTGCATCGTTTACCATTCTTTAAAGTTCTGCTTTCAGCTTGTTTATATATTTATTTCTCTCTTGGGTGAAGTTCTTTTTTTGCTTTCTTTGTACTGCCCGTAACTCTCTTTTTTTTATTGGCACTTAACTGAGTACCATTTAACTCGACTAACCGGGGCTTTTGTGTTGTGCTTTTTGTCCTTTTTTAATTCTATTTTTAGGCACTGGACTACTTGGGCTATCTTCTTTATAAACCATTCTAAGTTCCTTCCCTCTAAAACTTCTGGTTCAACTTTAATTTGCAGAGCCTTCAGTTTTTCCTGGTATTCCTCAGTGAGATGTGTCGTTACACGTATAGGGTACTCGACATCCTGTACGATCACTTTATCTCTAGGCATCTTTCTTGCCCCAGATATCATTAAATGTAGTGGATTGTGGTCACTAAGTTATTTTTGATCTATCCTGAATTCCCGTACTAGAGGGAAATTACAGGCTGGCATATACATATAATCGATTGGACAATTCTGTGAACCTATTTTAAAGGTCTTCCCTGCTGGGCAATCTGTCTTCATTCTGCCGTTCAGACATAGGAGGCCCCTACCTCCTAAAAAGTTTACTAATCCAGTCTCCTGTTTCGAGGGTTTACCTACTGGAAAGCAAGCGTAGTTTATTCCAAACACATCTAACAATTCTCTATTCCAGAGATCAGCCTTCTTTGGATTTAGCTTATGATTAAAATCTCCCATGATTATCATTACATCAGATGCATATTTTTCTAATAAAAGTTTGACATCCTCTTTAAAATATCCTATCTCACTCTCATATTCTACTGCATTTTTCCACTGCATATATACATTTATCACAGTCAACATTTTATGTTTCGTTTTCCAAGGTCAATAATTCTAGTCTACAAGCCTGTAACAATTTACATTTCATTTTTAAGGATGTTGCTTCTCTCAGTATTTTTGTTGAGACTAGAGTCATTAACCCCCCCCCTGATGGGCGACCAAATCTTTTTCTCATGGCCGGGCGGCTCATTTGTAGATATCCATCGTAGAGTGGGGTTTCCTCGCATGTCCAGGTTCTCTTGTAGGCAGGCAATTTCCACTTCATTTACTACTTACTTTATGTGATCTCGCTTTAGTTCATTGCCTAACCCATTTACATTCCATGTTAAGAGTCCTAGACATTGCGACACCCCCCATCCTATTCTTCCTCACTTAGACCACCCACATCAGCCCCTTCCTCCGTATAGCTCTCATTGGGGTCTCCCATATAGCTTCTACTTGGACTCCAATTTTCCCATGAGGCATCAATTCCTGTATTATTTATCACTATCTTCATACGGCTACAGTCGTCTTCGTTATCTCTTGCTAACTTCACTTGTCTCCTCCCTAGACCTGCATGGAAATTTAGAAAAGTGCTACCTAAGAGGACTTTTACTTCCCTCTCTGGTATTACCTTTATTCCTACTTGGGTTATCTCACTAGTGGCTTTTAGAATTGCCATTTTTACCAGGTCTGAATGAAGTGACACTTGTGTTATTTCCTTACCCTTTTTATTTTCAACAAAGCCTACCTGCCTCAGATCGGTTGTGCTGATCCCACTCAGACTACTGCATTTGGCAAATGTGGTCAGGATTTTCTCCCTATTTAGGGGGTTTATTTTTCTAACCCTCTTTCCCCTTTGTACAGCCTGTATCTGTTCCAGGTATACCCATTTGTTATTGTCTACCTCTGATAATTTCTTGGGGGTTTCGTGTTTTACCTGTTTACCCTTTGATCTCCCTGGGGTCGCCCCTTTACTTTCCCCTCCTGCTGGTTCTCGATGTTGTGTGCTATCAACTCTTTGGCCACCTTTGGGCAATCCTGAAATTATCTTTACTTTCTGATTTACGGGTTATTGGGGGTTTCTCCCTCAGCTCCTTATTACTCCCCCCTTTCCTTGATGCTATTGGGGTCTTAGTTATTTTATGCTCCAATTAGGGTGGTCCAGTCGGTATAAAGGTAGGGGCCAATGCATTTAGGCCTGACTGTGCCTCCCCCTCCAATTTCTTCCCTTTTTCTTTGGTGGAATGTTCGAGGCCTGCTTCATGCCTGCCCTATTCCTAGTGGGGACCACTGTATACACACCACGCCTTTTTATCAGCATTGGGCGTCTGGATATATATACATTATCTAATGCCTCTTCAGATTCATTCACTATACTTTGTTCTATGTGTTGAGGGGAAGCTACTAGTTTTACCACATTTACCTCTATATGTTCATTCACTATGCTTTCTTCTAAGGACTGGGGGGTAGCTACTGGTCTTAACATGTTTGGCATTTGGCTCTTAATCCCCACTAGTTCCTTTTCAATTCTTTTTAAAAACAGTTTCTGAGCCTTCAACACTCCATTATTTGACAAAGTAACATCTAGGATCCCTTGTAATGTCTTCTGTAACATCAGTATTAGTTCCATCAGCGAGGAAGAAGGCGTTACAGAGAGGACCGAGTCCTGAGGGTTATTCCTTTCTGAATTGACTTGACTTCCAGTTCTTATAACTTCCTTCTCGGTCTGGGTTTTTTGGTCATTTAGATGCTGCAGAGCTTGATCTGATGCACCTCCCCAGAAAAAAACGTGGGCACTGACTTTCATTACCCTTTTGCCCTTCATTTTCGGAGGACTGCAGCGAACACATTTTTGGCGATGATGAAAGGCGGGGTGCTGCTATTTGCAGATTTTGACTCAGGAGCGTGAGGTTCATCAGTATAGGGTCAATCCTTCCTTCCTCTGTTTCTTCTTCGGGAAGTTCTCCCAATTCTTTCCTTAACTGATTCCCCTCCTCTACTCCCATATTTTCTATGACCTCCGCGTCACTCTCCTCCGCATCTTCCTCGCGTTCCAGGTTTATTACCATCTCTGTCGATTTGTAGTGTTCTCCTACAAAGTCCTTTATGGATTTGGAAGCTGCTGTGTTATCTTTCCGCTTTGCAGCACAATCTCCTTTGGCTTGTGGGACGTTTTTAGTTGCTCTTTTTACTTTCCTTTTCTTGCGTCTCCCCTTGCTGTTGTCTATGGCGGAGGCCTGGCTCTCTTCCAATGACACTGAGCCCTCTATTAAATCACTCCTCCCTGGACTTTCGTCCTTGCGCGATTTTTGCTTTCTTTTCGTGCCCATCTATTAGATTGTGGTGCTCTTATCACTGATGCTGACCTTTAATGCTGCTGGAATTAGTCTCACATCTCAATTGACTTTAAAATATACAAACTCTTTCACTTACCTCTGTTGTGCCTTGTGTCCACCAGCCTGCCCTGCCGCACTTGTTTTCCCCTTGGTTTCCTCACTCAGGATGGCTCTCCAGTTTACCCTGTGTTCAGGGATTTTAATCTCCTTACTCTGATGCTTGTGAAGCTCTGACGTTTATAGTCCAACTTTTCGTAGCATGAATGACGCCTTCCTTTTTTGTCACCTGGCTCCTTGAATGCTGTCTCGCCTTCTCCGGCTGTATTGCCCCCCCCCCCCCCCCCCCAGCTACAGGACCACTGACTGGCTTGCCTTCTGGTATCTTGCAGCGCCGGTAGCCTCAATTGATCCTGTGACAGCTCTCTCGCTACTCTTTCCTTCGCGAGATTTGGGGGCTGAGGGGTGGCTGAGGGGTGACTGGGTCATGTGAGGGCACTCTTCCCTGATCGTGACCAAGACCGGGGCTCCCCCGCCGCCTCGCGCTGTTTAGTTTCTCGGGTCCGGCGTTCGGCGTTCACACGCTGTGGCTTGCAGTGAAACGGCTCGGCGCTCGGCGCTCGATTGCACAGGGTGCGGTTCGGCTTCGGTGCGGCAGGCAAGGGTAGGCAACAACAGAGGTTCTGTGCATGTCCTAGGGATAATGCAGAATTACACTACGTGGCATGGTCTCGCAGCCTGCACGGGAATTGAACATGGGGTCTCTCTGACTTTTTACTAGACAGTAGAAGTCAACACTCTCCCGAATGTCTTTTCCCAGGGTGCATTGCTCAGTGTAGTGGCAGACAGTAGTTGCACAGCTCGGACTTGCAGATTGTTCCACACACTGTTATCTGCCTTGTTGAGATGGGTTGCCTGCATGGTCTACCTGCACTCTCACCTTGGTCAAACCTTCAGAGTTCCTGCCAGACTTTCAGGGACTGTGCTAATAAGTGTTGATTGCTGTGACATTTTCGCCCAGGCTGAGGAGACTCCCTACCACCAACACCGATCACTCCTGTGTACATGTGTACCAGTCAGGGCCTGGCTTTAGGGCCCAGCAGGTTTTAACAGTGATGTGATGGCAATGTGGGTTAGAAATAAATAGAGTAAGATAAAAAAACAAGCATTCACAATGCAATATGTCTCGCAGTGACATGTTTAAAGCTATTAGCATTGTAAATGACATTATTTTTTATATTGTTTTTCTTTTCTAAAAAGTATACAGTATATATTATTAATTATGCACCATTAGACTGGAGATGAATTAGTGAGGAAAAAAAGTTTAAGCAACAGGAAATCTCATCTATATCACACTGATAAAACAAACTGGATTACATGCATTTGTGATTGTTTCACTTATTTGAGAGGGGTCTGTGTTTTATTGACAACTTACGTTAAAGTGACACTGCATATACATTGCTAAATTATTAGGTGTGTTTGCTTACAATCTTTTAATTAAAACAGCTGGTGTTTCCTCTGCTTAAATTAGTATAGTAGATTGTAAGAAGAAATATCTGGAAAACAGATATTAGCTTTTGTGAATTATGTGGTATTTTATGTGAATTCTATTTTTCATGCAACGCAAAGAAAGCTTGGGCAAAACATAACATGTCCCTTTAAAGGCAATGGCCAGCTTACACATTTTAGAGGTTCATAGTAGGACACAGGTTATTAATTGTCTATGTATACGATGCCCACATGTACAGAGGGAATTTGCACATTCAGGAAATGTTTGACTATCAACAATGGTAATGCAAGGGCAAAATGAATACTTGACAGATGATAGTAGTGTCTTAATATAAGCATGTCCAGCCCCCAGCTCGACCCCCTTGCCCCGCCCTCTAAGTTAATTTGAGTGGTACCTGCACTTATTTTTCTCATTTAAACGTTGCACGCAGGGCTTTAAGTGGGACGAGTCTTGCGGTGCTCACTAAAAAGCAGGCGTGAGACAGGTCGCTATTGGGCTCTCCATTTTTGCCCTCACTGTCAGGACGAAAAAAATGAATGTTAACCCTGCAGCACTGCCTCCCTTCACTGCCTGTGATGCAACTTCAAAGAGACTCGTTGTAGTTCTGTCACTGTCTCACCATTTCAGAACTGAAGCATTTTCAATGCGCTATTCTACGAAGTCATGGCTGTTGCTTATTTATGTTATGCAACTAACAAGCATTGACAATACCAATAGTACCTGAGTGTTGTAAGTGTAATGTTACTTGCTGTACTATATATCTAGATGTAATGACAGAAGTAGCAAAATACCAGTCGGGCGGCACACTATGTTAAGTATAGATTTTCAGTGCTTTTAAGCCACGCCCTTAATTACATATCTCATGTCCCTTTGAGAGGTCCTACAGTTTTTTCATCCCACTTAAAGCCCTGACTGCATGTAACCTCTAATTGCATCTACATTATTAAAGCTCGACTAATGCTTATTTTTTCAGACGTATTCTGTAGCTTTGTACCAAAAAATACAGTCAGTTTACAAGAGACATTGCCATTAAAGATGTTATTTTACGAGTAAGGATAATATATTAGAGCTATCAAAGATGTCACGCGACCTTGTGCTATTCAAAAGAAGAATACAGAATCCCTTTTGCATTCTGGTACTGGTAGTTTTACTTTTCAGGCATTATAAAACCATTCCCTACTACTGTTATTTGCATTTCTGTTCGTTTACAGCCTTCCAACGCGCTTGGCAGGCAACAATAAAAATAATAACACCGTTTTCAAATAATAACGTGGCTTATTATAAATTAACATGGCGCTATAAAGTTGCCCCCGGGCTGAACATTGGTTCTACGGAAAACTATACTACGATGTTGCAGAGTCTGGCCTGTCCCATGTCCAAAACATCTCCAATAACTTAAAACAGAAAAAGTGTCCTGGCGGGGGGCGTGTGGAGGGGGGCGGGGGGAATAGTGGGACAGTTACCATATGGAGCACTTTGAACATCGCCTGCACAATCCGGAGGGAGCCCCGGTCTACAGTACCGTAGTCCTGGGACACCCTCGCGGTGCATGCGCTGGTCCGGACAACGTGCACACTCATGGCTGGTCCTGGGGTGTCCGGTGCTGCAGCAGCCTGCCCTGTCCCTACAGCTACCTTCTCTCTCACTACAACTGCTGCCGACCCCTTCGGCACCTTACCCCACACCCTCACTTGAGCATTCCCTCAAGCCCTGTGCACCCTCTCTCGACACATAGGCCAGCCCCATGTGTTCCCGACCCTCTCAACCGGTCCTCTTTTCCTCTGCCACTCTGCTGGTACCCCACAGCCCACTTCCGCTTTTATTGCTCTCCGTCTCGGCCCTCCACTTCCTTAGCACTCGACTGGTAGCATCACTCCACCCATTTGTCTAAGCCATGTATCCCCCTTTTCTCAGTGCCGTGCAGCACCCGTACTCTTTGACGTGCCTCTGGGCGGAATGCACGCGTCGGGTATCTGGGACTTAGCGTCCTGCTCATTGGCTGTCCCTCATGGCGGAAGAATTTCGGGCTACACACTTCTTTACCCCCACTGAGCAGTTGCTCACCAGGCAGTACAACAACCTACCCTGGAGACAAACCTCAATCAGTGCTTATATGATGCGGTTCTTGTGCACTTAGTCAGTCCTGGACTCCAGCCCTCAGACCCACGTTACTCTGTTTCCCATAGCACAGATGTTCATTAGGCCGTGCACGGCTGCAGTTGCCCGCGTCTCCCACTACTTACTTACTGTATCTGCACCAGTTCAATGGTACTCAACAGGCTGGATCACCGCAGCCCCACGGTGCACAGAACACAGATCAGGACACAGTTCAGTGCATTCATGCAGGAGCGTGATAAATGATGAACCGGTAACCGGGCGCATCTGCGCTTACATCGTGGGAATTCTCGCGCAGCCACGCGCTACCACAAATGGATTAAGATCCTCCAGGCAGCTCAGTAGTATAGCGGCATCACTCACCATGCATGGGTCGCTCCCTCCGCAATGCTGCGGCTCAGGCTCCCACCCCCGAGGCGCCTTCACCTTTGCTCCGCTTTCCCCATTCACTGCGGGGGCACGCTGGTTGTGTGCGCGGCCGGAGGGCTCCACACTCCGAAGTACGTCACTGCAGATTGCGGGAGATAAGCGGCACCGTGGCGAGTCCTGAGCAGCACATTAAGCCACACTTAGCTCCAGCAACATGGGCAAAGTTGGTAGCAGACTTTAAAAGGCTGACGCAGGCAAGAAGTAGAAGTGAGCAAACTCAAACTGCAGTCGAAGGAGTATTTGCTGCATTAGAGCTGGACGGAAAACAAAGACACCGTGGAGCAGGGGAAAGTGAAAGCGCATCATGCGCGCATTGTAGCACGCCGTGAGCATGCACACCGGCACGGCCTGTGGCTCGTGCCCAGTGGCGGCGCGTACAACTCGGTGAAGCAGGCACAGGCGCTGCTCCAGTTCAGCAGGGGAGAGCGGTTGTCGCAGTCCAAGATGACCAGCGGGCCTTTTCAGGAGTACATGCTGGCCAGCCGAGGGCCCAGAGGAGCCACAGCACACGCATCTTGGGCATCATTCTACCGGTAACAGCGCTGCAGGGCCGGTAGGAGACAAGCCATAGAGAAGGCGGAGGGAGGGTGTGGTCGGGTTAGTCTTAACACCCTGTGGTCGGGGCACTCTTAACTTCCTTAATAGTTTAACTATCTCCTGTTCTAAAGTATTCAGATCCAGACTAAAGATGGTATGGGAACATTCTTTTATTCTGTTTTAGGATTTTTCCAGTCCTGAGACAGTCTCTTTGAGAACTTTTAGTCAGTCTCAGTCTTTTGCTGAACACAAAATATGCAACACACTGATAAACAACTCCTCCAGGGTGAGCTTCAAGGGGACCTCTCTTCCCGCCGTTATTCTCCCGGCCAGCGTGGGGACCCAGGAAGAAAAATAGAAAAAAAAACAAAGCTTAAGCTTTTGGTTCTATCAATTACACAGGGAATGAGAAGGGGTCATGCAATATCGTGATGTGTCTAGTGGTGGGGGGGAAACATTACAGTGACCGCAGTGTTGTGTGACGCGTGCCCACAGCCCCGAATCAGCCACGAACATGCAGGTTGCACTTGCCTGCTTCCACGGCCCTCTGGGCCGTGGTGAAGTGAGACTTCGCCTCCTCGCTGCCGGGGAGAAGCTTAGTCCCTGGCGTGGTGCTCCTAGAGCTGTCTCCTCTCCCGGGGTCGGGTTTGCCTCCGTGTTTCTCCTGCTCTGCTTCACTTCTCTCATGTGCCGCTCCCGCTCTGAGCCTCAGCTGCTCCTGCTTCTCTGTAGGTCTGCGTTGGTCCGTCGGTCCACACTCCTCTTCTCGACTCTCCTCCGCCGAACGCCAAAGTCCTTGCGTTTCTCCCTTTTCTTCCGTCTCCGCACCTGGTTGTAATTGCAACGCTGAGCCGCTAACCGCGCTTCTGGGTTGTTCCTCTGTGGCGGCCATATTAGGTTGGTCGGGTGAGGGTTCGGACGCAAAACCCTCACAGAGGGAAAGCACACCATGCTTGTTGTTGAGGGAGACAAGTACGCGTGTAGGGGCGGGGCGGGGGTGTGTGTGTAGTTTTTTTTTTTGGGCGTGGGTGTGTTTTGGCGCAGGTGCTGCATGCAGCTGGCTTGGTGGACTGAAGGGGGACAGGAGATGTGCACACCGCGTGGCTGATCATGCGTGTTCACGCGCGTTCACATTTCCAGTCCGACCGGCAAGCTGCGTGTGCCCATCTCCTGTCTCCCTTAAGAGCCAAGTCAGCTACAATAGGTCTTGCTGGTGACAGCGCTTCACGCTGCGTCACCAGGTGCGAGACCTAAAAAAAGGAGGGAGGTGGAAGCGTGGGCTGAGAGTAAAAATGAGTGAGAGAGGAAAGAACAATGAGAAGAGTGAATGAAGAAAAGGAGAGACCACATGAGCTGAGAGGGTGGCCATGCTATGGTGAGAGAGAAGGGAACTAACTAAGACACGGCGAACTTTAAAGCCTTTGAAGTACCTCCTTATTTCTTAACAAGTGGAGTTAGGAACAGGCAGTTTGTAAGACACTGCCTAGTTGGGATGTAGTGAGGTAGAAGTACAACATACTTTTACTGTAGTACAAAGTACACCCAGATGTTAAGCTTGATAGAGGAGTGAAAGTACAGCGTGCTCCAGCCTTGGTACAGTTTAGTCCGAGATGTGAAATTGCAGCTGATGGACATATTAGCGAGGCTGAGGCAAAAGTGTCATTGCAGTGTACAGGTGCTGTATTTATCGGTTTGGACAGAACAGGTGACAGCAGCTCACTGGAGCTCGGGGCCATGATATGGCATGCTCTTTCAGTGCGCATTACTTCAGCTGGAGGCAGCTGATGGGGCCGGGTTCCCTGATTCCAATATACTCTTGAACCAACAGTCAAGGAACAGTTTGTACCTGCTTAGAAATGTAGAGGGGAGAAATAACTTATCACATCAGGTTCACAAGCACAATAGTTTATGACTCCGAAGAATCACAGTCTCCAGGTTCTAGGTTAGTTGGTTTATTACACAGCCAAAAATAACTTGACATCCAAGCACCTCAAGATGAGGTTGTATAAATACATCAGAACTAATACAAGGTCCAACCTACGGGCAAAATTCAATCTCTGGAGCATGAAAAGAATGACTAATTCCAAAATCAGAACGCAGGCAATGAGTGCCTCCACGCTAAGAATAGTCTTCATTGGAGGTTTATAAGTAAACGCATTAGTCTGTCACTACAATACTACTAACGTGACATCCCTACTTAGTATGCCCCAGGCAAGTTAGGAAAAGGTGTCAGCGCGTGAAGACTTCCTAAGAAGTGCACTCACATCGAAAGGGTCAGAAAGCTTAAAGCTACGGAGCTCATTCTAAGATGCTCCTTCTCTCTCCATCGATCTTCTCTCCCCTCCTAACTTAACCCCTGGGGTACTATTCCTAATTCCAATACCAAAATCATAAGTCATGCCCATTACATATCATATGATCGCTTCTTCCAGCTGGACACCTCCTCACAGGTGATTTTCCATTTAGTTTTGATACTCCCAGCCTCTGGCTTGATGACTTTGATTCCCAGGCCTTCTCCAGGGAGAAAGAACAATGTCTCACATTATCATCACTCCTTGAACAAATGTATCCTCTCCTCTCAGAGCCTAATTCCTAAAACAAAAGCATTATTCTAACTAACAAAGATGAATTTCTCCACCTGCAACAGAAACGTGAGAAAGAACAAATCCAACATGCACATGGAATTCAACTATTAAATCTAATGCGATAGCTTCCAGAGAAAATGCATTTCAGGCCTACAGAAATAGGCCAACATAAAAGAATAGCACACAGGCCTTATGAAACGACATATAAATGAACACTTTACTGAGCATTTCTAAATCAACCCGTTACATAAGCACATCAAATACATGAATTATATAAATCTCGTTTTTGCCTCCACTTAAGACTTCAGAATAGGATGATAATATTTTTCAGAACTGTGTACTTTATAAGGTCTCTATAGTAGATGAAAATTTCCAACACCGGTCATTGGCAACAGATTAGCTGGCTCATCAAAGGTTAGTATTAATTTGCCTCTATCTATAGGTCATGAGTGCTATAGGACATCCACTGTAAATTTCCCCTGAGTAATACTTTTCATGTTTTAGTCTGTTCAGATCCAGAGAAACAGAGCATTCTAGTTGACTGGATATCTTCAAACATCGAGTTGCTGCCCTAATTTACTCCAACCAAGATCACATACATCTAAATGTAGGTGAATTAGTAATAAGTCACTTGTATAGATAATAAGTACATAGATTAATCTGATAAGGTTGGGTATCGTTTGGAGGATGATATTAGCACAGTACTGTAGTAAATAGGGCACCCTTCACTGACAAAGTAATTAAAAATACACATATGTATCCATAATCACGATTGGAGAAAGAAATATAGGTAGCACCTTTGTCTGTTTCTTTGTATATACCTCTAGTCTCATGCACTATATAGACACGAGAGTGATAGAGTCACACTAATCTCTGTATGCGAGTTGAATATCACCACACTGTGTTATGTCTCTAGATTCTTACCATGGTATCCATGTAGTATCAAATTAGACCTAAAATAATACAGGTAGGTACACAAAATTGTAGGTAGTATTGTTGTTCATGTTAAACTTTAGATTATTATTCATTGATTGTATATATTTGTTTGTTTTAATAAAACCACTGGTAAAGAAAATCCTGAGGAAGGCAACTTGCCGAAACGCGTTGGTGGTAGTTAAACATCATTACCAGTGATGACAGCCATGAATTGATAAAATATGTTACTATGTTGATGTAATAGTTGCTGTAACCAAGGCATAGAATCTGCACTATATGTATCGGCATTAGACAGGATAGAATTTGAAAGAAATATAGTATGAATGAATGACTACAATTAATTGAAAACTGAACATACAAATTGGAGAAAATTGACTATGTAAATATAGGCCACATGAAGTTTTGTTACTAAAAATATTTATATATATAAAAAAATCCTTTTTTCACTAAAAAACAACAAAGAGAATAAAAAATAAAAAAAGAGTTTTTTATATCATTGTTTCCTTATGTTTATAATCTTGTATCTATAGTTTGTTCATGAACATATTGTCCTGATATTAACATCGAACCTGATGTGAATTTATTCCCTCCCTTTCGTTTCCCAAATGATTGTAAGCCTCATACACAAATTTTGCAAGTTAATATTTTCATTCAACTAAACACATATGTAGTGCAACGTTAATTTCTATATTGAAAATCTCCCCAACACGTCAACTTTCATATTATTACAATACACACTCTGCTGTCTCATGTCAGTACGACAAAAGAATAAATGCAGGTGCAAACTACTCGTGATTATGATGCACCCCTACAAATAAAAGAGCACAATCATGCTCTATCACAGCAATTTCTTGATATGCAGGAGCAAAGACATGGCATGCTCCTGCAGTGTAAAACAGTTTGATGCAGTTCATAGTTCTGCAGTACACAGGTTACAAAGCAGGCCTTGATGACTGGGCATGCTTCCGCTGTGCCTTCACGTTTATATTGATTGTGTTATGCAGTGCAATCACCTAAAGTACCCATATTGAAATACATTGTAAACTCTTGCTCCATCATAACCAGTCATACATTTTCACGAGATTTCCAGACAGCTTTTGGTCTGCAGAAACACAGGTCCCATTGCCTAGTCACAGTTTCTTCAGCAGCACAAGTACCACAGCACCAAGTCGAATCTCCTTTTGTGTTCTGACAATCTGCACTCCAACGGTCTCTTTCACACACAGCATTGCTCCTACAAGTTTGCAGGTATCAATGATGCAGCAGGTGTGGTGCCAATGGGGCCCTGAGATGTGCGTGTTCATCTGAACCCCAGTTTTACATTTTTCCTAATCTATAATTATTAAGGAGGTGCTGTTTCCATGCTTGCATTAGAGCACATGTTACACTTGCTATACTGCTGAGCCACTGCACATAGCCTGATGCCAGAAAAAGAGTACGCAGGCTCTTGGACATCATTCAGTGATACGCATCTCAATAGACTACAACTGTCACATACATCCTTTAGGTTAGCAGGTATCACTCCTTTCACATAAACAGCAGAAGTTCAGATCCATTTAAAGTCATGGACAAACGCCCAAGGCACCCCTTGCAAAGTGAGCACATCCTTACTAGTCAGATGTCGTGCAAGTCTGCATAGAAAAAGATGATTATTTAAAAAAAGTTTAGTTCAGGGCATGATCATTCTTAATCTAGTTCATTACATCTTTCTTAGGTCACATAACCGCTTCTATCTCATCCCTTTCTGTTTCTCTCTTTCTCTCACTCTCTACCTAATTCTACATCTTCCTTTTGCTGTCTCAGCTGTCACTATCCCACCTGTTTACCCAATTTTTTTCAAATTACACCTCTCTACCTGTAACGTGGCTGAAATAAGGGACCGGAAACTCTTTCTTGTGAGATAGGGTTTTATTTTTGTTAAGGATTTTCTGGTGCACGATGTTAGTCTTTCACAAGCAAATTCTGTAGGCTCCGTGGTGACGGTTCCCCTTTACGGTTGACCGGAAAGTTCGTCTTCCGTCTTCCTCTGAGTCGAGTATCTGTGTTGGCTCCCCACCGGTTGTTGTTGAAAACAAAATAAACAGAAGGGAGACCGTCAGGACTCAAGGTTTCTACCTGGGTACCTACGGGGAACCAGGACGTGAAAGGTCACTGCTGACAATTGTGTAATATACAGTAGCGTTGGTGCTGAGAGTCACGTAGTGAGGAAAAGGTGCAGGGTAGGGGGGGAGGATGCGGGAAGAACGGGTAAGGGAGTATTTACAAGATATATACAGGGCGGTCAGCAGCTGTTTGCAGCGCTAAGGAGGAGAGTCTCCCCGCTGTAGTGCGGTTAGCACTCTAGCAGACGCACGTACGCATCCACGCATCCGCAGGCCAGGCGTGGCCTGCGGGGTCCAATAAAAGAAGGACGCGCGCTCGGGCACGTCACTTCCGAATGAGACGAGTGTGTGGTTTACTGGCTGACGCTCCGCGCTTCCACCCCTGCGCACGTGGCCATGCTGGTCGCTTAGGCCTACCCACACACCCACACCACATTGGCGACGAAGGTGGGATACCGACCCTCGCTCCCTTCATCGGGTGGTACCACCTGCACCAACCCGCGGTGCCTACCGCGAGGACACCAACGTGCCATCATTCCGGTGTGTCCGCACCAGTGACCCGAGACTGCCTGACGAGGCACACGTGGCACCTGACACACGCCGAGGTGTATACAGACACCGCAACACCGCGGCTCGTCGACCCGCCAATATTCGGGTACCGCCGCCATGGTGGACGAGGCAGCAGCACCGGTCATCAACATCCCGTTCCAGCACGCCGCTGCTGGAGTGCTGCCGCCCTTCAGTGAAGCGAGTGACCCATCTACAGCATCACCCCGGTGGAAGGTGTGGCTAGAGAGACTTGAAAACTACTTCGTCGTCACCAGAGAAACGGACGACGCGGTGAAACGATCACTGCTTCTTCACTACGCGGGGGACGAAGTCTTCCGACTCTTCAAACACCTACCCAATTCAGCGGGGGTAACCACGTATGCTGCTGCGGTCACCGCCCTGAACAACCACTTTGACCCTCAACTGAATGTAGACTTTGAGGTCTTCAAGCTGGGGCAAGCCCGCCAACGGGAGGGCGAATCCATGGATCAATTCCACACTCGGGTCCGGGAACTGGCCAGTTCCACGGACGAAGACCAGCCCAAGGCCATCAGGCGCCAACTGATACAAGGGTGTCGGGACAAAATGCTGAGGGGCCACATCCTAAGAAAGCCCGGGATCTCGCTCGAGGACGTCCTTGTCCTGGCCAGAGCTCATGAACTGTCAGATGCCAGGGCCACGGCCATGGAGCAAGCATTGCATAAGATTCCCGCCAAACCGGAAACGACCAGGAGTGAGCGGGCTGACGCGGTACGGGCACGACCACGTGGCCCAGGAAGAAAAGGAGCCCGGCGAGACGCACCACAGGGCCCGTGTGGATACTGTGGACACGAACCCCATGCGGCCAGAGACTGTCCTGCCCAAGGCCAAGTCTGCGGGAACTGCGGAATCCCAAATCATTTTGCAGCGGTTTGCCGCCGGAGGAACAAACCCCCAAACTCGCAGAAATCATGGACAACCACCAAAGTGGTCCGCCAACTATCCATAGCTGAATCATCTCCGGGGAGGACAGATAAATTCCTGCCAACGTCGCAGGTCGAATCGGACTCTGAGGATGAGGAGGAGGCGTATGTAGTCTCTTTCGCCAGGGAACTAAAGATCAGACGACGGCCGCAACCGACATGTGTGATCCATGTAGGCGAGAGCAAAGTGAAGGCCGTCATTGACACAGGGGCCACCGTCAATGTCATGGGCCTACAAGAATTCAACAAGCTGCGCCCTCGCCCGGAAGTCTTAAACTCCAAGACCAAGATATTTGCGTTTGGCGCCGACACCCCACTTCCTCTGAAAGGGAAAATAGTCATACCCATACGGGCCGACGAAGTGGAAGTAACTGCAACAATCCACATCATTGATTGAGAGGCTGACACGCTAATAAGCAGCCACACGGCGGAGGACCTGAAGCTTATTGCCTTTGCCAACCACATACGGAACCATCAGGTAGAAGAACTCCTGGAGCGCTTCCCCGAGCTGTTCAAGGGTCTCGGGTGCATCAAATGCGCACCGATAAAACTACACATCGACAAAACCGTCACCCCTACCGCCCTCCGCCATCGGAGGATCCCATTCCACCTGCGGCCACTGGTGGAGAAGGAACTGGCGAAACTCGAGAAATTGGGGGTCATCAAAAAGGTAACCGGGCCCACCCCGTGGGTGTCGCCCATGGTCATCGTCGAAAAACCCAAGCAGCCGGGCGAGGTCCGGCTATGCATAGATATGAGACTGCCGAACGCGGCAATCAAGCGGGAGAGACATCTGACCCCGACGATGGATGACATCATAGCGGATGTGAACGGCTCGAAGTGGTTTTCCAAGATCGACCTCAATGCAGGATACCACCAACTGCCACTCGCTGAAGAATGCCGCTTCATAACCACGTTCAGCACCCACCTGGGCCTCCGGAGGTACAAGCGCCTCAACTTCGGAATATCCTCGGCCGCTGAGGTGTTTCAGAACACCATCAGGGAGCTGCTTTCGGGACTGCCGGGAGTCATCAATGTGAGCGACGATATCCTTATTCATTCCGCCACGGCCTCCGAACACTACAAGCACCTGCGGGATGTGCTGAAGAGACTAAGTGCACATGGAGCAACACTCCACAAGGAGAAATGCCAATTCTTTCAGCCCTCGATTGAGTTCTTCGGCTATGTGTTCAACCAGGAGGGGGTCCAGATTGACCCGCGGAAATCGAAATCCATCAAAGATGCCCCAGCACCACAATCGCCCACGGAAGTGAGGAGCTTCCTCGGAATGGCCACGTATTGCGGCCGCTTCATCCCAGGCCTGGCCACACGCAGCGAGCCTCTCCGAGCGTTGACGAAGGCAGATGCCGCCTGGACCTGGGGCCCCAAAGAACAGGATGCCTTCCGGAGCATAAAAGAGGCACTTCTAGAGAACGCCACCCTCTCATACTTCGATCCAACCAAGCGGACCGAGGTAGTCGTGGATGCCAGCCCCGTAGGACTTGGGGCAGTCCTGACACAAGAACATGAACCAGGGAAATGGACAGCCTTAGCATTCGCGAGCAAAGCCCTAACTCCCACCGAGGCCAGATATGCTCAGATAGAACGCGAAGCCTTAGCCATCAAATGGGCCTGTGGACACTTTCACCTTTACTTGCACGGACAATTGTTTGTCATGGTCACAGATCATCAACCCTTGGTGCCACTCTTCAAGGGCACTGCCCCCCATCCACCTCCACGCATCGAAAGATGGGTAATCCAGCTCCAAACTTATGACATGGAGGTCATCTACAGACCCGGAGCCAAAAACCCAGCCGACTACTTGTCACGGCACCCACTACCCCGAGAACCGGCAGCCACTGATGAGGAGTGTGATGGCTATGTTCATTGGGTGGCTCTCACATCCTGCCCCCAGTGTATGACTCTAGATGAAATCAAGGAGGCAGCAACAGAAGAGCTCCCCTACATGCGGTCACTGCAGGCGGTGCAAGAAGGATCCTGGACAGATTACCTCCGGCCCCCCACGAATTGGACGGCGGCGGACAAGTCAACCCTCACGAAGTATTGGCAGATCCGCCATGAGCTCAGCGCCACGGAGGAGGGCATACTCTTAAGAGGGACGCGCCTAGTGATACCAAGGCGACTCAGACATCGGGCCACCCAACTTGCCCACGGGGGTCACCAGGGGGTCACCAAGATGAAGGCGCGCATGCGCGAGAAGGTGTGGTTCCCCGCACTAGAAAGCACCGTGGACGAGTATGTCAAGAACTGCATGTCCTGTCAGTTAACCAGCGACCCGGAACGGCCAGTCCCCATCATCACGGAGGAAGCCTGCACAGCTCCATGGGAAAAGGTCAGTGTGGATTTTGGAAGCTTCCCCGGTGAGGGACATACTCTGGTAGTCATAGATTCTTATTCCAAATACCCCCTCGTGGAGAAAATACCATCCACGGCCTTTGCCCACGTGGGGCCAGCACTAGAAAAGATGTTCTCCCTATTTGGCCTGCCCGGTGAACTCAAAAGCGACAACGGCCCGCCCTTCCAGGGAGCGGAGTTTGCCACTTTCATGACAAGCCGAGGCATTACCCATCGGCGCATCACTCCCCAGTGGCCACAAGCCAACGGGGAGGTGGAGAGATTTATGCGAACACTTAACAAAATGTTTAGGATCGCAGTAGTCGAAGAGGCCGACCCCGAACAGAGACTGCATGAATTCCTGAGAGAATACCGCGGGACGCCCCATTGCACCACGCTGAGAAGCCCGTGGTCTTTAATGTTTCAAGGCCAATGTAGGGATTTCCTCCCCATGCCGCCGGGGCCAAGGCTGGAAGATAAGGAAACGAATGAGATGCAGGAACTCGCACAAAGACGTCGATGCATGAACAACATGCGAACGAGCCACCGCCGCAGGGCCACTCCAAGGCAACTACACCGAGGGGACCGGGTTGTTATCAAAAATCGACGCCCCGGAGGGAAGTTTCGGACCTTCTATGAACCAGGGCCGTGGACAGTCACCAACACGAAGGGCACGATGGGGACCGCCAACAAAGAGGGAGAAGAAGTGTCAAGGAACTCGTCCTGGTTTAAAATAATCACTCCGGCCGGCAATGCAAGTCTGAGGCCCAACCCTCGCCCCAACCAGAGACTCAATGACTATGTCTGTCACCTAAGCCCCTGAATCCAGCAACCGGGGAGCACGCAAGTACCACTCCATCATTGTGTATTCTTTTCATGAACAGTTTATTGAACATTTTGAAATCGTCGAGAGTTGGGTAGAGATGTAGTGCATTTAGCACTCTAGCAGACGCACGTACGCATCCACGCATCCGCAGGCCAGGCGTGGCCTGCGGGGTCCAATAAAAGAAGGACGCGCGCTCGGGCACGTCACTTCCGAATGAGACGAGTGTGTGGTTTACTGGCTGACGCTCCGCGCTTCCACCCCTGCGCACGTGGCCATGCTGGTCGCTTAGGCCTACCCACACACCCACACCACACCCGCCTCCCAACCCAGCCTGCAAACCGCTGCTGTACCTGTCTCAGCCACACTCCTCCCTCATGAGTTTGGCACGGCGCTCCACAGGGTCGTTGGCCTCCTGGCTTGCCTTCCTTTTCTCCTCTTCCTCGGTTCCGCACTCTGCTCCCGTTACCTTCAACCCTCCGCCACGCTACTTCCACAACTTCCTGGGTGTCGTCACACGCCGGCGGGTATACTTCCTGGCTTTTCTCAACTCCCGCTGTCCTGACGTCATATGGGTGCGTGTCTTCGGTTTCCATACACGCCCAATTAAATGTGCCTTCTTCGTTTTCCTCCGTGTGGGTTAGCAATGGCCATGACGAGCAGTCGCCCTGGAGGGAAGGAGGGGAGGTATGATCAGCGACCCACCATTCGTCAGAGGGAGATGGTTCTTCCACCCTCCGGTCCTCTCTGTTACACTACCCTACTTCTCTTCACCTCTTTCACAAACTTTTCTCTCTCCCACATCTCTAACTCTCTACCCCAGTACAACCTCAGCTTTCTCTATACCTCACCCCTCAACCCTCTCCCCGAACTTCACCTCTCTATTTCCATCTCACCTCTCATCAGCTCTACTAAAGCTCATCTCTCTCCTCACCTCAGGCAATAATGGCAGCTTTGAATCAAGAAAATATAAAGCTGAACATCCGGTTCACCAAATTCGTTGCCATAGCTGCATAAATGCTGGGGAAAGAAAATGCAAAAACAACAGTTGATGGACAGAAGAGGCAGCAATTCTTTCGCCGGTTGGCCCAGCTATCTCCCTGCAACAAAAACTCTAGCGGCCGTCAGCCCCCTTCAGCAAGGCCCAAATGGACACAGTGTTCAGCATTTTAAAACCAGCTGTCATACTTACTTGTCCCCCTTTTTAGACATTCTTAAAACCACTCCGTGACTGTCATGTTACTTAACGAGCTTTATCTGTAAAAGACAAATGTATACACGGACTATTTTTAAATATTATCCATTTTTATTGCTAGACTACTGCACTGCTGTCGCACTAAAGTCCTTTTTTCGCACCTTTTTATATTTGTACATGTATACTGAGTAATATGGTTTTAAAATTTTGTTATGATTTTAAGTAATCAAACAATACAACTTGAATTTGAATCCTCACCTCACCTTTTTAGGTTTTGACTAGCAAATGCATGCGTACGAAGTACGCATGCGCTAGGAAAAATCTTATGATCTGTGTGTGGAGTCGGGTAACAGCCCCCTCCTCCCATTGGCTAGCTCCATAAATGGAGGCTAACCATTGGGAGTTGGCTCTGTCCGTCAATCCCGGACCAGATTCGGGGGCGTTCCCGAGATTTTTTGGCTTTTGGCTACGTCAGCCGAAAGCCGGTTCTCAGGAACGCCCCCGAATCTGGTCCGACATTGAAGGCACCCGGAAGAAGTCCAGGTGAGTGCTTGCTTTTTACCGCTGCCTCGGCTCCCGTTCCCGCCCCCCTACCGCTGCCTCGCTCTCCGTGTCTCCCCGGCCCCGTTCCCGCCCCCTACTGCTGCCTCGGCTCCCAGTTCCCGCCCCCCTACAGGAGCCCTCCAGCACTGCACGCACGGTTGAAAGCGGGTCTGGAGTGAGAAAGGAAGCACCTTTGAAAAAGAAGAAAAGGAAAACCCGAAGAACGACGCCACAGCTGGAAGTACCAATAATGCCTTTGAGCCAGACAGCTTTCACGGAAATGAATGACGTGGGACGGGTATCTTGTCAACCCGGCACCCAGCGCGGCACTCTCTAAAATGGCTGAGCATCGCCAAGAACACACCTTATATTCAAGGAGAAATAAACGGCTGATGCTAAAGTGGCTAACAATGACGTCTGAATCCGTGTAGGTGAACATGCATTTTCTCGAATATCCGTGGCAACTCATTTTGCACTCATGGTGGCAAGGGCATGAGTTGTCGACAGTTTGCTATGCAGCAGCTTGCTCTTTGTTGACTTTTAAGGCCCTTCTCTCTCTATGCAGTAGTTACTCGTGACAAAGTCGCTCGATAGCCCCTCCCTCCCTCTCCTCAGGCCGGCCAGCCGAAGGCAGCAGCCGTCTGCCTCCAGCTAGGGCCGCGCTGGGATTGGCCCAGCCAGCCGAGCCTCCGCCGCATCATCGGGAGGAGGAGTGGAGAGCAGGAAGCAAGAGATCTGCCGGAAGATGTCCAGGTGAGTGCTTTGTTTTTTTGTTTGTTGCTTTGTCCGTGTGTGTCTGTTCCCGTCCCCCCTCCCCATCCCGCTGTCAGTGTGTGGCCGTTCCCGACCCCCCTCCCGCTCTCCATGCCTTTCCTGGTATAACTTACACTTCCCACAAAGTAGGCACAAATACGTGGTGATGCCTTTAGTCGTGACGTGTACCAACTACCAACCAGTCTGTGAGTGAGAAAACAAACCCTTGCGATCGGGAGCGGGGGCCAACAGGACCGGTGTGAGGACCTCCAGGGGGGCAACCATGGCTGGCTGCACGCCCACCCCCCAGGGACTCGCACAGCGCCTGGAACAGGACACCTCACTTCTCAGCTCGGCGCGGAAACACAGCGTGGGATTGGACTTCCAGACAGACGCACAGACAGGAAACAACAGGCGCCCATCACCTCACACCGGCTCTGGAAATAGGTCACTGCTGGAGGGAGGGAGGGAGGGGATCCAGGGGGGCCGGGAGGGGGTGGCACGGGGCTGCCATGGAGGGAGGTGGGGACGGCCGGTAGAGTGTGACCCGGGGGGGCTCGGGACAGGCCCTCGGAGGGGGGCAGCGTTCAGTCTGCAGAGACAGGAAGGGAGGAGGAGAAACGCACTCACAGCTCTGCAACAAAGTCGCCGAACGTTTTTGTGACATTCATGGGCCCTAAGGAGATGTTTGGGAAGAGCCCCTCCCCCCTCCTTCAGTGCACCCCCTCTGAAGGATGAAGGCAAGAGACTGCGCTGCGCGCAGGATGATACAGACACGGGGGTGTCCGGATCAGGTGTTCCCAACATGGGGGGGTCTGCACCCCCTGGTTCCCAACATGGGGTGCCCGCACCCACAGGGGGTGCGAGATGGGATTTCAGGGGGTGCAACAAAGAGGGGAAGAAAGTATGTACAGCATGCATGATAGGAAGCAGGAAAGACTTCTGTAGAGGCGCGAACATTAATCATGCATTTCCAAGGGTGCGGGACATAGAAGAGGTTGGGACCCCCGGTCTAGGTTCTATCTAGGGTCTGAGTCGGGCCTTTCTCTGGGGCAACCACATTCCATCCCACCCACTGGGCCTTGCCAGGCTTAGAAAAGGCACTGGCCCCCTCTTTCTTCCACTCGCGGCCAATCCCCTGCTTTACCTGTGGAGCCCTTACCCCTTGTATCTAGTCATCGTTGCATCTAGGTAAATCACATTTGTGGCTTTGACAGTGCTCTAGAAAACAACTTCCTCATCAGGGGAGTCTGAGTACGGTGCCTCCCTGCTGGAAAGTCCAGTTCTTCCCGACATTCTAGTAGACAAGTGCTGTCGCAAGACGGTATAGAGGCTCGAACCAGGGTTAAATCTCGACATGGGGTCGGATGAAAGCATATCCAATTATGGCTGTGAAACATTCTAGGGATCATCCTGCCTGGCTGCCTTATTCCGTTCCTGTCGGATCCGGAGGCCGGAGAGCAGGAGCTGAGAAGACATGGGAGCAGAGAAGATGCGAAACCCTGCATCAAGGTACTTTTTTTTTTAATTCTGAACATGTGCGACCCTCCCCCCCGTGTGACGCCCCACCCCACGCCTACCTTGCCACCCGCGAGTTATGCCGGCCGCCACTGATCTCTGCTGCCTGGAATTTGTTGTATTGTACTGGAGAGGATGGCGTTATGTCTGATCATATAGATTCATTGGTTAGTCACAGTACACATGACTGCTGCTGCTGACATTGTGAACCTAGGGTGGCATTGAAGCTTCTGTGGCTACTGGAACCATACAGTAAACCAGGACCCTTTATTGAAAAACAACAAAGAAAAACAAACAAAAAAAGTAACTGATTGCAGGGCGCCAATAGCCTAGGACTTCTGTCTCTAACTTGTTTGTGGATTTTACAGCCTTATTGTGGTACTATAGACTCATCATTTCATATTTTATCATCACTGCAGTTCTTATTAAACCATATTGCTGAACAGTCCCACACAGGGAAAATAGGAGAAACACTTAGACAAAAAAAGTATTTGTATTTTACGGACAGCTAAAGCCTTTAAGATTCTCACCCGCTTGTTTTCATTTTGCTGGAGTTGTGGTGATAATTGTAGTTGTTTTGAGGGAGGTTGATTTTGTCAAATTATTCAGGTCTTTTGCTGAAAATAAAGAAGGCATTCAGAGGCCTCCAGTAGAGCAGACATATATCACCATGGGAAGGTTTCTGTGCAGGAATATCTTGCATGTTCGCCCGAAGGGTGGGCGCCTGGAATGGCAGGGCAGGGCTTAAGACAGCAGCTGCACTTCCCACACAGGAATTCCACCCTTCGTTTGGTGGCTTGGGCCTCTTTACACCTGCTCCGCGGCAGTGTCGACAACTTCTTTTAATAAGTGAGGAGGGATTTACATAATCAATCCTCCTCTTATTTTTCTACCAACAAGATTTCTGAACCAGAAACAATTATAGGTGGACCATTATTAGAAAAGAGTGTAAATATTGTCCCCAAAGAATGAAAAAACAGGGAATGTAGTGAATCACAGGATACAATCTATCAAAAGGAATGAAAAACTTGCAAGATAAGGTTATGAGAAAGACTAACAAACCATAATATTATATGTAAGTTTAAAGCCACATTTCATATCAATCAGACAGGAATTAGTGAATGAGGAAAACATTTTCAATATTCCAGAAAGACAATAATGTGGTGAGGCGGTTTAACCTAGTTTTGTATAGTGTTAAAGAGAGAGAACATTGATTAATATCAAACTTGGGCCTTCATTGCAAGGGAGTTGAACTCATTGCATCAGAATATATACACCTGGAATTACTGACACCGTGGGTATTTGACATTCCCAGATGCAGAAATGTGGCAGTAAGCAGAGTCAGACACTGTGGGTACCCTTAAAATGAGGAATTGTTAGATGATTTACAATGACTACACCATATTCTCATTTATGAAATGTTTGGGTAGGAAACACCAGGGGAGCAGTATTCCTGTGTCTCATGTAATCCCAATATGGCCCGTAACACCCCATCACTATCTACTCAGCCTCTTAGAGGCCTATGGTCACCAGTATGTTTGTTGCCAGTTTCTAGGCTGTCATGGCTCAACTTAACTTAGCTGTTTTCATCTGCTTGCCTTGCCGTGCACCCAGTGGTGATTTCTTTGTTGGGGCGTGGGGGCATCACCCCCAGTTTCTATTGGTGCCCGTGCCACCAGTTTACTTTAATAAGTTCATTTGCTTTAATTCTTTTTTTTTTTTAACTGCGTGTGCACGGAATGGCTCTGGCAACGATTCCCTGCTTTATTGCAGCCTGCTGCAGTGGGCAAACATGAGGGGGGTCATGAATGGAAGTTTGATGATTGACCAGCTCCTTGAGGTGAATTGTGCTTGTCAGGTTAGACTGGTGCATTGCTCTATCCAGCATGACATGCACACTTAAACCCTCGCAGCCTGCCCACTCCCAGCCTGCCCTCTCCCAGCCTGTCCTCTCGCAGCCTGTCCTCTCGCAGCCTGCCCTCTCTCAGCCTGCCCTCTCTCAGCCTGCCCTCTCTCAGCCTGCCCTCTCTCAGCCTGTCCTCTCCCAGCCTGCCCTCTCGCAGCCTGTCCTCTCGCAGCCTGTCCTCTCCTGGCCTGCCCACTCCCAGCCTGCCCTCTCCCAGCCAGTCCCCTCCCTGCCCTTTCCCAGCCTGTCCTCTTCCAGCCTGTCCACTTCCAGCCTGCCCTCTCCCAGCCTGTCCCCTCCATGACCTTTACCAGCCTGTCCTCTCCCAGCTTGTCCACTTCCAGCCTGCCCTCTCCCAACCTGCCCTCTCCCAGCCTGTCCCCTCCCTGCCCTCTCCCAGCCTGTCCCCTCCCTGCCCTCTCCCAGCCTGTCCTCTCCCTGCCTGTTGTCGTGTCCTGGTGGCAGCAGGCAGCAGGCAAGAGCGTGCACTGCGTCCCCGAAGTAACAGCCCTAAAGCCAGCAAGAAGTACGCCCCCCTCCCACCAATCCCTGTTAGGTAGTGGAAACTGTCCAAACTGGGGTGCAGACAGCCCCTCTCACCTTGCGGCCTGGTACCACTGCACCAGCCGCACTACTTCCCTACTGACCGTTCTCCACTTCAGCCCTGTCTAAATTACAATTCCTACTTGTGACCCTTTTGCCTGCTTGTGCTTGTTTTCGTGACCCTGTTGCCTGCTTGTGCCTCCGTGTGCCCCTGTTGCCTGCTTGTGCCTCTGTGTGCCCCTGCCTCCGTGTGCCCCTGTTGCCTGCTTGTGCCTCTGTGTGCCCCTGTTGCCTGCTTGTGCCTCCGTGTGCCCCTGTTGCCTGCTTGTGCCTCCGTGTGCCCCTGTTGCCTGCTTGTGCCTCCGTTTTCGTGCCCCTGTCGCCTGCTTGTGCCTCAGTTTTCGTGCCCCTGTCGCCTGCTTGTGCCTCAGTTTTCATGCCCCTGTCGCCTGCTTGTGCCTCAGTTTTCGTGCCCCTGTTGCCTGCTTGTGCCTCCGTGTGCCCCTGTTGCCTGCTTGTGCCTCCGTGTGCCCCTGTTGCCTGCTTGTGCCTCCGTTTTCGTGCCTCTGTTGCCTGCTTGTGCCTCCGTGTGCCCCTGTTGCCTGCTTGTGCCTCCGTGTGCCCCTGTTGCCTGCTTGTGCCTCCGTGTGCCCCTGTTGCCTGCTTGTGCTGTGTGGGTGTCTGTGGAAGGCTCTGTGTGGGTGTGTGGAGGGCTCTGTGTGGCTGTGTGTGTGGGGAGCTTTGTGTGGCTGTGTGTGTGGGGGGCTTTGTGTGGCTGTGTTTGTGGGGGGCTCTGTGTGGGTGTGTGTGTGGGGGGGCTCTGTGTGTGTTTGTGTGTGTCATTTGCGAGAGATAAAGCTAGTGGCATTGTAAATGACAATGCCATTTATTTATGTTAAAAAAAACATAAATAAAAATAATGTCAAGAGCAATGCCAATAGCTCTAACTTTAACAAAGGCAAAACCATTGCATTGTAAATGCTTGTTGTTTTTCTCTCTGCGTCTCTCTATATTCCTCACCTATCTTAGCCCTCTCTCTACCCTGCTCTACCTCACCTCGGCTTTTACCTTATTTCTCTATCTATTTCCCTTTTTCTGTGTTACAAGACTTTATGTGATCAAAAGAAAAAGAGCTTTTTGATGTACTATAGAGATAAGGACTTGAACTCCACTCACACGTTATTTGCGTTGAGTCCAGCATGCATTTGGGCAGATGTTATGTGCACCCACTAAAAGACGTGCCTGTATTGTAATTTTTTGTCTTGTGTGTAAGCTTATGCTCAATGCATTAGGCTTGAATTGGTGGTGGAGGCAAGCTAACGGTCGAAACCTTGGGCCTGATCTGTTTATTATAAAATTATTTGGATACAGACGGTAGGTGTGAGAAGTTGGCCTGGTGTATGCTGTCTACTAGTTAAAGTGGGTACCCTGTATCAGTCCAAACAACCCTTATGGTGATAAGGTCAAAGATAACCTTTATAGGAAGCTATACTAGTGGCAGCTATGGAGAGCAACCTTCAGGCTAAGTCTTGAAGGAATGTTACGCAACTTGTTTTACCAGAATGCAACCTTATGGTATTGGTTAAATGAAAGGGAAACCACATAATAGTTATAAAAAGATGTATTTATTATATATAACACTCTCTAGTACCCTCTACACGAGGATAGAGCACAAATCAAATAATACAGTTGCAAGGAATGCAACGTAAGTAGCACAATACACAGTGGGCTCCAGGAGGAGACCAAACCATATACTAAATAAGTGGTATAAGAACCACTACTCAGAACTAGACCTAGTCTAGGAGGAGTAGAATTACTGGAACCCCAAGGAACCACCTAAGGTGAGTGAGTAGGGACCACACGGAGGATGGGTGCAGAGTAAGAACACAAATGCGTGCTCCGTACAATTCAATGGAAAAGTCATGGTTGGAAAATTAGAGATTAAGGACCCTTCCCAGCAGATTACGAAGCCAACCCTTAGAATTTAGGAGGTTGGAGAGCCACCCTACCTGTGGATACCTTTGTACCAGAGTTACCTATCCCAGAGGAGCTGAGTGCATAGGCATGAAGTGGCATCGGAAACCCTTGTCATTCTCTATGGATGTCGACCATGAAATGCTGCTGCTGAAGTACAAAGTGTCCGCTGAAATCCAAATGTGGATTCTAGATGAAAAGGACCTGAAAGCAGAGGGGACAGAGTCTGGGCACTTTGGAGTGACCAGGGGCTCGGTAGATGAATGCCCACCGATGTCGGGTGCTTCAGGTGTGTTGACGATTATCTTGACTGCGCGGACCAAGAGATGTATAGGACAGCCAGGAACCAGATACAAGCTGTGCCATGAAGGATGTCAAGTGCTGAGGTGTCAGTGTCCGGCAGGAGCACCAACAAGCCTTGGCAGTTGCAAGCAACGCAGATGGTCAAATTTGGTGTTGATCTGGCCAAGCAAGGACCAGGAGACTCACCACAACAAGGGGAGTCAGGGCAAGCCTGTAGAAAACAGGGGAGCCCAAATAAAGCCAGTGGACCCACAGGGTGGAGTCACAGGAGTGGAGCGGGGACCACAGGCGGTTTCACAGGATACCAGCAAGCAAGGCCCAGAATGCGAGGATGCTGAGTCCGTCTCAGAAAAGATGCGCTGGGGTAAAAGCTAGAAATGGCCCAGTGCAGTGAATTGTTGCATTACAACAAGCATGTGTAGCTGCAAATGGACGGGGGCATAGGGGTACAGGTTATGCCGTCCCCACAAGGGATATCTGCCTTAAACTCGGTAAGAGGACAGCTCAACCTCTGAGAATTTCAGAAACCCACTTCCTGTGTTGCTGGAGCCTTCGGAGTCCACAGGAGCTCAGGATCAGCAAACCTGTCCGATGCATTACGGTGCCTACGTTTGCAGGGGAGTGACTCCTTCACTCCAATGGAGATTCTTCTATTGTCTTGGAGGTCCACAGGGTCCTGCACGGAGCCTTTACAGATAACAGACACTGGCAAGACTGGGGACGGCAAGGGAAGATGAAGTCAAGCCCAAGGGAGGTCCAGCAAAGTCCAGCGTGTCCAGACGGTCAAAATGTAGTGTTATCTTCTTGCAGAATCTTGTCCGCGTAAAATCTGATTGTCCTGTAGCCATGTACCCCATTTCATACCCACGGTAGAGGGTTTTAAAGATGATGGGGATTGTCTTAGGGGAGGGGCAGGACAGAGGGTTGGGTCCACCCATGGAGCTGGAGTATGCACGTGGACACCAAGTGTGCCCCTTGTGCAGACTTTCTGGCACTGTGACAGTATACCCATCAAGCCCCAATACACTAAATCCTGTCTGGGAGGAGGTAGCACCTCCCTGTGACAGGATGCCTATTGTGCTGCCTTCCCCTGCTCAAGCTTGGCTCAGCAGCAGGAGGGCAGACTTATGTCTGCGGCTGGCAGCATCCATTTTGTGCTGTAAGGCTTGAGAAAGTTGTTACTGATAGACTTGGGTACCCCCAGAACCTCGGTTCTGAGGGGAGGAATCAAACCTCCCACATCAGTTACTGGTGTCGAGGTATGATTCCAAGGTGTTTGACACCAAACACAACATACTTCGTTGCAGTCGTTTTCGAGATAGCATTTACGGCAAGATTATAATGCACCTCTACCTATATGTTTGGTAGTATCACGTACAGCCCAGGAGAAGGGTCTCCAAAGCCTGCAGAGAGGCACTGCTCATGCAGTAGCACCCTCTCACATAAAACCCAGCACCCTGCCTTCAGGATTGTTAAGGCTTGCAATAAGGGTGACTTGTGAAATTTTAAGTGTACTGATATATGTAGATATAGTGAACCACTATCTAAGGTAAGTGGTGCAAGCACCATCTTACACAGGCTGCAGTAGTAGATCTAAGGTTCCATTGTTGCATGGCATCTCAGGGGTGGCACAATACAACCTTCACCCCTGTGGGAGGCCTCTGGTGTACCTGTGCCCTGGGTACATGTGTACCATATACTACGAAATGATAAGGGTACCCCAGTATCCAATCTGGTGTTGTACCAAAGTACATACATATCAATTTAATTGAGAAAGCAGATAGGCTGGGGTCCTGAATAACAGGATCCCAGCCAGACTAGTCAAAACAGTGGGTGCAAAAGCAAAAAGTGGGGGTAACCATAAGAAGCCGATCCTATTTCCGTACAGTAGGCCTTGCATATTTATGTGAAAAGCATATGTTAAAGTCGTTATGCTTTTAAATGAGGGTTGTTATTGCTCTATATTAAAGCCTAAAGAGAGGTATTTGTTACATGGAATATCACAGATTACTGTAGTACCTAAGAGTTTTGGTAACCCCTCTGACATAATTTGGAGATAGAAGATTTGAACTGTGATGGTTCTTGTTAGGCCCTCTCAGGAGAGATTGTATTTTTCTTTCCCAATTGTAATTTTGTATAGATTTGAAATATTATAATTGTATGCCTGATGATTACCTTGTAGGAAAGCTTATTCTCAATACAGCAAGCTTGCCTGGGTTGGTTATTGTGACAAGCCAGTGATAAATGCCATTAGACTGATTGGTTCATTAGAGAACAATGTGTCCAGTGTCATAGTACTGATCTGTTCTGATATGTTTATTATGAAAAGCTACAAAAAAGGCTATAGGCTTGGGTTATTTATTGTGAAAAGCAGTGGATTGTATTACACTCTGATATAGGCTGTAAACAGGTATTTTGTTACATGAAATCACACAGAGTACTGTAGGAAGCATGGGCTCTGGTGTTGTCACCCACGTTACAAAACATGAATGTAGAAGAGGTGCAATGTGATAATCTTTTTAGCCCCTGTCAACTATGAGGGCTGTTGACCATATGGAAGGCACAAGAAAATCACGAGGAAACAGAGTTCCACACGTTTTATTCTACTGTTGTATAGGTGACAGTAACAACTTAAAGGATTTCCTTTGTGGACTATTTCCGTCGTCACTGAGAGTCTCTATCTGGGAAGTCTGTTCTTCTTTTCAGCTTCTCCTTGGAGTTCAGTCTCGGTTTAGGGATCAGCCCGGATACCAATAAAGAAAACAAACAAAAAAAAACCAACAAAAAAAAAGAATACCGGATCAGTGCTGAGGCAGTTGCCACTTCCTTTTTTTGGGAATTGGGGGTGAGGCAGATTATCACCGCCTGTCCTTCACCATGTGGAGCCTGGGTGCCTCCCTCGCTATTTTCCCGCCCTCTCCCGTGCCCCGTGAGCCCTTGAAATGACGCCCATACTTTTGCAAGCCACCCTCTTCCAGGAGGGTGGCTGGGCGAAGTGCAGTCTTCTGGGCCTCCCAGCTGGAGCTCCGCGTAAGCGGCAGTGTCTCTGGATGCGGCGTTCTTCTTCAGCGGGGCTCTTACGATCTCCTCTCTTATCCCGGTTTCTTCTCCGCCCGTCCACGCCACGAGCTCTTCTCCCTTGCAAGTTTCCGGTCCCCGTTCTTCTTGCGTTCGGAGGCTCGGCCCTCTTGTTTTGCTCATCTCCTCTTCTGATAGACTGGTGTTGAGTGACGTCACGGTGACGCCTCCAGGGTCTCTTTGTGTGTTTTTTTATAGGGCTCCGGACCGGCCTGCGTAGAGGGGGGATGCGATGACCGTGTCCGGATCAAAAGGCAGTAGAGTTTGCAGCTCATCATCGGAATCGGGACAGGCCCTTTTATAAAACAGGGTGTATATTGTTTTGTGTTCTGTAATGTTCTGCATATTTGTAATTGTACACCTGTATCCATGATGGTTGCTATCTCATGTGTACTTCTGTAGACCTCTGTTTGTAATGGTGTCAAGAAAATGGTAAAGAATATAGGCCATATTTTTTTGTTGGGAAATGTGATATCAGATTCCATAGTTTTGATCTGTTTATAATGAAAATTTGTGATAAAACCAGTAGGCAGAATGTATTTTGAAAAGCATGTTAAAGGCAATAGGATTTTAAGATGTTATTAAAGTTAAGATATTAATCTGTGCTAAAGCATGTAAGCAGAAAATATGTATGTTCCAGGAAACTTGGTCCCTGACCCCACAATATAAAAATGGGTACTCCACATATTTTACTCCAACAGTTTCGGTCGGGAAAGGTCGCCCTTCAGGTGGCCTGCATATTTGGGTTAAGGTGAATTTGAACTGCGTTGTCACCACCCATAAAGTCCATTCTAACGACATCTTGCATATCTCCTTAAAAAGTCCATCTGGGGGTACCATTTTTGAACTCTTTTGTGTCTACGCAAGAGGCTTACAGGGTGGTTTAATCTCGCCCACAATAGAATTGTTGGATGTGAGTTTATCAGATCTTCCTACTAGGTCTAAAATACTAGTGGGAGGGGATTTTAATTGCACATTCGAACCCCTAGATGACGAAGAGAAATTAGGTTTTAGCTCAGTGGACTGGAGGCAGACCATACCCCCCTTAACCCTTGCTCCTATCAAGAAATGGACAGCCAGAGCTATTCAGTTGAATGCTCTGGCTCTAGAACATAATCTACGGGCCCTTAATTGGCGGACTGTTTCAGACCGCGATGGGGCTATGACTTATAACAGGATAGGTTGCCCTTCTAGAATTGATTACATTCTCCTGGATATTCAATCTTGGGCAAGTCTAGTAGATATGGAGGGTAGGCAGTCCTCAGATAGTCATCATAACCCATTATGTATGGAAATCCACTGGGCAAATGGGATTGGCAAGAGTGGAGGTACTGTGATGATTACTAAAGAGGTTTTGCCCTCCAATTGTAATCGGAAGTTAAAATGGAACATGGTCAAGTGCGAAGAGGGGAAACTTAATAGCATTAAAGAGTTAGTTTTAGCTGAAACTTATAGTCCTGCAGCCGTAGCTTCAACAGCGCCTCATCCTCCTGGATCAGACCTGCAAGTTTTGTATAAGAAGCTAACAGATAAAATAGGAGAGTTTTTTCTGAAGAGACCACAGGGGATTTCCACGCCAAACCAAAAAAACCCGAGGGGTAATCCCTGGTACACGGTAAACTGCAGAGGTAAGAGGAGGGCCATCACTCTAGCTATAAGAAACAAGGATCCCATAGCAGTGAGATTAGCAAGAAAGGAGTATCACAGAAGCATAACCTCAGCTAAGAAGGATTGGGAGGAGGAGCATTGGCAGCAGCTTAAGGCTGCAGCCTGGGGAAAAAACTCCATCGATTTCTGGAAACTGATTAATGTTCTTGATAGAAGGGGGGCCGATCCGATTTTAAATCATATAAATGGACATCAATGGTATTCTCATTTTTTAAAATTATACTGCGAGGATAGTGTGCAAGGTCATTCAATATCTCCAGCAATGGAAACACAAAGCGTACATAGTTTGGTGACAGGAAGCAAGGAAGAGTCGTTCTCTCCATGGGAAGTTCAAGATGCGATCTCGAAAATATTACCAGGGAATGCGGCCGGCCCAGATGGCCTCCTGGGGGATTTACTACTGCATGACCCCAAAGTATAGGCAGACCTTATAGCCTGTTTAATGAACCTAATCCAGCACGGCCATCCTGTCCCTGAATCCTGGAAGGGTGCGGAGGTTATCACTATATACAAGAAAGGTGATAGAGAGGACCCTGCCAACTACAGACCGATAAGTTTAATTGACACCATTCAAAAGGTCGTTGGCAGGGTCATCATAAACCGAATTGAGATGTGACTAATAGATTATGGCATTCTGACTCACTTCCAGGCGGGGTTTAGGCGAAATGTTGGTGCAATGGACCAGGTATTCCGGTTTTGTGCAATCTATTGGAAGTCAGTGTCTATTTCCAAGGGTAGCCTGTACCTGGCTTTCATAGACCTGAAAACAGCATTTGATGTCATCCCCTGTGCCAAACTTTGGGAGGTTCTATTAGATATGGGTTTCCCTAGTTATTTGTTGCAATTTGTCATCAAGCTCCATGAAGATAACTATGCAAGGATTCGGTGGGGGAGTCAGGGTCAATTGACAGGGAGGGTACCCGTCAATAGAGGGGTGCGGCAGGGATGTGTGATGGCGCGGACATTGTTCTCCCTCTTTATAAATGGGGTGGTGGACCATTTGCGGGAGGACCCTGCGGATGCCCCTGTCCTTGCCGGAGAGAAAACCCCCACACTCCTCTTCGCGGACGATACCCTCCTGATATCCAAAACCCTGATGGGTCTCCAAAAATTGCTCGACCGATTCAGCATCTTTTGTAAAGGTCATGGGTTAACGGTTAACACCACGAAAACGAAGCTGATGGTATTATCCGATAAAAGGAATCCTAAGAAAGTTTATCTTTCCCTGAATGGGACCTCCATAGAAGTGGTGGACGAATTAGACTACCTTGGGGTCAGGCTTTGTAATAACATGAGATGGGACTCCCATATATCCAAAATGGTCCTAAATCTTAAAAGGGTCTCTGGAGCCATATTAAAGAACCAGCGTCTCTCCATCAGTAGACCAGTAGCACCTGCCTTGGCAGTTTATGAGCGGAAAGCTTTAGCCTCTGCAGTCTATGGCTCTGAACTGTGGGGTGCCGAGAATAGCAAGGCGCTGGCAATTGCAGAGGATAAGTTCTTGAGAGACCTAGTATCCCCCTCCTCCCTCGACACCCTTGAAACCATTATTCCTTGATATGGGCAAAAGATCCATTTCAGAAAAAGTTCAACTCTGCCCTTTGCTATTCTGGGTGCGACTTAGAAGGACCCCTGAATTAGCAAAATATGCTCTAGTGCTGGACGAGTTAATTATTTTGAATGTATCCGGCAAAATAAGGTGGCTTAATAATCTAAAGAAGTTGGTGGAATCTATAGGTCTGGCTGAGTCTTGGGCCTCACAGTCCCCTCCCACTAAACAAATTGTTAAAAAATTATACTGGGATTGGGCAGAGGCTAAGGACCTCAACATTTCTAGCTGGGGTCCTCTGACAAATACCTTCCTTGATCATAAACCTTCTAGAAAGTTGGAACCATTCCTGGACTTTATCCAGACTCCTCGAGATAGAACTCTGTTCCTGAAACTAAGATACGGTACCCTCCCCCTTTAAAAATTTATGGAAGGGTGGAAGGTCAGGAGGGTTCATGACTTAAATTGTCCAGGTTGCCCATGTCCGGAAGAATCCCTTGGCCATTTTTTGTTTGCATGTAATGCCTATAAGCAGGTCAGAGCAAAATAGTTGAAACCTGTGTGTAGGGAGTTAGGAGTTAGGGATCATAGATCAGCTCTGCGCATTATTCTAACCAACACTACCTCTATGTACATAGTTTGCGGGGTCGCTAAATATCTGGCCAGTGCTTGGTTTATTCGATCTAGGCTGCTTCTAATGTCTGATCAGATTCACTTTTAAGTATGTATCTTTTTAAAAAAAAAATATCTGCAGATTCTCTCTACATTTTAAATCGTTTGTAGTGATGTTTTTTTTAAAATGGAATTGTAGTAATACTTGGCAAATAGTTTAATGTACTTTTATGTCTGTACTTTTATGATATATTTTATCGAATAAAGTATTACAATACATAAAGTAAGCAGAAATTTAGTTAAATGGAATAAGACAGATAACCTTGATAGTCAAAGGTTTGCATGTGGTGACCAACTTGAAAAAACTCTGTGGATGTAAGATTGTTGTATGATTTTCCGTGTTAGGACCTCCTAAGAGTGATTTTATAATATTTTGACAACAATAATTGTATAAATATTTGATAGTTTTTTACGGGCTACCTAATGTTTGCCTTGTGGGAAAGCCTATGCTCAGTACAGTGGGTATGCATTGGTTATGGTGACAACCCAATTATAAAAGTTATTGACCAGATTGTTTCATTGGGAAAGGTTTTTTAGATGCTATATGATTTGTCTGGTCTGGTATGTTTATTATGAAAGGTTGGACAAAAGCAGTGGGTCTGATTTAATTTTTATGTAAAAAATATGAAATCCAATAGGTCTTAAAGGGTAGATTGTTATTGCATGGAATTAAAACCTATTTTATTATTTTAAATCACCCTGATTACCATTGTGGGGAAGGGCTTTGCTGTTGACTTTCCCCTATGACAAACTCTTGAGGGGTGAGGGGCTGGTGGAGAAGATTTGCAATAAGTCTTGGTAGCATTTCTTCGGGAAACCTGACAGACTTCGTTGTCTGCCAGAGTCTTCTAACCAAATGCCTGAATTAAAATCATATCTATGTTTGAATAAATTTACATGTACATTAAGCATGGGCGAATTTTGCGAATCTCGCGTTCGCGAATTTTGCGGATTTGCGAACTCGCAATTCGCAAAATCCGCGAATTCTCGCGAATTTTTTTTTGTGTGTTCGCGCGGGTTTCTGCCAGTTCGCAAGGGTTTTGTACAATTTCGCAAACGCGAACTTACCTGTCGGCTCGCAAGTTTTGCGAACTTGTTGTTTCTACGTGTCCAGCCTGTTTGGGACACTCTTCTTCATCACTGCCACTCTCTGTCACCACTGCCACTCTCTGACTACTCATGCCACCCTCTGGCCCACCCATGCCACCCTCTGTTTCATCACAGCACCCTCTGGTTGTCCAGTCAGTGTACATTATTGTGGCAAAGCAAAGCACACCTTCCCTGCCTCAAGTGACCTGAATTAATTTGGGGCTGATTAATGTGTCACAGAATATTTTTTTAGCTGGCACCTGCTTCCTTAGTGCTTCCTGATTAGTGATCTTTTGCACTTGCTAAGTGCTTTCATTGTTGCAAAATTAGTTACAACACCTGCCCTGCCACAACTGACAATAATGAATTAGGGGCTGATTAATGGATTTGAACTTCCAGCCTGGCTCCTGCTTGTCTCCCTTAGCTGTAATTCAGGACCTTTGTGGCATATGTGTAACTATTCTGAGGTTCAGAGCAGGGTCACATAATAGTTGCAAGTAGGCAACTGAACTCTGGAGGGGCCCCTCAGGAAGCACTACAGGAAATGGCTACTAATGATGAGCCTGAACTTTTGAACCTGGTAAGTAGTTTCAGTTTTGCTAAGATCGTATTTCTGCAATTTAGCGCTTATTCGCGGGGCGCGAAGTTGTACTGGGAAGCCGCGAACTCACGCGAACAGTGCGAGCAAAATCCGCTGCTCGTGGATTTGCGGATTTTGGAGGAGATTCGCGAATCTCGCGGATTGAGAATTTACCGAAAATCCGCAAAATCCGCGAGCGAAATGGATTTTCCGCCCATGCTTAATGTACATATGTAGAGGGTTTGGGTCATGCCTCTTCTGTCATTAGTCTGTATGATTGTAATTTATACAGTGCTTCTATTCAAGATAATACGACAGCAAGTCAGCCCACTTCAGTCATTGGCTCTCTAACCTTGTAGGAGATAGCATATGACTATTCCCAATTGCACATCTGCCTGAAAATCAGTGTGCTTCATTACATGGGCCTGTGAACCAGTACTTTTGTTTTTTTTATTTCTTAGAACATACTACAGTCCCTTAGACATTGATAATGAGCCAATTGCTTGTTCATCCGCACTGCACCACATCCCACACGTCCATTGTATCTTAACCAGACTATCATCATGAAATGGCATTGTCCATAGTGTATCATTGTGTCACCTTTCCAAGATGGACAACACATTGGTTCTAATGCTGGAACTTTAAAACAGAGATACACTATGCACAATTCTATTTCCAGAAAGCCATCTTCGCTTTCTTTAATTGTATTTGTTATTGCAAGCATATTTCTGCAAGGTTTAGGCAGCAGCATGTTTTCTTTTTAGGTCAAGCCTAGCAGCGTGCATGTGCTGCTCTGCGATGTATGGGGTAGCTACTCTGGATGGATAGGCCACGCCCTCCACTTGCCATTTTTTTCCTTTCTTTTGACTGCGAAAACTGCTTTATTTTTATTTGTTAAAGGCTGCTCGTTATCGTATAACTTTGGGTGAGTTTTAAGTCTGGTGGTGGCTGCCCCTGTCACATGCCCCCTTACCTTTGGCTTTTCTTCTTGTGCGTTTGGCAAACTCTTTTCCTATTTTTGTCAAATAGTCCTCTGCCATTTCTTGTTGTTTGCCTGCCTCTGCTTCTATCCTTTCTTCACGAACACCAGACGTTACGCATACCAACCAGGGTCAGTCATCGAAGGTGCCATTTCAAATTAGTAAAAAAACAAACGGCGAGTAACAATAACCCCTCGCTTTAGTCTGCTAAAATTTTTACGTTTAACTGCTCTTTGTTTTAGTTGTCTTTTTGACTCCGGGTTCTAGGATCTGGGATTTAAAACACCTGGGTAGAAACGCCCAATGCTGTGTTCTCATTCAGAGTGCAATTTTTTAAACCTTTCTTTTTAAGTTTAACTGCTCCTTGTTTTAGTTGCGTTTTTAGCACCGTGACGCGTCTCACCATTACAATGTCAACCTTCATCAGTTTGTTTCTGTTTTCAAATGCCTTACCAATGCGTTTCTCCCTATAGCTTTGCTCAGGGCTTCAAGTGGGCCGGGTCTGAGCACAGGAGGTTATTTTCAGGGGGCCTCGAAATGGGGCTCTATTTTCGGGCCTCTCAAAGGTAGTCCATTTTTCTATTTTTTTCTTGGACTACCGTGAGACCATGCACATCGATATGCACATGCTCATTTTGCTCACTACTGAGTAGTAGAGGTCAAGGCATGATGTGATGCCAGGTGAGCCGCGTTGTAGAGGAAGAGAAATCCTTTAAAGAGAGCTATTTTCACTCAGGATTTCTCTTCTCTTTTAGCAGCGCAGGAGCAACATCGTCGTGGGTGTCAGCCTTGAGATCGTGGGATGATTAGGAGAGAGACCACCACAGGCAGCCTACTCCAGCATGACCCTGCTCTGACCTTTCACACTAAGTGTCAAGGCTGCAGTGTAATCCAGCAACAAAGAAGCGTAGAGAGAGGAACTAGTCTGCCTGATCCCCCCCAGCCCTAACAGCTCCAGGAAGTTAGAAGTTGAAATCGATCTACACATTAGGGAGGTACTCATCTTCTAAATGTTACAAATGCTTATTTAAAAATAAAAGTTTAGCATTTGTATAGTAACCTAAATAATGTGATTCTATGTTTCATCGTGTTAGATCAGTATTCTTTGCAATATTTTATTAAATGTACCCATAAAGGCAAAATTGGAGAGGGATTTATATTTTTGCTCATTCGAGGGGGAGTAGCAGACAAATACCGCAAAAATTATTCTGCACACAGCAGTCGACTGGTTCCATGTCATGAGGGTAAATTCAGCCAATCTGGATTTTATTTTAATGTACACAACTCTAAAAGATGGGACTTGCAGGCAAATGTTTTATTGGCGAAAAAGCTACTACAGGTCCAAGCACGCTTTGTTCAAATCGATGAAAATCCAGCACCGGTTCAAAGTCACACTCGTAACCTGGGGCGAATCTGGCAATTTTCATGCCAAGTGTGTGCTTAATGTCATGAAGAGCCCCTGTTCAGTTCTATTGTTTTTAAAACACTTTGAGACTTGTTCGACACAGTAGCATATAGGAATTCAAAGTCAAGATTTTTAGCTACATATAACCTAGAAATAGCAATTTATAGGAGGAAGGGGGTCGGAAGGAAAAAGAAAGGCATCGAAATATGGAATCCTCTGATACAATGGATGGAATACACTGAATTGTAAATTATAAAGTATAACATCTAATAAGTGAAACTAATGTGACTTTAACATGAGTTAATCTTCCGCTGATTTCTGACTAAGTTGTAATGAAATGTATTCCGACCTCCCTTCCCTTTTTTTTCTTTTTTAATTTTTTTTTCTTTTTCTTTTCTTCTTTTTTTTTCCTTCTCTCTCTTTTCTCAACTACCTGTCAAATGTGGCCGGAGGGGGGGAGGGAAAAGGGGGTGGGTACATGGGAAGGGTGGGGCTCTGTCAAAAAATTGCTCAATAAAGAATTGTTTAAAAAAAAAAATCAAAGTTAAGTTGTACCTTTAATTGGGCGACTATTCTGCTATGCCTGTCGTGGTTATTCCCCCATCATAAACTTAGTTTTGCAAACCTGGTGTATTCAAAAGAGAACCAAGCGCTTCCCAAGTTGTTCAGTGCTGTGAGGTAAAAGGATGGCAATGCCCGAGTAGCCTTATTCTAAGTAGTGAGGTAGACGGGTAGCAGGTCCCGGCAGCATTCTGTGTTCCATGTAGTGATGCAGTGAAGCAGAAGAATGACAGTGTTGAGGGTTATCTGAGTAGTGATGCAGTTAGGTAGAATATGACTAACACTATGATTTGATGCAGTGTGGTAGGTGGATGAGAGTGCCTCAGGATATTCATTATACTGTGCATTATACTGTGCAGTGATATAAAAATGTATGATTTTCTTAAGCACACAGTGCTAGTGGTCTTCATTTAGACCACGCCCCTACTTGGACAGGCCACACCCCTTTAAGAGGTTTGCCCCGCCCATTTTACAGCAGCCCCAGTTTTTTTCCCTACTTAACACCCTGTCTTTACTGTCTCTTTGCAGCAATCTTGGCCTTCTTACCACACCATATTCCCCTCCATAGTCATAGAGACAAACACTCAAACAGACTTCTGTCTCGGAAGAGTGGGATGGAACAGAGGCTGTGCATCCTTGCCCTGCACCAGTTAACTTGAGAGATGAAGTTGCGATCCCTGTCCAGTAGCTGCCCTGTGCCCTTCCTGCTCTTCTTCATACACATGTGTGTGGTGTTCTGTATCCGCCACTGCCCTGCAGCAGAGAAGCACCCACACAACATGTGTCATGGTAAGGAAACACACACCACTCTATGACAGCTTCCTGTTTGTTGCATTTCTGGGGTGTCCTCCTGATGAAGTACTTAAATGTTCAGTATCATCTAAAGAGGCACCTCTCCACAGTGCCTTGTCACTTGTTAGGGATTTATGCCGGATATTGGTTACTTGTTTCTTTCTCTTTCAAATTAGCTCCTGTTGGAAAGAAAGATTCAAGGGTGAGCGAGAGAAGGAATCTGCCTTTGTGGAAGAATGGCCATCTCTTCCGTTGTCTCGTGCAACTGTGGGCTGTCCGACGCCTACGAAGGGGACCCTCCTAAGAGGGTGGCCCCTTTAGTGCCACAGGATGGCACACGGGACAGCCCAGCATCGCGAGACACCTTCAGAGTCCCGCTCGTCATTTCCGCCCCAGGTGGGGGAATCGGGAGAGGTATAAGTTCCTCCCCCGCACACATAGCGACCTCTTTCTCCCTCACCCCTGATGCCGTTCAGACATGTCCCGTGGGAGCTGGCAAGATCTGTGGCACCGTCAGTGCACACCATATGTGTCGTACGCCCGGCCTCCCCATAAGGGATGTCCGCAGGGCAGGGCAGCATGAGCGAGCCGCCTTTGGGGGGAGGGTTTTCAGCACGGCATCTCCTACGGGCTGCCCCAGGCAACGAGTGGTGCTAGGGGGTTGGGGTCGGGCCTGTGGGGCTTCAGTTGTTTCTACAGCACCCCGCAGCTTTTTCCGTCCTGGGGCCTTTGCCTCGCGGTGTCTGCTGTTGGCAGCAGGGTCGGGGGTAGACCTCAGCTGTGGTGGGGAGGAAGAGTAGGTCGAGGAACAATGCATGCCACCTGGGGGTGTGATTCTTGTGCCCAGGGGGCACACTGAGGCCCAGGTTACCACCAGGGCCGGTGCAGCTGTCCTACGTCAGCAGCTGGGGGCAGCGGATCCTGCGTGGCGCCCCAGCCGATTACTCAGTAGGTCAGGAGCATTGGCAAGGCCTAGCTTTCCCTCGAGCAGGGCCCCTTGCTCTCACGGAGGAGACGTGGTCCAGTGGCTTGAGCTACTGCGGTGAGTGGTGTGGCTCACTGGTTAGAGGCGGCAGACCCAGAAGCAGTGAACAGCCCGGGACCAGGGTTCAATTCCCGACGCAGCAGGGTTGTGGACCAGGGTCAACCGACTTTATAATTCTCGCCTCGGTGCCTACTCTAACCAGGGATCACACTCGGCAACTCTGGGCATTAAGCTTGCCTCATCTCTACAAAGGCCCTCCACAGACGCCGGGGATGCCTGGCTTCACCTTGGAGATACCCAGAAGGGACCATCTCACAGGGAAAGCCAGGACGGGTTCCCCAGCGGTCTTCAGCGCCAGGACACCCCGAGATGGGGTAACAGTGCGCTTTACAAGTATCATCATTACATTACTGCCTTTGGTACCTGGCGACCTAGGTTCGAATTCAGAACTCCTTGCTAGACTCTGCATCGTGCTATTCTGGGAAATCATGTATTCTCCTGGTGCGTAATATGTGCAAAATGTTTTGTTGTTAGCCCTGTTTGATGTTAGCTGACTCATGGAAAGTTCTGAAATTGTTGGTGGTATGATTTCAATTCAATTTCTTAAACCTTAAATGGTGGCCTGGCCGCATGGTGGGACGCAGGCCTGGTGTGTGTCGAGAGGACAACACTGTGGGTCGGGCCCCCGTTAGGGGAGCAGACAGCCAGGCAGACCCAGTGGCGTGGGGGTGTCCCAGCAGAGCGGTCCTAGGCCAGAGGCCGCCTGCCACCCGGCACGTCCACTTCCTCGAGACAATGGCAGGGGCGCTCTTTACCAGATGTGCCCTCCCGCGTTTTGCTCACGCCACCTGTTTCCTCGCTCAGCTCCGCTTCAAATCTCTGCTGCCGGTGCGGCCCAACGGGTGTCCAAGGCCCGCTGTGCTGCCTCTGCCCCTCTACCAACCTGGCTAAGCGCGGAATTTAGTTTGACTCTCTCTTTACTCAATGGTCTAGGTAAGAGCAGGCACGGCGCTAGGCCCGTGTCCTGCTTAGGGGACAGCCTAAGTGGAAACTGGCGTTGGGTGCCAGGCTTGCTTGTATTATATTGTAATTGCATTTATATAGCGCTTACTACCCCTGACGAGGCGTCGAAGCGCTTTTTCGGCGGGTAGCACGCTACTCCGGGACCCATAGAGGATTAGTGTTGAATTAGTGTAGTGAAACATGCAAGTACTTTTTAAGTGGTGGATAGGTTAGTCAGTTAAAATGGCCCGTCCCGACTGCATGTGCTGTCTGTCGGTGGTAAGTATTATGCAGTTAGAACTTGGCTGACCCTGAATATAACGGGGCAGATTTACAAGCCCCTTGCGCCTCTTTTCCGCCTCCATTGCATCACTTTTGTGTTGCAGCGGCGGCGCTATGCCAGCCCCATGCTGTGGGGTATTTACAACATGGAACGCCTCCTACAAGATTTCACTCAGTCACTTTTAAGGCCATGCTGCGTCAAAACCCTGCGCCTGCTTGAAGCAGGCATAAGGATTGACGCAGCATTTTAAGGATAGGGCACCCCGAGCCTTGCTGGAGCAGCGTCGCCCTAGTGACGCAACTCCAGCAATGCGCCGCCTTTACTGCAGCAGATGCGTCACGCATCTGTCCATTCTTGCCCCATCGTGTGCCGCATTGTAAATGCGGCGCATCCAAGGTGGCGCAGCCGTGAAGCACAATAACTGGTGCATCCCTGCTGATATGCAGGGATGCGCCAGTTATTATAAATCTGCCCAGTAATCTTTTAATACACCTCAGATGGGAAAAGAGCTTGATGGGTTAAAAATAACGTTCAATCACCATGACTGTATTGAGTTCTTTCCCTAGCAATAGTAGAATTGAAGAGCACTGTTCATACAAATGGAACCTTGTTGACCGCCAGTGGTCACCTGCAGGCTAGCAGCATATCATATATATTTATGAAACGGGAGGTGGTACAGGAATTTTAGGCAAGGGAGGCTTGGAAAAATGAACGTAGGGTAAGCATATTGGGGTATCATTGAACAGGATTATGCCTCTCAAAAGCCATACCTTTCAGGAACCATGGCCTTTTCCATCCCCTCTTGGTCCCTAACTAGGGTAGGGGTGGAGTGATTTGCGATTAAGTGGATCATGTGCTCTACATACAGGCTTGGGTCCACATTTTGTCACTGTAGTAGCACATCAGGATTCTAGGAGCATTACAATATGGTGTAGAGAATGCATGCCGTTCCTACAGTTCCCCAATCCATGGTTCTATTGTGCGGACCACAATAATGGAGTCGCTAGAACTTTACTCCAAATAGGGCTATTTGGGATAGCTTGTTGGTCAACTTGTGGGGCTTCAAACCCAGAGCGAATCACTAGGGATGTCCATGCAAAGGTGTGTAGTGAAGGGTAATCAGGAGGAGAGACCCGAACATGCATAGGAATGTAAAGGTATAAAGTGGAACCTCTCCGCATGTCTCTAGAATGGATTGTCATGGTGAGATACTACCTGACTATTCCATGCATTTATGTACAGAGCAGTTCCAGTGATTACAATTGGGTTTGGATACTGCAGTGGGAGGGACTACACCAAGTGCACTGTGCCAATTTAAACACAGGCATACACCCATTTTCAGAGTTGAACCTGGCATCGTCAAGCCCGTTTCATTGAAATCTCAAGGGAAGAGTGAACTGATCGTCTGTGTCCATTTAATTTTCTTGCATGGGATCTGCCAGCGATTTCTGGGAGGTGAACCGTGCTATGATGGTGGCATGAGGCCATCAGGAACAGGTGGAATGACGGACTTGGTGAGGCACTAAAGACTATTCCCCAAGGGAACTGGGCTATATCACAACTTTGTTTCAATACAGTCGTAGCAATAACTTGAGTAATAATTGGAGTAGGGTACTTTTGATACAGTAAGTTAACGCTACAAGACCTGGCTGTTCGAGCAGTAGAGGACCACCCAAGCGCGTTGAGACCCTCCAGGTGAGTAGTGCGCTATATAAATGCTTTGATTGATTTATTGATTGATTGATAGGGTATTACAAGGTAATGCAATTATCATGAATTTGCTTATTGGGGAGGTTAGGTTCTGAGAATAGAGATGGCCACTGATTATCAGAAAATGGAAGTGCTACTCAGAACCAATTCAAGGGACAGAATTGAGTACGGGCAGGCCTATCTGGTAGGGGTTATTTGCAGAGTTGAACTGCTAAAACAGCTTGGGCTTCACATGTTATATGATGCAGGTGGCTGGCCACACCCATGAGTTTCCAGGTGGGTCGCACCACACCGATCCAGGTAATAGGACCAGTTAGTACCGGGGCATCTAAGTTCAAGTTAAATAGAGGCTTTTCAGCTCCGTAATTTCTTTCTTTTGCAGTCAAATAAATAAATAAATACATTTTAAGGATATGGCGTATGATCTGCACTTAGCAGTAAAGCTGGCAAGCATGAAGCACATAGGGCGTAATCGGAAGGGGGAAGCAGATGGGTCAGTTCAGGACCAGATGGAAGCAGGTTGTGGGATCGGCTTGGTTTACATTCAAGGGGCTGGTCTTGGACATGTTGGTCCTTTTGACGTTGAGGGCTGCTTGTGGCATGCAAAGTATCTGGCATTTTGCCTGTCTGGGGTCATCCAAGGGCTTTACCTTAGAGACAGTTAGGTATGTCCTTTGTTCAGTGTGTGGCTTGTTATGGTTTCATGACTATAAACATTCTATGCTCTTGGCCCCATGCTCCAAAGTGCATCTAAGAGGGGCAGGCATGGAGCAGAGGGGGACAGGCACAAACATATATATCCCCTATTTGATTTAGGCATGGTACAGGCCAGGTGGTATGCCAGTAGTAACTGATAGATCATCAGTGGAGCGTGTCATGGGGTAGGCAGTATTCGGTGCCAACCAGTAGAAGATAAAGACCTAGGGGGTGGAAGGGGTCCCCCCCAAAGTGGTTGCACACTGGACCCGCGGCCATGTTACAGGCTGCAAGTTGGCATGACCATTATTGACGTGAAGGCAGGTAGCCGTACTTAGGGTGGTCCCCCCCGGTCCCCACCATCTTGTCCACGACCGGGTTCGCATTGGCGAGGCTTGGAACTCCGGTCTGGCGCCAGTAGGGGACATTATTCTGGTATCATAGTAGTTATCACCGCAGGCTGAAGGTGAAGGGCTGGCAGGCATTATGACCATGTTTCTAGCAGGTTGCAGGGGTCAGGTGGGATACCAGGACATTACACTGGGTATACATGTGCAGAAGGATGCAATGCCAGGGGCAGCGTTTCCTCTGCTCATGATGGGCTCTCAGGGGTTGTCTTTCCAGTTATGGGTGTGCTGCGTCGCCCAGGAGGCCTGGCTCTCGCTCTCCAAGAGAGGGTATTTTCAGTTGCATGCTGACAGCTCGCCTCTTACCTTGGTTCAGGTAGAGAAGATATTGACGCATCTTTACATTGTCAGGCATTACGGGTTATGTCACGCTATCTGTAGTCACTCTTCCTGGATGGGCAGCGTCTGCAGCTTGCCGGAGCGGAGTGCATCATGCATGTGGGACTGGGTATCCCAAAGTTGAACTGTACTTCTGTTCGTAAGCCACCCAGGGAGAGAATCATGTTCTGTGTGAATTCTGAGTTACCGAGGGCAACCCTGTGAGGCTTCAGGGTTTGGAGTCGCTAGAACTTTACTCCAAATAGGGCTATTTGGGATAGCTTGTTGGTCAACTTGTGGGGCTTCAAACCCAGAGCGAATCACTAGGGATGTCCATGCAAAGGTGTGTAGTGAAGGGTAATCAGGAGGAGAGACCCGAACATGCATAGGAATGTAAAGGTATAAAGTGGAACCTCTCCGCATGTCTCTAGAATGGATTGTCATGGTGAGATACTACCTGACTATTCCATGCATTTATGTACAGAGCAGTTCCAGTGATTACAATTGGGTTTGGATACTGCAGTGGGAGGGACTACACCAAGTGCACTGTGCCAATTTAAACACAGGCATACACCCATTTTCAGAGTTGAACCTGGCATCGTCAAGCCCGTTTCATTGAAATCTCAAGGGAAGAGTGAACTGATCGTCTGTGTCCATTTAATTTTCTTGCATGGGATCTGCCAGCGATTTCTGGGAGGTGAACCGTGCTATGATGGTGGCATGAGGCCATCAGGAACAGGTGGAATGACGGACTTGGTGAGGCACTAAAGACTATTCCCCAAGGGAACTGGGCTATATCACAACTTTGTTTCAATACAGTCGTAGCAATAACTTGAGTAATAATTGGAGTAGGGTACTTTTGATACAGTAAGTTAACGCTACAAGACCTGGCTGTTCGAGCAGTAGAGGACCACCCAAGCGCGTTGAGACCCTCCAGGTGAGTAGTGCGCTATATAAATGCTTTGATTGATTTATTGATTGATTGATAGGGTATTACAAGGTAATGCAATTATCATGAATTTGCTTATTGGGGAGGTTAGGTTCTGAGAATAGAGATGGCCACTGATTATCAGAAAATGGAAGTGCTACTCAGAACCAATTCAAGGGACAGAATTGAGTACGGGCAGGCCTATCTGGTAGGGGTTATTTGCAGAGTTGAACTGCTAAAACAGCTTGGGCTTCACATGTTATATGATGCAGGTGGCTGGCCACACCCATGAGTTTCCAGGTGGGTCGCACCACACCGATCCAGGTAATAGGACCAGTTAGTACCGGGGCATCTAAGTTCAAGTTAAATAGAGGCTTTTCAGCTCCGTAATTTCTTTCTTTTGCAGTCAAATAAATAAATAAATACATTTTAAGGATATGGCGTATGATCTGCACTTAGCAGTAAAGCTGGCAAGCATGAAGCACATAGGGCGTAATCGGAAGGGGGAAGCAGATGGGTCAGTTCAGGACCAGATGGAAGCAGGTTGTGGGATCGGCTTGGTTTACATTCAAGGGGCTGGTCTTGGACATGTTGGTCCTTTTGACGTTGAGGGCTGCTTGTGGCATGCAAAGTATCTGGCATTTTGCCTGTCTGGGGTCATCCAAGGGCTTTACCTTAGAGACAGTTAGGTATGTCCTTTGTTCAGTGTGTGGCTTGTTATGGTTTCATGACTATAAACATTCTATGCTCTTGGCCCCATGCTCCAAAGTGCATCTAAGAGGGGCAGGCATGGAGCAGAGGGGGACAGGCACAAACATATATATCCCCTATTTGATTTAGGCATGGTACAGGCCAGGTGGTATGCCAGTAGTAACTGATAGATCATCAGTGGAGCGTGTCATGGGGTAGGCAGTATTCGGTGCCAACCAGTAGAAGATAAAGACCTAGGGGGTGGAAGGGGTCCCCCCCAAAGTGGTTGCACACTGGACCCGCGGCCATGTTACAGGCTGCAAGTTGGCATGACCATTATTGACGTGAAGGCAGGTAGCCGTACTTAGGGTGGTCCCCCCCGGTCCCCACCATCTTGTCCACGACCGGGTTCGCATTGGCGAGGCTTGGAACTCCGGTCTGGCGCCAGTAGGGGACATTATTCTGGTATCATAGTAGTTATCACCGCAGGCTGAAGGTGAAGGGCTGGCAGGCATTATGACCATGTTTCTAGCAGGTTGCAGGGGTCAGGTGGGATACCAGGACATTACACTGGGTATACATGTGCAGAAGGATGCAATGCCAGGGGCAGCGTTTCCTCTGCTCATGATGGGCTCTCAGGGGTTGTCTTTCCAGTTATGGGTGTGCTGCGTCGCCCAGGAGGCCTGGCTCTCGCTCTCCAAGAGAGGGTATTTTCAGTTGCATGCTGACAGCTCGCCTCATACCTTGGTTCAGGTAGAGAAGATATTGACGCATCTTTACATTGTCAGGCATTACGGGTTATGTCACGCTATCTGTAGTCACTCTTCCTGGATGGGCAGCGTCTGCAGCTTGCCGGAGCGGAGTGCATCATGCATGTGGGACTGGGTATCCCAAAGTTGAACTGTACTTCTGTTCGTAAGCCACCCAGGGAGAGAATCATGTTCTGTGTGAATTCTGAGTTACCGAGGGCAACCCTGTGAGGCTTCAGGGTTTGGCGAGGAGCAGTGTTAGTGTGTAAATTTACGGGCAACCTGAGTAGTGGGATACAACAGGGGGCTCTGCTTCAGTAAATGTGTTTGGCAACCCGGAATTTCTTGTTTGGTCAGGATCATACGTCTGGGCGAATGGCTTTCCTGCGCATTGAGTGGGGCATGGGAATGGAGGCATGGGTATTTCCACAACTGAGTAAATTTGGTTGGGGGCCCCAGGCAGGCACTGGAACAGCTTGCTGTAAAAGCTGCGGCACAGCCCAGGGTGGGTGTCTCCTATCCTATCAACTTTGGTCTCACACCTGGGAAGCTTTGATTTGAATTGCCTGGGTAGGAGGGCACGGCTGTAGGAATGATTTCCTCCAGGTGTAAGTTGAGTGGTAGTGGGTTTGCATTGAGGCAAGAAATGTGTTTGGCAACTTTACATTTCTCTATTTTGTCAGGATCATAGATCTGGGAGACTGGCCATTTGGGCATCAGGTGAGTGGCACATAATGCAGGCATGCTTGAGGTTGTCAGGGAACAAGGTCCCGGGCAAGCGATTCTTCAGCCCCTCATTTCGGATAGGTGAGGCCACAACAGCCTTAGGTCAAGCATGGTGGCAGAAGGTATCATGCAGGTGGGACGGTGGGAGTCCCAAGGTGTTAAGTAATAATTTGTCCATGAGCCATGCAAAGTAAGGGGACCTGTGGACATGGAAAGTCTTGGAGTTACTGGCAATTGTTGAATGTACCTGGGGGAACCCAGTGTGGCACCAGATTCTTGGGGGCCGGTGTGACGTGTGTAATAAGGTGCAATTTAGCTGTGGTAGTGTTTTGCGTCCCGTGCTTCTATAAAAGTTTTGCAACCCTACATTTCTTGATTTGCCAGAAACAAAGGTCTGGGTGATTGGACATTCGAGCATCTTGAGAGTGGCACAGTGGGCAGAAACCTGGCAATGGAGGCACGGTTTTCCCCCACCGAAATCAGTTGGCTGAGACATTCAGGCACGCGCTGGAGCTGCTTGCTGGGGAAACAGCAACAGAGACTGGGGGGGGGGGCTCTACTCCAGACGTCCTGGTCTTACACCTGGGAGGTAATGATTTGACTTTCCTGGGGAAGAGGGCCCTGCTGCACAGAATGAAGTCCACTCATGTGAGTTAAGGAACTAATTAGGGGACATGTGAACTAGGGCGGTCGGAGATGCCCCCCACCCCGCCTGGTGTAGCAGCGCTATGCGTAAATTCACTGAACAGAAGGGGTTTGCGTTATTCGACATTGGTGCTGCACGCCATATCCACAGGGTGTTTTGAGGAAGTACCAAGGAGCTATGCTCAATGGTAAGCCGGTGCCTCTGGTGGCACAGGCTCACACCGGAAGAGGACTTTGCTTTAAGACCACGATGTGCAAACTAAGCAATAAGTTGGGGACAGGTGAACCTTGGTGGTCAGAGATCACCCCCCCCCCCCCGGCTCTTGTGGCATGGAGCTCGGTCAGGGGAGGCTATTGAGGCTGCATGCAGGAGAACCAACTGCGCTGAGTTAACGATGCCATGCACAGGGTCATGGAACAATGGGGGTTCTGTTGATCAGGCATGGCTTGCGGCATGCCAAAGTCCACAGGGAGTCTTTATGAGGATGGGGTGCACCTGTTCAGTGTGGGACTTGCTCTTGCTGGACCTGGAGGAGGCACTGGAAATAGCAGGATGTAAGTAGGAATGCCGGCCTTGGTGGGGGGCCCTGGCTACAACGGTCTCCATTCCCAGGGCTGTGGCGAAGTTACAGGGCAATCCAGAGGAGGAAAGGTACTCAGGGGTACCCTCTTCAGGAGCACAAAGGATGCTGAGGTCTAATATCCCCAAGAAGTCTTCGCCGTGGACCCCGAGGTGCGACGGCGCCCCATCTGTCCTACAGGCGGTTGGAAACCTGTACAACCGGGGGTCGCTTGAACGCTCCGCACCTCGTGGGGGGGGGCATGAGTAATGTGGTGGACCGACTGTTCACCGGAGGTGGGAGGGGCTATCCCCTCACCTAATCGCTAAGCACCGATTGGCTAAGGCCACGATGCAAGTTGGCCCATCAGGAGGTAGGCCGTGAAGGGCGGCCTGCCTTTGGATCGCCTGTAAGATAACCCACCATGTTGGCATAGTTTTCATGCTAATAAACCTGCAGCAATTTTCTCCATGAAAAAGGTGTCTTGTCTGTTTATTCATTCGGTATGATGCTGCATGAGGGTGGTGAGTGTTGCCGATATTGGCACTATGTATGTGAACCCACTTCAGTGCTTTTGTGTCTTGCGCTGTTTTACATTACGTTTTTTCTGCTCTTCGCCAGCATCCCATTAACTTAATCCAGCCTGTGACTGTTTGCCTAGCTATCGTATCTCACATAGTCTATGTTTTTGCTTTGCATTCTGGGAACTGGAGTCCTTAACACCTTGCCTGTGTCAGGAATTCCAGCCCAGTGCTGGACATTCCAATCGCAGGCGAGGTCGTGCCGGAACCCAGCCGTCATGCGCACAGGCCACCCGTGGCTCATGACGGCTGGGTTCCGTCACGAGCATCAAAGGGGTTAATTTACATTGCGATAAACAGAACTGCACATCTCAGAATGCTAACAAAACACTTTGACTGGGTGAGGTACTCACACAGAGCCCTGGGAAGCTTGTGAGCTGTGTGCTTATGTGAGAAACTAAGTGCATGCCCTCCGCGCCGCTGCTGACCCAGTTGGTGGCAGAGGCAGGACAAGGGGGGGGGGGGGAGATTCGTACTCTCGCACAAGAATGTAGCACCCAATTCTAACTATGCTCTCTTGTTTAAGCTAACTGTACCCTCCTTTCTAGGACTTGTTGTTGAACATCTACCTTTAGAAGTACAGGGCTATAAATGCCAGGATGGAGCTCTCTTTTAGCTAACAGGACTGGATGAAGGAGACAAATGAGAAGTTGACAGCTTTGTGAGACAACAGGTTCCAATCCCTCATTACTTTAATAGTTCAGCGAATTCTGGGAATTGTAGTCTTACTGTTCTTCGACTGACTCAATCCAATTGAAATCACCTGGTAGTGTCTGCTAACAATGACCTGTAAAAGGAGTAAGGACTGCGTACATGGTGTCCTGCTAGCAGAGTCGTCTGACGGCTGTATACACCTGTGTACACTTGGTACCTGTGCCCATCCCCCCAAGCTCTAGACTTAAAGCACACGCACACTGAGTCTTTTTACCCACCAGCATACACATGCCTCCCACTTGAAACAGAAAGAGTACAGAAGAGTGAGAAGGCTCCTGTTGCTAGGCATAACATCAAGTCTGCCCCATATCCCTATCAAGGATACCCTACACACCAACTATTTGCTCTAGGGGTCCGGCCTAAGCACATTCCAGCATGTGTATCCTGCCCTAGGTGGGAGACCATAGACTGGCAAAAACCAGAGTCAGGTTACAATCCACTCAAGCAGCGATTACCTCAGTGAAACTGAGACTTTCGGAGACATCTCCCTCTCTGTCACGGATTTCGGTAAAACACCTCCCATGCCAATCAGTAATGCACCCAGAGGCAGTGGGACGTCCCTTGCACATATAATGACCCCAGGGCTTTAAGTGGAATGAAAAAACTCATAGGGCATGGCCACTGTAAATAAGGGCGTGGCTTAAACTACTTAAGCTAAAAATCTGTGCTTAGCATAGTGTGCTGCCCCACTGGTTTTTTGCTGCTTCTGCGTGCCCATTCATCCACATATATAACACAACAATGAAAATTACACCTACAGTAACCCAGGATTATTGTCCTTGCCAATGGTTGTAAGTTGCAAAAGATAAATAAGCAACAACTATCACTTCTTTGAATTTAATATTGAAAATGCTACTCGCTCTTGTGGGCAAGGTTGTGGCATAAGGCTACAGCAGCGGACCTTCGAGTCTGTCGTCCTGTGCTTCAAAAAATGAATATACCCTTGTGTAATGTAACTGGTGCTCATGTAAAGCACTCCAAGTTTCAGTGGTGTAGCTAGACCATTGGTCGCACAGTGCTGCTTTTGCCACCCACGGCGGCATGTAAGAGTGGGGGGAGGTGCTGGCTCAGGGGCGCCTTCGCTCCTCCAGGGTACCACGCGAGGACCTCCCTGGGGATATTTGACCTTTGCACCCTTGTTGTGCTCCTGGAGAGGATACCCCTCGGTACCTTACAGCTTCTGGATCGCCCTGTAACTCCACCTACAACACAGAATAACAAGTTAGAACGCCTCTCCCACCCCACCCTAGCGCTTACGCTGGGTAAGCGATAGGGAGGCAAACAGCATCGAGGGCAGCGGCAAAGAGGCTGCCAGGTGGGTGGGGAGAGTCCCTTACACCTCATTCCCGCCTACCCTCTACTGGAAGTGACGCGCGTCGACCCCTCAAGGGGGGGGGGTCCAATACACTAGCCTGTCTTGTGTGCCCTCATGTGGCACTAAGGCTGCTGAGCACCGGCCGACCCCGGCTCACTTAAAGCCCTGATTGACCCCCACAATGTGCAAGGACACTTTTACTCTGAGGTCAGTCCTCCTCCTGTCCTGCAAGTGACAACAACTCAGGACACTTCGAAACTCCGGTCGAATATGTACTTGTACGTTTACAATGCAATAGATCTTGTATTACTGAACATTTGAGCTGTTGGTGTTTCATTATTATTAGCAATGCCAATAGCTCAAACTTACATTAATGTGCGACCTGTTGCATTGTAAATGCTTGATTCTACTTGTATTCTTTTGTGTTGCATGAGTTGTGTGTGTGTTTAAAATGTGATTATGTAAGTGGGCAAATGCAAGAGTGAATCTTGATGAAAGGATGCTTGATTTCAGAGATGAGTGACAGAATGCATGTTTGTATGGTGACTTGTTAAGTGCCTAAACATATCACTGGCTGGAGCAAGACCTATTGGTTTTGCTAGTGTGTGGTAAAATATCAAGCACATTTTTGGGGAAATACTAAAATACAAAAGACAAAAATACAAAGTCTTTAACTTGCAGACATTGCAGACATTTTCCAAAGATTTTCTACCCTTAAGCATCCCTCACATGCTATCACTTCTGGGGCCTGCCCCCTCAAAATATAGCACCCTGGCTATGGGCGTGGTACTATGTAATGCAATGGCTCTCCTTTGTCAGACATATTTGCTATCAGACTGGAAGCACGCAGGCAGCAGGCCCCCCAGCCAGCTCAGGTTTCAATACCAGTTCAACGACGTAACTTCCATGGGCAGCCCAGCAGCATTCTTGTGCATCCAGTGATGGCCAAAGGGTGATAAAGTCTCAAGGAGAGCAAGGCCATCCAGCTGGAAAGCAATTCAAAAAGCGGATGCTGCCTGATCTCGTTAGTGCTCAAGCATCAGAAAACTAATCTTTAATGAGCAGGTGCCATATAAGGTAAACTCTCGGCTCGTCTCACCTGAAGGAGCTGCGCAGGTGAGACAAGCTTGTGCGTGCACACAACAGCAGAGAAGAGCACACTGGAAAGCCCGAGGGGGCCCATGTATATTTGGCCGGCTTACCGGGTATCATTGCATTGACTGTTTTTATAGCAAAACCAAAGGGGATGATGGACGGAGTGTTGAACATTGCAAGGACTCACTCCCAGTCAACTGATTTGGGTTTAATCCATCATCATTCTTTAGCTCACTCCGCCACCCCAGTTCAGATATGGCCATATGCAAATCAGTCTGACCCTGTGCCTCATGGGAAAAGTCCAGCCCAAACTACCAAGCCATGTTTTCCCTGGACCTGAAACAAGCATCCTGGGAGAGGTTTCAGGCTAATCAGTCTTCATCAGCCAGGCTATCTTGAATCCAGTGGCAAAGAGAACAAGGGACCCACGTCTGGGCATACCCTTCCAACTTAGGGCGAACAAAGCAAAACCAAAGGGGATGAGGGACGGAGTGTTGAACATTGCAAGCACTCACCCCAAGTCAACTGATTTGGGTTTAATCCATCATCATTCTTTAGCTCACTCCGCCAGCCCAGTTCAGACATGGCCATATGCAAATCAGTCTGACCATGTGCCTCATGGGAACAGTCCAGCCAGAACTGCCAAGCCATGTCTTCCTTGAACCGGAAACAAGCATCCTGGGACTGGTTTCTGGCTAATCAGCCGTCATCAGTCAGGCTAGCTTGAATCCAGTGGCAAAGTGAGCAAGGGACCCACATCTGGGCATACCCTGCTAACTTAGGGCGAACAAAGCAAAACTAAAGGGGATGATGGACGGAGTGTTGAACATTGCAAGCACTCACCCCCCAATGAGCTGATCTGGGTTTAATCCATCATCCTTCTTTAGCTCACTCAGCCACCCCAATTCTGACATGGCCATATGCAAATCAGTCTGACCCTGTGCCTCATGGGAACAGTCCAGCCCGAACTGCCAAGCCATGTCTTCCCTGGACCGGAAACAAGCATCCTGGAACAGGTTTCTGGCTAATCAGCCATCATCAGCCAGGCTAGCTTGAATCCAGTGGCAAAGTGAACAAGGGACCCACGTCTGGGCATACCCTTCCAACTTAGGGCGAACAAAGCAAAACCAAAGGGGATGAGGGACGGAGTGTTGAACATTGCAAGCACTCACCCCTAGTCAACTGATTTGGGTTTAATCCATCATCATTCTTTAGCTCACTCCGCCAGCCCAGTTCAGACATGGCCATATGCAAATCAGTCTGACCATGTGCCTCATGGGAACAGTCCAGCCAGAACTGCCAAGCCATGTCTTCCCTGAACCGGAAACAAGCATCCTGGGACTGGTTTCTGGCTACACAGCCGTCATCAGCCAGGCTAGCTTGAATCCAGTGGCAAAGTGAGCAAGGGACCCACATCTGGGCATACCCTGCTAACTTAGGGCGAACAAAGCAAAACTAAAGGGGATGATGGACGGAGTGTTGAACATTGCAAGCACTCACCCCCAGTGAACGCATCTGGGTTTAATCCATCATCATTCTTTAGCTCACTCAGCCACCCCAGTTCAGACATGGCCATATGCAAATCAGTCTGACCCTGTGCCTCATGGGAACAGTCCAGCCCGAACTGCCAAGCCATGTCTTCCCTGACCGGAAACAAGCATCCTGGGACCGGTTTCTGGCTAATCAGCCATCATCAGCCAGGCTAGCTTGAATCCAGTGGCAAAGTGAGCAAGGGACGAACGCCTGGGCATACCGTGCCAACTTAGGGCGAACAAAGCAAAACTAAAGGGGATGATGGAGGGAGTGTTGAACATTGCAAACACTCACCCCCTGTCAACTGATCTGGGTTTAATCCATCATTATTCTTTAGCTCACTCCGCCACCCCAGTTCAGACATGGCCATATGTGAATCAGTCTGACCCTGTGCCTCATGTGAACAGTCCTGCCCGAACTGCCAAGCCATGTCTTTTATATATACTATAGCGCCTGAATAGAGACTCACCAGTCCTTTTGCTGTGCTTGATGAAGTCATCCTTTAGCATCTGCAGAAATGTTGCAAGTCGCCATTTCGACCGCGATATTGTGACTCATTTAATACTAACTGTACAGAGTTTCAATCAATTAATCAATAAACCTTTATTCTGTATTTAGAAAACACCATAATAGTACATATTTATACATTATTAAAAAAAAACAGTTAAAATACAGTACATAAACATCACCTGCTCATCACAAAGTTTATATATTGAGATAGTCACGGGAAAATCATTCAGCACAACCCTCTTGTATTCCTTAGCCTTAAAGCAACCCTGATGAAATTTATAATCCAAAATAGCGTTAAAGGATCATTAGCACTTTGCAAGAATAATAGGGCAACCTTTGCATGTCTAAACTTGCCCTGTTTTAAAATACCTACAAGAAAATTACGCCTGGGTAATACATAAAATGGACATAGTAATACAAAATGAAAGGTGTCCTGCGGAGATCGATTGACGCAGCCGCAGGCACCCTTCTGCTCAACAGTTGAAGTAAAACCTGGCGGGTCAGCCAGTAAATGATGTAAAAAGTTGAGCCTAAAATGAGTAATTAAAAATCTGTCTTGCGCGTTAGGCATGAGAGCGAGATAAGGTTCAATGCCCTCCTCTGTCTTGACCATACTGCAGGCACCGACTGTAGGTTTCCTTCCTACCTCTACTGCTCTACGTGAGGCTGCCTGCTCCAAAAAAAGTCTCTTGACTCTGAGTTTGTCTTGGGGGATGATTTACGCTGGTTTTGTGAATAGATCTTCACAACGAATTCCTTCGAGGGAAGTCACAAATTTTAACCATGGGATTCTCATTCCTTTATTCCTATCCAGACAATACCTGATGATTTGTCTGCTCAGGTCTGCCTCTGTATTAGTCCAGATCCTTAGCCAGGCCATAAGGGGTCTGCCCTTTATCAAATCCTCGATGTGGGGCCTGCCCAGTTCTTCATGGGCGATCAGGGCTGGGGTACTTTGTGGGATTTTAAGCACCTTCCTCAGATATTTATTCTCCTCCAGTTGTAAATACCGAGTATTTACAAAACTCCAAACTTCTGACCCATAAGTCACTTTTGAGCAACATATTGAACTATACAAATTGATTATTTGCTCAGGTGACCACTTACCCAGCCTGCACCCATAATTCATTATAGCCCCAGTCGAGGCCACTAGCGTGGTGCACCGCTCTTCAATTAAAATTTTAAAATTTAAAAACCCATCAAATAGAAGGCCAAGATAGGAAAAAGTTTGTACCTGTCCTGTTTTGTGTGCACCTATTTTATAGGAAAACTTCTTGCAGGGTTTAGTACCAGCCAACATGACAAACGATTTTGTCAAATTAGCCGATAATTCTAAGGTATCCATAAAACGAACAAACCCGTCTATCAGACATTGAAGCCCCTTGGGAGTACTGGCTAAAAGTACTGCGTCATCCGCGTACAACAACACTGGGACGGTTCTGGTACCTACTCTTGGAGAGTCCACCTTTAATTTGCCAAGCGCCTGATCTAGCTTATTTATGTACAGAGAGAACAAAAAGGGGGCCAGGATACAACCCTGTCTGACCCACTAGTACAGGAAAAAGGCTATGTGGTGCCCCCCTCCAAATTGAAGCGTACTGTGGTGGTGGTGTTCCATTGCAGTGCCCTCAGAATGTATATCAAACCCTGCTCCACTCCTAGACTAGTCATCAGGGTCCACAGCTTCTCTCTGTTTACATGGTCGAAGGCTGCGGTGAGATCCATGAACCCTAGGTATACATATTCAGTGCTGGCTATAGTGTACTTAGCCACCAATAAATAAAGGTTCAAATACTGATCCGTCTGCGATCTCCCGGCCCTGAATCCATACTGGACATCGGTAAGTGTACCGAGAAATGAGAGGACGGACACAGGAATGTCTTCAATAAGAATGAGACTTTATTTAAAGTTTTTTTAGTATTTCAGTAATCGGACCCACAGCAGAGCAGCACGTCTCAGAAGAAGAGTAGAGTAGAATCGAAGAGTTCTAGAATAGATAGAGTAGAATAGAAATAGAAGAAAGAAGAGATAGAAGAAAGATACCAGAGAATGTTACAGTAAGGATTTGATGTTCCTCAGCCCAGTCCGTGAGGCGCATTAGGACCGCTCTACCTAAAACTTTAGCTGTCACATCTATCAATGAGATGGGTCGATAACACTGAGGGTTGTCCCTGTTCCCCTTTTTAAAAATTGGGACTATTATTGCCGATGACCATGAACGCGGGAGGCCTGTTACAACCGCCGCGTTTATCACCCTTGTGAGAATAGGAGCCCATAGCTCGGTGTTTCTTAAAAAAAGGTCAGGTAGGATGCCATCTGGGCCCGGGGCTTTGTTTCTTGTTAAACCCTGTATGGCCACTAAGATTTCCTCCAAAGAAAATTCTGCCGAGGAAACCCACCGGCAACTCCTCCCTACATCACAATAGTTCTCCTCTGCATGATTACACAGGCCTTTGAAATGGTTATACCATTGTTCAGGCAAGATAGTGGTGCCAATTTCTGGGGTGTTAGTGTCCTGGAAACACAGATTGTTTATTATTTTCCAGAACGCTGACATGTCCCTTCTCTCTGCTGCGTCCCTCAAATCTTCCCAGGCTTGAAATTGAAGGGAGATCTTCCTACATTTACTGGCCTTTTTATATGCGCACCTACACTGCGCAATTCTGAACTTATCTCGAGGGAGGCTTTTCAGGCTAATTTTTAGATCCTTATGTGCTCGGGAGCACTCTTTATCAAACCATCTCAGAGCATTGTTTACCCTCACAGGTGTAGTTGATTTTAATAGACCGTCTATCAGGCGGGCCACTGCCTCAAATGCCGTAACCATGAGAGGCCCCTCCACCGAAGGGTCTAGACATTCCCCGATTGGTTCTTTTCCTCTATCCATTAGTGTTTTATAAAAGGCGTCCCCGTCAACTTTAGACCATCTCAGGCGTCTTCCCTGGTCCATTACCTTTTCAATACTACCTGCCATCTCCCCTCTCCTATCTCTCCTTGGGGCCAGGTTTGTTATCTCAAGATCTAGAGGGTCATGGTCACTAAATACATTCCATTCTATCTCCACCCCTCTTATCCAGTCCTTGAACAAGCTAGACACCATGATGTAGTCTATGTATGAACTACATCCTCTGCCCTTAAATGTTGGAGTTACAACACCTTCCCTTCCGATACTAACCAAATCAATAGTATGTACCAAGGTGTGTTTTTTCAGTATTTTGCCTGTTTCAGTCCCCTCACTTGTATGTTCAAAATGTGGACCTTCCTCCACTGGACAACAAGACCAGTCTTCGTTAGGCGGTAATAGGTTAGGACATAGATGGCAATTAAAGTCACCGGCTAATAGCACAAAACGGGGCCACCACCCCTCTCCTCCTAGCTGTCTCTGCACTTAATCTGTTATCTAGTTCGTGCATTATGGATCCTTTCCCCTTGTTTGCAACAGCATTATATAGGTTAATAAATATCACATTTAACCCATTTCTAAAAAATCCAAGAGCCTGCAAATTATTTGAGGTCCAGTTTAAATTAGTCCACACTCCCTCCATGTGCAGATCCACATATATAAGTAACCCTCCCATTGCTCTCCCCAACACTGATTTCTGGGCTGGCACCGAGAAACATTTGTACCCTGCTAAATGAAAGGGACTACAGTCTACCACCCATGTCTCCTGCAAACAAATTATCTGGAACTTTGTGATATACTGCCTCCATTCATGGTTATCAAATTTGACTTATAAACCGGCTATGTTCCACGATACTAATTTGAGCCCCCCAGGCATATGTCTATTTATGGGTTGAGTTGTAACAAGGGACTCAAAAGTTGGTCTTTCATATTTTAACTCTTCATTGAGTCTTATTGGCCCCAGTTAGGTTGTTTGTCCATGGGAAAGTAAAAGGGGTATAACTAATCCTGGTACATCCTTACTCCTTGATGTCAAGGGCAGAAGCCTGAGGGGATGTCTTAAAACAGTGGTGGGGTCAGGAGTACTCTCTATAGGGTACTCAATTAGTGGAGCCACTTCCTCTGATGATGGTGAATTTGGGATGTAATTCTTATGCTTCAGCTGAGAACTCCAACTTAGGTCGTTTTCCTGGGTAGTGGTCATATTTCATGCGGGATGGGAGGATGGGGATGTATCCTGATTTGAGAAAATGGGACCTCCCTCCGCCCGTGAGACCGTCTTAGAGAAAGCTCTATTGCTCCTTAGTCAATCTAGCTCCTCTAATGACATCAATGGGCCAAACCTATTCCTCAGGCTCAATACATCCCGATTTCCCCAAAAAAACACCTGGCATTGGGTAGCACGGTCCTATCTTGTCATCAAAACTCTCCCTTCTTCCTAGATGTGCAGGTCCTTGATTGTAACTCGAGGCTCCCCTCGGATAAAAGTAACCCAAAGGCAAAGGTCTTATGTGGCTAGCCTGATCTGCAGGTTCCCCTCTCAATATGTGGTTAACTACTCTCTGATCCCTAAAATTCACTACCACACAGTTACCAGTGATGCCTGTGTTCCTATTCCCCAACCAGCTTACTCTCCACACATGTAAGATTTCCCCCTGTGCATTCCCTGGGAGTGGCGTGTTCTTATCTAGCCAGAACATAGTCTTACTTCTTAGTTCTACACGAGATTCTGTGTGTTCTGACTTCAGTTCTGGCACCCCCGTGAGCATGACTACGTATGAGATGCCTCTGGGGGTAAATTTATACTTGGTGGTTAGTTGGTGGTCGTCTTAAGGGGTGACCCTCTTGGTTGGCCCAGAAATGGGCGTTCCGGGGTGGTCCACTCATGAGTTGGAAATTGCGAAATGGTAGTTGATGAGGCAATAAGTGCCTTTCATATACTCGGGGGGGGGTACTATTAAGGGCGCTGCTAGCACTTGGTTTTTGGGGAATAAGGGATGGTATTGGGTCTGCGCTGGGTGTAGTTAACACAGCCGGAGGTCTACTAGACACATTCCCTGGAATAGACTGAGAGGCGTTGAGATTAGTTGTTAAAGTGGTAGACTTAAAGCCATCCTGCCCCGCCCCGATGTTTTCACTAGGGTTACTATTTTGTCTAATCTGCTCATAATTAGTTTCATCTGGGTATTAACAATTTGTTCAAAATGACTCTGTAAATCAGTTATGAGTTGGTGAACCCAGGCAGGAGGAACTTGCGGTTCTGGCGCATACCCCACCTCCTCCCCTACAATACTTATTATTTCATTTGGACCAGCAATCGTTTTGCCCTTCTTGTGCTTATTTTTCCTAAGGCTAACCCCCTTTTTCCTAGTGATGGTTGCCTTTCTCCCAGCTTTATGTTTCACAAGATCAGTTTTGTTCCCCATCTGAGCACACGGGATCTCCAAAACTTGTGACCCTGGCGAACTCATTTGCGAATTAGCCATGCCATCAGATTCATATTCTTGGGTCATGGTAGTCAGGTCAAGTTGCGGGGTTAATGATCAGCGCCTTTCGGTTCTCTCTATTTCACTCAATACCACCCCAATCGCCTTTTGCAACATTCGGTCAATAGCAGTGGGCTGTGCAGTTGTAGGGGGGAGTGTTTTCTTTTGTTTAGATGCAAAGCTAGAATTCGGGTGGCGACCATGACAGAGTTTGGCTGATCTTGTTTGCGCAAACTAGCCATAGTATTCAGGTTATTGTTCAGGCTATAATTGGCTCGAGAATGGACTATTCGAATGTCCTTTATCTCGGCTTGCCGGGGTATCTTTTGCAACGGCTGCAGGTGGTCCAGAATTCGGCAGCACGGGCCATTTTTGGACTACCCGGCCGAGCTAGAACCTCGGGTCTCCTGCAGTCACTTCATTGGCTGCCTATCCGGAAGCGGATAGTTTTTAAGGCCTTGACCCTGGCCCATAAGGCCCTACATGCTTCAGGAGCAAAATATCTCCAAAAGAGGCTAGCTTTTTATCGCCCTGCTCGTTCCCTGAGATCTGAGTCTCTATTTCTCGCCATGGTCCCTCGTATAAAAAGGGCACGTACAGGGGGCCGGTCCTTCAGATTGCTGGCACTGCAGCTTTGGAATTCTTTACCAGTGACACTGCGCAGCACTTCCAATCTGCTGGCTTTTAGGAAGGGCCTGAAACCTGGCTTTTTACTCTTTAGATATGAGTCTTGATTTCTGTTCATGGTCTTTTATTCTCTGCTATTTTTCTTTGTTATGTTTGGCACAGGTCTGCAATAAAGCGCCGGGACACTCTCTGAGTAGCCGTGCGCTATACAAGACAAACATAACATAACATAACATAACATAACATAACATAACATAACATAACATAACATAACATAACATAGTATTACTAATCTAACACAAATCTACAAAGTTAGATGACTAGTTAACAAGCACAACCAACATGCGGCTCGAAGCCCCCAGGTCCGTCAATAAATTGTATCAGGGCCACTCCTCCTGACCAGTTTCTCAGGCCCCTGTCTCCACCCCTCTGTTTTCCTCTTGAAACGAAAGTTATGGCGCGGCAAGTCTGCCTAGTCACTCACATTCAGAGGCGCCAACTCTTCTCTCATCAGACCAGAGTCCGAACCAACAAAGTCCAACGTTCCTTCGGCAGTCAGAGGAAAATTTCTCAAGTGGGGGTGGGCCCAGCCCAGCCTCAGCCAGCCCCGGACGGCCACAGATTGCCTGCCATTTGCCCGGGCTTAGCCCGGGGACCACCCACACGCGTCCCGCGTCGCGGGAGTCTGCAGGCAAAAAAATATCCCCTGGTGGTTAGGGGGAGGGGCTGCTGGTCCTTTCGAGGCCCCGCTGTTTCCTGGGGCTGGAGGTCCTGCTGGTTGGCCCCACTGCTGGCCACAACCACAAAACCACACGCGACGTGTCTCCCACGAAGCGGGAGGTGCATGAGGTAAATGAAGCCCCCGGTGGTTAGGGGGAGGGGCTGCTGGTCCGTTCGAGGCCCCGCTGCTTCCTGGGGCTGGAGGTCCTGCTGCTTGCCCCCACTGCTGGCCACAACCACAAAGCCACACGCGACGCGCGGGAGGCGCAAGAGGTAAATGAAGCTCCCGGTGGTTAGGAGGAGGGGCTGCTGGTCCGTTCGAGGCTCCGCTGCTTCCTGGGGCTGAAGGTCCTGCTGCTTGCCCCCACTGCTGGCCACAACCACAAAGCCACACGCAACGCGTCTCCCGCGAAGCGGGAGGCGCAAGAGGTAAATAAAGCCCTGGTGGTTAGGGGGAGGGGCTGCCAGTCCGTTCGAGGCCCCGCTGCTTCCTGGGGCTAGAGGTCCTGCTGCTTGCCCCCACTGCTGGCCATAACCACAAAGCCACACGCAACGCGTCTGTACAGAGTTCCTACTGTGAGTCTCAAATGCAGAAAATTGCAACCGACAGCAGCCCTCGTTGCTGACCTCTTCTGGTGTTTCCAATGCCACTTAACCTGGCACCTCGCAAAAGGACACCAGCTGGCATTTAGTGCCCGAATTCAGAGCTCCTCAATGCCCACAGCCTCCGTTCACAAAGTGGAAGCTATTCCTCACTGCTTCCACTTTGCAAAAGCAGTGCTTTTCGACACTCTTGGGAGGTTTTCATCCCAGAAAGAAATTTGGTTTGTGGGGGTGTGCAGCTAGTCAAGTAGTGACTGAGAATGGGATTGTCTCTGTGACTTCCCCTATACACTGTGATTTGCAAAGGCAAAGAATGTTTTCCTTGCAAGACGCAATGACCGTTGCACCACTAGTGAAGTTTGGTGCATTGCAGTTTTGTTTCTTTCCGCAGCAGAATATTTGGCGTGGTGGACCCCTTCAAGCATTGGATGCAGCAAACTTCCATGCAGGGCTCTAAGTGGGATGAAAAAACCTAAGGGGTGTCCCACAGGGGCGTGGCCAATGTAATTTAGGGTGTGGCTTAAAACACGTAAACTAAAAATCTGTGCTTAGCATAGGGTGACCAACCGTCCGTAAATTTCACGGACTGCCCGTTATTTGGGCCCCTTGTCCGTTGTCCATGAGCATTTCTTTCAAGGATGCCTTTTGTCCGTAATTTTGGGCATGGCAGCAAGCTGTGCCAGCTCACACTTCTCTGAGGCTGCAGCCGCCCCTCCCCGACCTCGCTCAGTTTTTGTAACGGTCCATTGTCATTCTGATGTGGCCGATTATCAGCTATAGAATGACAATGGGCCAAAGGTGTAGGGAAACACGGGCGGAGGGGGGGAAGCGGGGGGGGTGCAGATAAGTGTTTCATGGCCCTTCCTTTGGTCTGTAACTCGCAGATTTGCTAGAATAATCACTGTGATGCTGCAGCTTGAGTGTGTGTGTGTGTGTGTGTAGGGGGGGGGGGGTACAGAGTGGCAGAGGGTGCTGAAGTAGACAAAAGCGGCGACGGCAAGGGAAATTATGATAATGGTAAATTAAGCAAGCATTTGCAATGCAATAGGTCTTGCATTTACGCGATTTTGAGCTATTGGCATTGTAAATGACAATGCGTTTTATTTATGCTTCAAAAACCAAAACATAAATAAGAGGCATTGTCATTTACAATGCAGAAAGCTCAAACTTGCGTAAATGCGAGACCTGTTGCATTGCAAATGTTTGTATTTTGTTTTATCCGAGCGCTGTGCAATGTCTTGCAACATACCGGTGTATGCACAGAAAAAGTGTCACTAAGAGACATTTGTTACTGAAACCAATTTCGTTAGTGTCTGACTGTCTGTTGGGTAACAGAGTAGAGCAGTCGGGGCAGAGGGCCTTTTCAGTCTCTGTGACCCGGTGCCACTGCACCTGCTACACAATTGAAAGCTGCCCCCTGCTGGCGTGCAGTGCTGGGAGCCGGGACTATTTACCTCTGTCATGAAGAGGGAGCTCGGATCCACGCATGTCTGGCATGTTAACTAGACCGCTATCCGTCATGGCCGCTCAGGATGAGGCGCTAAGGAGCATGTGAGAAGCGGCTACAGACGGAGCTGTCGCAGAGACAGGCGTGCCACAGCAGCCGCTCGGGCTCTACCCGTGAGATGCTCTCATGCCGGTGCTGCAGCGTGTGGGTGCCAGGGCTGCCCACGCAAAAAATGGATGCCCAGCGCTGTGCCACTGAGCACCATGGTGGGCTTGGCAGCGAAGCAGACATGAGAGGGGGGAGGGGAAGAGAGCGAACTGGAGCTTTCACACGTCTCTGTTAGTTGGCCAGCATGCATATTCAAGGGGTCGTGTCTGGTCACAACTCCCTCCACAAGCATGCTTTCATTCTCTATGTGGAAAAAACAAAATGCGGCACAAACTCATTCAGACACCTGACCAAATCGAGCAGAGCCAGACACCAGCAGAAGCGCAATTATGCTCATTTTGAAGCATTTTCACCTGCACAAGTATGCCCTTTGCATAGTTAAGCATGCAGCACTGCCTTCACACAGACGTAATCAGGAATTCATTAAACCTTTTCAGGAGCACTCTTCATGGTCAGAAAAAAAGCCCCAGGCATCAAAATACAAGCGTGCACGCCTCCCGCGGCAGCAGGGGGAGGGGGTAGAGATGAGTGGGCCAGCACGATTCCCTTCCGAGAGCGAGCAGCAAGGCACGATAATTGCTACCATATGGCGCTGTTGCTGGCTCAAGCAAGGGAATCGCCACACGTACACGCGTTGCCATTGAAGGCAATGGAACGCGTGCACGTTTTTGCCTCAAAAAGGGTATCAACGGCTAAAAGTCTTTTTGCCTATGCATGGCATGTGCCCTGCTAGGCAGATTAGCGCATGCGCACTGCTAAGTGGGACCTAAAAATAGCACAAGGCAACTAGATGGAGAAAGCGAAGGAAGAATAGAATGCAAATAATGAAAGAAAGCTGGAAAGAAAAAGAAAGATTTATATTTAACAATGGAAGGAAGGACAAGAGGATGATCAAATGGAAAAAATGGAACACAAATTAATGTTAATGTGGAATATTGAAATATGAAAAGAAAATGGAATATAAATTGAAAGAATAAAGAGAGACAGAGACGAAATGAAAGGGTGCACAGACAGAAAGATGGAAAGAAAATTAATGGAGGATGCAAAGAAGAAAGTAGAGAACAAACGTGGATAGAAAGAAGGACATAAGGAAAGAAAGAAAATGAAAAGACGGAAAGAATAAAAGACAAACTTCAATGTAGGTAAATGCAGTTTTTGACCAAGTTTCTTTCCTGCTGTAAAAAGCATAATTTTGCATTATTTTTGCAAACTTTTATCAGGGGAACAATTTTCACAGATTTCAAAAGGAAAGACCAGGATAGCCCACTTTTCTCCTATATTTAGTGCCATATAAAGCGGGGGGTATTTTATTTTTCTGGCTACTCCCGTGCAATGGGCCCTTGTGTAGTTACAGCATGTGGCGTGCCGTCCTCTGCATAGGCCTGGGGCACTGCATGTTGCTTTTGTGGAGGAGCAGTGCTGGAGGACTAAGCTACATTTTGAAATTTCAAACGGGATGAAAGAAAAAGACTTCGGAGTGCTTTGCGCTACTGCAATTTTCTGGCCATAACAAAAATATCTATTTAACTCTGGTGATTAATGTATCTCTTGTAGAGATCTGAGGTTTCACTAATCCCAGTTTTGACTCATCATAAAGAAGCATAGAGGCATAATGCGCCTCTTGTAAAGCACAAAGTGTAACATGCAGAGTAAAGTATTTATTTATATTATAATTGTAACGACAACCCCACCACTATGTTATGTGTTATATCCTCAGTTTGTATTTCGGGGTCACTGGAATTATGCAATTGTGAGGCTTCAACAGTTTTCGCATGATTATGTATGTGTTGCATGTGCCACAAAGTCCATCATTAGCTGAATATAGCTGAAGATTCTAATTTAAAAACAATTTCTACCTCAAATGGTTAAAAAATAACTAAAAAGGCAGTGATGTATTGCAAAGGCCCCTTATAAAGGTTGACTGGTCACCTTCCTTTGCATATTTCTATATTTGGGTGTAATATGGGTTCTAATGAGGTGCAACATATGACCAGAAAGTGATAAAATGTGCAAAAATGAGAAAATAATATGGTAATACTATGAAATAATTTGCAGCATTATGCTGCATAAATTCCCTTTTCTTGCCATATAATTCAGTCAACTCTGCAGCATAATTTGGCCCTCCCTGCTGCATAGTTCCTGTCGCTCTGCATATAGTAGCTAGCAGTATGGATGCCTTGTGACTCCTACACCTTATAGCCATCCTTGTCTTAAGTAACATTACCTATATATTGATTTACATACTTATATGGGTCATTGTCTCTGAACAATAAGTGTGTGAGCGAAAGCACTCAACACCCTACATTGGGATGAGCAGCACTATAAAATAAAAGACATACACATGAGTGAGGGTCTATATAGCTATGAGGGGCACCATGGGAGGTTGATAGTGAGGGAATCTGTGCAGAGGGAGGTCTTTGGTGAAGGGGATTAATGAAGGCTGAAGGCCTCTACATCCCCTGCAGTGCAGGTGGGACAACACTTCAAAGGAACCCCAAACTGTAAACAAAATATCATATGAAATACCACAAAAGACCTGCACAGTTGCTCAAAAGTGTGTACATACCAAAACGGTGAGTTGCACGATTGTCTCAACTTAATATAAACTTATTTTGACTTGCACTTATGTTGGTTGTCTATTTACTTACTTATCCAATATTGTACGACTTCCTCTGATGTGTCTGAAATCGTACCTTTTGTCCCAAATTTCTGTCCTGAATTTTGACCCTTTGTCCTGAATTTTTGTCCTGAATTTTCACCCTTTGTCCGGAATTTTTACACTCGCTGTCCTGAATTTGCACCTATGCCAGTTGGTCACCCTAGCTTAGCATAGTGTACCGCCCGACTTGTATTTTGCTGTTTCATTCATTGCATCCAGATATGATACAAGTAACATCATACCTACAAGTCGTGACTATTGGCTTGTCAATGGTTGTTAGTTTCATAAGATAAATAAGCAGCAGCTATGGCTTGTATATAATACTGAAAAAGCGACCCCACCCCCTTGAGTTCAGTGCCCTCCTCGAGGTCCCTGCACAGTGTGGCCGCACCAGTTGCACCACCCTAAAGCCAGCCCTGCTGGTATGAGTGACCCTATATAACTAATTAAATGCATCTCGAAGAGAGTGGTTATGGAGCCTTGAGGGGCACTGTCAAAAGGTGGTGGTGAGGGAATTCGTGGCGGAGGTGGTCACCTCCTCCACCATGGATGGTGCGGGTGGCAACAAACATTGTTGCACCGGGAGCCACCACCGCTAAAGCCGGCCCTCATTTCATCTAGTAGTTAGCAATACATCTGCCAGATCACCTACCTTCCTGAGTTTATTCAGTCCAGCCAGTGCTTGCTTATTTGTAAATAAATAAATAAAATAAAAATTGCACAGTTTTTTATGAGCTCACAGTAGGTGCTGCTGAATGCCAGACTTGCTGGATAACAAGGCTGCCTAGTCATGACTCCTTTTACGGCCCATTTCTTCCACCACACTATATTTCCCATTTTTTGTCTCACTCTTGATGGTTCTTTTTCATCTCTGTATTTTCCCTCTGCCATTGTTTTCTATTTTTGACTTCCTCCTTTCTCCCTTTTATTCCTTTCTCACACGGTCACTGCTTCTAAACCGGGTAGTGAACTTGGAACGGCATTGTCCGGAGTAAATCATTGTTTTATTCTTTCAATATGGCCATCACAAGCGATGTTTACTGATAGTCAATCTTGGAATGGGAACTGTGCTTAGGGTATCATTGATTTTACTGATCCAAGGTGTCATACATTGCTTCTTAAGGTGGCTGCTATATTTGAACGTTAAAAAACGATATAACATATACAATACCATTGCAACATGGCTGTCCGCTACTAGCCTAATTTTATTCTTTATTGCGGAACATGTGCCAGCATGTCAACATCATCTTTTCTTTTTTCTTTTAATTTTTTCGGCATATATTTGTTGGATTTATGTGTGTGTTTTATTGTGATGGAATGCCAGTGGATGAATGCAAGAATGAGTCAACGGGTGACTGGGTGGAGGTACGAGTGCAGGGAAAATTAACACAGTGCATCTATAATGACTTTGAGTGCCTTAATTCACCTCTGACAGAAGAGACGAGTCACTTTCGTTTTTATAGCCCAGACGTATTAGCAAGGGAAATGCTTGTTTCAATGTGAAGATGTTAATTACATTCTACCTGTTAGAAATGTTAAAATAGCTACTGCAATTCTCTTCAACTACATGGTTCTGGTTAAATTAAACTTTTAAATAAAATTAATTAAAACGGAATTAAATAAAAGGCATTTTATCTGAATGTTTGGTATAATGTTGTATATTTCACCTCAATTGTTTTTGTATTTCAACCTCCTATAGTGATGCATTCTGGGAAGAAGAATATATATTTTAGAATAGAATGTTTAGAACTATTTCCAAATGTGCATAGACTTTATTGTAGTGAAAGTGCAGGATAGTTTAATTAGTTGTCAGGTTTCACTTTAATGTTAGTTCAGCTAGACTCATATTCTGCTTTATTTGTCAGCAGCTACCCTGTGTAACAAGCATTTACAATGCAATGGTCTCAGCAATATTATAGGTAGAGCTATTGGTATTGCTCATTATTTTTTTTATCTTTTTTGTATCCCTAAATAAATGGCATTGGCATTAGCTTTTTTATTTTTGCATATGTGATACCTATTGCATTAGCAGAGAGAGAGTGGGGTAGTGAGATAGAGAGAGAGAGAGTGAGGTATAGAAATAGAGAGAGAGTGAGGTAGTGAGAGAGTGAGGTAGATAGAGAGTGAGGTAGTGATCTAGAGAGAGTGAGGTAGTGAAAGAGTTAGGTAGTGAGGGAGAGGGATGTTGTAAGGTAGTGAGATAGAGAGAGAGGTAGTGAAAGAGAGTGAAAGTGAGATAGAAAGAGTGAGGTAGTGAGATAGAGAGTGATTGAGGTAGAGAGTTAGAGAGAGAGAGTGAAGTTGTGAGGTTGAGAGCTAGAGAGTGAGGTAGTGAGAGAGTGAGGTAGTGATGTTTTAAGAGAGAAGTTGTGAGATAGTGAGATAGATAGAGTGGAGTAGTGAGGTAGAGAGAGTTATGTAGTGAGAGAGAGTGAGGTAGATAGAGAGTGAGGTAGTGAGAGACAGAGAGAGTGAGGTAGTGAAAGAGTGAGGTAGTGAGGGAGAGGGATGTTCTGAGGTAGCGAGATAGAAACAGTGAGTGAGTTTGTGAGGTAGCGAGATAGAGAGAGAGTGAGGTAGTGAAAGAGAGTGAAAGTGAGTTAGTGAGATAGAAAGAGGGAGAGTGAGGTAACGAGATAGAGAGAGAGTGAGGTAGTGAGTTAGAGAGAGAGTGAAGTTGTGAGGTAGTGAGATAGAGAGTGAGTCAGTGAGAGAGTGTTGTAGTGAATTTTTGAAGGAGTGAGTTGTGATATAGTGAGGTAGTGAGATAGAAATAGATAGAGTGAGGTAGTGAAATAGAGAGAGAGTGAGGTAGTGAATTTTTGAAGGAGTGAGTTGTGATATAGTGAGGTAGTGAGATAGAAATAGAGTGAGGTAGTGAAATAGAGAGAGAGTGAGGTAGTGAATTTTTGAAGGAGTGAGTTGTGATATAGTGAGGTAGTGAGATAGAAATAGATAGAGTGAGGTAGTGAAATAGAGAGAGAGTGAGGTAGTGAGATAGAGAGAGAGAGTAAAGTTATGAGGTAGTGTGTTAGAGAGTGATGTGGAATGCATGCTAACAATAAGCAACAAACAAACATGCTACAAATACCTCCCACCCTAAGGCCGGCACTTACCTCTCATGCTGCTGATCAGCACACATAAGCTGCCAGGAGAAACAAGAACAATCTATCCCAGGCTTAGTAGCGCTCGTTCCACTGCCCATCATGGAGCTGGCATGGACTGATAGCATTTGTATACCTGATACAAAAAAACACCGCAGAACAAAAGCCTATGAGAGTCTGTCGAGCACAAAGGCAGACAACTATTCCACATTTCTAACACTAGTTCATATTTAAAAGAAAGGTAATGAAGATGAAGGAGTGCAGATCATAAACATTTAAAACATTTGAAATAGGACAGTATGAAATAGGCTTTTACAAACTATATACATGGCATACATAGAAAGGTTTGAAATATATTTATTACACATGTTAACACAAGAAAAGAAAGTGGACTTGAGGCGCACAAACCACAGGGGTGGTGAGAGGTGCGCACAATAGGAGGGGGGGGGGGCGAGGACAAGAGGCGGCCACGGCTGAACCTACGCAAATAAACTGCCAGACCTCACACCGCAAGTCTCCTACAAGGAGTGAAAATGTCGGCGTGCGGAAGGACAGTGTGGGCACGTGAAAAGCAAACACACGGAAATTATTCTTGTCTGCAAGACGCCTCTATTCTGAGTTATGTGGCAGTTAAAGAGCGATCATAATTAAAAACACCACACATTGTCGCTTTGTGCGCTTCCCAACACCTGAGTGAGCCCATTATGCCCTCTTGTTCTTTGCCACTCATCCGAGCAGGCGCGGACTCCTGCTTAACACAACACAAAGTAACCGCAAACGCACAACATAAATATACACTTGCACACAAATGCTCGGCCTTGGCGCACACACACGATTGTGGTGCTCCTCGAGTCCACAGCAGCAAACTTCTCTCAAGTTCCGAATTTGGGTTGGGCTGAGGCAGCGCGGCCATTCCAAACAAGTGTTGGTAAAGGGAAGAGGCAGTGGGGGATAAAAGAAATGACGATAACGCTGGGAGGATTTACAGTAAATAAGTAAACAAAGTAAATTCTACCAGCTTTTCGTCATTTCATTGATCATGAGGAGCAGCCCTCATGATTCATTTCAGAAAACAAAAAGACTCAATTTTCCTTAGAAACACGATACACAATCATATTCAGGGTCTGGATCAACTGCAATTCCACCTACATAATTTTTATCATAATTGTCCTTGTAAAAACTGTATGTGGTAATCACGATCTGACCTCTAAAAACCAGAATTAAGGAACACGCTACCTAACTGTACTCTATGTGCGTGTAAAAGGCAGATCGTCAATCGGTCGTGGATGCTCACTGATGTGAGAAGCAAAGAAAGCTGGCACTATGCTTCTAACAAACCTCTTCAATCTTGTATGTAGGCACATGCTCTGACGGCGTCTGGGTAGCTTTTAGATCTCTACCCCAATATAAGCCCTTTAAGTTTAAATGTACTGTTGTTTCTAGAGTCGGAGGGCTGGGGACCTATCTACGCTTTCCCGGGTTCTGTGCCTCGGACTTGCATACTTGAAAGACGATTTGATGAATGCTAGAAGGGCTCAAGAGGGGGCAGCAGCTCAAACACACTCTGAGCAGGAGAAGGGACAGAAACAAATATCCGGTGCGAACACTTACTTAATAGGGTGCTCTGGGTCATAGTAGTCACCCCATGTTCATCAACCAGGACATAACCAGCATCGGAGAAGGGAGGGGTGAAAGCAGAGCTGCTACACGCAAGCCAGGATTTAAAGGCACAGGCACATCTAAGAAGTGCTCAATATCAATAATAATTAAAAGAAAATCGCATGAAGTGCAGCGTCTCCTGTGCAACAATGGTTTGGGGGACTCTGAAGACATAAACGCAGAGCGGGAGAGAGGCCGGGGAGGAGGTGGAACAAACTGAGCTGGAGTTGTACGGGTGTGGTCAGGGTAACACGAGCAGCGTACACATACACTCGCCAACATAAAAATTAAGGAACACGCTACCTAACTGTACTCTATGTGCGTGTAAAAGGCAGATCGTCAATCGGTCGTGGATGCTCACTGATGTGAGATGCAAAGAAAGCAGGCACTATGCCTCTAACAAATCTCTTCAATCTTGTATGTAGGCACATGCTCTGACGGCATCTGGGTAGCTTTTAGATCTCTACCCCAATATAAGCCCTTTACGTTTAAATGTACTGTTGTTTCTAGAGTCGGAGGGCTGGGGACCTATCTACGCTTTCCCGGGTTCTGTGCCTCGGACTTGCATACTCGAAAGACGACTTGATGAATGCTAGAAGGGCTCAAGAGGCGGCAGCAGCTCAAACACACTCTGAGCAGGAGAAGGGACAGAAACAAATATCCAGTGCGAACACTTACTTAATAGGGTGCTTGGGGTCATAGTATGTGCTTGTAAAAGGCAGCGGGCTGCCTCATGTCCTCTCACGGCCAGACGAGACAAATAATGGCGGACACAAGCTTCCGGTTTTTTTCGGATTTGGGGGCGTGTTCGGTGTTCAAAAGTAGGCGTGGCTAAAAAGTGGAAAGAAGATCACCGAACACACCTCCAAATCCGAAAAGGACGGAGCCTATTTGGAGGGACGGCTCTCTCCTCCAATGGCTGGCCTCCATTTAGGAAGCCAGCCAATGGGAGAGAGCCAAAACGAGAGACGGAACGAAGAGCCCCTCTAAGGAACATCATTTCTCGGTACTTCCGGTTCTGCCTTCGGCAGACCGGATATTACCTCGACCTAAAAATGAGGCTACTGTGCAGGGTCGGATTGGTAAGGCGGGCACTCGGGCAATGGCCGAGGGGCTGTTATATGAGTTCCAGCTGTGGTATGTTTTTTGGGCAGCTTGGGGCCCGATCTGGGCTTTGTCTGGTGTGTTCAGATGCCGCCAGCAGGTCAGTGGGTGCCTGAGTGGCCTTTCTGGAGGCAGATGAGCGTCCGTTACCTTCCTTTTATCAATGGGCAGAGGTGTTACTCCCTTTATCTCGCTGGGCCGGCCAATTAATGTATGCATATTCAGCGGGGGAGGGCAGGCGTTGCCTGAGCAGAAGTGGCCTCACGTGTTTTCAGGTGTGTGTTTTTTATGTAAGTAAACTTAAGAAAACATGCCTCAGTCAGCATCCCCCCCAAACCCCCTTTCTTTTTTATAAAACTTCGCTAAATCAGTGTCTTGTGAAGAGGAAATATGCAAATGTGGGCCACTTTTTTAAGCGAAGCCCTGTGTGATTTTTAATGCCAATCCAACCCTGCTACTGTGGCCAGCACTCAGTACAGAATATTGAGTGTAATCCACATATTACAGGATCACATGCCGGACGATAGGATGGTGGGTAAAGTATCAACTGCAGAAAACAGCGGGACGTATCCTAATCATAACTTCCATAACTCAGCGGGCTGGTGCTCTGTCTGTAGTGGTCTTTGTGAATCCTTCAGGGCAGTGGGTCGAATTCTGGCATGATCAATTCTTTTTTTTTTCATCCTACTAATATTCATAAAGTAAAACACATTTAATGGAGTAACAACATAACCTAATGTCAGCACTTTGAGACTTTGGTGTGTAATCAATTAATACAACATCATTTATCCTTATCATCTTTCCAGAAAGTAGTGAGAAGCAGGGTGAATTCTTCCTGAGCGTTCTTTCCAGCCATGGTGAGGAAGGTGCTATTTATGACCTCTACGGTACACCAGTCAAGTTGGACAACATCTTTAAAATATTATCGCCAGAGAGGTGCCCGGCGCTGGCAGCTGTCCCAAAAATCTTCTTTGTACAGGTGAACATTACTGGTCATTGAAAAGAATAAATAACGGAGGAAAGGGATTTGAGATATAGGAAGCAGGTCAAATGTAATGTCGTGATTTTTGTACCTCACAATGTCCAGAAAAATAAATATCCCTAAATTTATTTATGATGTTGACCATTGTTAAAGGACATACACACTGAACATTGAATGGTCTTCTACTGCTTAATTACCAGCTGTTATCAATGCTGCTAGTTTATTTGACCTTCGAAGAATGAAAGCTTGTAACTCACAGCAAATTGTAAACACTCTTTGAACTAGCTGGCCTAATAGTTTTGATTGTGCTTAAGAGTCCCATCTTAAATGCAAGTGATACATTTGCATCAGAACATGTTAGACAGGTGCTTAGTTCTAATAATGTTAATTTTTTAGACGCATCGTCTGTGAAGAGACTAAGGGCCAGATGTAGGTCGGTCGGTAACGGCCGAAAATCGGTATTTTCGGCCGTTACCGACCGGTATACATGATTTGGCATGTAGGGGCACAATTTTACAGAATCGGTATTTTTACCGATTCGGTAAATCTCAGATGTAGGTGGAACTCTTCTGAGTCCCAAAGGCCCTACAAAATCGGTATTTTACCACACAATCCTATTGTGTGGTAAAATACCGATTTCAGGTGTGCATGCACATGTGTGCATGCACACCTAGCCCTGTGACAGACAGACATGCCCTTAGGGCATGTCTGTGTGCCACATGGCGCACATGCCTATTTGTGGGGTGCCAGAGGGTGTCAAAGTGACACCCCCTGCACCCTTGCAAAATTCGGTATTTACCGAATCTGTAAATACAGAATTGGTATTTCCCATTGATTCCTATGGGCTTTGATATTTCACAACACTATTACCTCTGACACCATAAATGCAAAGTCAATCTTATCACAGAAGTCCCTTTTATTGACTCTGTGTCATTGTTCATTCGGTTTACTTTATATATTTGTACATTGGTATCCGCATTTTTCAAACGCTCTCCTTTTTATACAAAAAAATCATAAGGGTTATTGCCACAACAAAACGTGTTTGTATCACAAGAACAATGTGTTGTTACCACACCAAAACGTGTTTGTATCACGAAAACATATAGCTTACACAAACATATATACATTCACAATATAATCAAGAAAAAAGGGGGTGCGACTGTACACTTCATTTATATAATACGTTCTGGTCATTTCTAATCATCCTACTGTGTTTAAAACAAGTTCTAGATCTGGGGAGTAATTATCCTTCATATTATTTGGATTGAATCCATAGTCCCATAAAGTGTAGGAGAAAATAACTCTTAACAATTATGCTCTTCGGGGGATAAGTCTTTTTTTTCTTTTTAGATATACATTTAAGTATAGTTATCGAGCATAAAGTGCTCCAATCCACTGAGTACTGCCAACGCGTTTCGACCGACTTATTGTGAGGACTAGGTATACTTTTGTAGTGCGGTCTTCATCAGGGCTGAGATTGGATTGTGGGTCATCACCGTTTAGTTCATATGTTGGAATACTATTGTTTCTTTTCAAAGGTTTCTGAAATCGAGGTTTTAGTTGATACGCTACGTCCTGGGATATCCCGCACTGATCCAAACAATACTGACAAAAGCGGCAAGAGCGAGCACGGAGACGCCACAGATACGACTAGTTGAAGAAAAGAGACAACTAAAACCTCGATTTCAGAAACCTTTGAAAAGAAACAATAGTATTCCAACATATGAACTAAACGGTGATGACCCACAATCCAATCTCAGCCCTGATGAAGACCGCACTACAAAAGTATACCTAGTCCTCACAATAAGTCGGTCGAAACGCGTTGGCAGTACTCAGTGGATTGGAGCACTTTATGCTCGATAACTATACTTAAATGTATATCTAAAAAGAAAAAAAAGACTTATCCCCCGAAGAGCATAATTGTTAAGAGTTATTTTCTCCTACACTTTATGGGACTATGGATTCAATCCAAATAATATGAAGGATAATTACTCCCCAGATCTAGAACTTGTTTTAAACACAGTAGGATGATTAGAAATGACCAGAACGTATTATATAAATGAAGTGTACAGTTGCACCCCCTTTTTTCTTGACTATATTGTGAATGTATATATGTTTGTGTAAGCTATATGTTTTCGTGATACAAACACGTTTTGGTGTGGTAACAACACATTGTTCTTGTGATACAAACACGTTTTGTTGTGGCAATAACCCTTATGATTTTTTTGTATAAAAAGGAGAGCGTTTGAAAAATGCGGATACCAATGTACAAATATATAAAGTAAACCGAATGAACAATGACACAGAGTCAATAAAAGGGACTTCTGTGATAAGATTGACTTTGCATTTATGGTGTCAGAGGTAATAGTGTTGTGAAATATTGTTAGAGATTCCACCTCTGATTCCCTTAACTGAATCAACCCCCCCTTGTTTTCTAATCCTATGGGCTTTGAAGCCCATAGGAATCAATGGGAAATACCGATTCTGTATTTACAGAATCGGTAAATACCGAATGTTACAGAATCGGTATTTCCACATCTGGAAATACCTACATGTCCTCCACATTGATTTACCGATTTTCAATTACCGAATCAGTAAAATTCGGTAATTAAAAATCGGTAAATCAATTTTACCTACATCGGGCCCTAAGAGAGTCTATTCCGAATTAGAAATGCATATATTTGTGTCGAAAAATGTACAAGTAGAAATTTTAGCAAGTTAAACGTCTGTTTTCATTTGAGAACCTGTCACATTTCTAGAAACATTATTCTATTTTTTTTTTAATTGACAAAAAATGCAATGTTGATTTTAAGGATTTTATACGTTTAACCACTTTGTCAACATTTTACATATTTCTTTGAATATTTAAACCATTTGAAATTACCAATTTAATATTGATAACATGTAGAATTGTAGAAATCCCTTTTAAGTAATCAAACTTGAAATAATTGTTAATTGCAACCTAAAATTGCTACAACTTTGCAAAATAAATTATGCGTTTAAAAAATGACATTTTATGAAATAAACTTGATTTTTTTTCAAATAGAAACAAACATAACCAACAAAAAAATAATTTCATATGAACACACGCAAAGACTGCTAAGGAGATAAACAGAAGCTATTTGTGGAACAACAAGATGCATACATACAATGTATTCAAGGGAGCACTGTGATGGATGCTTTTGAATGAATTTAATGAATGTGTTTTGGAAGTTATGTTGCTTTTTTAGGCATAGAATCATAAACTGGTTTATTGTGTGGGGAAATCTGGGTAATTGTTTTTGAATATTGTGTTTATTTTGTGGGCAATGGAATTATCCATGTAAGTGACAATCTGATGCAAACATCTTGTCCGCTTTTAGGAGCAATTTATGTTTATCCCGGGAGCCATTGTGAACATTTTAGATGAATGTGATGCTTAGGGGCTCATTACGATGGCGGACTGACTTCCGTCCGTCCACCATCGTTTCGGATTTGGGACCAGCTTCCCATGAGCGGCCTCCCCACAATCCAAATTACGATGCAACCGCCACCATGGCGGTCGCATCACTTATATTTTGAATTGTGGCGGGGATGAGTTTAACAGCCCCCGCCGCAATGCAAAAATAAAGGCACTTGCATATCCCTGCATGTTAGAAATGGGGGTCTCTAGTTGGCAAGGGCTTGCACCTTTGTCCAAATAGGGACCCTTCTTCCTAGTCAGGATAAGAAAGTTACACTCCTAAAATAACCCCTGCTCACCCCCTTGGTAGCTTGGCACGAGCAGGGAGGCTTATCTTAGAGGCAGTGTGTAAGCATTTGCACATAACCAACAGTAATACAGTGTACGCACTACAAAAGGACACCACATCAGTTTAGAAAAATATCCAATATTATATATATTTAAGACAAGACCAAAATGATAAAAATCAACAGTACAGTACTTAAAAATCTTCAGTTATCAAAATATGCTTGAAAAATAGTTTCTAGATGTCGATAGCTCCGTCGGGGCTATCACGGTGTCCTGAACAAAGAAATCCAAACAGTTCTGTCTGACCGCTGCGTCGCGGGCCAGTTACGGTGTCGGGAAGACCCGCAAACAGTACCTTTTAGAAATGCAGGGTGGAGGTGACCTCTCGTTGAGCTCCCGAAAGCACGGAGTCCACAGGCGTTGGTTTCAGAGGTCGGCGCAGGAGTCGTCGGGCCCCGAAGTTACACGAGTTGCAGATCAAACTCCTCTCTGTTGAAGTCAGGAGCGCTGGAGTCGGCAGGCATCGGGCGCAGCGTTGCAAAGTGCATTGGTGCGGCGTGCTGTGCTCTCGGGTCGCGGTGCGGGCAGCGGCTTGGTGGCAGCATCAGGTGATGCCGTCTGTGAGACCAGGGTCGCGGTGCGAAGTGAACACGGTGCTAGCCGCGGTGCTGGCCTGTCGCTGTGCAAGCAGCGGTGTCGTTGTTGCGGAAGTGCTGTTGTCGGCTGATAAACTGGAGTTGGTTGTGCCGGCATCGGTAGGCCAAGGCTGCGGTGTGGGATGAGGGCGGTGCATCATCTAACTTTGCGAGCGGTTCCCTCAAAGCACAGTGAAAGCAGCTGCGTAGATTTCGGTATGGAGTGGTGGCATCAGGGATACCAAGGCGTAGTCGTGAAGTGAGGCGGTGCAGAGTGCGGTGCCCACAGGTCGCAGTGCGACCAGCGGCTCAGTGGCAGTGCCTGCAGGCGGCGTCGTTGAGACCAGGGTCGTGGTGTGGTGGTGCCCTCTACGGTGCCTTCAGGGCACAGAGTCGTCAGTGGCGTCGTAGACTACGCTGTGTTGCTTTTTCTTCTATTGCAGCACAAAACACACAGTCTCCAGTGCTGAGGGGCAGAAGAGCTTGAAGTCTTTGCTGTTCCTGAGACTTCTTGAACAGGGGGCAAGCTTTACCTCAAGCCCTTGGAGAAACTCACAAAAGTAGATTGCAGAAAGTTCAGTCCAGTCCTTTCACTGCCCTAGACAGAAGCAGCCACTGCAGGCCAACACAGCAAAGCACACAGCAATGTGGTAGTTCCTCCTCACAGCTTCTTGGTCCAAAAGAGTTCTAGAGCCCAGAGGTCTGGCCCCCAATATTTATATCCCCAAACCCTTTGATCTCTTAGGCAGAGAGTGGCCGTGCCCAGTGTAGTATCCCTTTTAGATTGCATCATAGGTTTGCATCATAGGAATTGTTGTGCTCTGATCTACATTCCATGATCTGTAAGTGGGAGTTGCTCTGATCTCCTGGCATTCCCAACTTGGTGGTTGTTTAAGCTGTTTCCTCTCCTGAATAAATTACTTCTACTTCTAACCTGTGTATCCAGTTACTTCATAATTTGGCGACGATCGGGATACCAAGAAGAAGGACTCACTCTTTGAAGGAAAGAAGTATTTTTTTTGTTTTAAATCGAGGAACAGCGTTCACACATCTTTAAAAGGTATTTTATTTAAACTATATATATATATTTTTCTTATGTGTAAAACGATTGCACCAGCGGCAGTAATTAATTCAGTGCTTTGATCGCACCTGCGGCAGTATATGGCGGTGTGTTTCCATGATTTTAATTAACTTTACCATTACCAACATCTTTTTGAATGCCACTGCGTATTTCATTTTGGCACATTTAGCTTCACGAGACCAGCTTCTGCCTCTGAACTATGTTGTTTGAAGCCTAACAAGGGTTATGGTTACGAAATCTTCTAGAAAAGTGAAAAGCTTTTGATTGATATCCTGAACGATTTGTATATCTTTAAACCTGACCTGAAGTTCCGTGGCGCCGTTGGTGAGCGTGCCCCACAGTTCGCGTTGACGGCTGTGCCTCAGTTTTCTGGTTCACGGCTGAATGTTCTCTACGTCAACATTCTTCACCACGTTAATCATAGGCGCACGTCTAAGGCGTCACTCAGAGGTCAAAGTGCCACATACTTCGACGCAACGTAGCTGCCATTTTCGTGATTTATTTTTCTTTCTCCATTCGCTATTTTCGGCTATGCTGCTTTGCGCTACTGGTGACTTTTAATTACATTTCCTTTTCAACAGCATACAACGAACGTCTGCATCTAATGAACTGTCTTCCATCAAACTTTCTGCATGAAACCCCATTGAAGAAACCGAATTGACCACGGTGACTACGTTTATTTTGTTAATTCATTATTTTTACTGCTGCTTTATTGCACTTTTGGTGTTTAAGTTTCCTTTCATTTATTCAAGATGTCGAATAATATTGCTTCTCCTTCGCATTTTTTGCCTACTGCTGGGGATCCTAAGGTAGAATGGGACCTGTGGTATCCTACATTTCTAGCCTACGTGGATGTAGTGGAAGAAGATGGGTGTTCTCCCAAAAGAAAGTTGGCACTATTAAAAAATTGTCTAGGAGGTGCAGGTCTTAAGGAGTTAGAAAATTTACCTCCTATTGAGGGTGCCGGTGATTTTAATATTTTTGAGGTCGTAGTAAAACAAGTAGCTACTAGGTTTGGTAGGAAAATTAACACAGTAATGGAGAGATTTAAGTTCTATTCTAGGGCACAGAAAAATGATGAGTCCATTGAGAACTATGTAGCTGCACTACGAACTTTAGCAGGTTCTTGTGCTTTTGAAACGATACATTTTGAACAGGTGTTAAGAGATAAAATTATGATGAAGACCAAGAGTAAAAAGATACAAGAACGTTTATGGATGGGAACTGAATCTTCTCTCAATGCTGTATTAAATATAGCTAAAGGTATTGAACAATCTGAACTTTTTGTTAATGAGATTAGAGGCCAAGATGTTAAGAATAAGGTAATAATTCCAGAGGTCGCTTTGGTAAAGGATGTTTATAATCAAAAAAAGTTTCCTTTTACTCAAACTAAAAAGGAGTATTTTGGAAAGGACAACAGATTCACGGGCAAGAAATCCCAAGTGATTTGTTACAGGTGTGGAGGAAATGACCATGTGGGTAATTACAGAGGTTGTCCTGCGTGGAATAAAATCTGTATAAAATGCAAAAAGCCAGGCCATTTTAGTAAAATGTGTAGATCACCACAAAAAGTGAATTTACTAACTGATTCTGAATATGAAAATTTTGAGGAGATTCAGGAAATTAATACTTTATTATGTGTTGGCGACACTAAATGTAAAGGCTTTCCCAAAGATACGATATTAATAAATGGGGTAGAAATTTCTATGCTCATAGACTCATGTGCCTGGTACAGTATAATTGGCAGAGATATTTTTAACAAGTACTGGGATTCTTCAAATTTACTTCCATCAGATGTTCGACCGGGAGGTTATACTGGTCAGAAAATTGATTTAGTTGGCTTCATGTGGGCAGATATTAAATTCAAACATAGGAATATTAAAGGTAAAATGTATGTTGCAGCCAAGGGAGCCTCTATCTTAAGTTGGCCACATCAACACGAATTAGGAATTAAACTGGATCCCAATGCCTCCCCACCAGTTTATTTGGTACCTCCTGTTGATGATGATTTCACTGTCCAAATCAAAAGCAAGTTTCCTAACATTTTTTCTGATACCTTGGGGGAATTTGTAAATTTCAAACATAAAATTATTCTAAAGGAAAGTGCGACACCAGTTCGACATAAAGTCAGAAACGTACCTCTAGCATACCGAGACAAATTGAAAACGATATTGTTGGATTTAGTGACCAGAGGAATTATTGAACCAACTGAGTCCTCTCCCTGGGTTTCTCCAGTGGTTTTATCTATTAAAAGCAACGGCGAACTTCGTCTATGTGTTGACCTCCGCAGTTTGAACAGTGAAATTTGGATTGATAGACATCCACTACCCCATATTCATGAATTGATTTCTACGCTTTCTGGTGCTTGTATTTTTTCAACCTTAGACTTAGCTAGTGCTTACCACCAGGTGTTACTACATGAAGATTCCAAGGTTCTCACCACTTTTATAACGCCAGAGGGCATGTTTCAATTTTGACGCATGCCATTTGGTTTAGCCAGTGCGGCATCTGTATTCCAAAGACTCATGAAAGATGTTTTGGAGGGTTGTGATAACGCCATAGCTTTCCAAGATGATATTTTAATATATGGTAAGAATTTTGAAGATCATGACAAGAACATGTATAATGTACTAAGATCTGTTCAGGAAAAAGGTTTGACTTTGAAATTTTCCAAATGTAAATTTAGACAGAGCACGGTAGAATACTTGGGACATGAAATTTCTGCTCAAGGCATCAAACCCAAACACAACCACATTCAAAGCATAACTAAGGCACCAGCTCCTACTAGTAAAGAACAATTGGTGTCATTTTTGGGCCTTACGGAGTTTTATAGTAAATTTGTACAAGATTACTCTTCTAAGGTTCATCCTTTACTGTTAAAAAAAGAGGCCAAATTCGTTTGGAACAATGAGCAACAAGTTGCTTTTGAATCACTCAAAAAAGAGATTGTAAATGCTCCTTTTTTAAGACCTTTTGATTTGGGTAAAGAATGCATTGTGTGTGTTGATGCAAGTAATGTGGGTCTTGGGTTTGTGCTGATGCAAAAGAATATTGGTGAGGAATACGTGGTTTCTTATGCATCTCGGACCCTTCGGGGTGCATAGTTCAATTATTCCACCATTGAAAAGGAACTTTTAGCTTGCACTTGGGCGGTCGAACATTTTAGGCAGTTTCTTTGGGGTACGAAGTTCCGTTTGCGAACCGACCATAAGCCTTTGATAAACATGTTAGCTGCTGGTGGGGGTCGTACTTTGACAGCACGTCTAGCATGCTTAGCGGCCAAACTACAGGAATTCCAATGTATAGTGGAATATGTGCCTGGCCGCTTAAATGTTCATGCAGATTGCATGTCTAGATTGCCTTGTGTTGTTTCAGAAGCTAATAATAATCCACATTTGTAAAGCGCACAATCACCCGTAAGGGTCTCTAGGCGCTGGGGGCCGTCGGGAAGATTAAGCAAGCTATTGCCCAGAGTCACATGGTGCTGGGCTAATCTGCCGCCGGTGCCGGGGATCGAACCGTGATCCCCAGATTCCGGAGTCAGTCGCCCTAGCCGCGGCGCCACACCTCTTCCCCGGGATATAGATGTGGTTTTAACTATTGATGATGTCAATGATATAAAATGCAATGCGTCATCCGGTGTTATCTCAGAAACTGTTTGGAGAGATGCCATGTGGAAGGATGTTTGTTTGTCCAATGTGGTGGATTTTTTGAAACATGGGTGGCCTGAAGAAAGAAAACTTTCTGGTGACGTTTTGTCTTTTAGTAAAATAAAAGGGGAACTCATGTTTGATCAGGGTTTTGTAACTAGGGGAGATAAGATAGTTCCTCCTTGTGATTTGAGAGAAAAAATCATTTCCATGGCACATGAGGGCCATATGGGCATGTCTAACACTAAAAGAAGGATCCGCGAATTCTACTGGTGTCCTGGTGTTGACAGGATGGTTGACAAATGGGTCAGTTCTTGTTCTCCTTGTGCCAATAGTGATAAGTCAGTTAAACCTTTGGCTGCTAAAATGGATATTTCTCCTATTGAGTACACTATGTGTCCTTGAAAGAAACTCGGGATTGATATTGTTGGTCCTCTTGACTTATCAGACAATAAGTCTGTTTTCATCTTGGTATTGATTGATTACTTTTCTAAATGGCCAGAATTGAAGGTAGTGGATAAAGTTGGATCTTCTCAGGTAGTTGAATTTCTTGATGAGATATTCTGTAGAGAGGGAATTCCAGCTGAGTTAGTATCGGATAATGGGCCACAATTTGTTAGCAGTGAGTTTTTTTCCTTCCTTCATAGGTGTCAGAAAGTAAAAACTCAGTGGAAACACGCCAAGAGATGCCAAGTCTAACACTGCACTTAGTGACAGGCACCATGCGGTGCCTGCCACATGGTGCAGGGATATGTAGGGAGGCACCATAGGTGCCCCCCCAGTGCCCTTGACCCAGTCCCAGGGATGTCCACTACGGGCCCCCAAATCCATTTCAACCATTCCTTTTGCTGAGGTTTGTCCACTGTAAAGCAAATATAGAAAAGGGATATCATAATCCCTACGGTGGTGCCTGCAAGGCACCGCCGCAATGTTGGGCTGTGTTTCTGTTCCGACAGGCGGTCAGAAAAGGACCACCTGTTAGAACCATGGCGGACGGTCTTTACGACTGCCACGCATGCCCAATAATTCCCCCTGCCATCATGGTGGGGGAAAACAGCAGTACGATGGCGGAAGGCCCGCCACCGACCGGCTGTGGGTGGCGGGCCTTCCGCCATCGTAAGGAGCACCTTATTTCTTGGCGATTTGTGGCTTTCTTTGAAATTTTAGTAAATATTTGGAGGCAACTCTATACTTATTATGAGGGGTAAGTAGACAAAATATCGAGTTTTAAATATCGTTGGGCAATAATATAGGGTTTTAAATGTCGAAAGTCAAAAATACCGTTATACATAATATCGATGTCAAGAATATTAATTTGTTGTGTTTTATAAAACATTGTTGTTAAAAATATTGATTTTCTAAAATATCGTTATAAAAAATACTGATTTTGTAAATGTGAATTTTTAAATATATTGTATGATTTTAAATGTATTAATAATTTCTTAATAATTTGTATATGTTTTATAACCATGTTTTAGGAGCGGTATGTTGGGTTTATAGGGGATAAGCGTGAGGAGTGTTTAAACATTTTTTTTAAATGTTAATTTAAAAAATATAATTTATTTTCAATTGTGCTTTAGGAGCAGTATGTTGGGTTTATAGGGGATAAGGGTGGAAAGTGTTTTTATTAATGCCATTTTAAATTATGTTTTTGAAGTGGGATGTTGGGTTTATAGGGGAGAAGAGTGGGAAGTGTTTTATATATATTTTTTAATATTTACATTTTTGTAAAAATATTAACTCCATTGTAAATTATGTTTTAGGAGTGGGATGTTGAGTTTATGGGGGGTAAGGGTGGGGATTGTTTTGAAAAATATTGCTTTAAACATTTTAATAATTTCTAAAATAGTAATTCAATTGTAAATTGTGTTTTAGAAGCGGGATGTTGGGTTTATTGGGATTCGGGTGGGGACTGTTTTTAAAAAAAAATAAAAAATATTTTAATTTTTTTTAACTATTCATGAAATGTAAAAATTGTGTTTTAGGAGTGGGTTGTAGTTTATAGGGGATAAGGGTGGGTTGTGTTTTAATAATTTTTTTTCTTAGACAATTTTAAAGTAAAAAATAAATTACAAAATGTTTTGATATTTAGTGAAATTTGTGAATTTTATTATGTTTAAATAGAAAATTACATTTGAAAAATTTTGAGATTAAATAAAAAAAATTCAAATTAAAATTTGCATTATAATATATAAATATTTACAAGTAACACAGGGGGTCATTACGATAGCAGGCGGACTCGTTTCCACCCGCCTCTGTAGCCGTGCCTCGGAGTGCCCACCCACAACACGGCTGTCCCGCACATCAGATTAAGTTGCTACCGTGTCGGTCGCATCATGCATGGATAACATTTTGGCGGGTGCTGCTGGCTGCGGCACCCACCGCAATGCTATACATGCCTGTAGTGCAGTGAAATGTAGGGGGTACCATGGGTACCCCCACACTGCACCGCCCCCAAATACAAGGGGGGCCCGCACTGGGCCCCAAATGCATTCTCCACCAGCTTTTCAATGAAAGGCTGGCTGCGGCCATCATCGTAATCTGGCGGACGGTCTCCACCATTTTACACTATCTTGACGGTTTGCCAGGCAATAGGAATGATTGCCTGTGGCGGATCCGTGGCAGGCTGTCTTTTGCCACAATGGTCACGGTATGATTCCCCCCGCCATCCTAATTTGGCAGGCAGAGAATCGTCATCCGATGGCGGAGCACGCGCTACCGCACGGCTGGTGGTGGCAGACTCTCCACCGTAGTAATCACCCCCATATTTTTTAGGAAATGTTATTAAAAATGGGAGTATGTAAATATAGGTAATATGTGTATTACTGTATATGTTTCTATTTTTTGGGCAATCTCATATTTAAAAAGTTATATTTTTTGAATACTTATATTAAGTTAATATAGTTTGGTGTGGGAATATAAATGTATATATGTTTATTGTCTAGCACCTTCCCTAAGTTAATGTTGTTTGGAGTGGGAATAGTAAATTATATATGTTTTCTGTCCAGTGCCTTCCACGACTTAATATAGTTTGGAGTGGGAATAGTAATTTATATATGTTTCTTGTCCAGCAACTTCCCTGACTTAGGGCCTGATTATGATAGCAGTGAATCTGCCACCGGCAGCCTAGCAGGCACCGTCCAGCATATTAGGATGCTTCATCCCCGCTATTCACAGGCTGGTGGGATTGCATTTGGGGGCCCGTTGTGGGCCCCCCTTGTGTTGGGGGGAGGTGCGTGTGTAATGGGGTTACTTGTGGTACCCCCTACATTTCCCTGCATTAGGTGGCAGGCACCGGATGGTGCCTGCCATGTAGTGCAGAGAAATGCTAACAGTTCATTTTGGACATTGAGGTGAGTGCTGCAGCCAGCAGCACCCACCGCAGTGTTAGAGATACACAATACGACTGCCACGGTGGCAGTCGCATCGTAATCTCATGTGCGAGACAGCCATTATAGAGGCGGCTGGTACCAAGCCCTGCGACGATGGCGGTCAGACGATCGGCATGCACTGCCTGCTACGGGCCGCCAAATCCCTTTCCTCCTGTCTTTTCGTGGTGGGATGACCGCAGTAAAGAGTCAGGCGGAAAGGGATATCGTAATCCCTATGGCAGTGCCCAATGTTGCCCTATCTTTTGGTTCTGCAAGGCGGGCGTAACAGACCGCCTTGCGGAACCGTGGCAGACGGTCTTTGTGTCTGCAACACTTCCCTGAGGTTTCCCCCCGCCTGGTTGGGAGAAACTGCTGTCAGATGGCGGAAGGACCGCCACCTCCGGCCTTGCGGTGGTGGTCCTTCCGCCATCCTAATCAGCCTCTTCGTTTTTGTTCATTTGTTTGGTAGTAGGGGTTTTCTATTAAGAAATGGTAGTGTTCGGCTACATCAGTTATTGGGACGTATGCTAGTGGAATTCATTTATTTATTTCATATGCAAAACTGCTATTAGTTGCATATTTTACACTAAGCGTAGATTTTTGAAGGTGTCTCCAAATGCATTAGTTAAAGTGGTAATAGCAACCTACAATTGCTCTGTGAGGGTAGTTTTTCAGGATGGCTTGTATCATCGACTGCTCAAAGTCTATGATAATTTTTTTGAGGATAGTAATTAATAGTTTCTTGCTTTACTTTTGTTAAGAGTTCGACATAGGTAGTGGTTTGTTTGTTTGATATCAGGGCATATATAAAGGGGATGTTGGTATTTTGATACAGTCAATGGATTATACATAATTGGGAAAATGGTTTGGGACATATTTTAAATGTTCAGTCTATCATCCATGTTTCACAATTCTGTAGTTTAAGTAAGTTTGAGGGAGTTGAATGTATTATTCTTTTGTCATCAGATTTATTGTCATAAAGTAGAAATTGCTATTCATTATGACTCACAGTGAGTTCAGGTGGTATTTGTATTTCACTGAAAGTTTCGGTGGTAGGTGGTGTGGTAGCAGGTGCTTTATTTGTTCTAGCCCTTATCCTTTTCAATGTTGTGACGTAGTGTAATTAGCCAGTTACATGGTGAGGAAATCTTTTATTATTTCAGTAGTAGGTCATTGAGAGCTAGTGCTTTCATTCATTCATTCATTCAGAGTGTTTTTCAGGTGGTATTTGTATTTCACTGAAAGTTTCGGTGGTAGGTGGTGTGGTAGCAGGTACTTTTTTTGTTCTAGCCCTTATCCTTTTCAATGTTGGGACGTAGTGTAATTGGCCAGTTACATGGTGAGGAAATCTTTTATTATTTCAGTAGTAGGTCATTGAGAGCTAGTGCTTTCATTCATTCAGAGTGTCTAAAGCGTCTCTCACTTATATTTAAGCTATGCTAGGGGGTGGCAATGTTCCCTAACGTGTAACACTGTGTTTTCCTTAGTTGTATCCCTCCTATAACATGCATTTGAATAATATTTGCTACATTTTGAACTAACTTTGTTCCCTGTCTGTTTCTCCTGGGTGTAGACATATCCCATATAACATGATAAAAATGTCCCTTTCTGGGAAGTGATGAATTTGACACTTTCAGTCATTCTGATGTTTCAAATTCTATGAGAAATGTATATAAAATATTAAATGTATTGTAAATGTTTTATTTTTAATAAAGGTTTTTATATGCAACATTATACTTACATGTTTGAATATGTTGACCTTTTTTGACGCTGAGGTGTTTCTGTTGGTGCTTACCTTTAGTGTTTATTTTGATTTCCTGCAGAAGAAAAATGTAAATGTTAATAAATGTGTTTAACAGCATTTATTTCATTTTGTGTTTTTTGTGGTTAGTGGGCGTTTTAGGTTGGGAATTTTACTTGTTTTAATAGTTTGAGGTTTGCACTTACTTTTTTGGCAAGGTGGTTTTTGGATGATGTTTGAATGTAGTTGAGTATATGTTGAAGTTTCTGTATAGAAGATATAATTAAGAAAAAGTATACATTAATTATTTATTTTTTATAAAAAGTGCTTTACAATTATTTTATGCAGTTTTAACATTAAATAGATATTGTACTTACTTTTTGAAGTTGTTTTCAGAGCTTCCAATGATGAAGTCCAGTGTTGCAGCAGCAATCCTGCAGAGATTGCCCTTATTTTTGATTTTGTTGTTGGAGTATAAAATAATGTTACATTTTCTTTTAATTATATAGTGATTGTTTAATTGTGCTTTCAATCTTAATGGGTTATTGTAGTTGTAGGTATTTTTAATTGGATGTTACTAATGCTGTCAATTAATTTCCTTTTATGGGAAACGCTAATTAATGTCCGGTTGAACTTTTTTGTGTATAGTACATTATTTGTATTTTATTTTGCATTGCATGTATATTAAAAAAAATATTTATTTCATATACAGTGTATGTAAGTATAATATATTTGTTGAGTTTAAATAGTTTTTAAAATAAAATGTATTTAGGGGCCGATTGCGATGGCGTACGGACTTCTGTCCGTCCGACATCGCGCCGGGGCTTGGGACCGTCCGCCAGTAATGTGGCAGTCCCGCCATTGAGGTTATGATGCGATTGCCACAGTGGCGGTCGCATCGTGTATCTCTGACATTGCGGCCAGTGCTGCTGGCTGCAGCACCTGCCACAATGTCTGAAATGCACTGTTTGCATTTCCCTGCACTATGTGCCAGGCACCGCACGGTGCCTGCTGCCGGGTGCAGGGAAATGTAGGGGTAACCCCTCTCCAGTGCACATCCATCTCCCCCAACAAAGGGGGGGCTCGCTATGGGCCCTCAAATGCAATCCCCACATGCCTGCGAATGGCGGTTACACCGCCATATATCGGCTGGTGGGGAGGCAGCATCATAAAATGCCGGATGGTGCCTGCTAGGCACCGCCACCATATTGTTGATGCAGGCTGGGTCCGCCAGGCAATTGTAACGATTGCCCTTCATTGTAATTTAGTAGGCGGAGAAGTGCCTCAAGATGGCGGTGAAACCGCCACCGGCAAGCTGCCCGGGGTGGTTTCACCACCATCGTAACGAGTCCCTTAATGTTAAATTTATTTATTTCATGAGTTGTGTGTGTTTGTGATATTGTTTATATTATGTTTGTTATATTTGATGTTAAAAAATATATTATGGTGTCGATATTTTTTGGGGGCGATATTAGTGTGATCTATATTTTTGTTTTTGATATTTGTGTCATTTTATATGTTTATTTAATGATTTTGATATTGGTTATTGCCATATTTTTTTATCGATAGGTATATTGATGGTAATGTTTGTCGATTCATTTTGTGTCGATATTTGTGTATTTTTTCAAATACGTTTAGTATATTGATATTTTATGTAATCGATATTTATGTCGATAATTTTGTAGATCGATATTTTGAGTGTTGATGTTATATCAGTGATCCATTATGAGGACAAGCTTGTGGACAATTTGAAAGCAATCTAAGGCATACCATGCTTATTTAAGTACATCTATGTACCTAATCTGGTGAAAAATATATTCGACTACTATCAATTTTAGTGTTTGTGGGAAATAGGATCTATACAATAGTAACAATTATTTTTTTTATCTAGTATCAATAGGGTTCCTAAGAATCCATTCACTTTTTTAAAAAAAGTAATCTGATGGCTAATTCTGGGAAAATTAGAAAATTATTTTCTGGGAAAGTAGAGAACGTTAGATTTATGTTTTTAAGATAAAAATGCCTATTTTTTAGGGACATACAAAAGTTAACTTAAAAAACAACTGTATTATTATTATTATTATTATTTATATTATTTGTAGAGCGCAACACTCATCCCAGGGGATATCAAGGCGCTGAAACCAGTACTGATAAATCTGCAGCCTGACGCTAGCACACAGATGCTTAAGATTTAAGGAATAGATGTGTTTTCAGTTTTTTTTTAAACTGGAGGTAGTTGGTGATAAGTCTTAGGTCCTGAGGAAGCTCGTTCCACTTCTTAGCTGCTAAATAGGAAAAAGAGCGACCGCCTGTCCTTACTTTGGTAATGCGTCTTGTTCTAGCAAGAGCTGATTGGAGCGATCGCAAGTTTCTCGTAGGTACATAGAATTCGATCTTCTCCTGAAGTAATTTCGGACCTGTTTTATAGAGAGCTCTGTGAGGGTGACTGAGCAGTTTAAAAACTGCTCTCTGGCGCATCGGCAACCAGTGCAATTTCCTCAGACAGTCTGAGGCGGAATCAAACTTTCCCTTATTACAGACAAGTTTTGCTGCTGCATTCTGCAATACTTGTAGGCGTGTGAATAAATGCTCATTCATGCCTACAAACAGGGCATTGCCATAGTCCATGAGACTGACCAGCAGAGCTTGAGTAACCGAGCGTCTGCAGTCCAGTGGTATCCAAGGAAACAGTCTGGCCAGGAGCTTTAGAATGCAGAAGCCCTTGCCACAGACGGAACGCATGTGCTCCTTCATAGACAAGGCATCGTCCATGATGATACCCAGATTTTTGGCATGTTGTTTTGGGACAGGGGCCTTGCCTAAGGTGGACGGCCACCAGGATGCGTCCCACACTAGTTTAGCACCGCCGAACAATAAGATTTCAGATTTGCCGGCGTTCAACTTCAAGCAATGAGTGTGCATCCACTGGGCCATTTCAGAAAGACAATTGATCAGTTTAGATTTGGTAGTGTCTGGTTTCTCATCCAGGGCCACCATCAGTTGCGTGTCATACACGTAAGAACAAATGGCAATGCCCCACTTCCCACCAATTTTAGCTAGGGCTGACATATAGGCATTAAAAAGGGTCTGGCCTAAGGAGGCACCTTGGGGGACACCCCAACCGATGTGGCTGGGTTTGGAATGGAATTGGCCCATATGCACTGCTTGTGTGCGATTGCTCAGATATTTAGTCACAATCCAGGCACATTTTTTAGTCTAATGCATATTTGGGCATGATCTGATCCCTTTCTCAGACAGTCAGATCCATATTGTTATTTTGAAACCACCCAATACTGGTATTGACGAAAGTCTTGTTTTTAAAGTTAATCTGATCTACATTTTTTGGACAACCTGATGTAAATCTAAGCCCTAATGATGTACAGTCTCAAAATAGCTTACACATATTTAATGACACTCTTCAATGTAGTGTGGGAATATTTTCAGACAGTTTGAATCCTAATATGTAAATGCAATAATGGAAGTTATAAAGGAAATGTGCTGTTTATTTTGCATAGCATGTTATACATTCTGGGGGACTATGTCAATCTTACACATTGTGGGTACACATTGGTTTAATCCCCTTAGATCAGTTAGGTTTACACGCAGGGGGGCATAGTGGATACCTTTAAAACTCACTTGGGGCAGGTGTATTGAGGCACAACCCCGTCTGCACAGGGGTGCAACTGTGCCTTTCTGGCCTCTCAACCTCTCTCACGACTGGGAGAAATCATTACCCGCAATTTCGATGCTGACCTCACTTTGGAGGACATTTCTTTGCTTGAGACCGATTATTACACTCTTAACTCATGATGACCAATGTGGTTTCATACCTGACCATAGTACTTCCATGAATATGCTGCGCCTTATGCATTTCCCAAATGAGGTTGATGGTAGAGGGGAGGAATTGCCAGTACTATCCATCGACACATCGCCAAAGTTTTTGACACAGTAAATTGGAACTACCTTATGCAGGTGTTGGAGGCAATGGGGTTTGGTGCACACTTTTGCTTTTGGGTAGGCCTCCTGTACACAGTACCCACAGTCAGAGTACGAGTGAGTAGACTATGCTCTGAAACATGGGAGGTGGGCAGGGGCACACGCCAGAGCTGTTCTCTGTCCCCCTCCTCTTTGCGATCGAATTGGAGCCTCTTGCAGTTCAGATCTACTAGAATATGCCAGAAAGGGTGATTCGGGTAGGAGACTTTACTCACTTGGTCTCCCTATACCCTGACCGTACTCTATTTTCATCTCTCAACTCCTCTACAATCTCTTCCTATACTGCTGCCATACTTGGCCTCCTTCAGGGAACTGTCTACTCTTAAACTTAATTATAGGAAGTTGCTAGTATTTCCTCCGGTGGCTCTTTACCCTGACGACTTGCCGCCCGTACTCCTTTGCTGGAAGATGAATACATTCTAGTACCTGGGAAGGATAGTGGCCCACATGCCACAGAAGATTATGCAATGCAACATAGGAAGGGTCACTGAGGGCCTTCGCTTCTCGGTACAGTTTTGGAACTCCCTTCCTGTCTATCAAGGGTCGTCTGGATGTCACAAAGATGGTGTTTTCACCTCTGTGCCTATACATTATCCAACACTCGTTCAACATTCTACCTCACGCTGTGTTCCGAAGGTTGCATTCTCTCCCAACTGTGCTGATTTCGGCCGGGGGACAGAGCAGGGTAGCCAGGACCCATATGTTTCAACCATTGGCAGAGGGGGAGACTTGTGGTACCCAACTTAGAGCAAAATAACTTGGCCTCCCAAACCCAATATTCAGTTGCGGAAGGTACGTGGGAGATAATTATCTTATTGGTCATGGAAGAGTGCACGTTCATTCACACCTAGGGAACTGGGAGCGTTGCTGGAAAGTCCCAGACAGATCCCTAGGAATGCAAGATTTTGGCTAATCCAGTTCTATAGAGTACATAGGGCCGACATATCCCCAGATAAAATGTATATGTTTTTCAATAGGACAGATGCCTTTTTCCCTCTATGCAAATTGGTGAACGCTGATTTATTGCATATGATAAGGTACTGCTCTGAATTGCAGACTTATTGGCTCGGAGTAATTAGATTATTATCCACCAGCACAGACAGAGTTCTGACGAACACTTGGGGAGCTTGCATCACGGGTATTTTTCCCAGAGATAGACAACACAGGGCCTCCTCTCATTTTCTTGATCTGGGGCTTTCACTGGCCAAGCGGCTGGTCACCAGTCTCTGGAAGTCAATTGATCCCCTCCACTCACACCCTGGGTTCACTTGATGTTATATTGGGCTAAGGCAGAGGCGGCATTATTGTTAAGAGAGGATATCCTGGGACTGACGGCATTACAAGTAGCTTCGACTCCAGAGGACTCTTCTATTGTGTCCAACTCCAATCAGGCTAATTCGTATACTGGGCATGGTGATACCACTCATTAACGAGTTTTGCACTTAGTGCATTTCTTCATTTCGGATGATATCGCTTATTGAAATGTGCCACCGAGTTTGATATGACTGGGACTGAGTGTGGGTTGCTGTGGCCTTATTAAACGGATCATCCCCTTACACCTCAGCCCCCCTCTTTTTCCTTCCTTTACTTCCCTGATTGTTTTTCTCAGTAGTTTCTTCTGAGTGGTTTTATAAAGTTTTATTATATGGATCTGTTTATTTACATAATAGTCGTGACTTTATGGCTCAGCTGAAAGGAGTCACTCGAAATGTACAGGTCTCATGTTGCAGAGAGTTATTTGAACTTTTGCATGGTGTCTTAGATATTGCGTTAATAACAAGCTGTAATGGCTAATATACACTGTTGGAAGCATGAAGTATTATCGCTAAGCATCTGTTTACTCCTGAGACGCAGTACTATCGCTGATGTTTTTTTTCTTTTTCTATAGCTGCCAGGATTTTATGTATTTCTTATAAATGTGCCCTATGTTCCATCTGGTACTCGTTGCTTTAATGCATATTTGTATCATGTTTTCTGATGTCTACAAAATCTCAATAAACAGATTAAAGAAAAATTGAACATGGAAGAGTGCGCTACCCTCCCTCAAATCCTGATGTTGGGAAGTAGCCACAGTGCGGTATACATGTGGGAGCGGACGGTCAAGAAGGTCCTGGGCAGGGCCCTTTTCACTAGGGAATTTATCTTTTGGGACCTTCCGGCTTTTCAAACACTGGGGGACTCTGTGGATCCGTCAGGCTTCAGGTACGAGATGTTGGGGGACTTGTGCCCAAACAAAAGAATGTATCTCTTTTGAAGCAGCACATGTAGGCATTAGTATAGGGCTGGGCTGATTCTTGCAGCATGCCAGTATTGTACCTTAGTCCCGGATATTTGGCCCACTTTCGCAGTAGCCATGGCTACTTCACTTACCTTTAGAGGTCTTTTGGAGTTGGGGGTTAGAAGCCATCTGGTATAATCCCAGTGCTTAATTTGAGCCGGTGGTTCTCAAGGCTCAACACTGGAACTTAATTATCAACATTGGTGCTTGTGAACGTCTGCCACAAGGTGGTGCTCTCATGTCAATGTAGGGATAATCAAAACACCAGTTAATTATTCATCCAATATACATAAAAAAATAGCATTACCTGCCTCCCAACTCATTCATATAGCTTTGGGGGCCTGAAATAGTCTGAATTGTCACACTTACAAGAGTATGATGGTTAGATGCTGTGTTTTTATTATCATTGGCAGTGGTGGCAGGGGCAATCTCTGGTGCAAACAGCAGTAGCCTTCTGACGAGAGCCCTGGCACGTAATTTGTTACAAATGAAGTACTGTAAAATGTCCCCGGTAAGTCAGGTTCCTGCACCAGGTGCTGGGCACCCATGACCTCTTTTTTTAAATCAGGCCTGGGATTGTCCAGAAAATGAATGCTGGTCGAGGGTGTTTAGTCGAGTGAGGATTGTCATGCGGAATCCTGTGGAATTGGACTCCACAGCCTGTCTGCTGGGTGACATCTGTAGCAGAAACATCAGAAAATGGCCTCTAAATTCCTGCACCTGATTTTACTACTGGCCAAGCTGTGTGTGGCAATCTAATGGATAGGTCAGTGTGGTTTGAGCGTGGAGCGTTGGGTGGCAAATGTGGTGGAATGGGCCATAGCATAGCTGAGGAAGTTCAATTGAGGTGGTGCAGATGTGATGATAAAATGGAGGAAGACTCTAAGGTGTGGAAGGGAATCCTGGCCAGATATATGGACCCAGACGGTACTGGATCATCTCATCCACGCATAGCGATTGGTTTGCTTGTTACAGATGAGGACTGACTTGGTCTGCTGGTATGACTGTGTGGAAGCTTGAGGGGGGATAAGCGGGTATTAGTTAGGACAGTTATGTAAATGTGTATGTAGGGCATTTCATTATTGCAATGAAGTAGAGATCCTCTCTGTTTTACCTTACCTTACCGGTGGTGTGGTGAATGATGGCAATCGGTTACGTTGAAAACAATAAAATGTGTCTTAAAAAGAAGAAAGAGAAGAAACTAAAGGAATGCATACAAGAAAACCCTACAAAGAGATTCATCAACCAGCCTACATATCAAGTGGGTGCTGCAATATTCTTGGTACCCAAATTGAATAGAGAATAACCTCTATGCATCCATTTTTTTTTTGTTTGAATATTTTTATTGCATGTTTAGTCGTGTAGCGCAATTACACATATGAATAGATAGCCAAACCGTAATACAGGATATACGTTACATATCGCTTCAGTTATAGATACTCATAAATGAACATGACTGAGGGGAGCGAAAATAAAAGCAGATTTTTGAGAACAGCTTGACAATATCATTAACTACTGGTATGCTAGAAAGAAAATATAAATCAACAGTGGCAGTTTACAGATTAAGTCAACTGTTTCCTCATCTCACACCAGCAAGTTATTCAGCTTGGGGCACTTGCTATGTTATATCAATTGTTTTAGGCAAATCAAATGCGTCAGCAATGCAATATATATTCAGATCTTTCATTCAGAACGAAAAACTGTAAAGAACAACCTGAGAGTGCAGGAACCATAGACTAGGTGGTGTCAAACGATCAATGTGCTGTGTACATGTGTTGCCCTGGGGGCTTACAGGGGGCAGGTATGTGCTATACTGTGACAGTAGTGGGGCCGCTCAGCGCGACCGGCAATGCATGCAACGGGAGGGGGAACCAGTCGATACAACATTCAAAATTGAATGGGGGTCTAAACTATGCCCTTCTGCAGGCACTCCTGGTGGTAAGTTGCCAGGTCATTGTCCCAGTCTTGCGCTATGGGATACATGTGGAGTCCCGCCGTCTCCTCTCTATGAAGTGCTGTACTTTCTGCCCTTGCCCAATTGTCAAACGAGTTACGCCAGTGTATCGCTTGGGGGGTGTACTATTCTTCCAGCGCTTGGTGATGAGGCGCTTCGCAGTTATCAGCCCCAAGTCCCAAAACCTCGCCTGGACTTTTGTCTGTTTCGTCCGCTTAAATAATCCCAACAGGCAAGCTTCCCATGTGTGTGGCAAGCTACCTCCTGTCGCTGCTGCCAGAGTGCCCGACACTGAGATCCAGTAACGAAACTTCTATGCATCCATTATCTTGAAATAAACACTATTACCATCAAAAATCGAGTTCCCTTCCCACTCACCTCAGTCCTTCTTAAATGAATATGCTTAGCCTCTGTCTTTACAAAATTATATCTAAGAGGTGCCTATATGCATGAGAGTATTAAGGAAGGGGTAAATTGTAAACAATAGACAATGCTAAGTTTGGCCACTTTGAATACATAGTAAGGCCATTTGGCCTGCGGAGTGCCCCTGTGGCTTTCCACCATCTTTACCACTAACTCCACAGCTACCTGTTACACCTTTTTGAAAAAAGATCAAACTACTAACTCATTGTATGCTGTTGCTTTCTACTCCCTAAAGCTCACATAACTGAATACCATTATTCAAGTTATGATCTCTCTTTGGATACACTATTTGGAAGGTCCCATTAAGTTTCTGTTTGGATAGACCATAAGTATTTTAGCTTCTTAAAGACCAACGCAGTACATTGTGCAAACCATAGTCATGCACACTGTATGCTCATTTTCTCCAGGTTTCACTTCACATTGGCTATTGGCCCAGAAATTAACTGATAAAAGAAGGCGCTTTATGCCGGCTGGGGAATAACAATAAACAAAGCACTGTTCCACCATGCATTTTGATACTGAATTCCAAGAAGATGGTGGGCCACCAAGAAATTATACAACATTAACAAACCATTGTTAAAGAAGCTATGATTGCCAAGATCCTGAAACTTGCCAGCAAAAAGATGGATTATTATATTGAAAAGTTCAAATATTTTATCTATATTTCTCTTACGTAAAATACATTATACTGGTGTCTAAACACTCTGTTAAATGAACAGCGCCAGGACACCTTAGGGTAACAGTCGTGCTCTATAAATACCAATAAGATTAATACCAAGGAGCTCGATGAACTCTAGGTCTCATAACATGTATATTCTGGTGGACTAAGGTAGAACAAGGAGTAAAGTAATACTTCGAATCTTATACCATGTGCATTCTAGCTAAAACAAATCACGCTAAACCTGTAGGGCTATTAATGGCTTTTCCAACTCATGGGAGACCTTGGTCCAGAATATCTATGAACTTCATATGTACAACTCCCTCCATCAGTCTCTTTCACAGTACTTTTGGTAGTGGTGGTTTACTTCACAAAATGTCACACTACATCCCTCTTCAGACTCTGCTGTCTGCAGGATTTAAAAAAAACCTCAAGACTAAGGGGATATTAGGATGGCGGGCGGGGAAACGGGAACGCCCGCTATAAGGACGGGGTCCCGCGGGGGCAATTAGGATGGGCCCGCCACAGTGGCGGGCGCATCCTGCATTCCTGTCATTGTGGCGGGTGGTGCACTCAGCACCGCCAGCCACAATGCCAGGAAGGCATGTTGTGCACTTCCATGCACAACATGGCAGGCACCCTGCAAAGCCTTCCATGTGGTGCATGGAACTGCTGGGGGTACCATAAGTATCCCCCATGTGCACCCCCCACCCCCCAGAGTCCCATGGGGCCACAACGGGCCCCCAATGTCTAACACTGCATGTCCCCGCCTGCATAGTAATATGGATGGCGGTGTCTAACAGACACCGCCACCATATTAAACCCTTTCCACCTGGTCAACTCGTTGACCGGGTGAAAAGCTGTGGACGGTCTTCTCGTCCGCAGCGGTCCCCCCGCCATAGTAATATGGCGGGGGGAATTGGGTGGCGGGTGGGTAGCATCACGGGTGGAATGCCACTGCCATGCTGGCGGTGGCGATCCGCCAGTGATCCTAATGGGCCCCAAAGTGTAGACAAACGCCTATGAAAATCATAGATTGACATGCATGCTCTCCCTTTCCTGTAGTTTCTCCTCTGAATTTTCTGCATAGTAGTTTATGTACATGATTAGGCAACGTATCTACTCGGAGTAAGAGAAATCTGGTGATCAGCTTGGAACACACTCTCACCACGTTGTTCATTTTCACGGACCTGCTCGCAACTCACCAGAGGTTTATACCTGAACAGGTCAAATAGCGATTCTGTTCTTTTCTGTATACCTAATCCAGTACACATATTTCATCAGATGTTCATCTATTCTCTCCTGTCCTGATGATGACCCAGAGATTTATCTCTCATAGCTGAAACTTTTATGCACAAATAAGTAGAAGTAAACGCATGTGTTGCAGAATACCATTAAGTGGCTTTCTGCGTGATCACATTTTTAGCAGATCTCTCTCTCTCATATATATATTGCCCGGGAGCAGAAGGGGGCTGGGGGCTGTATTTTGAGCATTTGTTTAGTCCCGGCTGGGCCGCCCGCCCCGGCATTGCCTGTACCGCTGCCTGCCCGCCTGCCTCCCGCCCGCCTCCCGCCTCTGCCTTACCTCAGCCGCGCTCCGGACTTAGCCCCCACTCCCGGGCCCCGCCCGCCCTGACATTGCCCGGACCGCCTCCCGCCTTACCTGAGTCGCCGCACGTCACTCCTTGCCGCACGTCGCCGCTCGTCACCGCTCCTCCCCGCCTGTCGTCATCACGCAGGTGTAGGTCGCGGTCAGCGCTATGTCGTGGCCGGTGCCTATTTTAGGGGACTACTTTGTTTTTAAACTTTAATTTTTTAATTTACATTTATTTTTAATTTTATGCAGCCTATGTCCATCTACACACCCTGAGGATTACAACAATGTATTGGGGGTGTGGATTGGCGCTGTGGTTCCCGAGTTTACCTTGCCTAAAGGTTTCTGTTCTTTCTTTATAAAAGTAGTATAGATATATATATATATATGTCTGTGAGCAAGGGCGGATGCCCGAAACGCGTCAGATTGCTTGGTTCAGCTTTTAATAAAATCTGTGCTTAAAGTAAGTTACCGGATCTGGGAGGTTACACTTGCTTGATATATATATATATATATATATATATATATATATATACTAGCAGCCCGTCCTGACGTTGTCCGGGAGCAATCAGGCTCTGAAACATCACCGGCTCCTCCCCTCGCTCAGGCTCTCAAACATAACCTCTCCTTGCCGCGCTCAGGCTTTCAAACATCACCGCTCCTCCCCGCGCTCCTGCACGCTGCAACCCCACACTCACCTACCTCAGCCCACCGCGGGCGCCGCCGCTCCTCATGTCACCGCTCCTGTCCGCTCCACGCTGCCAAATCACCGCTCCTGTCCGCTCCGCGCTGCCAAACTTGACCACTTCTGTCCGCTCCACGCTGCAAGCCCACCGCGGGTGCTGCCACTCCTCAGCCTCTGCAAACTTCACCGCTCCTCCCCGCGCTCCTGTCCGCCGCTCCTCCCCACGCCGGCGCTACTTCCAAGGGACTACTTTTTTTTTATCGTCAATTTTTTAAATAACGTTTTTATTTATTTATATAGCCTATGTCCATCTGCAGACCCTCACAATTACAATAATGTATCGGGTGTGTGGATTGGCGCTGTGGTTCCAGAGTTTACCCACCTCAAAGGTTCAAAGTTCTTGCCCCAGCTCCTTTGGGGTAATTCCAGCTACTTGTGTCATCGAGTGCAGAGGGAGCGGAGAGACGCCGAATCTTGTCTGCCCTGGAGGCTGTGTAAACTCGAAGGCTGTGGCAGAGAGCATGGGACAGAAAACAGACACACAAGTGGTGAAAAAATGTGAAGCCTCATCAGCCTACTCGGTATTGCCAGCCCGCTGCATCTCGGAACTGGTAGTTCCAAATACAAAAGAGAGCTAAAGCAATGTGAAGCAGGTGAGCCCAGCCGCCACTAGGAGGGAGGAGCTTGTACATATGTAGAGTGAGGTGCATTCACGGACTAAGGAAGAGAGCGCAAGAAGAAGGCACATGCCGAAACCGGTCCGCTATGATTCCTGAATAAAGTACCTGATTTGAAGTCCTGCAGTGTCCGGAGTGATGTTCTTGTAAATAGGAGAACCATTGAATTCAAATATATATATATATATATATATATATATATATATATATATATATATATATATATATATATATATATATATATTGCTTTTTGCAACTATGCTATTTCTACTCATTTCAGGCATCATATAATAAAAATACATCCTGTAAAAGTGGCTGAAATTTGCACACCAACTTTTACCTAATACATTTATATTTTTGTGTACCAACCTATGTAGCAATAGGTCGGTTTACAAACTACAGAATCTTAGTGGGTCACAATATAACTCACCTCATAAATATAAATGATTTCCTACGAGCAAAGGCATAGCGGCCTGCTAGGGTCAGCAAACCACCATATCTTTGTTTGCTTTTTAAAAACAACCTTTGTTTTATAAATGCAGCCCATTTTTTTAAATGGAAAAGGGGATGTGCTTAAAAAGAAAAATGAAATGTTGTACAATCATGTTTATTAATAAGCAGTGGTCCAATTTACAACTGCCTACTCCGAAAATTATTTTTTAAACATTCACAAAGGAGTAAGATGTTCTACAAAACATTAACACATACCATAAGGAATCTGTATTTGGAGCCTTTAGCATGTACCGTAATTGTTTCTTAAACACTTTTAATAATCCGGAAAACCTTTTGCAAAATGGGCTTTGTATATTTTTAAAAAGGGTTTTAGCATTCACAAACCCTTTGATTCAGTAAATAAGAGGGTTTCTGAATGCTAAAACTGTTGGTACAAAAGATCCTATATTTCTTTACATGAGTACATTTTACTAACACTAAGCCGCAAACACACAAGAAACTTTTATGTATACTTAAGTATGTAATACAATTGTGGATATTCTAATCTGTCTAGAATACTTTGTAATTGTCACAATAGAGTGAAGTGTTGTCATGAACTTCTAAAAATCCAGACTTTAATGAGATGTTTTTTCATGTATTTAATTGAGACGAAGACTCATCCAAGATGTCTACAATTAATGTGAATTCGATACAGAAAATTCACCTGCTATTTTAGACACTTTGACTACTACATTCAAATTTTTTTTGGATAAACATCTGTTTTTGTGACATAAAAAAATAAAGAGCTGGTGATCCAGCCAGGGTACTATATACTGGAAGTCGCACTAATCACCTGAAGGAGGTGTTTTACCTTAGTTGTGAGGCATTACCTTTTACTTCAAGCTTCCTGAATCCTCCTGATCAGAATGGTAACTGCCTATGAGATCTATTGCAATTGATCTCATAGGTAGTTACTCTATTTTTAACAAAATAAAAGAGTGGATGGTCTTCCTTATTAGCCCTAAGGCAACTCTGTTCTCTTCCAGAGATACTTATTGTGTGAAAAAGTCATTGAAAGGGTGATGTTCTTCTTTCTTCTTTTAAACTTCGTGTCATGATGTAGCTCCGCTTCAGTATTAACATAGAACTGTGTTGTCAATATTTAAACAGTTTCAGTGTTTTTATTAAAACTGTCCCCTATCCTTACCCCACACAATGCCCAGAAATCTTGATTTGCAAGCAGAGAGTTATCCACTCATCATCTCAGTGCGGGTAGCCTTGTGTTTGGACGCTTTAATTGTATGCCTCGATTACCACAAACTAATACTGAAACTCCACTACAACACAAAATACTGCAGCCCGAACAACATTCTGTTTGTGTATGGATAAACTCCAAGATTCGTCATGAGCCTTGTTGCATACATGTGTGACACTGACAATCTGCCAGAATGAAATTTGCTAAGGCCAGTGTGACCGGAAAAGTGGGTAACCCCACTTATTATTATTATTTCTGATTTTGTATAGCGCCTGGTTACACTGTCAGTGTGTCCCCGCGCTGTCAGAAGAGTCAGTTGCTCCGACAGTTAGAACAAGACGGGCTAATCTTTAGGAAAGAGGAATGTTTTTAGTTTCCTGCGGAAGATGAGCTCCGATGTTTCCACTCTTAAGCTCAGGGGGAGAGAGTTCCATTTGTGTGCCACCAAAGTACGAAAGGATCTGCCTCCCATTCTGGCTTTCTTGTGTCTGGGGACAGCAAGAAGGCCTGCTCCTAATGAGCGGAGTTGACGGGTGGGCGTATAGGGGCATAACAGGTTCCGAAGGAAGGCCGGACCCTTGCCATGTATGATCCTGTGGCCAATACACAGGGCCTTGAAGTCGATCCTTTCGTTGATCGGGAGCCAGTGTAATGTTTGTAGGGATTTTTTAGAGGAGGCTCTTCTAGGCAGCCGGAGGACCAGGCGAGCGGCAGCATTCTGGATTGTCTGCAGTCGCCGCCGACTAGAGGCGTTGGCGCCTAGATACAGGGCATTTCCGTAGTCCAATCTTGACGTGACAAGAGCATGGACCAGGGTCTTCCTTGAGGATTCTGGGAGCAGGTCGATGGTTTTGCGGAGTTTCCGTAGAATCGAAAAGCAAGCTCCAGCTACCCGTCTCGTGTGGTTTTCGTAATCAAGCTTTGAGTCCACCCATACACCAAGATTTTTTACCTGATCACTGGGGGTAGGGAGGGGCCCCAAGGTCTGCGGCCACCAGGCAGATGACCAGACTGAGGGGGGTTTTCCCACAATCAGCACCTCAGTCTTGTCCCCGTTAAGACGGAGGCAGTTCTTCGCCATCCATTCAGCCATCTCCTGGAGGCATGCTGAGAAGTTCGCAGCGGCTAGTTCAGAGGGTTGGGTCAGAGCGACCACCAGCTGGGTGTCGTCTGCGTATGTTACTACTTCCACCCCATAGCGTTCCGCAGTAATGGCCACGGGGGTGACGTATAAATTAAAAAGTGTTGGACTGAGGCTAGATCCCTGCGGCACTCCTTGACCGAGGTCAAAGGTGTCGGATCGTGCTCCTCCTTGCTGCACCGAGAAGCTACGGTTGGTAAGAAAAGATTCCAGCCATAGCCAGGCCATGCCTGTCACTCCTCCTTTCTTCAGACACTGTAGCAACGTATGATGTGCCACAGTGTCGAAGGCTGCGCTGAGGTCCAGGAGCACTAGTGCCGCCACATGCCCGGCGTCCACGTGCTTCCTCAGTGCCTCAGTTGAAAAAAGGAGGGCTGATTCTGTGGAATGGCGGGCTCGGAAGCCCGATTGGTTAGTATGCAGGAGGCCTCTGGACTCTATGTGTGCTGAGAGTTGTTGATTGACTAGCTTTTCTGCTAGTTTAGAAAAGAAGGGCAAAAGCGAAATGGGGCGCAGGTTACTAAGCTGGGACGCACTGATGTGGGGTTTTTTCTTAAGAGGTAGCACGACTGCCTTTTTCCACCCGTGGGGGACCTTGCCAGTGTTAAAAGAAGTAGACAATATGTGGCCAACATAAGGTGCCAGAAGACTCATGGCGCTGGCCAGGAATTTGGCAGGGGCCGGATCGTGTGGGGAGCCTGATTTGATTCCTTTAGCCATGGCTATCAGGAGGTTCTCCGTCGGAGCCTGGAATACTGTGAGGCAGTCTTCGATCTTTGCCTCCCAAGTCGCTTCTTCCTGGGGAGGAAGACGGTTGGAGCCAGTTCTGGCATCATCAGGGAAGCTGGTATAAATGTCGCGTACTTTTTTGTAAAAAAATTCCGCGATGGCATTGCAAGATTGTGTTGAGGTGTCAGCCTGCTCTGAAGAGGGGGGAGGTGTGGTGATCTCTTTATAGATCCTAAAGAGTTCCTTGGATGAGCAGTTAGCGTTTTCTATTTGATCAGCGTAGAAGGTCGCTTTGGTTTTCCTGATTAGGAGGTGGTAATCTTTTAAGCTAGCTTTGTACACATCTCTTGCCTCTGGTGAATAGTTCTTTCTCCAGGCGCGTTCGAGCCTCTTGCAAGCTGCCTTGGTTTCTCTAAGAGCTGTGCTGAACCAAGGTGCAGTTTTAGTTTGACGCTCCGAACCCTTATTGGCCCAAGGGGCAGTGATGTCCAGGGCTTTAGTGATGTTTCCGTCCAGGGCTGTGCAAGCCCTGTCAACCTCTACTCCTAGGTCTATGGGAGAACCGTTTAATAGGAAGTGATGTTCAAAAGAGTCCATGGAAAAACGGGCCCATTTCCTCTGTTGTTTATTGGCGCTATGGTGGATTTTTTTATGTTGAGTCTGGATTAGGAAGTGAAAGGGGACAAGGAAGTGGTCGGTCCACAGCAAGGGAATGGGAAGGTCCTGTTTCAGATCCTCCATATTGTTGAAAATGGGGTCAAGTAGGTGCCCCTGACGATGGGTGGGGAGGAGGGAGGCTGTTCCTAATTGTAAGGTTTGCAGCTCTTGGCACAGTTCTTGAGCAGCTGAATTATTGAGGTCTTCGAAGTGGAGGTTAAGATCCCCAAGTACTAGGAACTTCCTGTATCTCATAGCCATTGGGGTAACGTTCTGGATGAGACTTTCCACAAAGTTTCTGCTACCTCCCGGGGGTCTATAGATTAGTAGGCCTTTAATTACCGTATTTTTGTCTATATCGATGGAGAATGATCCAGTTTCGCTATCTGATATATTTGCAGGTTCGAGGGAGCATGTCATATTCACTCTATAGATAATGGCGATGCCACCACCCCTTCCCTTAGGTCTATCCTGCCTGCAAATTGCATATCCCGGGGGAAGGGCCTCCCTGACTTCAGGGTCTGAGTCTTCGTCCAGCCAAGTTTCCGTGAGGCACAGTATGTCCCATTTGTTGTCTGTAATAAGGTCGTATACCTCTAGTTTGTGCTTTTTGAGGGAACGACAGTTGAGCAGTGCACCAGTGATTTTCCTACTGTGCTCTAGTTGAGCGTTGTCATTGGGCGTACTTGTTTTAGGATGCTTATTAAAGATGAAGCCACAGTGTTCGCAGGGATAGGTCGGACTACTTATACTGAGATCAATACTGTGCTCACATACCTTTAAGTATTTGTTACGAAGGCTGAGGAGCTCCTCTTTGTCGTATCGGTTATCTGGGAGGTGCGGACCAGGGGGTCTGGCCCCGTGCCCCGGTCTGCCACGGACGGGCGCAGACGGGCTTGCCTTAGGCGCGCAAACGGCGCTCCCGCTGCGCTCGTCCGCTGCGCTTCCGCAGGCAACACATGATATGGGCAGGGGAGGGCGTGGCCTTCAAAGTGGGCGTGGCCTGTGCGTCGCCGGCGAGGCGAGCTGGGGGGTCGTTGCAGCCGTCACGTGGGAGGCTGTTCGTGCTAGGTTTTTGGTGAATGAAGCAACAGGCTTCTAGTACAATTTTTACATATAAAAGCAATTTCCACAAGATTTTTAAAATTAGCGTGTCTCCCGGCGTCTGCCTGCGGAGCTCTGATGCTTCAGGAGGCGGCGCTCGGCGCGCGCGCTTTTAAATGATGTCCCAGAGGGGGCGTGGCCTGTGCGTCGCCGGGGAGGCGAGCTGGGGGGTCGTTGCAGCCGTCACGTGGGACGCTGTTCGTGCTAGGTTTTTGGTGAGTGAAGCAACAGGCTTCTAGTACAATTTTTACATATAAAAGCAATTTCCACAAGATTTTTAAAATTAGCGTGTCTCCCGGCGTCTGCCTGCGGAGCTCTGATGCTTCAGGAGGCGGCGCTCGGCGCGCGCGCTTTTAAATGATGTCCCAGAGGGGGCGTGGCCTTCAAAGTGGGCGTGGCCTGTGCGTCGCCGGGGAGGCGAGCTGGAGGGTCGTTGCAGCCGTCACGTGGGACGCTGTTCGTGCTAGGTTTTTGGTGAGTGAAGCAACAGGCTTCTAGTATAATTTTTACATATAAAAGCAATTTCCACAAGATTTTTAAAATTAGCGTGTCTCCCGGCGTCTGCCTGCGGAGCTCTGATGCTTCAGGAGGCGGCGCTCGGCGCGCGCGCTTTTAAATGATGTCCCAGAGGGGGCGTGGCCTTCAAAGTGGGCGAGGCCTGTGCGTCGCCGGGGAGGCGAGCTGGGGGGTCGTTGCAGCCGTCACGTGGGACGCTGTTCGTGCTAGGTTTTTGGTGAGTGAAGCAACAGGCTTCTAGTACAATTTTTACATATAAAAGCAATTTCCACAAGATTTTTAAAATTAGCGTGTCTCCCGGCGTCTGCCTGCGGAGCTCTGATGCTTCAGGAGGCGGCGCTCGGCGCGCGCGCTTTTAAATGATGTCCCAGAGGGGGCGTGGCCTTCAAAGTGGGCGTGGCCTGTGCGTCGCCGGGGAGGCGAGCTGGGGGGTCGTTGCAGCCGTCACGTGGGACGCTGTTCGTGCTAGGTTTTTGGTGAGTGAAGCAACAGGCTTCTAGTACAATTTTTACATATAAAAGCAATTTCCACAAGATTTTTAAAATTAGCGTGTCTCCCGGCGTCTGCCTGCGGAGCTCTGATGCTTCAGGAGGCGGCGCTCGGCTCGCGCGCTTTTAAATGATGTCCCAGAGGGGGCGTGGCCTTCAAAGTGGGCGTGGCCTGTGCGTCGCCGGGGAGGCGAGCTGGGGGGTCGTTGCAGCCGTCACGTGGGACGCTGTTCGTGCTAGGTTTTTGGTGAGTGAAGCAACAGGCTTCTAGTACAATTTTTACATATAAAAGCAATTTCCACAAGATTTTTAAAATTAGCGTGTCTCCCGGCGTCTGCCTGCGGAGCTCTGATGCTTCAGGAGGCGGCGCTCGGCGCTCGCGCTTTTAAATGATGTCCCAGAGGGGGCGTGGCCTTCAAAGTGGGCGAGGCCTGTGCGTCGCCGGGGAGGCGAGCTGGGGGGTCGTTGCAGCCGTCACGTGGGACGCTGTTCGTGCTAGGTTTTTGGTGAGTGAAGCAACAGGCTTCTAGTACAATTTTTACATATAAAAGCAATTTCCACAAGATTTTTAAAATTAGCGTGTCTCCCGGCGTCTGCCTGCGGAGCTCTGATGCTTCAGGAGGCGGCGCTCGGCGCGCGCGCTTTTAAATGATGTCCCAGAGGGGGCGTGGCCTTCAAAGTGGGCGTGGCCTGTGCGTCGCCGGGGAGGCGAGCTGGGGGGTCGTTGCAGCCGTCACGTGGTACGCTGTTCGTGCTAGGTTTTTGGTGAGTGAAGCAACAGGCTTCTAGTACAATTTTTACAAATAAAAGCAATTTCCACAAGATTTTTAAAATTAGCGTGTCTCCCGGCGTCTGCCTGCGGAGCTCTGATGCTTCAGGAGGCGGCGCTCGGCGCGCGCGCTTTTAAATGATGTCCCAGAGGGGGCGTGGCCTTCAAAGTGGGCGAGGCCTGTGCGTCGCCGGGGAGGCGAGCTGGGGGGTCGTTGCAGCCGTCACGTGGGACGCTGTTCGTGCTAGGTTTTTGGTGAGTGAAGCAACAGGCTTCTAGTACAATTTTTACATATAAAAGCAATTTCCACAAGATTTTAAAAATTAGCGTGTCTCCTGGCGTCTGCCTGCGGAGCTCTGATGCTTCAGGAGGCGGCGCTCGGCGCGCGCGCTTTTAAATGATGTCCCAGAGGGGGCGTGGCCTTCAAAGTGGGCGTGGCCTGTGCGTCGCCGGGGAGGCGAGCTGGGGGGTCGTTGCAGCCGTCACGTGGGACGCTGTTCGTGCTAGGTTTTTGGTGAGTGAAGCAACAGGCTTCTAGTACAATTTTTACATATAAAAGCAATTTCCACAAGATTTTTAAAATTAGCGTGTCTCCCGGCGTCTGCCTGCGGAGCTCTGATGCTTCAGGAGGCGGCGCTCGTCGCGCGCGCTTTTAAATGATGTCCCAGAGGGGGCGTGGCCTTCAAAGTGGGCGTGGCCTGTGCGTCGCCGGGGAGGCGAGCTGGGGGGTCGTTGCAGCCGTCACGTGGGACGCTGTTCGTGCTAGGTTTTTGGTGAGTGAAGCAACAGGCTTCTAGTACAATTTTTACATATAAAAGCAATTTCCACAAGATTTTTAAAATTAGCGTGTCTCCCGGCGTCTGCCTGCGGAGCTCTAATGCTTCAGGAGGCGGCGCTCGGCGCGCGCGCTTTTAAATGATGTCCCAGAGGGGGCGTGGCCTTCAAAGTGGGCGAGGCCTGTGCGTCGCCGGGGAGGCGAGCTGGGGGGTCGTTGCAGCCGTCACGTGGGACGCTGTTCGTGCTAGGTTTTTGGTGAGTGAAGCAACAGGCTTCTAGTACAATTTTTACATATAAAAGCAATTTCCACAAGATTTTTAAAATTAGCGTGTCTCCCGGCGTCTGCCTGCGGAGCTCTGATGCTTCCTTCATACTTCATACTTCATTACTTCATAGAATATTTTATGGAACCATATTGGGGGCCCCATTTTGGAGCCCGGCAACCTGGAGAGCTGATGTGCTGCTGCCTGGGCGCAAGGAGGAGCAGGCAATGCGCAGTCATGGAGGCGAGGAGTGGTGGTGGTGGGGAGGCTGCGGTTAAGCATGTAGTATGGGCCACAGCCTGTAGAGTTGGTAATAACCACAGAGGCCTCCTGTCCCATTCTCCCCCCATCTGAGAAACCCTCCTCTGCCCCTGACAAATGCAGGCGGAGGAACGCTCTAGGGCACCTACAAACAACACCCAAAGTGCAGATTCACCAGGAATGAACTGCGGGGCCCTCACAGTCTCGGCTTGGAGATCTGTCAAGACACCTCCAGCACAGGGAAATTGAAGGGGCTGCACCTAATGTAATGTTAGATCTGTCGGCGGCTTTCGACACCGTCCCTCATGAGGGTCTCCTCAGCAGACTATACGAGATTGGTCTAAGAGGGACGGTGTTGAGCTGGTTTAGATCTTACCTAGCGGATCGCCGACAGGTGGTCTGGGCCCCCCCGTACTCTGCCGAAGTGCCGCCTATGGAGGTCGGAGTCCCACAGGGGTCGGTACTTAGCCTGACCCTTTTTAACATCTTCATGACCCCTTTGGCGGTGCTGGCAGAGTCTTTTGGGGCTCAGATCATATCATACGCCGATGACAGCCAGCTCCTCTTTACCTGTAGTAGGGGCGCTGAGTTCAATGGAGAGAGCATCCGCGGGTGCCTTGGGGCTGTTTTTAACTGGTTTCAGCGAAACAGCCTCAAGTGCAACCCTGACAAATCTGAGGTGCTTTTCTTCGGGTGTCAGGCTGACCCGCTGTGACAGGAATGGTGGCCTGTGAATCTGTTTCCTCCTTCGTCTTCCTCCTTGGTGGCTAAAAACCTTGGGGTCAAAACCGACAATGGTCTATCTTTGATATCCCAGATCTTGGGCCTGACTGGCACCTTCTACGGTCTCCTTAAAATGTTGCGCAAGTTTCTTCCTTTGCTTCCTCTAACGCATAGGAAGACGACGGTCCAGGCCTTAATCTGTTCCAGGCTTGATTACTCAAATGTATTATATTTGGGTCTTCCGGACTACCTATTATAAAAACTTCAGGTTGTCCAAAATTCGGCGGCTAGGGCAATTTTTGGCCTGCCCTGCCATGCTAGAGCTTCGGATTTATTACTCTCCCTTCATTGGCTCCCTGTTAGGAAGCGGATCATTTTTAAGGCACTCATGCTGGCGCACAAGGCACTCCATGCAGTAGGAGCCGAGTACATCCAAAATGCCCTACCTTCTACAAACCTACAAGATCCCTTAGATCGGAATCCCTTGGTTTGGCAATTGTCCCTGCTATTAGGAAAGCTAGGGTAGGGGGACGCTCTTTCAAACATCTGGCTCCCAAGTTGTGGAACACCCTCCCCCTGTCGCTCCGCTGTACCTCGAACCTTCTGGCCTTTAGAAAAGGTTTGAAAACATGGCTCTATAGTCAGTGATTGATCTGTTTTTTCTCTTCTGTATCTTTCTTTTCAGTTTTAGCTGTGGGTCAGAAAGCGCCGGGACACTCCTCGGATTAGCCGAGCGCTATATAAGACACCCATAACATTAACATTAACATTAACATTAACCTCCAGCCTGAGATAAAGGGGGAGTACAGGTGGAAGCCCCCGATCAACAGAAGAGCACTCAAAGAAACGCCCCCCCCCCCAGTAAACGCAGAATTCTTTTGCCTTTATTGCCCTGCTTTAAGTGATTACAGCACGCAACCTTGACCTACAAGGACCAGCACTCCACAATGACCTCTGACAAGAGAAGAAGGGACTGGTCAGTGAAAGAGATGCTGCTTAAACCGTCTAACCCGCAGTCTGAAGGCCTGAATCTCTCGTTGGCCCCAGATGACCCAGGGGGAGCGTATAGCGGCTAGGCCCCTGTCAGCCGCACATTCCTCTAATTACTCTTCTTCTCTCTCTGAGAAGACCTATCAGCCATGAAGTGTGGTCTGTCAGCCGATTTGCGGGAGGTCCGCCGAGACACGGATTCCCTGGGGGAGCGGCTCAGCATCTTAGAGGATTACGAAACTAGCTGGCATGAAGAGCTAGAGAACCTCCAGCAAGCGGACATCAGGCTACAAGAGCAAAACCTTGACCTCCAGGCCCACACTCAAGACTTGTAACATAGGTCCCAGCCCAATAACATTTGCTTCAGTGTTATTACACATGGTAGGGAGGACACAAACTTTTAGGCTCTGGTGACCAATCTCTTCTGTTCACTTCTAGGGCAGGCAAAGGACTTCCCTATCGAACTCGAACGCACACATAGAGTGATGCCCTGGAGAGCCGCCCGGCACCGCCGGCTGACATCCTAACCTGTGTGCATGCTTTCAGCTTAAGGAGCGCATACTCCGTGCAGCCAGGGATGACCCCACTTTTCAGCACAAAGGCCAGAAGCACACACTGCATCAAGATCTAGCTGCATCCACGCCAGTGAAGCGCAAAGCATTCAGGCCTATTACTGCGCACCTACAAGCAGCTGGCATCTCATACACATGGGGACACCCTTACTGGCTGATTTTCACCTTCAAGGGGGAACTTCTACAACTACCCTTAGTGTCTGTGGCTTATAAACTACTGGGCATCGACGCACCCTCAGCAGAGACAAGCATCAAGCCCCCAACTCATGTGCTGCGTCCTGACCTGGACAACATGGCCAAGGAAAGGCAGGCGGTTCTGGCAACCCTGACTGAGGACCCTCCTGAGAAGCCACCTTCATGATGCCTGGGAGAAGACAGCTGTCATCCTACTGGGGTCCCCTTTCCCGCTTCCTGAGATGCTGTAATAAATGCAAGGGATTTGTTCGGGTGGGACTGGGGAGAGACACAAGCCACTGGTACCCCTTCATAGATTTCGCCGGTCCCGGATGCTTCGGATATTCGTCAGTGTTAGACCTGGCACCTTGGCGTGAGTCTCCCTTCCACTTTTTGCTGATGTGCCTCCGATGTTTTGCTGGTTTTCCGATACTCAGGGCCCTGCGCCACGGCTGATCCGTGCCGCAGTGCAAGTGCTCCCTACTGTAAATTGTATATACGATTGGTATTCCTGATTGGTGCATTGGATTTGCTGTCAGTCCCTAGTAAAGTGCACGAGAGAGTGCCGGGGCTTGTAGATGCCAATACTGCTGGTGGGCCTGCAGCGCTGGTTGCGCCAGCCACCGAAGCAGCCGTAAAGATGTGTCTGGGAACTGCGACCGCAGAACCCGCGTGCGGTCTCGTACTGTCACGCTAGCTGGGCAAGTGTCCCCACTTGCCCGCACCGACCCTTCCCTTGACTGCATATTAGTCACCCCTATGGTAGGCCTGCGGGCAGGGTGCGTTGTAGGTGTAAGGTAGGACAAGCCCTGATGTGCGTGGCATGTCCTGGTAGTGACTTACAACGAAGACCGTATTTCACTGCTGAAGGCTACCTGCTCCGTTAGGCCAGACTGAGCTGCGAGGATTATTACACCCTATAATCCCCGCAGGCTCAAGGAGCATGGTAGTGAGTCATGTTTAGTATGCCTGAACTCAGGATAAGGAGATATTTCTTGTAGGCAAGTTTATTTCAGTATCCTGGGTTTGCAAATGCTACTTTTAGAAAGTTAGCATTTGCTTGCCTAACCATTTCAGTTGCCTCTGCCAGTATGTGTATCCGACTGTCTGGGATGTGTGAGTGACAGGGCTGGCGGGATGACAGGTGGTGAATGCGCAGATTACACCTTAGTGGGAGGTAGGAGTGCCTCTTGACTCGAACTGTCACTGTGCTCGGCCACCACAATGCTGGCTCCACCCTCCTGGGGAGCGGCGGATGACTCTGCCGGCACCTGGCCCAGGAAGGGCGAAGCCCCCATCAACAAGGTACTCTGGCCACCCCTGTCCGGACAATGCTGGCTCCACCTCCTGTGGGGCGTCTGATGCGCCTGCCCCTCACACTGAAAGCAGAAGCCGGAGTACACCCGCCGGGGTACTCCAGAACTGAGAGTGGCTATGCAAAGGCCCCCCTGGCCTGCGAGAACAAAAGAATTGGCCTATAAAAGAAGGAGCCCTGCTCCTTGAAAGTTAGATCCGGTTTGGGCCACAGAAGGACTCTGCCCGACGAGAAGGACCGTGAGAGACAAGGAGGGGTGCTGACTCTTGCCTGTGTCTGGTGCCTTGCTGCTGAAGGAGAGACAAGAGAAAAGACTACGAGAAGACTTTTGCTTTACTTTGTGCCAAACTCTGCTGAAGAGATCTCCAAGGGCTTGCAACTGAACTTGCCCCCTGACCAGCGTCCCAGGACCACTGGACGCTACCCCCTTGGAAGAAAGCGACTGCGGGTGCTGACCATCGCCGCAGTATCGACAAAGAGGAATCTCCTCTAAGGCATCAACGTCATCCCGACCACCGTGACCGGGGCCCACAGCAACAGCGGGAGCACAGCAAGGACCAGCCGCCGCTGGCCCGAACACCGTGACCGCAACTGCACAGGGAGCCCGAGAGCAAAGGGAAGGAGGACCCGTCCGGTCTGAGCTCTCGAGGAGACTGCACAGCGAGTAGTCACTCACCTGCAAGGACGGGCAGTTGCCCTACGAGAATCCACAAGGTCGGTAGCCTGCCCGACAGCCCAGCTGTGAGCCCACAGCTGCACCGACATTTGGCTGGGTACGTCCTGCACTTGGGGACCGTACTGCCACTTGTCACCGCCGCACAGCCGCCGTCTCCAAGGTCGGAGCGGACGACGAGGAGAGGACCGTGCCGCCACAGAACACCGCTGCCCCGGACGACCAGTGACCTGCTCGGCCGAAGAGCCGCAACGATCAGCGACCCCGGGAAGGCAACGCGACGTGGGACAGATCCCCTGGAAGCCGCCGGCTCCACAAAGAACTTTGGTTAACACCAGCCTACGGGCCTCAAGAGAACTGCTATAAGAACTGTGGTAACCTGAATCAAGTATTCTGCAACCGTTTTCATAAAGTATATCGACTGTATTCACAAGCCTGCTTAAAATCTATATAAAGATATATATTTTTACAGAATACAGTCTGGTCTCGTTGTGTGGTGGGTTGGTTGTGAAGGTGTACCGTTGCAAGTGTTTAACCCTATGTGCCCCAAAGATTAGCCTACGACTGCTTAAGCCACACTACCTAGAGGGTAAGCAGAGGTTGTCTGGAAGGTAACCCTCAGCCCTGACGAGGAAGAGAGAGTCCCTGCTTGTCGCTAGTGTTGCACTGCGCCAACTAGAGCCTCCCCCTTCCTACATTGGCAGCAGCGAGAGGATTTCGAATTTACACTTGCGATATCTATACCTGAGCTTCTGACCACTACACAAGGACTACGGTCCAGATACTTAGCCACAGACTTTGCTTTTTGAATTTTGCCGAAAGAAGATTCCGAGTGCAGAAGCCATGCTGGGCACAAAGAGCCTGGATGGAGCGGAGTCCACGACCTCCGAGGTGTTGGAGGTAGAGTGGGACCCCGCCAAAGTGGATAAATATTCCAGGGACGAACTGAAATTCTTTTGCAAGAAACTCAAAGTTCCGCACGCTGGCTGCAAAAACAAAACGCAGCTCTCCAAGGCCCTGAAAGCCTGGATAGAGTCCCGAAAGACCCCGGAAGAGCAAGACGTCCTCGCCGAGCAGAATGCAACGGAGGAGCAGAATGCGCTTGGGGATCTGATCGATCTCGAGCGGCAGGACAGCGAACACAGCTTTGGAAAAGGCCTGTCGCCAGAGGAGCTGGCGGACAGGAAGGAAACCCGGAATCACGAAAGAAAGTTGGCAGAATTGAAAATCCAGCTGGAGCTTGAAACGAAAAGAATGGCGCTGGAAGAGCGAAAGCACCAGATGGATTATGAGGTGAAAATGAGGGAGATAAATCTCAAGGAGAGAGACTTGGATCGTCCTCCCTCTGGTGGCAGCACATCGCCAGTGCAGGTAGAGTCAAGAGTGCATATCCCGAAGGACGTAGTCAAGGAGTTCTTTAAGGGGGATGACATAGGACAATGGTTTAGGGCATACGAGGTAGCCATGTCCTCCCACCGGGTCCCTGACAAGGATTGGGGAGCGGGGTTGTGGGGAAGGTTCCTTAGCGAAGGGAGAGATACCTTGCTAGATTTGCCCGTTGAGAATCAGAGGTCCTATACTCACATGAAAGAAGCTTTGTTGAACAGGTACGGGCTTACCCCTGAAATGTATAGACAGAAGTTTAGGGGGTGTACTAAGCGGCCTGGGAATACGTATGTGGAGTATGTGACTTACTTTTGCAGAGCACTGGATGGTTGGGTGAAAGGTAACAAAGTGAATGATTTTCAAGGTCTCTTTGATTTAATTGCATGGGAGCACTTGTCTGATCACTGTTTTCCTGAGTTACGCCAACACCTGATCGATAGCAAGCTGTCCAACCCGAGGAAGCTTGCTGAGGAGGCGGACCGCTGGCTCAGCACCAGGGTCCACAAGGGTCCCGTGGGAGATTCCGCCAAGAGTGGGCAGGGTCCCCAGCAGAAGAGTGGGGGGGACAAAGGGGGAAAACAGAAAGGGTTCCAAAAAGGCCCCCAAAGTAGTTCCCAAGGGAATCCGCAGCAGGGTTCTCAGCCTCCCCCACCCCCGAAGCAGAATGGGGCCCCGACAGGTAAACCTGTTCCAAAGGGGCCCTTCAATTGTTTCAAATGTGGCGAGCCTGGGCACATATCCAGTGACCCCAAGTGTCGCCTATTTGGAAAACCCGCACCCACTGGTGCTCCGCCCCGACAAGTGACTAGCGTTCCCCTGGGAGAAGAAATGATGGTCCCGGGGGGTGGAGATCCCGTTCACATGACCCTGGTCTCGTTAGGAGACAGCGAGATGATCCCTACGAACTACCTGCCCTCTAACACTAAAAAATATGGGCAGGTGGTGATCATCAATGGTAAGGAAGCCGAGGCTCTTAGAGACACAGGAGCCAGTGTGACTGCGGTGAGGCAGCACCTGGTGTCTCAAGAGCAGGTTGTACCCCATGCCTACTGTAGGGTTATCAACGCTGATAATTCTGAGAGTCAGTGTCCGATGGCTCAAGTTCCCTTCGAGTGGGGGGGGGTCTCTGGTACTCTGCAGGTCTGTGTGAGAAAAACCATGCCTGTTGACTGTTTGCTAGGGAACGACTTGGAGCACTCCCCTTGGGAAAAGGTGGAGAAAACGACTCACCTGCGGATGGTGGTTCTGCCTGACTGGGCGTGCGTGACCACCCGGTCGATGGCAGCCAGTAGGGGTGATCGAGAGGTCCTGGGGCCTGAAGGAGAGGCCCAGGAACCGGCCTTAGGGAGAAGGCGCAGGGGGCGCGGGAAACCGGCCCCGGAAGTTCCTACGGTCCAGGAGGAGGCAGACCTTGAGGGGGATGCCCTGGAGCCTACAGGGGAACAGATCGCTGAACTGGGGGACCTGCCTGAGCTGACCCATTGGCAGCAAGAAGGAGGACCCTCCAGGGAGGAATTCTGCAGGGAGCAGAAAGAATGCCCTTCTCTCGTGGGTATGCGGCAGCAGGCTGCAGACCAGGCCAATGGTGTTCAGGCCAAAACACATTACGTGTACTGGGAGAACGACCTCCTGTATTCGGAGCCTAAGGCTGCTGAACCTGGGTCAGCCCGTGTGCTGGTAGTACCCCAGAAGTTCAGAGCCTTCCTACTGGGTCTGGCTCATGATGTGCCTTTAGCAGGACATTTGGGGATGGACAAGACCTATGACAGGCTTGTCACCCACTTTTACTGGCCCCAAATGCATAAGAGTTCAGATGCTTATTGCAGAACCTGTCCGACTTGCCAGACAAGTGGGAAGACGGGAGGGAAGAACAAGGCTCCCCTCCAACCCTTCCCTGTGGTCGGTACGCCATTCCAGCGAGTGGGTATTGACATCGTTGGGCCTCTGGACCCCAAGACAGCCATGGGCAACAGGTTCATCCTGGTCTTGGTGGACCATGCCACCCGGTACCCTGAAGCCATTTCTCTGAGGACAGTGACGGCTCCCGTGGTGGGGCGTGCACTGATGGGAATTTTCTCACGAGTAGGATTCCCTCTAGAGGTGGTGAGCGACAGGGGGACCAATTTCATATCGAAGTATATGAAGTCCCTTTGGCAAGAGTGTGGCGTAACGTACAAGTTCACCACACCCTACCATCCCCAAGGTAACGGGTTGGTTGAAAGATTCAACCGAACCCTCAAAGGCATGATCATGGGCCTGGAAGGTCCGATGAGGCGTAAGTGGGACGTCCTCTTACCATGCCTGCTGTTTGCATATCGCGAGGTACCACAGAAGTCCCTAGGGTTCAGCCCCTTTGAACTACTGTACGGCCACCCCGTGAGAGGACCACTGAGTTTGGTAAAGGAAGGCTGGGAGCAATCTCCCAGGAAACCTCCCCAGAATGTATATAGCTACATGCTGGCCTTCAGAAACCAAACCAGGCGCTTCAGACAACTTGCCGAGGCAAATCTGGAAGCGAGCCAGGAGGAAATGAAGCGGTGGTACGATCAGAATGCCACTCTGGTCGAGCTTCAGCCTGGACAAGAGGTGTATGTCCTGGCCCCAGTGGAGCCCTGTGCCCTTCAAGATAAGTGGACAGGACCATTTGAGGTTGTGGAGCGGAAGAGCCCCGTGACATACTTGGTGGACATGAAGACACCCAGGAACCCTTTGCGGGTCCTACATGTCAACCGCCTCAAGCCCCACTTGCGGAGGTCCGAAGTGGGCATGTTGTTGGCAACCGATGACGGAATGGAGGAGGAGTCAGAGCCTCTACCGGACCTCTTGGTGGCCTGTGAGAAGGATGGGTCAGTGGATGGAGTTAACCTCTCACCCTCCCTGACAGCCGAACAACAGGAGGACTGCCGCCAGTTGCGGGGGCAGTTTCCAGACCTGTTCTCCCTGGTTCCGAGTGTCACAGATTGGTGCGTCCATGATGTGGACACTGGAGACAGCTTACCGGTGAAGCATAAGGCTTACCGGGTAACTGACAGGGTACGGGCCTGCATCAAGGAGGAGGTCTCCAAGATGCTTGCCCTCGGGGTGGTTGAGTCTTCCAGCAGTCCTTGGTCCAGCCCCGTGGTCTTGGTTCCGAAGGCTGCTGCGCCGGGAGCCACACCCGAACTCCGGTTCTGTGTGGACTACAGAGGACTCAATTCAGTCACGAAGACTGACGCGCACCCCATCCCCAGAGCTGACGAGCTCATTGATCGGCTAGGGGCTGCCCGGTTCCTCAGCACGTTTGATTTAACGTCTGGGTACTGGCAGATCGCCTAGACCGATGGGGCAAAGGAGAGGTCGGCATTCTCTACACCAGATGGGCATTTCCAATTCCGGGTTATGCCATTTGGAATGAAGAATGCCCCTGCCACCTTCCAGAGATTGGTCAACCAGGTGTTGGCTGGACTGGACGAGTTCAGTGCCGCCTACCTGGATGACATCGCGGTGTTCAGCGGCACCTGGCCCGAACACCTGCGACACCTCTGGGAAGTGTTGATGGCCCTGCGCAGAGCAGGCCTCACAATCAAGGCCAGCAAGTGCCAGATTGGGCAGGGTTCCGTGGTGTACTTGGGACACCAAGTTGGGAGTGGCAAGGTAGCCCCCTTGCAGCCCAAAATCGAAACCATCCTGGCTTGGGAGCCCCCCAAGACCCAGACTGCAGTGAGAGCCTTCCTGGGGCTCACTGGGTATTACAGGAGGTTTGTCAAGGGCTATGGCACAATCGTGACCCCCTTGACAGAGCTGACTTCGAAGAAGCAGCCCAGGAATGTGATTTGGACTGACACCTGCCAGAAGGCTTTTGACACCCTGAAGACTGCCATGTGCACGGCGCCCGTGCTCCTGGCTCCTGACTTCTCCAAGGAATTCATAGTGCAAACAGACGCTTCAGAGCATGGTGTAGGGGCTGTTCTTTCACAGATGACTGAGGAGGGCTTTGACCAACCCGTAGCCTTCATAAGTCGAAGGTTACTTCCACGGGAAAGTAGGTGGAGTGCAATAGAGCGAGAAGCTTTTGCTGTGGTCTGGGCGCTGAAGAAGCTAAGACCCTACTTGTTTGGGTCTCACTTCCGAGTTCAGACGGACCACAGGCCCCTCAGATGGTTGATGCAAATGAGGGGTGAGAACCCGAAACTGTTGAGGTGGTCCATTTCTCTACAGAGTATGGACTTTACGGTGGAACACCGCCCTGGCACCGATCACGCCAACGCTGACGGTCTGTCCAGATTTTTCCGCCTTAGTGATGTGGAACTCCCTGGGGAAGGGTAGTTCCCCCCACATTTCAGCTGGAGGGGACACATGTTAGACCTGGCACCTTGGCGTGAGTCTCCCTTCCACTTTTTGCTGATGTGCCTCCGATGTTTTGCTGGTTTTCCGATACTCAGGGCCCTGCGCCACGGCTGATCCGTGCCGCAGTGCAAGTGCTCCCTACTGTAAATTGTATATACGATTGGTATTCCTGATTGGTGCATTGGATTTGCTGTCAGTCCCTAGTAAAGTGCACGAGAGAGTGCCGGGGCTTGTAGATGCCAATACTGCTGGTGGGCCTGCAGCGCTGGTTGCGCCAGCCACCGAAGCAGCCGTAAAGATGTGTCTGGGAACTGCGACCGCAGAACCCGCGTGCGGTCTCGTACTGTCACGCTAGCTGGGCAAGTGTCCCCACTTGCCCGCACCGACCCTTCCCTTGACTGCATATTAGTCACCCCTATGGTAGGCCTGCGGGCAGGGTGCGTTGTAGGTGTAAGGTAGGACAAGCCCTGATGTGCGTGGCATGTCCTGGTAGTGACTTACAACGAAGACCGTATTTCACTGCTGAAGGCTACCTGCTCCGTTAGGCCAGACTGAGCTGCGAGGATTATTACACCCTATAATCCCCGCAGGCTCAAGGAGCATGGTAGTGAGTCATGTTTAGTATGCCTGAACTCAGGATAAGGAGATATTTCTTGTAGGCAAGTTTATTTCAGTATCCTGGGTTTGCAAATGCTACTTTTAGAAAGTTAGCATTTGCTTGCCTAACCATTTCAGTTGCCTCAGCCAGTATGTGTATCCGACTGTCTGGGATGTGTGAGTGACAGGGCTGGCGGGATGACAGGTGGTGAATGCGCAGATTACACCTTAGTGGGAGGTAGGAGTGCCTCTTGACTCGAACTGTCACTGTGCTCGGCCACCACAATGCTGGCTCCACCCTCCTGGGGAGCGGCGGATGACTCTGCCGGCACCTGGCCCAGGAAGGGCGAAGCCCCCATCAACAAGGTACTCTGGCCACCCCTGTCCGGACAATGCTGGCTCCACCTCCTGTGGGGCGTCTGATGCGCCTGCCCCTCACACTGAAAGCAGAAGCCGGAGTACACCCGCCGGGGTACTCCAGAACTGAGAGTGGCTATGCAAAGGCCCCCCTGGCCTGCGAGAACAAAAGAATTGGCCTATAAAAGAAGGAGCCCTGCTCCTTGAAAGTTAGATCCGGTTTGGGCCACAGAAGGACTCTGCCCGACGAGAAGGACCGTGAGAGACAAGGAGGGGTGCTGACTCTTGCCTGTGTCTGGTGCCTTGCTGCTGAAGGAGAGACAAGAGAAAAGACTACGAGAAGACTTTTGCTTTACTTTGTGCCAAACTCTGCTGAAGAGATCTCCAAGGGCTTGCAACTGAACTTGCCCCCTGACCAGCGTCCCAGGACCACTGGACGCTACCCCCTTGGAAGAAAGCGACTGCGGGTGCTGACCATCGCCGCAGTATCGACAAAGAGGAATCTCCTCTAAGGCATCCCGACCACCGTGACCGGGGCCCACAGCAACAGCGGGAGCACAGCAAGGACCAGCCGCCGCTGGCCCGAACACCGTGACCGCAACTGCACAGGGAGCCCGAGAGCAAAGGGAAGGAGGACCCGTCCGGTCTGAGCTCTCGAGGAGACTGCACAGCGAGTAGTCACTCACCTGCAAGGACGGGCAGTTGCCCTACGAGAATCCACAAGGTCGGTAGCCTGCCCGACAGCCCAGCTGTGAGCCCACAGCTGCACCGACATTTGGCTGGTTACGTCCTGCACTTGGGGACCGTACTGCCACTTGTCACCGCCGCACAGCCGCCGTCTCCAAGGTCGGAGCGGACGACGAGGAGAGGACCGTGCCGCCACAGAACACCGCTGCCCCGGACGACCAGTGACCTGCTCGGCCGAAGAGCCGCAACGATCAGCGACCCCGGGAAGGCAACGCGACGTGGGACAGATCCCCTGGAAGCCGCCGGCTCCACAAAGAACTTTGGTTAACACCGGCCTACGGGCCTCAAGAGAACTGCTATAAGAACTGTGGTAACCTGAATCAAGTATTCTGCAACCGTTTTCATAAAGTATATCGACTGTATTCACAAGCCTGCTTAAAATCTATATAAAGATATATATTTTTACAGAATACAGTCTGGTCTCGTTGTGTGGTGGGTTGGTTGTGAAGGTGTACCGTTGCAAGTGTTTAACCCTATGTGCCCCAAAGATTAGCCTACGACTGCTTAAGCCACACTACCTAGAGGGTAAGCAGAGGTTGTCTGGAAGGTAACCCTCAGCCCTGACGAGGAAGAGAGAGTCCCTGCTTGTCGCTAGTGTTGCACTGCGCCAACTAGAGCCTCCCCCTTCCTACAGTCAGTTACATGATGACTTTCTTTAAATGTACAATGTTTCTTGTTGGGGTTATTTTTTTCATTTGACAACCCCCCTGGGCCCCATGCATGTGTGGCTTCACACTCAGACAGCTGCTCCCCCATTGTCTCACCCCCTTGGCACACTGGGGACAACGGAAGGTGGAGGCCCCCTGATATACACTGGCCCACCTCTCAGCTTGCAACCCTGGTCCTGGCCCATATGCTAGCAAATATTTAAGTCATTATATTAAATCTGAAGGTGCTAAACAACCTGATTGAAAGCAAGCTATAATTTCTTCCCTTGAGCACTTTGGAGCACATGTATGCTTGCTGCAGGTGATACACCTCCTTTCCAGAGACATGCACAAGCTCCTATCAAAGGCCTTCCATCACCAATACTTCGCCTCACACCCAACCAAAACGGTCGGAGACGCCATCTACATCTCATGCTTTTGGAGAGAAGGTGAGGGCAAAAAAAACTGAAATCTAGGGGCAGCTGTTGGCCTTCTCTGTGTCCATTAATGCATACATCCCTCACCCGGGCTTCCATATACGCACCCAATGAAGGTCAAGAGGCATTCCTCAGCAAAGCGGCAAAAGGCTTGGCGACCTCTCCAGATAGGCAGATCATATTGGGAGGAGACATAAACATGGTGTTCAATACCAGCTGTACCGCTCAGCCCAACGGCAGGGACACACAGGGAGCCTCTCAAGGAGTGGTAGGGATTGGTTGCAGGATTTAGGATTGGTAGACAACTGGCGTTGTCTGCACCCATACAACACAGATTATACATTCTATTTACATGCGCACAAAATATATGGCATAATCGACTGTTTCATTGGATCACAATCTCTGCTCCCTTTGGAATTCGCTTCAGACATTGAATTCCAAACACTCTCAGACCATGCTGCACTGACTCTGACACTAGGATTACCTCCCACAGACAGGCCACCATACTCTTGGCAGCTGCATGACCCACTCCTACACCTCCCGGAAGTAGTACAACATTTAACCAAGACACTGGAGGAGTTCTTGCTTTCAATGACACTCCGGGCACCTCAATCACTTCCCTATGAGAATCTCTTAAGCTGGTTGCTTGCTATGTCCTTGGTGGATAATAATATTCGTAGGATCAAAAGAGAAGGCCTTACTAAACAAATGCAGGAGTTAGAGCATATTCATAAGCGGACCGAGGCTCCCCAGGAGTGGCAGCAACTAGAGGCAGTGCGATCACAGCTGGCTGGCCTTGACCTGGACAGGGCAGAGTAGCTGCCCTCAAACTGAGGCACTCATTTTACACGGAGGGACAGGTGCAGGCACCTTTCGGCCCATGAATTGCGTGCCTAGTGCCAATTGCCCACCATTCATTTGGTCCAAGACACGACCGGCTATGAGTGCACAAAAGATGCTGACATCTCTTGTACATTTTGCGACATCTACGCTAAACTGTACACAGAGCCACACCTTTCAGGACAACCCACTCTGAACTCTCTCCATATGTCAACTCTATCCCAACTGACCCCAGACCAGACTTCGAGTCTAGATAGACCAATCAGAATTGAGGAGGTGATCTCAGCCATTACTCAGCTCAAGCTCCTCAAATCCCCGGGCCCGACGGGTTCACCGCTACTTTTTAACAAATCTTTTGTACTACCATAGCACCCGTCCTTACCAGACTCTTCAACACTATCGGGGACACCTCTGACATTCCCCCTACAATCCTCCTAGCACTGGTTGTCGTGCTCCTCAAACCAGGTAAGGATGGCCGACAGTTTACCTCATACAGACCAATATCCCTCTTGAACATTGACTTTAAACTTTTCACGGGGATTCTGGCCGCTAGGCTCCGGCTGGATGATACCGGTCCTAGTGGATCTGAATCAGACTGGGTTTGTGGCAACTAGGCAATGTGGTGACAACACATAGAGATTACTCCACCTCATTGACAAAGCTTCCAACCAAAGGGTGGAGGAGGTAGTGCCATCGGTCGATGCTGAAAAAGCATTCGACAGGGTGCATTGGGCGTGTATGGAGGCTGCCCTTGCGTGCTTCGGAATAGGGGCCCGCTTTTGCAAATGGGTATTCAGCTGCTACAGCCGTCCCACAGCTACAGAACAAGTGAACAAGTACACCTCGGATCCCTTCCTGATTACACGATGCACACAACAGGGGTGCCCGCTCTCTCCACTGCTATTCGCTTTGTATATGGAGCCTGTGGCCCAGAGAGTGTGGGGGAAACCTCTGATCTCTGGGGTTCACTTTTGGGGGGGACTCCACACCATAAGCCTATACGCGGATGATGTAATCGCTACACTTGAAGACCCCCGACCTCCATCCTGGCGTTCATTGCAGAGCTAGAGAACTTTGCAGAAGCTTCTGGCTTCCCGGTTAATATTTCCAAATCACAAGCCCTGGGTATCACAGCCTTGCTCGATCCAATGGGAGCCGGAATTGATCCCATATCTATGCATTAGGCGAGCAACTTAAGCCCAAGTAACAGTCACTCTAAACTATAATCACCTCCTGCCTCAGACCCGACAAAACCTCCGCCCTTGGCTTCCATTCTGCCTCTCCTGGCTGGGTCGCGTTGCAGCACTTAAAACGAATATGCACCCGAAAGTACAACACTGAAGGCTTGGGACTTATCCCCCATACGGTGTGGTCTTAAGTCCTTCCCATGACCCCTTGTACCTATAGCTAACAATCCAGATTTTGCACCAGGTCTTGACCTGGTAGCCTTCAAACATTGGGATAGAGTGGGGTGCAGATCGGTTGCCCATCTCTTTGACATTGAGGGTCCTCTGACCTTTGATGACCGCCACAACAACTTTGCGCTTTCCGAGACCGAGAGCTATCACTTTCAGCAGATACGCCACTGGGTCATGCCCCCCTCAGTATGCGTAGGTGCGCAAAGACCCCTCACTCCATATGAGAAATGGCTACACACCAAATCAAAAAGCAAGTGCCTTGTCACAGAACTCTACCACCTCCTGCGGCCCCCAGAGCAGTTGGTCAAATCTGCAGGGCAGAGACGCTGGGAGACAGAACTGGGGCGCACATTGTCACAGAAGGAAAGGGGTGACATTTTTATCGGGTACACCTCACAGCACAAAACGTCTCCACCATAGAAACTACGACCAAGATAGCATCATACTGGTATCTCACTCCCCATAGGTTACATAAAAGCAATCACAGTCACGAATCAGGCTGCTGGAGAAACTGTGGGACAGAAGGCACTCTGACACATTTGCTTTGGGAATGCCCCGTGCTTACCCCATACTAGGAACAGATCTTAGATGAAATAGATAGGCACTTTAATACACAGACACCGCATTTTCCTGCATATGTAGTCCTGTGCTTGCCCAATGTGCTTACATTCCCTCTCAGGTCACGCAGAGGCAGACAAATGGGGTAGCTGTAGGGGCAGCCTTAAAAAATATACTGTCTCACTGGGGCACAGATAGGATCCCTACATTTCACGGGTGGCTACACAGGCTGAGCATGTACTGGGTATGGAGAATATATCCCTCTCGCTTCAGGGGGATAATGCCTCGTTTGCGGAATTGTGGCACCCGTTCCTCTTCTTGCTGAGCACAGCAATATGGTAGCTTACCTGCCCCAAATACTTGCGCCTCCTGCGCCTCACTATACTGCCAAGGGACATGGCCTGATCTGTACCACAAGGCCACATATATCGGTAACCCTGATTTTATCTTGCTGTCTTCATACCAGTCGGGCCCAGGGGAGGAACATATTGGGGTGGTGGTGAGGAAGGGTTCTTAGGGGGACTCGGGAGGGAGGTGGGGAGAGGCAAGGGGAGGAGGGAGTTGGGGCTTTGTCTCTGTTTTGGGCCTATGTAATTGCATGATCTTTTTGGCTCTCTACCGATGGCCCTGTGTTGTTTTGCTGCACACATATTATATACTAATAAAAAAGATTTAAACCTAAAATAATTCTGAATCGGTTTTCTGTTTTCTGTTTTCATATACTTGTAGCAGGATGAGGTTGCCCTGTTATCATCAGGACTTGGGTCTGTACAATATATTAATCAAATAGCGGCTCCCTCAAAAATACTTGCAGTATATGGCATTGTTGGAGGGAATAAGTATAAAACTAATCCTTCCATGGAAATATCAGTTCTAAAAAAAAAAATCAATCATACACAAATACAGCCAACTTGTAAGTTCTTCTGCAGAAGGTATATTGTCTCCCATTAGTTACATTTACTACATAAGCATTTCTAACATTAGAGTGCACCGTGCGCAGTATGAAAGTGAGTGAGTGTGCATAGATCTATACAATCTTAATCAAATAATCAATAATTATTCACGTCTGTCCATTCCAAATTATAATCAGTTTAGACTGAGAATACAGTAAATAACACCAAATAGACTTGGTAAATACCCTGTCTTCCCCCATACTTTTGATTTAGTTCACACATACAAATTGTAGATGACAAATATATTTTCTCATCATACAAGGTTCTCCAGACATTGTCCTGAGGAAGTCCCCAAATGATGAGTTATCATACGCAACAACGGGGTTGAAACGTCAGCACCTAATTGTGTGTACCATCCAGCTGAGCTGGATGCTAACCAAAAGGGCTATAAAAACTGTCCAGTTGAGACTGAAGAGTAAGTGCTCTATGTGAGTGCCAGATTTGGAGGTGACCCTTTGGATCCTGGAAGACCACTTGAGAATGAAAATGCACTTAATAATAAAAGAAATAAAGTTAGGAGATGAAGTAGAGTGAGACACTCGGCTTTAATTCAGTGTGTTCCTTAACTAACATATCAAGGGGTCTTTTTCATCCTTTTTTTACTTTTCCCACCCTCCTTCTTGAACATGAGTCCCAGTGGTTCCCTTCCTTTCATTCAAACCATACGTAGTTTTATTTTGCACTCCCAGTAGTAGTCCAGACTCTAACCCAGTGAAGATACACAAGCATTGACCTTTCTTTTAGGGGAGATATGACCCATTTGAGTACAGACATCACTAAACCTACCTATGACAATCAGACTCAAAATAGAGGTCTGCATGTGAAACAGTTTATATTTCTATCTAGGACCCTAATTCGATATCCCCGATTCATGCCCTTATGTGGTTATAACAAATAATATCCTTATAAAGGCATAAGAATCATATCCATATTTCGTAATAGCCCATGCAGTCCAAAACACAGCAAGGCTACTCCCATAGACTCCTAGAAAGCACAACGTGTTCTTTAAATAAACCAAGCCTCCAGCAGCCTGGGAAAACCCCCTGCTTTTGTTTTGATTTGCACAAGAACTCCTAGAGTCCAGAAAGAACTGTTAGTTCTCGGTGACGTCTTATGTCCAACCTTACGTCAAACCCGGCACCTTTCAGGTATAAATATACCAACGTTGCCTTAAGCAAACACACGGTGGTTGGGAGCAGAGCAACGTTCTACTTGCCCGAGAGCCCAGCTGTTGCGGAGAGCCTAAGAAAACCGCCCCTCCCTTTGACGCACTGAGAGAGACGCTGTATTTTTCTACAGCCGAGAAAATCCAGCTCCGGTGTTCCCAAGTTACCCTCGCGGGTAGCTTGGAGATCGAGTCCTGAGAAGCGAGATACAAGACCTCCTTCATTCTATAACCAAGGTACGGAGCTGATTAATACCTTAGAGAGAATTCTTGATTCCGATACTTGGCAAAAACTTAACTTAACTTAAAACTGCAACTTATTTACTCCTTCCCACGTATTAGGCTTAGGCAGGTACACTGGGGTAGGCGTATCTTAGAAGCACCAGTTGAGTTCGTTAGTCAATGTTTTTATGTATGTATATATTTTATCCATTTTAAAGTATCATATGGCTGAGAAACCATATCCATGCTTTTACAGTATTATTTCATAATACTACTTTTACTGTACGCACTTTACTTTATGATAAGTAATGCAATTATGGCAATTCATTTCTCTTGCATGAGAAAGAAGACTGCTCAATAAATACCACCTTTTATTGAAAACACCCGTCTCTCTATTTCTCTGCACTCTGGTGGAACTAAGCATGCATGATTAACTGAGTGAAATAGCTGCCTATTGTTTTCACACAACTCTAGAGATGCACTCTTTATTCTGAGGGAGCAAAGTTGTCATGTTTATGCGGTTGTCAGAAGCGAATCCCTTGTTGTCTAAATCAGGACGGTTAACCCTTTCCTGAACATTCGAGAAAGTTTCTAGTGACCTCTGAGCTAGCTGGCAAAACTAACTAAGTCTAACATAGTCAGTAGTGACCTAGATGACCTCAGTCCTACATCTACACTGCTGTTTATGTTATTCCAATGCACAGAGCCTATTGGAAATATAGGAACTACACTACATGGCGCCCAGCGTTTGGTAAGGCGATAAAACTAATGCAAGGCACTAGAGTAACTCAGTCGTGCTTTTCACACAGACCCCTTTCTCCCGTAAAAAAACTCCTATAGACATCTGGAGTGGGTGAAAGGTTAATATCCGCCGGATCTTAGTAGGATGTGAATCCTATGTATTAGTTCTTGGTTTAGTCAACGTTGAAGGATACAGAGTTCCAAAATATTGTGCACCTAATCTTTGTTTCCTTGAAACTTGATCTGCAACAAAACTTTCTGTCAGTAAAATGGGAGAAAGTGAAGACGAAAGAGAACAAGCTAGAATAGCAGGTCAACTCATAGCAGATGACACAACCATCCAAGAAACTGATCCGAATGCTATACTCTTTTCGGTCAACATATAAAGAACTATAACTCTTAAACTTATAGAAAATGGACTATCACCCAGAGGTGGTATGGTCATATTCGTAATAGAGGCACATGAGTATCGGCAGACAGAGGTATTCTACACATGGATTCATTTTCCAGCAGCTCACACTGTGACAAAAGATTTTCACTATTACAAAATAGAGGAACCTCCGGATATATACACTCCTTTCGAGGACCTTGAAATCCCACTAACTTACCAAGAGCACCTGCTCTGGTTTAAAGGCGCCCTATAACATCTAAATCACATCACCAGGCACGGTCCAATAGGTAGACCAGGAGCCACGTGGCTGGTTCTAGCCAGCTACGCAACACACCCAGACACTGAAACAATGTCAAGCGAAGAACTCCTAGTTAAACTAAAAGAATTAACAAAGGCATATAGAGAATTAGTTCAATTGGCAAGTGAAGATATAGAGTACCTCCAGAAATTGAAGGAGACAGATATAACAGAACAACCATTTGAACTTGCCAGAATCATAGAAAAATCCTATGAAGAGCTAGGAAGAGATACTTTGGGTGGGAAACCGGTAAAACCCCGACTAACTGAAAATCCTGAAAAAACATTTATTAAAAATAATTTAAATACTCCAAAAAAAGGTTGGGAGGGTAATAAACAATCCACTCCCAAGGAAAAACGTTTCCAGTCCAGAGGAAGGTCTCCTCAACGGAGAGAAAGATCTCCTGGCAGAGGAGGCAAATCTCCCCAGAGGGAGCCCTCTAAGAAAAGATACAACCTTAGAGATAGGGATAAATTGAGAAAACCTGATAGATATCAAGATATTGATACACGTCCCTCTCGATCTTTTCAGACTTCCTCACAGAAATTGGAAAGAAGAGGATGGTCAGAACACAAGGAAGAGCACGTCAAGTCCAAAGACAAAGAACCTGCTCATCACAGTAAAAAATCAGAATTTCCCAGAAAGAAGGTAGCAAGTATTAAAATTAAAAAATGGATAGTGGGTTCAGACAATGCTAGACAGCGCAGCAGAAGTGACAATAGCTCGCAAGATCCTGATGAATCTTCTGGAGACAGTGGACACAAATGAATACATTCAGGTGGAAACTGCAGGTACACGAGTTAGTGTGCCCCATAAACTATATGAAATAACATTACGTATAGAGGGAGATAAAACTAGGAAAATAAAAGGTCTCTTTTGGGAGAAACTTTCTAAAGGCTATGACATCCTGTTAGCTGAAAAAGATTGGCCAACAAATATTGTCAGGGAGTGCCCTCATGGCGAAGAAATGATAATGCCTGCCATCACAAATCATATTCCGATTCATAAAAAATACATATTGGCAAGAAAATGGGCAGTGGCCCAAGCCCCTGCATTATACAAAAATCATGCAGGATGGGATGAGGATTCTCCTCCCCACAAAATCCAGTTAAAAAATCAACCCAGTTAAACAAGAAGCTAAAAAGCAAGTCTGGGAGATCTTAGATCAACTTGAATATCAAGGGGGGATTGAAACATGCATCTCACAAATGAACAACCCTTTGTTTCCTGTCTCCAAGCCAGACGATTCATATCGCCTAGTTTTGGACTACAGACATTTAAACTCCTGCTGTAAAACGTTTGCAGTACAAAACTCACACAGTGCAGCACTAATGAATAACATAGTGCGCAAAAAATATAAAACAACATTAGATATCTCTAATGGATTCTTCTGTCAAAACATAGCATCTGAAAGCAGGTATTTGACTGCTTTCTCAATAATGGGGTCGCAAAAACAATTTTGCCGACTCCCACAGGGATTCAAGAACAACCCAGGATTATTCTCAGCAAGGGTAACAGAGTTACTACAAATATATGATGATGAGGCATTATCATATGTCGATGACATCTATCTTACAGACGATGACCTGGAGACTCACTTAAAAAGAGTGAACACCATAATACTTGGGTTCGCATCAGAGGGTTACAAATTCAACTTTAAAAAATCAAGAATTGCCCATCTAACAGTCCTATGTTTAGGATATGAATTTTTCAAGTGAAGGCAAAAGCCTGGCAGACAACTTCTTAGAGAAGTGTGCAGTACTCCAAGCACCAAAGACACTGAAAAATTTACAATCAATACTAGGCTTCCTGAATTTCGGTAGAACATACATTCTAAATTATGCAGAGAGGGTTAAACCTCTCTATGAATTAATAAAACCTGATTTCAAACCAATAAATTGGACAAAGAAACACACAGAAATGTTAAGATCACTACAAACAGACATGTTAGCTAAAACAAAATTGCAAACTCGCGAAAACGTACGCAACCTTGTAATCCGAGTCATCCCAGGAAAATGCGGATTCACATACCTGACCTCTAAAGAGGGAGAAACGGTACCTCTAGCTTACAAATCACATTTGTACACTCAAACTGAAATGAAATTCAGTTCTACAGAAAAAATTCTGACTGCGGTTCAAACTGCTGTAGCAAAAGAAAGAGTCCTAGCCCAAGGCAAGAGAATGACTGTTTATACAGCAGAATCAGCCTTTGAGGCATTAACAAGTCCACGCAATCTGAATACAGTGGCATTAGATCCAAAATGGATACATGGGAAAATTATTTTGCTACAGAAGACATGAAATACAATTTTGACCCGAAATTGAAAAAACTAGATGATCTAGAATATGAACAAGAATATCCTCTGCCAATCGAAATTCTGCCTCTAGAACAATATACCTGCGTAATCTATATGGACAGATTCGCACAACACTACGATGTAGATAAAAAATCCTACAATGCAGCGTGCGCGATTGTCAAAGGTCGCTGGCGCTCTGGTAAATTCAGACCTATGATTACCAAAACTGAATCACTCAGAAACTGTTCGGCTGAACGAGCTGAAATAAGATCTTTAAAGATGGCGCTTGAAAATGCCGATCGCGAATTCCCCACACTGATAGTGTGCGATTCACATTACTGCGTCAAGTCATACAACAGTGACATGCAGACATGGAGCAAAAACAGTTACAAAGATGACACAGGTGCCACAATAAAGCATAAAACGCTTATGGAACAAGTAGTTCTTTTAAAGAAAGAACTACAAAAGACTCACGTGATACATGCACTGAGTGATCAATGTGATGTTGTTCACGTTGCAGGGAATTCATTGGCTAACACAGCCACAGTGGAAGCGGTTCAACCGGCTTCCGTAGCCACAAAAAAGCGTTCAGAAAAACACATAGATGGAGAAACCATGCTGGCGGTAAAAGCCTCATTAAAAGGCCATTATGTAGCATTACATCTCAACTATCGACTCAGTAATACATACATAATTGATGCATACTCCGTTCCTTTTGCTCAAATCCCTGGAGTGGGGGATAGAGTAATTCCAAACACGAACCGTAGAATCTTCTTGATACAAGAAGCACACATGGGATTGGGTCTAAGGCACCAAGAGATCTTGAAATCTCTAATAGAATTACAATCAGAATACTGGTGGCCGGGGATGATCTTGCAAATTTACAAATTTGCAATGGATTGTCCAGACTGCAACAGAGATCGCAGTTGTGAACCGGACCAGAATATTGCCAGGATATCTTTATTAGAAAGCATCAGGTGATCTATACGCAGAAATCCAGTCGTAGAAATGCGTCCCCATAATTATTAAGACAAAATTCACTTGAGAATGTGGCCCCAGCGCTCAGCTGACGCCAGAACTGTTATAAAAGATTTGCGAGTCTTTATCGGCACATACGCAATTGGTATGCTACATTCTGACCAGAGTCCTGCGTTTAGCTCTCGAGCTTACAAAGAGGCCATGACCAGCATGGGCATTGCATTGCGGTACTCTTCTCCCTTCCATCCTGAGGGAAATGCGGTAGTGGAAAGAAAAAAACGTGACATAAAGCAATCTATAACGGAGAGGGTATTAGGTTTGGGTGATGGGTGGGTCAAACATTTAATAAGTGTCCAACGTAGTTTTAATAACATGCCAAGAAATTCTCTAGGAGGTATCAGTACGTACGAACTTTTGTTTGGTACTAGAATGATTATCCAAGATCTGGATCGTCAAACTTCAGTGGTAGAAGAAAAAACCTTTGATATCAAAGATCGTTTGGCTGTTTTACAGGACTTGAATGAAACAAGAAAGAGTCTAAGTAACATAAAGTTTAAGCCAACAACCACTGAAGAACCACCTGTCCCAGCAAGACCTGTCTGGATTCCGAAGATTGAGGATCTGATCAGAGAAAAGATCGCAGTGAAGAAGGAATTTGGGCCTTCTTACAGAAAAGCAGTACCTGTCTTAGCTGTCAGCGGAACAAGATCAGTAGTACTACCGCCACTTATTGGTAAAAAGGAAAACAGAATTGTTTCCATCGATCTGGTGAAATCACAAACATGTGGCCGATAATAAATAGCAGGCCCCGAAGACTACCAAGAAATAGCAGAAGACCAAACTTTGCTACAATCCAAGAGGTTCAAACTGAGAGACTAATCACATTCGATAAACCTGCAGTAAATAAAAAAGGACTAAGCAACAAAGCCATGGAACTTGTGCCTCTTGAAACTCAAATTGCAACAATTCGTGATGATACACCAATCTACAATGATTTAGCATCAGAATGTACAAATGCAACAAAAGAAAATCCAAAGATCAATGGAAATCCGGAAGCAATCCCACCAATTGAAAGAACAGCATCTGGCTATTTTATCAACTTTGATGACTTTTCCGATGATCCAAGTGAACATGGAGACAAGCCAGCAACAAAAACTTTCAAAGAAAAAATGACCGAGCTTTTTCACCAACTAAAAGAAACATATCTGATTTCACCATGGATTGAATTTTGGACTGTGTTAGATGCACTTTTCCTCCTGCTTCGGCTCATCATGGTTTTGTGCTTGGGTAGATTCATTGATGGAAAATATAGTACAATGGACACAGCAAGTCAGAACATCAACTTGGTCTTAAAGTCTCACAGATCCTCTCACATCGAGAAAAGAGAACTATCATCAGTGAACATCAAAGCCAATCCAATACCTGGTGGTATAGCATGGGACTGAACTGATTATGATATATATGGCCCGATTGAGCTCTTGAAGTAGCCACACCAGTTTAAGGTTTCCTTAAGTGACTTTGTGATACCAAGTTCTTTTTCTGATGATTGGGACTTTGAAAATATAAATAATATGATGTCAGATTTAGTAATGTCAGCTAAATTCACAGAGCATGATCATTTACAGGGTTCATCAAATTATGAAAAATTATACTGTTACAATCACTATGGTCATCACTATTTGCATAAATCTGCTCAACCTAGAAATGTTTTTGCTTACAATCAATGGGAACATTGTCCAACTCCGCCAAAAGGCAGCTCGAAGACATTCTAGGAGAAATGTCCATACTTTTCAGGGTTTAACAATAGTGATCCAGAAACGTTTTATTTTAAAATGTTAAACAAAACAGGAATAAAAACAATGTTGACAAATACTAAATTGATTTATTCTGAAAAAGTTTATGACAAAATGTATACATTTGGTTTTGAATTTTGGAAAAATAACATTGAAACAAAAACCATCTGGGGAACAAAAGACTGGCAGGCACAAGGTCTAGAATAATTATTTAGAGCCTGCATGATTCCAGAGCAAATAATATTCCTGAGTGACACCATTCAACAAACTACTTGTCTTGGTTTAGCTAAGATAAAAGACTTAAATAAACCATCTATTCCAAAGCCCATACCTGATAGCAATAGTACTACGGATATGGAAATAGACGTATCCCATATTTTTCACCAAAACAGAACAAATCCTGATTGGAAAAAATGGTTGATCTGGCCCACAGACACAAACAACTGTCAAGATAGATTCCTGAACAAAAAAACAGGGGGTAAAAATGACCAGGCCAGACCCAAGATATTCCCAGAGACAACATCCAGGGATAGTTACAACATACAGTGTAGGGAAATTATGCCTTGAGTGGCTACAGAAATCCACACTGGCTGAAATTAAGCAACACTTGAGTTTACTTAAAGAAGGTGCTGACTTGCGAGATTTCATAATGGGACCTCGCAAACAGCGTCAAAAACGTTTCATAGCGGCTGGTATATATGCTGCATACAACGAAGCTTGGAAAGTAATGCAAATTGAAACAGCGAAAAAAATACGAGAAATTGATCGTATAAATTTGGAAAAATCACTTTCTGTTGTGGACAATGGGTTAACGACTCTGTCCTCCAAAATATATTCGCTGGACAGTATTGTAACATCTGCCTTTGATATAATAGAGCAAGACTTACTAATGTTACAACATGGTCAGTCTCAATTGCGTTCTATTGTACAGCTTGGCTGGACGTTGCAAAACCTACGTTCAGGCTACGTGCCATGGCGTCTAATCAACGTAACGTCATTATTTTCTCTCTTTAACCTTACTGATAAACAAATCAGTTTGGCACAAAAAGGAGCAGATTATACGATTCTGAGCATTGAAAAACTTGAGAGATTACCATTGACAAGGTCAGAGAGACCTGTCATTGAATGCATAATACACGGAACAATTAGAATTCCGATAACAACTTTCCAGTTTAAATATTGCCAAGAGTTTATACCAGCAGGCCAGTATGAAAGGTTGGGTAAAGGATACATCAAATCAACCTGGGATTTACCTTACACACACAAATGTTATAGTGAAGGGAAAAAGGAGGTATTCCTTAGTGGAAATAATTGTAAAAAATCACTAAGCGGTACACTTCTGTGTCAAGGTATTAACTTGCATGGAGCCTGCGAAGGGTCTTCAAATAACCTTTCATGTCACCTGCAAGGCACTCCTGCAAAACAGATAGAGCCATTTTTCATACCACTTTCTAACGGTAGCTACGTTTTAATAAATGACCACAGCTGTTGTGGAATGGTGCCAGGAGAATGCTATCTCGTAACTGTAACTTCCAGGGTCGTTTGCTGTATGCAAGTATTGTATCCAAACAGCAATCCAGACATGGAGGCGGCAATATGGCCATATGTGAATATCTCTTCTATTCAAATTGATACTTTAAGCAGAATGAAGTCTATTCTTTTACAGACTACTGTGCCTCTGACCTCGTCCAAAGAAACGTATGAACTGCAAGTTGAAAGGACAGCAGCAGAGATACATACACTTTTATTGACAAATTGCCCTGTGCATTTCGTAGAAATGTTAAGCCAAATCTTAAACATGTCTGATACCAGTGGCATCGCACATGTATTTAAGACAGTTTTTTCGGGACTGTTAGCACCCTTTGAAACAATCCTGGGCATCTTCCCGAATTTTGCCCATTCTGTCTTTGGCGGCCTACCATTAATCTTGGGACTTATGGCAGGAATTTTATTTTTGTTCCTTCTACTCCGATATGGCAAGCCAATCCACAGACAAGACTCCAGCAACAATGGAAGAAACAATCCTAGCAATACGATACCGAGACTGTATCACTAAGGTCCTCGGATTGGCCCGGCTAACAGATTTTAGTACAACCTGGTTTCTTTCATTCAGACCAATCTGGCAGGATTGCATTTTACCTGTGCTTCGATGTCTGCTATGCGGAGAAGAATGCATGTTGGACTTCTGTCTTACACTACCATCAGCAGTACCAATGGATATCGACGCTTTGCTTTGTCCAGTAACGACTCATGCAACGTGTTGTCCCCAGCGGCTACCTATTCTGATGACGGTATTCGTTGAGACTTCACCATTACGAGTAGGTGGCAGTGAAGTACGAGAGGAAAGCAGCACCAAACACGTACAACCTTCTGTGAGCATTGCTGATCCAAACATCGATGATAGCAATCATGCACAGAACTGCACAGTTACAGTATTTTCAAACTTGGTTGAACTTTCACCCGATGTTGTAGACCAATTTTCTGCGAGTCTGTCTGATATGATGTTCTCTCCTAACAACGAGAATAACTTTTAAAAACAATGAGCACACAGCGTTCCCTGAACTCTGAATTCGACCTTCAGTTTTGTTAAACAATGCTACTGAAAACATTGGGACTATTTTTTTTCCTTCCCCCTGAAAGCGAAATTATTTTTCTTTCACTTCTAAAATATTTACCATTTTTCTGGCACATGATACTCTGCTTAAAGTAGAACTATTCTTAAAGAACAGAGCTTCTATTTTTAGAGACGTTAGAGACAATATTCACTCAGCCTCTAGCACAAGTACAATATCGTATAAATATGTGATGAAGTGGTCTTGACCTTCTTTTCTGTATACAGAGCCATTTCATGTGTAATTTTCGCAATTCATTCCGCTGATATATATATGCATTTAACTGAATGATAACCCCGCTTAAAAAGCGTACAGTACCAATACTCATTTTCGTGTATAAACCATACACCATTTCAAATGCATTTTATGTATTTTGGGGTGGGTTGGGAAACACACATGCATCGTTATATGTTTAATATTGCTTATTTTTTAGTAATGATGGACATTAATACGTGGAGTGGGTATTGTATTTCTATCTAGGACCCTAATTCGATATCCCCGATTCATGCCCTTATGTAGTTATAACAAATAATATCCTTATAACGGCATAAGAATCATATCCATATTTAGTAATAGCCCATGCAGTCCTAAACACAGCAAGGCTACTCCCATAGACTCCTAGAAAGCACAACGCGTTCTTTAAACAAACCAAGCCTCCAGCAGCCCGGGAAAACCCCCTGCTTTTGCTTTGATTTGCACAAGAACTCCTAGAGTCCAGAAAGAAATGTTAGTTCTCGTGACGTCTTATGTGCAACATTATGTCAAACCCGGCACCTTTCAGGTATAAACATACCAACGTTGCCTTAAGAAAACATACGGTGGTTGGGAGCAGAGCGACGTTCTACTTGCCCGAGAGCCCATTGTTGCGGAGAGCCGAAGGACACCGCCCCTCCCTTTGACGCACTGAGAGAGACGCTGTCTTTTTCTCCAGCCGAGAAAATCCAGCTCCGGTGTTCCCAAGTTACCCTCGCGGGTAGCTGGGAGATCGAGTCCTGAGAAGCGAGATACAAGACCTCCTTTATTCTATAACCAAGGTACGGAGCTGATTAAAACCTTAGAGAGATTTCTTGATTCCGATACTTGGCAAAAACGTAACTTAACTTAAAACTGCAACTTACTTACTTCTTCCCACGTATTAGGCTTAGGTCAGATACACTGGAGTAGGCGTATCTTAGAAGCACCAGTTGAGTTCGTTAGTCAATGTTTTTATGTATGTATATATTTTATCCATTTTAAAGTATCATATGGCTAAGAAACCATATCCATGCTTTTACAGTATTATTTCATAATACTACTTTTACTGTACGCACTTTACTTTATAAGTATTGCAATTGTGGCAATTCATTTCTCTTGCATGAGAAAGAAGACTGCTCAATAAAATAACACCTTTTATTGAAAACGCCCGTCTCTCTATTTCTCTGCACTCTGGTGGAACTAAGCATGCACGATTGACTGAGTGAAATAGCTGCCTATTGTTTTCACACGACTCTAGAGATACACTCTTTATTCTGCGGTAGCAAAGTTGTCATGTTTATGCGGTTGTCAGAAACGAATCCCTTCTTGTCTAAATCAGGACGGTTAACCCTTTCCTGAACATTCGAGAAAGTTTCCAGTGACCTCTGAGCTAGCTGGCAAACTAATTAAGTCTAACATAGTCAGTAGAGACCTAGATGACTTCAGTCCTATGGCTACACTGCTGTTTATGTTATTCCAATGCGCAGAGCCTATTGGGAATATAGGAACTACACTACAAGTTTTTCTCTTCAAATTAGAAGATTTTGTCTCAATTAACATTCCTTCTGAGGTGGTTTTAATTGTGATTTTCGGAAGGGCTTTAAAGCGTTTGTAAACTGTTACTAGAAGGAAATGAGAATATATTTGAAAAACAGTCATTCATATTATCTCAGGCAAGTAATTGAGAGACAGTGCAATTAGTCTTTGCAAATCAAGAAGCATTAAAATTGTTGACTCTAGAACAAGAGTATCAACGTTGTAGGCACTCCTGGATAATAGGTTATTAAGAGCATCAAGGATATTGGCAAAACATGTTTTTACTATATTAACCAACAAATTATGAACTTTACCTATTCTATTTTTAATGGAACATCTATCTATAAGTAGTGAAATGGAAATGCTGCCACATGGCAGTAAAAATGGTTAAATGATGATAAACACCGAATATTTTCAAAAAGGAACACAATTGCTTTCTTGCAAAAATCAAATTATGTGGGAATCTTATTAATAAAAATGTTTATGTGGTCACATATAAAGCTTCAAGTAATGTCAGTAGTAAGAGAATGTCTTCCTACTCCTTAGCTTTCCCTTAGCTGTTTCTGGCGTGCATTACGAGTTGGCAGTTAAATTTCGTATACGTGATAACTCCCGCTGATCTAATAATTAAAGTGATGAAAAACTAACGCCTTTATTACACCTCAGCTGCAAAATATTAAGCATGAGCAATAATTCATACTAATGCATAAGGCGTTCTGAAGAAAACATACAGCGCTAGATGAACAGGCAAGCATTTTTATCATATTGCTGCTGATTAGTATAAAACAAAGGGCATTTTATTTTATTTTTTACTTACAGTTGAAGTGTACCTTTGTTCATGCATATCTCAGTACAAAGCTCCCTATTGTGGTGTTTGCGTCTTAAAGAAATAGGGCCCACATGCATCAAGCACTTTTTCATTCGCAAACGGTGCGATTACTTAAAATCGGCCGTTTGCGAATGCAAAAGTGCTTTTAGGGATGCATGAAGCAATTTTAGAATTCGTAACATGTTTGCGAATTCTAAAATTGCGGGTGCTTTTAAGAAGTCGCAGATGTGCGATTTCCTAAAAGCAATGCATCATTATTTTAAAAAGTGAACATTCGCAAATAGGGTGCCAAATTTACCGAGTGGTTGAACCACTCGGTAAATTTGGAAAAAGTGTTTAAAATGTTGAAAATGCTTTTTTTTCAACATTCATGTTACGGACACACATGTCCTTAGGACATGTGTGTGTGCAACATGATGCGAAAAATACATTTCAGGGGTACATGGGGGGGTCCTTTGGACCCTCCCCTGCACCCATGAAATTTTCTAAGTGCCACTCGCAATTTGCATTGACTCCTATGGGCCTTTTGGCCCTTAGGAATCAATGGGAATTGCGAAAATTAACTTAAGAATTCGGTATTTCTTTGGGATTCGGTAAAAATTGCGATTTTTACCGAATCACAAAGAAATACCGAAAAAAATGATGCATAGCATTTTGCACTTCTTAATTTGCGATTCCTTATTTTTAGCAAATTAAGAAATGCAAAATGACACAATGATGCATGTGGGCCTTAGTGTTCCAATGATTACATCAGCCTGTATTGTGTTTGCTCAGTAAAGATTAAGATAAGAAAGGTTAATAATGCTGCTAATGTTTAAATCGATTTGACAATTAGAAACCGTAAATACCAAGGTGGCTGGGTTAAAATTGTTTTGTTAAGCCAATTTGTATGTTGGTAATGTGTATGTTTTGTTATTTTGTAAAAAAAAAAAACCACAAGGTGATTGAAAGATTACAAAAGTCTCAGCTACCCACAGTTTCACGGGTCTACATTCCAGTCCACCCTTTTCCCGTTATGCCATTTCACATAGGGACCACTATATATAAAATAGACTTACACCATCTTGTGATTGGCATTCCCATTCAGAAAGAGCTTGGTTGGCAGTTCAAGCTAGACTGTTGCTATTGGAGCAGGACTAATTCTAATTTACACCGCAGGTCTCAGTTCAGAGTAATATAGTGGGGCAAGCTGTTCTTGAAAAAAACACATGTGAAATGCTTCTGCATGTTAAAGAAATACACTTTTCTAAACTTTAAAGAGACTTTGTCATATTTTACATGTTGTTTGTTGCATGATTTACGTGCCAAATTATTTTCACTGCTCGGTTCGTGCATGGGCTCTTAGTGCCAAGCCTGCCCTTTGGCTTAGCTTGGCATTCCCAGCTGATTTGTTGGTTCCCCCACCTAATCTCTGGAATGATCGAGGTAGACCGTATTTGATCCAACTGATAATCAAATTAAGTTATTTATTAAAACCACTTGCATATTTAGTAACACACTTCAGTGGCCACTTAAAAAAAGAATTTCTAGCTTATCGGATGGGGATGCACGTGGCAAAGGACCTGCTACCGTCCTGGAAACAGTCTGACCAGATGGAAAAATGCCGCCTTTGGGTGTATAAAATGGAATCACTTGTACACCTTTTTTGCACATGTCCGGCCCTGATAAGTCATAGACGACTTTTATTGAAACCTATCCTCAACAACTTAAAAATTCGTTCCTGCAGACACGCAGTTACAAGCTGGCTTGGAGGATTCTCTATAATCCTGACTTGCTACAGCAAAAAAAGCCTTAGAATCAATTGAACAGGAGGATGAGCCAACTGGCGGGCCATCAGGGACCCTTTTAATCCAAAGATCTAATATGCACCGGCCCTAACAAAACAGAGACAGCGAGAAACAATTGCAGTTTTTTCTTTTTAAAAAAAAAACTTTGTATTGTAATTTTTATCATGTAAATTTTGTAATAATTTTAATTAATTATGGAAATAAAACTTCTGATTCTGATTCTGAAGTTATTTACCCCCCTTCCCTCCACTGCCAGACTTTTTGGTCAGCATGATACAATGGAAGACCTTTAGAAGAATGTGATCATTATTTAAGTATTATAATTACATGGTCGTGTATTCCCTCAGGATTTGCGTCAGCACAATTGACTAGCATAGACTTCTACGAACTATGCCGGGGTAGAACTTGCAGAATTTCACTCTGCAGAATTCTGTGGAGTTACAAAAACACTCGGCCATATTCCACGGAGTTCCGCCAGTGGACGAGTCATGTACATTGCACAGCGATTTAGCCCCGATAGTATGTTCTGCTCTTAAAAATTAACGCGAACGGCCCCATGTGGTACTCAAGCAGATAGTCATTTTGTTTTGCCTGCTTTTGCCTTTTACACTGCTATAATTCCATCCCACTTCAATCCAACCCAATTCCGCCCATCTGGCCACTCACTTCCCAATCCCACCTTTTACTTATTACTGTTTTACTTTCCTTGTGTGTATTCACATTTCCGTGTGTGTTGTTTGTGACTTTATTGTACCTTGTTTTTCCTTTCCTTTCCTGGCCTGTCCCCCTGTCCGTTCTCCTGTTTCTTACTTCCGGTTCCCAGTCCATCTCTCACCAGTTTCCAGTTCAACTCCCTCCCTAGTGGCAATTTTAGAAGCAGGCTATGCCAGTGCCAACTGCACCCGCTATGGGCTACGCAGGTGGGCAAGGGTGCAGACCCACCCCCATCTTCAGCTAGGCGGACGTGGATGCACTCATTTTCTGGGTGCAGCGCTACCTCCCCTGCGTGCTGCCAGCAGGTGGAAGTCCTGGTAAGGGTTACAGCCTATGGGAACGTCGAGTGTGCGCTGCAGCACAGGCATCTAGCACACACAGCAGCAGCTGTTGCACCGCTGGGATGACATCCTGGAAAAGGAACAGGACCTTCTCGACCTACTAGATATTGAGGTTATGGGGCTTGATGAGTAATATTTTTGCTTTCTGAAAGTCCAAATAATTTTTGTCAAGCAGCATGATCACCGGTGAGTTAAGTTTAAGTGACAAATGCCGTGAGGAACAATAAATGAAGGGCAGGTGGCAGGCTTCCAGCCGAGTGCCCTTCTAATCTGAAGGGCTGGAAGTCTAAAAACGTAGCCCTTCACGAAGGACTAAAACCAACTAAGGATACATGCTGGTAAAATAAATGAAAAGTACAGGCCCTACTAAGGGAACAATTAGGCTCATAACAGGGACTACATATCCCATCATGTCACTAGATGCACTTGGCTTAAATAGTTCTATGCATGAAATAAAAATAAAAGAGATCACTTCCTGTCACGTATCTTTGAGCATGCCAATGATGAAGATGCCGCACTGCATTGAACCGCGTCAGGCGCAGTGAAGTAAATTTGGGATGCAGTGAGGAGCAATATATGCAAGCCAGGTGGCAGGCTTCCAGCCGAGTGCCCTCCTAAGCTTAGAGTGATTGGATATGTTTACAGAACATCACTACTAATATCACCTCTAATGATTCAGAGAGGTTAGGTAATCTGTCCGAAACGAATGACACAGTAAGATTGATAACCACTTATAGTAGCCAGGGAAAACAAGTGAGGAAAATTATACTCAAAGACTGGCCTATAGTATTGACTGATCTGACATTGTCACAAATCTTGCCAGAACAGCCTTCTTTGACTTGTGGAGAAGTATGGCTCACTGGTTAGAAGAGGAAGACCATGAAGCAGAGGTCGGCCCGGGACCAGGGTTCAATTCCTGGCGCGGCAGGGTCTTGGGTCAATGTCCGCGGACTCGATAATTCTCGCCTAGGTGCCTACGCTAACCATGGGTCCCACTCTGCAACTCTGGGCAAAAGCTTGCTTAATCTCCACAACGGCCCTAGCAGCGCCGGGGATGCCGGGCTTCAACTTGGGGGTGCCCTCTCACAGAGAAAGCTAGGACGGGTTCCCCAGCGGTATACAGCACCAGGACGCCACGTAACGAGGTAACAGTGCGCTTTACAAGTATACATACATTACATTACATTACATTTGACGTTCAGACGTGCTCCCTCGATGAGGGATGCACTTGTCAAAACCAGTCCAGAAGTTTCAGTCTCTAGCAATTGGATATCAAATACGACAGGTTTCTTCAAATGCAGCTCATGCCGAGCGTGTAAATTCGGAAAAAACATTACCGAATACTCTACAGTATTTGAACCTAGACCTATTAAGATCAAAAGGATGTTCACATTCAAAACATTTTTTGCAGTATACGTATTGTAATATTCATGCCACTTAAAATATGTGGCCAGTACCAAATTACAAGTATTCAATCGTATACTGCAACATCTTCGAGCTGTAGTCATCTCTGATTCAAGTTATCCAATCGCTTTACATCAGAACAATCTTAACGACTTGAGTTACTTTGTAATTGACTCAGTGCCCAAGTCAGTTAGAGGCGGGAATAGAGAAAAGAAACCTCAGCAGTTGGAATCTCAGTATATTCTAACATTCGATACCAAAATGCCGATCGGCCTCAACACAGGGGAAGACTTGAATAACTTCCTTTAGACTGATGTTCTGAAATATTAATGATGTTCTGTATTCCTCATAGAATATTTTAAGATTATGGTTTTTAGAGCCCAGTTTTTAGCGTGTTTTTAACCTAGTTTTACATGGTTTTACCTGGTTTTCACTAGGTTTTTCCTGGTTTTGGCTGGTTTAACGGGGTTTTATTGAACTGTATCTTTAATCTTCTTACTAATCTGTACTGTATGCGCCCTGCACTTTCTACAGTTAGTGCTCTACATTACTTGACATCTACTTATGTGCACTAGTGGCAATGTTATTAATATTGCACTTCAATATATATGTATAGAGTTTACCACTAGGCATATGGGATTTCTTTTTATATGTGTATATTTGAAGGTATACATATTTACTATTACCATATCATTTGCTCTTTCCTCAAATGTTTACAGTTCACTTGCACTTTATTCATGTACATGTCAAAAATAAGGCACATCTATGGCTCCCTTTAATACTCAATCTTTGTTGTCAGCTATGTAGGATAATAGCTTACTACTTGTGATGAAATGAGCATTGATTAATTTTTTGACCTTGCACTTTATTTGAATGACCTTCCCTTTATTTTAAGAGCTAACCATGTGGATATCCAGCATTGAATCGTAGACTGTAATTTAGATGTTAATTTTAATTGATTCTGTGTTTTATGAGACACATCAAGATAAACCGCCACTTTGTAAAAAGATTTACACACTACTTATTCATTCACCGCTCTTTCCTTCGGTACTCCAGATGTCCCAAAGACAGCCCAGAAGGACGTCTGGAGTACCGACGGAAAGAGCAGTGCTCCGTGTACCTGCGCTGTGGTCAGGTGAGGTGGAGCTTTTCTCTCCTGCCACATAGTCAGGAGAAGGATGAATATATTAATACTCAGGTGATAAAATACCTTTTTATACATTATATAGCAGTAGCCCTAATGGTCCTGATGAAGCAGCAGGATACCTTTTGGCTCCGATCAGTCTGCAGAAACATGTTGACCTAACACACTTCTTAGTAGTCATTTGTTTATACTACTATTTCACACTTTTTTATTGATTTGGGAGTGAAGAGGTGCACATTAAAGTTTTTTACCCCTTCACTATCCAATTTTATTTGTTGAAACACACTTTCTCTCTTACTAATTTCTCCACGTTCTTTGCACTGCTTTTCAGTCGCCATCAGACACCCTCACATAGGATTAGGATCACTGGGACTCACAGGTTAGATTAGGCGTACACACCTGCCAATCTGCTGTGGGTATACAACTTTACCTTCATGGTGTGAAGGATGCCAGATGATGAAGGGCGGTCTTGGTCGATGACTAATGGGAATTTTTCACAGAGAAGGAATACCCTAAGCGGGATTTTATTGACACACTTTATTAATTGAGATTAATCTGTCTTCTCCTACACAGATACATAGTTAGTTTCTTTTTTTTTTTACCCTCTGCTACCTTTTTGTTGGTGTAACCTATGACCCGGCTGCCAACATGTTTCAGCCTTTTTCATCGTCCCGCCTGGGTTCTGGGCTCTCTTCAAGGCAATTGGATTTTCCTCCTTGAGTAGGTATTTCCTATATTTTAATATAAAGTCCAGAAAGCTGCAGTTATTGGGACCGGTAAGTGGTATACTTGTCTATTAACCGGTAAAGTGGTATATGCTGTCCGCCTGTAAAAGAAACATTGATTGGTGTTACCACATATGTCCAACTCACGCTGCGCCTATATCACCCAGAAGCTTCATTCAGAATCGACGCTATAGTGTGCGTTCATCCAACATGCATTGTATGCTCGTGAATTCAACATGCATCCTGGGTGTAGCGATATCCCAGGTAGCTTCTGTTTCTGAGAAGTAACGCAATTTACATCTCACTACCCAAACAGTGGAAAACAGGTAAATATTGCTGTAGTGTTTCTACACCCATTCATAATCATCCTGCACCTTTACACACATACTTCCGGGTGTAGATATTACCTGTATCTTGTCACCTTACTGTCCATCTTACTTACTCCATCACATGATCTTACCCTATTGCGGAGTTTCAAGAATATCTCTGGGACTGCGGATAAAGGGGTAGCCCTGTAGTCAGACTCTTCAAGAGTGTTAGCCAGAGGTCATCAAGCTGTATGTAAGAGACACCAAACATTTGCTAAATATCTTAGCAGATTTTGAATACAATCCCATACAAGAAACTATGATATGTCTGGATGTTGAGGTCCTATATACCAGTATTCCACAAGAGGAATGTCTGCGTGTTATTGATAAAACATACTGCGCTCGCAAGACTGGCCCTGGGAAACACCTGTGGATTATATCATGACACAAATGTGTATGGCTCTCACTGTGAACTTTTTCAGGTACGAAGTTCAGATTTTCCTACAGTTCCATGGGACTTCCATGGGCGGTACTTTTGCCCATAGTATTGCATGCCTGTACATGAGCCAACTGGAAGAAGAACATATCTGGAAGAATAATCCATATTTGTAGGCTTTTTGTAATCTCACCCACTTTAGAATCTAGTGAGGTACAAGGGTGCGTTTGGCAGGTCTTGAGGTAATGGGCAAGGAGACACCAGTGTGAGGATGGGGCTGGGGTGCAGAAGTGTTTGGGAGAAGGAATGAGAAAGGGCAGATTGAGGGTTGAGTTACAGTCTGAGTTTTAATAGGGAGAGCTTGGGAGATGGGTGCTGGGGAATGCTAACGGTATGCCATTGGGTGTTATAAGTGGACTTGCCTTCGGAGGGAACAGAGGTTCCTTGGGAGGTAGGGAGGTAGAGATGGGGATGGAAGTATGATTGTGTAAATCAGGGATGGTTACTATTGATGTGGGAAGAGTCAGTGATCTTGTGTGGTGGCCAGTGGTTACCACGCTCATGGTGGAAGGGGGTGCTTTGGGGATATCAAATAAGGTAGCTCGGGTGGAGCGACGGAGGAGTAAGAGGTTGATACTGCTTTCTTGATGAGTGGAAAGAATTCTTCGAATAGTTTAAGGTGGCCATCTGATGCCTGAATGAGTATGATACCATTGTTGTAGATGGTGACTGCTGCTTTGCATGTCGAAGATGGGGTTACCCATAGTTTGAGACCTTGTGGGGTTTTTCTAGTTGAAGCACCTGCGTGCCTGTTGGAGTAGAAAATAAATGAGGTTGGTAATTATTGTTCTCTTGTTGGTGCAAAAGTAGGGGTCATAAGACCATTGTTTCTGGATGGGATTTGAGGAGTTTGTGTTTTAGGGTTTTCAAGGCTTTTTTGATAGATTCCGGGGGTAAATGATTTTATGAGCAAGAAAGCCTGTGGGTTCCATGATGATTTTAGTAGCACTTTGTAGGTCCATGCCAGAGAATGGAGGTCCTGAGTAGGGGAAGAGTGGGATGAAAGGGAGTTCGCAGGTGGGAATTCTTTTGAGGGAGGGAGCAAATGTAAGAGCTCTAACTTAGGTGAGTTGACAGTGAGGAGCTTAAAGAGGGAGATCCTCAGTGCTAAATTTGGCCACTAGATGGATCTCTAGGTTCAGAATGACTCAAGGACTTTTTATTGTTTCTCTGCATGGGATCAGGACTAGTCAGTGATCAAAGTCATCTGGTGATGACAGGTAGACCGGGCCGAAAGATACGGCGCATAAAGGTGAGACACTCCTATCATACAGGTGACCGGCATTAGGGTTTGTAAAACCTTTGATGTTGTTAGGCGTTAACAATTCAAGTAAGGATAGCGTTACCATCTTTCAGCCCCAAACTCCCAAGATATCTAATTGTTCTGTTACCTAGGTTACAAAAAAATACAAAATAGGGAGAACTCACACAGTTATACAAATTGTTAAGGAAAAACAACCACTGTATAAATGACAAAATAGATGGTGCATCTGCATTCTTCTTCTCAGAATAACCTTCTTGTGTGCAGGCAGTAGCATAGCTAGGGGAGAGGCATGGGCGGTGTGCTCTGGGCAGCACTGTTTTGGGGATGGCGGAGATGAGCAAGTCATGTCTGTGGACTACCACCATCCTCCTCCCCCAAGAACAAGTCGTCCATTGGTCGACAGTCCTCCCCTACCCTGGAACAAGTTATTTGTTGGCACCCCCACCACACCGGAACAGGTTGTCTCTCTGCAACCTCTCCCACCCTCTACCCCCTCCGTAACAAGTCGTCTTTCGGCACCCCCCCTCCAGAACAAGTCGTTCATCTGCTGCCACAGACTCTAACAAGTCGTCTGTCGACCACCACCCCCCATATCTGCATCTGGCAGCAAACTAAGGGGCCGCCCCAGGTGGCAGTAGGTCCAGCTACGCCACGGGGTGAAGGGCTGAACTGGTCCTGTAAGCAGGAGTGTTATGGAGCTTTTGCTTTTGTTTTATGTAGAAGCAGAAAAGGCCTGTAAACGCAAAAAAGTAACTATTAATATCGTCGAGTCAAGGAGAAGGTAAGCTTCATGGTGGCTGAGGACCAAGAGGGTAGAGCATAGCCTGGTGCAGTCGAATGAGATTACCCTTACCAGACAAGTAGCTACATGTCTCTGAATGAGCAATCTCACAAATTTCAGCTGTCATAACTTTTAGCTGAGTGTGTTCATCATGTGAGGTGTGTCCAGTGAAAGTCCCCCCAGACCAAAACCAGACCTCAACCACTTTAGTAGAGGAATTTGACAATTGAGCCAGCACACTACTTGGAATTTCCCAAATCAACGCACCTCTATTCCATCCACAGGATAGAGTAGGTCTTTTTGATTTGAATTTCCCATTGATGTAGGTAGGCATTAACTTCATACTTCTGGCTGTTGGGGTAGTCCCATCCTGACTCTGAACGCCAACCCAAATGTGATAGATAGAGATAGGCCTATAGCGTTGATGGATGATAAGAGCAAATTAATTTGAGCATTTTATGTTGTTTTGTTAACTAAACTGACTGGTCTCTGAAGAACCTGGAAAAAAGAAGTACAGAAAAGGAGTGGATCATGTTAGTACAATTCTAGTGAAGTGTTAAAGCAAGATGTAGGAAGGTGGATATCTGACTATGGTTACCCACAAACTTTTTGCCTGGTGTTTAGCTGGTTTTTTACTTATTTGGCCTGGGATCCTGCTATTCAGGGCCCCAGGCTGATTGCTCTCTCCTTAAAATGGACTCCATGTACCTTAGGTGCATAACACACTTGGAACTGGTTCACCTTATGGGCCCCTGTAACAGTGTACCATAGGTACCCAGGGCATAGGTGCATCCAAGGCCTACCAGGGGCTGCAGCATGTATTGTACCACCCCTGACCTGGCCTCCATATTTGACACAACTGGCTGATCACTCAGCTGGGGTAAGTTGGTGTAATCACCTCTTACTTAGATATAGTATCCCTATATCTACCCTTAAACTGGACACATATGTTCCTATCAGCCACTCCTATGGAAGGCCTCGCCAATCCTGGAGGCAGAGTGCTTGGAAATATGTGAGATGGTGCTCTAGCATGAGCTGAGCCTGTCTGCAGCTGTCGGGAACCACTCCCTAAGCTGTTCCGGGATATTGCCATACCATATACTCTTAAGTGCATTATAATCCTCGCGGTTATATGCTATCTTTGGTTTGGCTTTATCAAAACATGTCGAGTAAGGTGTCATACGAATTGGAATACTATCCCCTCGACAGTTCTGTCGACGGGGATAGCATTCCACCCTTCTAGAGGGACACGACATGTGCGTAGCCTTAACCCCGGTTAAAGTTAACCAGAGCCTCAGCATCACAAAATGGATGCTGCCACCACAGACACAAGTCTGACCTCCTGCTGCTGGGAGTCCTTCCAGCGAGGGAGGCTTGGACAAAGGGTTTCATGCCTTGGGAGGTGCGAGCACCACCCCAGACAGGGTTTTGTGTATTGGGTAGGACAGGGCTGAATAGATTGAGACATGCCCGGGGCACACAAGGTGTCCCCGTGCATAAGCCAGTCCAAACCGGTCCTGGGACTTTCCAGACACCGGCCTGGCAAGGAGCTGGACAAAGGAAAGGGGGTGTAACCGCCCCCCTTCCTGGTCCCACCCAGAGGAGGGACCTAGTAGGTGATCCACCCCTCAGATTGGAAATAAGAGTGGGAGCAGTGCCATTGCACAGCAGATCATCCTGAATCAACTTTAAACAAGAAGAAGACTGGACTTCGACATTCTGCTGCACAGAAGACTGAAGAGAATCTCCCTTGTGGCCTAGGAGTGGCCACCCTGTGAACACAGGTACCAACCAGCGAATCGATGTCTGCTTTGTCGCCGCCTCCCGCCAGGGCCCGAGCCCAGAGCCTGACAAGACCCAGACTCCCAGACTTCTCACAGCCCGATCCACAGTCCCTGCAAAGAAGGGACCCGTGGAGGCACCGAGAGACGTGGGACCGGACTTCTTGGAAGACACCCGAAGAGCTGACAGCGCAGCACCAGAGGCATCCTCGATGTTGTGCTTTGGGGACTTAGAACCCCCACCATCGAGCAGCCCTTGCACCGAAGATCAGTCCCCCAGCATCTCCACGATCTGCGTGGGGCCCTTTTGCATTGTGCCACTCGACGCGCCATCCCGGCCAATAGCCACGTGGTCAGCGGCCATCTTGGCGACAAAACCGAAGAACTAGGGGGGAGGAGCTTCGCTGCCAACCAAGATGGCCGCGTGAGCTCGGAGCTCCGAAGACCTCCCGATCTTCCGAATTAATCCTGCTCTCCATCCTGTCCCACGACGGTGGGAATCGGTAGCTAAGCCGGGCCTGATGCGGCTCCCGCTTTCGGACTGAAAATTGGACATTCCCAGCCTTAGTTGTGTCGACGATTCCCGGAGGCTCCTCCCGCACCGCTTGTGCCAGGGCGGGTCGTAGCGGTGTCCCTACGGAGTTCCTCACTGCCAGTGCTTCTCCGACCCGAGGGGTGCACCTGAGCTTCGATCGCCTTGCTGGGCGATCTTGATTCTGGACCTTGAAATCCTTGTGGTGTGCATTGGACGTACCCCGCTGGAATCTTTCGCCCCTGGTGTCCCCCCTGTCCCGTGATTGCCAACATGGCGGGCAAGGGTGGCTCGGATGCGGGTAAGACTCAACGGATCAACAGGAAGCCATCCCAGTCCCAGTCCACTATTCCCGAGCGCTTCTCCCAGTCTAAGGGATCACCGGTGCAGGTGGTTCGCACAAGAGAATCCCGAGGAGAGATGAGTCGCCGGACGACTCCGAGATAACGCTCAGGGACGTCATGGGCGCGATATCGGGGGTGAGGACGGAGGTGCACACACTTCGCAAGGAGCTGTCCAGCAAGGTCGATTCCCTGAAAATTGAACTGAATCTCATCAGGACGGACCTCGGGAAAACTAATGACCGGGTGAAGTCTTTGGACCTTAAGACATCCAGCCTGATCACGGATGTATCGGACATTGTCATGCCTCGAGACTCCTAAAACAACACTGTCCCTTTAAGACAATCGCTATTTAGGGCATCAGGATCCTGAGAGCGACGCTTCACGTTCTTGCGTCAAGCTCCCTTCGTGTTTTGCATCCGTCTGGTCCTTCCTTGCCTGACTTCCGTTTTTTCCCTGGAGTTTCCTGTTTGGAAACGCTGCTCGGCAGAGTGCTTTACCGGCCCCCGCGTTCCTGGAGCGGGCCTCGGAGTGCTCATCTGTTCAGCGGCGGTTCGCTGTTTTACAGGCGTTCAGGCTTGGGCGCCTGTAATCCCGATTGTGCGGAGTTCACGTTCTTCTTCGTGAACCTTTCCGAATTTCCCCATTGTCTTGGAGTCTCGTCCGGCGGCCGGGTTCTTTCCCCGCCTTCCGGCTGGACTCAGCTTGTGCTTATTTTGGAGTTGCCTTACCGGACAGCCAGCCCTGATCTCCGTTGTTCCGGGTTGAGCATCCGTTTTCTTTTCCCCCCTTTCCCTTTAGTTAGTCAGTTAGTGTTCCTTCCGCATTTGTCCCACTTCAGTATTTTTAGTTATCCCCTTCTATACTACTTCTGGAATACTGCCAATGCATTTGGAGTAATTCTTGCGTGGATCCCAAGGGGGGCATTATCTTCAGCTTCTTCACAAAGAATCACGGTAACAGCGCTTTTTGCGCCCTTTTTATACTTATACAACTAATAGTACGTATGATTTATATATGTTGTTTTGCTTTTCATTTAGAGATAACCCTTGAAGAAAGGAGGTGGCTAAAGGTTTCCTTACATATCCCTCATTTGTGACTAATACTTCACGAAGTCCACCAGACAGCTAAAGTGAGAAGGGTATTCTTTAGACCATAGAATCACTATTGAGTTTAGTGCATACTTACTAATACTTTACCTTATCTTTATCACAGAGCCAGATGATGTTCCTTATCTAGATGTCGTTTATATACATATGCTACACAGAGTAAGGTTTCCGGTATGTGTTGTTTCTATTTTTAGTTGTGCTAGTGTTTATTCAGTGTAGGACACCAATAGATAGTTGCTTATTTGCTTTTCTTTGCAGGCTGCCTGTTGCCAGTTCCCCAATTGATGTACCACGCAGATCATCCAGAAGAGTACCTACACATCATTTCTTCTTCACCATCTTCCCTTGTTTTGTCTCCCTGTGTTCCCCTGGCGTGTCTCTCGTACTCTAGTGTTTGATAGAGTCGAGAGGCCGTAGGGGAGGACTGTGGATTATTCTTCGGATTCCTGACGCTCCTGTGGAACTCTCCTGCAATCCTTACAGAACGTGAAGCCCAAGTGGTGTGTTCTGCCCGAGCGTCATGGATCTCGAAGCAATAACTTTGGCAGATTTAGCGGGTATGTTAGGTAACCTGCAGGTTGAAACACAATCATTAATGACAAGAGTAGACGCTATTCAAAGACACCAAACCTCGGGGGCGACAGGTGGAGGAGCTTCAGTGGTACAAGTAACCACTCCCCCTGTCATACCTTTAGCACCCCCTGAAAGATTTACAGGAGACGCAGCACGCTGCGCAGCTTTCCTCAGCCAATGTCAATTGCACTTTACCTGTAAAGCTGCCTGTTTTCCCTCAGACCAGGCCAAGGTAGCCTTTGTAATATCATACCTTAGCGGGTCAGCGGCTGATTGGGCGATACCATTAGTGGACAGGGATGACCCTTTATTAAATAGTTACTCGGCGTTCAGGAGAGAATTCCGCAAACTATTTGACAGACATATGTACACACACTCATCTGATACCGAATTACTAGATCTTAAACAAGGAACTCAGGATTTGGTGACATATATAACTAAATTTCGTAGGTTGGTGGTTGAATCCGATTGGCCTGAGGAAAAACGTAGTACCATCTTCTATAGGGGTTTGCGGGATGATTTAAAGGATGCTTTATCTCAGATAGTTGATCTTCCCACCTCTTGTACAGAGTTGATTGATCTGGTAGTTAAGATTGACCATCGGTACCAAGAAAGAAAGAAAGAGAAAGGGAAACACGACTATAGATACGCTGTTACAAGGGAGAAAAAGAGTGCTCCAGAGAAACCTAGTGAAGATAGCGAACCTATGCAGATAGGTACAATTAAAGGACCCTTGACTCCCGAGGAAAGACAGAGGAGAAGGACCCATAGACTTTGCCTATACTGTGGTAAAGCGGGTCATTTTTTGCGAGAATGCCCGATAAAACCCTCACAGTCCAAGTATTCGGGAAACTAGTAAGCCTGGGTTCTTGTGAGACGAGGAACCCAGGTAGGTCTGGTCTTACAGTCTCTTCCTCTGACCTTATCACTACCCCCACTCATCATTTCTATGTTTCTGCATTTTTGACTCAAGGTGCATTGGGTTTACATGTCCTGGTGATGATTGATTCTGGGGCATCAGGGAATTACATGGACTTAGAGTGGGCAAAAGAAAATAATTTAACCTGTACCAAGAAAGAGACACCTAGTAATGTCACCACGATTGATGGTAGTACTCTCAAATCTGGCCCTGTAACTTGGTGTACCACCCCGTTAAGAATGACTATAGAGCCTGATCATTGTGAAGAATTGATGTTCGATTTAATCTGTTCTCCGCAGATACCTGTTCTGCTGGGTATTCCGTGGTTAAGGTTGCATAATCCTGCCATTGATTGGGTGTCTTCTACCATAACATTCCCTTCTGTCATATCCCCGTCCTTAGTTGGGGCTGCCGTGGATGACGTACATAATGACAATAACAGTGGCGGGAATGGTCATGTTCTTCCGTCCTGTTACCAGGATCTACAGGCAGTCTTTGATGTTAAGGAAGCAGAAGTTCTTCCCCCTCACAGAGTTTATGACTGCCGTATTGACCTTGAGGCAGGGGCCAGGATACCTTGCAGCAGAGTCTACGCTCTCACTGAAAAGGAGAATGTGTATTTACGTGATTATCTGGACTCTATGCTTGAGAAGGGGTTTATACGTCAATCCCGTTCTCCTGCCTCTTCCTCTTTATTTTTTATTCCTAAACGGGAAGGGGGTCTGCGTTGTTGCATTGACTATCGGAAATTAAATGATGTGACCATAAAGAATAGGTACCCTCTCCCTCTGATTGCCTCCCTCCTTGACATGATCCGCAAGGCCCAATACTTCACTAAGTTAGATCTACGTGGAGCTTACCATCTGGTGCGGGTCAAGGAGGGAGACGAGTGGAAAACAGCCTTCTGTACCAAATACGGTCTTTATGAATATCTTGTAATGCCCTTTGGGCTATGCAATGCCCCTGCGGCATTTCAATTTTTCATTAACGAGGTGTTAAAGGACATGCTTGAGGTCTATGTGATAGCTTACATAGATGATTTGCTAATATTTTCTTCTACCATGACTGAACATCAACAACATGTCCGCAATGTGTTGGAACGTTTGTTAGACAATCAATTGTACTGCAAGCTCGAAAAGTGTTCCTTTCACACCAAGGAGGTACCTTTTTTGGGATATGTTGTTTCCCCTAAAGGTCTTAGCATGGATCCCTCCAAAGTAGAGGCTGTTCTTGCATGGCCAGCTCCCTGTTCGGTAAAAGAAATTCAGAGCTTCTTGGGCCTAGCTAATTTCTATAGGAGGTTCATCTGTAACTTCTCATCCTTGGTATCGCCTATTACAGCCCTCTTGAAGAAAGGTGTTCCTTTTGTTTGGTCCTGTGAGGCGGAGACTTCTTTTCAGCTCCTAAAGGAGGCTTTCACTAGTGCCCCTGTCTTACGTTTTCCTGACCCTGCTCTGCCCTTTGTGGTGGAGGTGGACGCTTCACAAGTGGCGGTGGGAGGAGTCCTATCTCAAGCTGATGTGCTGACGGGTGTATGTCATCCTGTGGCCTACTATTCCCATAAGTTCACCCCAGCTGAATATAACTATGCCGTGGGGGACAAGGAACTTTTGGCCATTAAGAAGGCTTTTGAAGAGTGGAGGCAATATCTTTTGGGGGCTAGACATCCTACTGTGGTATATACAGACCATCGAAACCTCCAATATCTCAAATCAGCTAAGGCCCTGTCCATGAGACAGTTACGTTGGTCCCAGTATTTCAGTGAATTTGACTTTACCGTCCAGTATAGACCTGGGAGGAAGAATGGCAAAGCTGATGCCCTATCACGTTTGGGCTTTGATACCCCTTCAATTCCCATAGAGCAAACCTGTATCATTCCCAGAGCCAACATTATAGGAACCATACATAACGAGGATGAATTCCTATCACAAGTTAGAATCAGTCAAGCCTCAGTAGACATTATGCAAGTGGTAGGGTCACAAGAACTATCTTTGAGAAGAGGATTGGTGCGGGTACAAGGGGGAGTGGTGTTACCGGCAAAGGAGTTACAAGAACAAGTTTTGAAGTGGTACCATTCTCATCCAATAGCAGGTCATCCAGGGATTAAGAAAACCACCGAAGCAGTGCGTGATCGTTTTTGGTGGCCTACTATGCTTAAGGACATTGAACAATTTGTGAAGACATGTTATGTATGCGCACAGACCAAAGTATCACGCCTCAATCCGGTGGGCCTTCTCATGCCATTACCCTCACCTTCAGGCCCTTGGCACACTGTGTCCCTTGATTTTATAGTAGAACTACCACTCACGAAACTGAAGAATAATACATTGTTAGTGGTAGTAGACCTATTCACAAAGATGGCCCATTTCGTACCTTTGCAGGGACTCCCTACTGCCATAGAGCTAGCATCCATCTTCATGCAACAGATAGTACGACTACATGGTTTTCCTTCTGTCCTGGTGTCCGATAGAGGAACCCAGTTCGTGTCAAAATTCTGGAAGGGTCTATGTTCTTTACTCCAGATAGACGTCCGTTTGTCCTCAAGTCACCACCCACAGTCAGATGGGCAGACGGAGAGAGTTAATCAGTGTTTTGAGCAGTACATAAGAAATCAGATGTTGCAAACCTTAGAGGATTGGGATGAGTTAGTCTGGTTAGCAGAAATCTCTTACAACAACAGTACACACTCCTCCATCAACACCTCTCCTTTTTTTTGCTCATATGGTTACCACCCTAAGTTGTTGCCCTCTGTTAGTCTTACTGATTGTCCAATTCCTGCTGCTTCCAACAGGGTAGAAAGACTACATGAGGTACAGGAGAAAGCCTTAGAGAGTCTCGAAATGGCTAAGGTGAGATACACAGAAGGAGCAAACCTACACAGGAGATTGGAGCCCATTTACGTACCAGGAGATGAGGTCTGGCTTTCCACAAAATACATTACTTTGGGGGGTCCACGCAAGTTTAACCCTAAATACATAGGTCCCTATAAGGTGGAAAAGGTGATCAATCCTGTTGCCTTGAAACTAATCCTTCCTCCATCGTTTAAGATCCATCCAGTATTCCATGTGTCACTACTCAAACCAGTTGAACCTGGGACCAGGGTGCCTCTGAAACCTGCTCCTATACCCATTCAAGATTCGGAGGAATATGAGGTGGAAGCCATCCTAGATTCTCGGAAAGTAAGGAACACGATCCAATACTTGGTTCATTGGAAGGGTTATGGTATTGAGGAGCGCACATGGGAACCCGCTTCCAACATCCATGCACCCCGATTGCTAAGAGTGTATCATCAAAGACACCCTGACAAGCCCAAACCAGGTGGGGACCATTGTGGAGGGAGTGTACTGTCATGCCTCGAGACTCCTAAAACAACACTGTCCCTTTAAGACAATCGCTATTTAGGGCATCAGGATCCTGAGAGCGACGCTTCACGTTCTTGCGTCAAGCTCCCTTCGTGTTTTGCATCCGTCTGGTCCTTCCTTGCCTGACTTCCGTTTTTTCCCTGGAGTTTCCTGTTTGGAAACGCTGCTCGGCAGAGTGCTTTACCGGCCCCCGCGTTCCTGGAGCGGGCCTCGGAGTGCTCATCTGTTCAGCGGCGGTTCGCTGTTTTACAGGCGTTCAGGCTTGGGCGCCTGTAATCCCGATTGTGCGGAGTTCACGTTCTTCTTCGTGAACCTTTCCGAATTTCCCCATTGTCTTGGAGTCTCGTCCGGCGGCCGGGTTCTTTCCCCGCCTTCCGGCTGGACTCAGCTTGTGCTTATTTTGGAGTTGCCTTACCGGACAGCCAGCCCTGATCTCCGTTGTTCCGGGTTGAGCATCCGTTTTCTTTTCCCCCCTTTCCCTTTAGTTAGTCAGTTAGTGTTCCTTCCGCATTTGTCCCACTTCAGTATTTTTAGTTATCCCCTTCTATACTACTTCTGGAATACTGCCAATGCATTTGGAGTAATTCTTGCGTGGATCCCAAGGGGGGCATTATCTTCAGCTTCTTCACAAAGAATCACGGTAACAGCGCTTTTTGCGCCCTTTTTATACTTATACAACTAATAGTACGTATGATTTATATATGTTGTTTTGCTTTTCATTTAGAGATAACCCTTGAAGAAAGGAGGTGGCTAAAGGTTTCCTTACATATCCCTCATTTGTGACTAATACTTCACGAAGTCCACCAGACAGCTAAAGTGAGAAGGGTATTCTTTAGACCATAGAATCACTATTGAGTTTAGTGCATACTTACTAATACTTTACCTTATCTTTATCACAGAGCCAGATGATGTTCCTTATCTAGATGTCGTTTATATACATATGCTACACAGAGTAAGGTTTCCGGTATGTGTTGTTTCTATTTTTAGTTGTGCTAGTGTTTATTCAGTGTAGGACACCAATAGATAGTTGCTTATTTGCTTTTCTTTGCAGGCTGCCTGTTGCCAGTTCCCCAATTGATGTACCACGCAGATCATCCAGAAGAGTACCTACACATCATTTCTTCTTCACCATCTTCCCTTGTTTTGTCTCCCTGTGTTCCCCTGGCGTGTCTCTCGTACTCTAGTGTTTGATAGAGTCGAGAGGCCGTAGGGGAGGACTGTGGATTATTCTTCGGATTCCTGACGCTCCTGTGGAACTCTCCTGCAATCCTTACAGACATCCAGTCGGAGGTGCGCACTTTGAAACTGGCAAATGGCGTGCTGGCGCGTCGGCTGGATGAGTTCGAAGGCCGCGCGCGGCGCCAAAATGTCCGCATCACCGGAGTACCGGAAAAGGCCGAGGAGGACTCGACTGAACTCTTCGTGGAAGAACTGGTGGTGAAAAACCTACAACCGGGGGGCCTGAGCAAGTTCTTCTCGGTAGAGAGGGCCCACAGGATTCCTGGTGGGCCGCCTAAATCGGGAGCAACCCCGCGCCCCATCATTGCGAGGCTGTTCAATTATAGGGATAGAGACGCTATCCTACAGGCTTCGAGGACCGCGGGCCCTCTCCATTTCCAAAACTCTGAAGTGAACTTTTTCCCGGACTTCACCCAGGCCGTTCAGAAACAGCGGCAGAGCTTCACCGGGGTGAAGCGGAGACTCAGGGAAATGGGCCTGCGGTACTCTATGCTCTATCCTGCTAAGCTTCGCATCGAGCGAGACCACCGGACTTTCTTCTTCGACTTTCCTGATGACGCGGGACACTGGCTCGACACCCTACCCCAGGAACGGCCTGAATCGACCGACCGGACGGAGGAAGCCACCGGAGGCGCGGCTGCACAGGAATGATTTCTTGGCTACTTGTCTTCCGAGAACTGGGAAGCCGTGAGGTGCTTCGACTTTTGACATTGCTGCTTAAATTGACTCATTTTGTTATTGATATGGGGGATGACGGGAGGGGATGGGATGCCTCCTTTCTCCTTCGTGGGCTTTTTGTAGGTTAGTTAAGGGGCGACAGGCACACTGCTAGTTGGGGTGGATTTTAGTCTGATGCAGGGGTGCAGGGTGGTGGGTAGTTGGGGTGTGTGTTTTTGTACTTTCTCTTTGTTTAGTCTCTTATTCTGGCTGAGGAACTTCTGGTATGTTATTTCGCTGCACTGGGCGCTGATGTGGGTGGGGGGGGGGACGCGGAGCGTCCTTGACGATGGGGGGTAAATTGCTTCATTTGCTGAGCTGGAATGTAAACGGGTTGGGGGACCGTATCAAGAGGGGTGTTGTGTTACAAATGCTTAAGCGATGCTCGCCAGATGTAGTTTTTCTACAGGAGACCCACTTGGTGGGTCATGCTTGCAAGGCTTTGAATAGACGGGGTTACAAAATGGTGGCTCACGCAGGGTTCTCTTCGGGCTCCAGGGGGGTGGGCATAATGGTGCGCGCGTCCCTTCCGTTAGAGGTGGAGTCTGTGCTGGCTGATGATAGAGGCAGATACGTGGCACTGGTGGGTAGATGGGAGGGCCGCACGCTAGTTTTGGTTTCGGTTTATGTTCCCCCGGGGTTGCAGGAGACTACATTCAGGGACCTGGGTGGCGCCATTTTAGGTCTTCCCGAGGGATTGTTACTGGTGGGTGGGGATTTCAATTCGGTTGTCTCAGGGGAACTGGACCGTTTTCCTCCTAGGGATCTTCGCCCTTCCCAGTCTTGGATGCCTGACTTTGTGTGCTCCATGGGGATGATTGATTGTTGGCGTTTGCTACACCCTACTCAGCGACAGTACTCCTTCCTCTCGGGTGCTCACGGTAGCTTCTCTAGGCTGGACTACGTCCTGGCCCCGGCGGCCCAGGCGCAGTCTGTTTCCACCGCGCGCCTCCTGGCCCGAGGCATCTCGGACCACTCTCCGGTCTGGATCTCGTTTGACTTCCAGGTCCCTGCATCCTCGCGAGTTGCCCCCATCAACCCGTGGTACTTTCGCGACCCGAAGACCCGATCTCTCCTGACCAAGGCTATGGACCGGTACTTTGCTGAGAATACCGGCTCCGTAGACTCCGCCGTCTCCCTCTGGGAGGCCTTTAAGACTGTTCTTCGTGGTGAGGCCTTCTCTCTGATCGCGGAGGCACGCCGCCGCCGCGATGAAGACGTGGTGCGGCTGGAGTCTGACCTCGCAGACTTGGACACCCAGCTGGAACTGGGCCCGTCACCCGACCTGGTCCATGCCATCTCGCTTAAACAATCCGAACTCCGGGCCACCGCCACTGACGCAGCGAAGGCCTTGAGCAGGGAACAGCAGGGAAGAATTTACGATTCCGGTGATAAAGCTGGTAAGCTCTTGGCCTGGTTGGACAAGCGGGAATTGGCGTCCCGAGTGGTCCCGGAACTGGTGGGTGAGGACGGTTTAACCTTGACGGACCCGGCGGCTATAGCCGGGTCCTTCGCTGAATATTTTGAAGGGGTTTATACCTCCGCAACTCCCCTCCCGGAGTCCGCTTCGGCCTCCTATCTGGAAGATATTGACCCCCCCTGCCTATCTGATCTTGACCGTGAGGATATGGATCGAGACCTGTCTGATGACGAGGTTGCCCTGGCGATCCGCTCGTTGCGATCTGGCAAAGCGCCGGGTCCTAACGGTATCCCGGTTGAACTGTACAAGCTAAAGGCTGACGCGCTGGCCGCGCCGTTGCGCAAAATGTTCCTCGAGGCCCGCGAGCAGGGGGAACTCCCCCCCGACCAGAGACTCGCCACCATTGTGGTGATCCACAAGGCAGGGAAGCCGCAGAATTTGTCCCGGTCCTACAGGCCCATTTCACTGTTAAATGCCGAACCCAAGATCCTAGCAAAACTGTTGGCCAACCGGCTGGTGGGCGTGATCACAGATCTGGTACATCCGGACCAGTCCGGGTTCATACCACACCGGAACACGGCGCTTAACTTAAGGAGACTCCACGCAGTTCTGGCACGCGCTCACTTGCTTCGCGATCCGGCGGTCCTGGCCTCGCTTGACGCTACTATGGCTTTCGACTCCCTAGAGTGGAATTATTTGTGGGCAGTTCTAGCCAAGCTGGGCTTCGGGCCATCCTACATTGGATGGGTCCGACTGTTATATTCTGCACCGCTGGCTAATGTGGCTGTTAACGGTAGACTTTCGGCCTCCTTTGCACTGCACAGGGGCACCAGACAGGGCTGCCCGCTTTCGCCGCTCTTGTTTGCGCTAGCGCTGGAGCCCCTGGCGGCGAGGATTAGAACGCACCCTGATGTTTCGGGGATCACGTGGTCGCCTGGTTTCGAGGACCGAGTGTCGCTTTACGCGGACGACATCCTCCTTTACCTTACCTCTCCTTGTCGCTCGCTCATCGTGGTTTTTGACCTGCTGGGTGCCTTTGGGTCGTTCTCGGGACTGGTGATCAATTGGTCTAAATCCTCACTGTACACGGTGTGTGGGGATACTCCGCGCCTCCCCCGTGGGTGCTCGATTCAGGTGGCCCAACAGGGCTTCCGGTACTTGGGCATCTACGTGTCGCGCGACCCCCGCGCCCGATACTCACGCAATCTTCTGCCACCGCTCGAGCGCTTACGGAGGGATGTCGAGATTTGGAAGAAGCTGCCTATATCTTTGATGGGCAGGGCCGCACTGTTTAAGATGATGGCGTTGCCCCGCTTCCTATACGCTTTGCAGAATTCACAGGACCCGGTCCCAACCAAGTACTTTGGCGAGATCGAATCCCTGCAGCGGGCACTGCTGTGGGATGGGCGGCCGAGAATATCACTGCTCAAATTGACTATTCCCTGCTATGACGGTGGTATCGCACTACCGGATATGCGGCGTTATTATTGGGCGTCCCAACTTGCGGCGGTTAACCATGGCCTCTATGGCCCTGCGGTAAGTCCGGGCTACGCTATGGATCGGTGGCTAGTTAACGACGGTAACTACTACAGAGCTCTTTACTCCAGGTCGTTGGATCGTAGGTTGACGGGCCCCACCAGAACGATGGTACACGTATGGCGTGCGGTCACGGACACCCTTGGCTGGAAAGATAAGATCACTCTGGCCACTCCCCTGTATGACTCGGATGTGCTGGGGAAACTGTGGAAGACCAAAGGTTTTGACCGGTGGGACACCATCGGAATATCTAAAGTTGGTGACATGGTTGCGCGGGGGAGGATCAAGTCGTTTGCCTCGCTGCAACTCGAGTACCAGCTGGCGTCGACGGAATACTTCCGACACGCCCAGCTTAGCCATGCCCTCTCCCCCCACGTCTCTGACGGTGGTGCTATCCCCGAGTCTTCGCCCCTGGAGGATCGGGTGCTGGACGGCCACATGCCGGACAGCGCCATTTCCCTGACCTACAAAAAACTGATCAACGTGAGGGTGGACTTGCTTGAACGACTGCGGATGCACTGGGTGAATGATGGCATAGAAATGGACGACGAGGAATGGCAGTCAGCGGCCTCCTCCCCCAGGGAGGTGGCCATATCGGCGCGGTTGCGTCTGGTCCAGTTGAAAATTCTGCATAGAGTGTATGTCACTGGCCCCCAGCTCATCCACATGGGACTTTCCACGGATGGCCTGTGTCGGCGGGGTTGTGGTATGCTTGCTACCTTCCTGCACATCCTCTGGGAGTGTCCTGGTGTGGCCCGATTCTGGAAGCGAGTGCATGAGGTGATGGAGGAGGTGACTGGAGTGGCCCTGCCGGCCGAGGCTCGACGTTGCCTCCTGAATGTGTGGTGTCCGAATGACTACAGTGTGGCCCAGACCCGATGGGTCACCTTAGGCAACATGGTGGCCAAGAGGGACATTGCCCAGAAGTGGGGTGCGCCCGCTCCCCCATCCCTTAGCCTCTGGGAGAACAACATGGACTGGTGCATGCTGCGGGAGAAAACGGTGTATGTGGCCAGGGGCAAGCCCAAAATGTGGAGATCAATATGGGGTGCCTGGAATTCGTATCGGGGCGATTTATGCGAACCCCCGCTTGAGCCGGATTTGGAAGTCCAGTCCTCCCCATAGATTGCAACCCTTCCCGTACTTCCAGACAGAACATCCTGGAACGATACCCCCCCCATACCTTCGTGTCGCAATTGATATTCTGAGTTGTGTTGGATGTGCGGCCCCCGGCCCCCTCCCGCTGTGCCCCTTTACTACTTATGTACTGTCCTCGGCCGATTCTTTCTCTTCTTTCTCTCTCTCCTACTTTCTTCCGTGCCTAGGCACTTCGTCCTCTGGTGGCCTTTCGGGGCCCTCTTATTCTTTTTGTTTTCCCTTCCAAGTTGTTCGTCATTGAAAATTAAACCTGATTGCTTCTGCGCACTGTTTTGTACATGAGCCTACCTGCTACCTTAATGCTGCCTGGCCTCCGGGATGTATGGCTGAATAGCGGTGTACTTTTTCTACAAATAAAGGTTTTCCAAAAAAAAAAAAAAAAAAAAAAAAAAAACGAAGAACTACACTGCGGGTCTGGTTGCTCTAGACTTGCCCTCGCTCCTGTAAAAAGGAGCACCCGCTCTGACCTTGCTGGTCCGAGTACTAAGCCTTTTTTGACTCCTGCGTGGCTTGCATTAGCCAAGGCCGGTTCGCTCCGATCAAGTTGCCGACACCGCCAACAGCGAGAAGCCTGCGTGGGACAGCTCATGACCAACTCCTGGACGTCTTTGACCCCCGGTGTCCATTTTTTTTTTTTTTTTTATAAGTAATTTTTATTGTAGACACACATTACGCAGGCCAATAGTTATACACGTACAGGATCAATCAGAGTGCTGTAGTCTGGTATATCATCTTCTAGTTTACACAGCCTGCAGGCCCACATCCCGAGGGCCGGGCGGCAACAAAGTCTCAGCCCCCACACGCCTGGTTGTACTTCCACAGGAGTATCGTCTTGGAGTTGTGTGTGTGCCTACTTTTAAGTCCTCAACTAAGTAAACATAGAACTCCCCCTCCAACTCCCCCCCCGTCCCCAAGATTCTAACCCCCCCCCCACCACCCCCCTCCCCATCCCATCATCCGCACTGGAGGCACCTGATGTGTACAGCTAAACTTGGTCTTCAGGCATTCCCTTCTATCGGTTCTCTTATCTCCTGGTCAGTGTGAAGTGCTACCCCCGGCAACGCCTAGGTCCTCCCCTTTGTCCACTAGTACACTATCCCTGAGGCCCTGCACCATCACCTCCCAGGCCGTCGCCTGTTCTAACGCTCGCTCATTAGTAGTTCTATGCGCCATCTGATATCTATATGTGCTATCGCAAGCCGCCCACTTCAAAAATTCGTTGTACCACCTCTTATGCGTCGGGCCCGCCCTTGCCTTCCAGTTTCTAGTAATCTCACGCTTGGCTATCAGCAAACCCATATCTATAAATTTACTTGAGAGCTTGTTCTTGGGGGTATGCGGGAACCAATGCAGGAGGCCCGCTGCCGCGTCAAAGTCAACAGTTCGGTCCGTCACCTCGTTCAAAAACTCTCCCACGGTCCGCCAATATTCCGACAGGGCCGGGCATGACCAGAGCATATGCATCAGCTCAGCTCCCTCTGCCGCGCAGCGGGGGCATCTCGCGTCGGTCTCGCCAATGTATTTCAGGATTCTCCCAGGGGTCATGTATGCCCTGTGCAGTACATAATAATGGATAATTTGAAATCTAGCGTTCCTTGTGCTATTACGCGCCCGCCGCACCAATTGTGCCCACGTCGTGTCCGGAATGGGCCTGCCCAGGTCGGTCTCCCACTTGAGTTTCAGCTTGTCGAGGGGCGGCAAATGCTCGTGGAGCATTCTGTTATGTAGGCAAGACACCGCCTTCACCGTTCCCGCCGCCATCATGGTGTATTGGCAAGCCATGGCCGTCTCCGGCTCCGCCAGTCCCAGTCCCCAGTGTTTCTGCATTGCTCTTATCACAGCCGTGTGAAGGAGGTAACCCCCTCGTGGGAGGTCAAACCGTTCCTGGAGGGCTAGGAATGGGAGGAGCTCCCCGTTTTCGAATAGATCCCCTACCACCTGCACTCCCGCCTCCTCCCATCGCTGCAGGTGGGACCAATCTCCTCCATGGGGTAGTGCGGTTAGCATGCCCAATGGCATCTCCGGGGCGTAAGGGTGCTTAATCCCCGCCCGCTTCTGCGCCCGGTTCCAGCAGCGCCGAAATGTGTCCTGCTCGAGGGATAAGTCCCGGGCGGCAAGTTTCTGCCCCAGTGTAATGTAGGTTAGTACATGCCGTGGCGTACCCCGCAGGCGCCCTTCTTCCGGGCCCCGGTAAACCCGAGCTACCTCTTGCGTAAATATCTGCAACTGGGCAGCGAGGTAGTAGAGCTCATAATCCGGGAACGCCAAGCCCCCTTCATCTTTCGGGCGGGTGAGTGTCGCCAGTGCCACTCTGCACCTGCCCGCTCCCCACAAGAAAGTAGTTAGCTGGGATCGAAGTCGGCGGAAAAAGGAGCTGGGGATCCAGATCGGGAGCGTTCGAAAGTAGTACAGCAGCCGCGGCAGGGCCACCATCTTCAACAGAGCTATCCTACCAGCTATGGACAGTGGAAGCGTGGCCCAGAAGGTCATGCTACCTTTCAGCCCCCTGACGCATCTCTCCACATTGCCCTCGAACAAAGCCGCCGCTGTGTGATAAACGTAAACTCCTAGGTAGTGGAGACAAGTTGGCTCCCAATGAAGTAGCGGTCGGTGGTCTGGGCGGGCCGCGCCCTCCCTCAATGGAAAAAGGCACGTTTTTGACCAATTAACCTTTAATTCCGACAGGTCGCCAAATCGTCCCAGCAACTCCTCCGCACCATCAAGCTCTGCTGCGTCGTTGTCAAGGAACAACAGGAGGTCATCGGCGTACAGCGAGATAAACTGTCGCCCATCTCTCGCTTGCACACCTGCGAAGTATCGCCCCTTGCGGGCTTCCGCCGCCAGCGGCTCGATCGCCAGGGCGAACAGTAATGGGGACAGGGAGCATCCCTGCCGGGTGCCTCTCTCCACTGGGTACTGCTGGGACACCAAGGAACCAACCCGCACTCTCGCCACCGCCGCTGCATAAAGCACCTTCGTCCAACGAATATAGCCTGCGCCCATCCCAAAGCGCTCCATGACTGCATATAAATAATCCCACTCTAGACTATCGAACGCTTTTTCGATGTCGACCGAGAGGGCAAGTGGAGTACCGCTCCCCTCCCGTACCTCTTCCATGAGTCGGATAAGCCTTCTAATATTAAGTGTCGTGTTCCGAGCAGGGATAAAACCATTCTGGTCCTCGTGGACCAGAGTGGTCATGCGCGGCAAGAGTCTCGCCGCCAGTATTGAGCTCAAGATTTTATAGTCAGCCGTGAGCATTGAGAGGGGCCTATAAGATGCAGGGCTACTGCCTTCTCTGCCAGGTTTCAGTAGCGGAATGACTATCGCTTCCTGCATCGTCTGGGGGAGCCAACCCGTGGTTCTCGCTTCCTTGTATACAGCTAGAAGCCGCGGCGCTAAGGCGTCCACATACTTGTTGTAGAATTCGATGGGCAAACCGTCTATACCCGGCGTCTTATTGCGGGCCATGGACTTAATAGCTCCTCTAATCTCCCCCAAGTCGATGTCTCTTCCCAAGTCCTTCACTTGTTCATCCTCTAAACGCGGCAGGGTGAGGCCTCCCAGGAAAGTCTCCGTCTCCTCCCCCCGGTCGCCCGGGGTACTGCTATATAGTTCCCCGTAGTATCTCTGAAAGCCGTCCACTATGGCCGATTGGGTGTAGGTCAGATTCCCCCCCTCGTCGGCAATCTGCAAGATAGGGGAGCAGCGTTTCGTGGGGTTAGCAAGCCACGCCAACAGAGTGCCCGATCGGTCACCTTCCACATGAGAACGCAGCGCGTATGCCCGATGATCGTAAGCCCGTAGCCTTTCCACCTCGACCGCCACCGCTTCCCTAGCCGAGCTCACCGTCTCCTGAAGCTCCGGCCGGCCCGGCCGGTCCCTCTCCGCTTCCCGCAATCTTGCGTCCGCCCTCTCCAGGTCAGTCAACAACACCCTTCTCGTGCCTACGTACTGTGTGATACACTGTCCCCTCATTACCACTTTAAAGGCATCCCATTCCACCGCCCTAGAGTTCGTGGATCCCTCGTTGACGGTGAAGTATTGTGCCAACCCCTCCTCCAGTGCCGCCCCGAGTAGCGGGTCCTCCAGAGTCTCCGGCCGGAGCCTTCAGGTTGGCACCCTAGGCTTTTCCGTCATCCAGTCTAAGTGAATCAGGAGCGGATTGTGGTCCGAAACCGTTCTCGTCAGATATTCCGACCAGGCAACATGCGGCATCACTTCCCGCGAACACAATATCGCATCTAGTCTAACGTGGAGCTCGTGTAGCCCGGAGTAGAACGAGTAGTCCCGATCTGTTGGGTGCTGCGCCCTCCATGCATCAGTTAACCCCCAGCTCTCTTGCCAATCCCGTCTACCCTTGGCTATGCGGTGCACCAGCGAGTCGCTCAGGGGCAGGTGTGATCTGTCCAAATGCACTTCCACCACTGAGTTAAAGTCCCCTCCCATGAGTACCGGACCTACCAGGAAGCGCGCCAGTGTCCCCGATGGGCTTGCATAAAAGGCTAGTTGGTCTACATTCAGGGCATATACGCTGCATAGGACTATAGCTTTTCCCCGTAGTCTGCCCTCCACTACCACAAATCTCCCCTCTGGATCTACCAGCTGCCGTGTCAGTTGAAAAGGTGTTCCCGCTCTCACCCATATCAGGGCGCCCCTTGCGTAGGCCGAATAAGAGGTGTGGAAAACTTGCCCCCTCCATCTCCTCTGCAACGCCACCCCTTCCTGTTTTGTAATGTGTGTCTCCTGTAAGAGCGCAATGTGAATCCCTCTTCTCAGTAGGTAGGCGTGCACTTTATGTCTGCGTTGCATCGTGTGTAGGCCCCTCACGTTCCAGGTCATGCACTTTAAAACATTCAAGTTAGCCATTGTCCCTTAAATCGGGGTTCCTCTTCCCCCTCCTGTGCATGTTCCTGCGGATGATGGTCCCTCCCCAACCCCAAACATAACCACCCAACTGTCCAGCCCCTAAGGAAACCGGGGTCGGTGTCTACAAAAACCCCCCTTCACCAAACCCCAACTGTGGTGTACCCCCTCCCCCCAGAACAGGCCCCAATATCGAGATACCAGACCCCATCCAAACTCCCTTAACTCTGACCCCCCAAGTGTCTAGTTCACGGCCGCAGCCGCAAGTGCCTTAAGGGCGTGCGGAGCGAGGCCTCGCCCAAGAGGGGGCCACATGTCCCAGGCCCGCTCCCATCCCCCCATTACTGAGAACAGCGCTCAGCCAGTCACCCAGCGCCCAAGCCTGGAGCTAACATACCCGCTAATCGGGTGAACCCTCCCAAAGCCCTTTCCCTTTACCCAACAGGCGTAAGTCAGATGCTCAGGATTCCTTCTGCCGTTTGCGGTGTCACCACCGGGTCTTTGGCGTCGTGAATCCCAGATAGGTCCGATTCCGAGCCCGAGGCCGATGCATGTGTCTCCGTGTCCGTGCCTCGTTTGGATTGGGAGTCCTCCACTCTTGCCATTGTGATCACTGCTTGCAGCGCCGCCTTGCGCTCAGCCTCCGTTTGCGAGGCGGTCGGTCTCTCAGCTCCGCGTCGTCGCTTGCGCAGTCTTTGCGATTTGCGCGGGCCTTCCGGTGCTCGTTCCCGCTCCTTTTCCCGCTCCTCTCGTATCTTGGCCCCATCTGTGCCCGCTTTGTAGGTTTCCCACCAGTCCCAAGCGTCTGCAGCCAGGTTGAAGAACATCGTTTTGCCGTCCACCACAATTCGAAGTCTGGCAGGGAATAACAAGGAGTACTGGATGTCCTCTGTGCGTAGCTCCTTCTTGATCGTCAGAAAGGAAGCTCGCTGCTTTTGCGTCTCGAACGTGAAGTCCGGAAACAACGTGACTTTACTATTCGCGATTTGGAACGGGCCAGCGTCCCGGGCTCTTTGCAGCAGCAGGTCCCTATCTTTGTAGTGCAGCAGCTTGGCCACGATGGGTCGCGGCGGTAGGCCAGGTTTGGGTGGTCCAGATGGAACCCGGTGCGCTCTCTCTAGGGTAAAGAAGGGTGACAGGCCCTCAGGCGCTACTACAGTTTTAAGCCAAGTGTCACAGTAGGCTACCAAGTCCGCCCCCCCTTCGCTCTCCGGAACACCTACAATTCGCACGTTGCTGCGACGGCTCCTGTTTTCCGCATCCTCTGCTCGTCGTTCCAGTATCTGAATCCGGTCGAGAGCCTCCGTGAGTTTGCCCTCTAGAGTTTTGTGGGCAGGAGCCAGGTCTTTCAGGGCTACCTCAGTTTCTTTTACTCTGTCCCTCAATTTGTCATGGTCAGCCCGAAGCAGGCCCAGCCCCGACGCCACCTGCGCGATATCATTGTGCAGCGCTTCTCTCGTTGCTGTAATGGCCTCCAGGATGCGATCTTGCAGCCGCCTCAGTTCAGGGGGCTCCCCCGTGTTGCCCTCCGTCGTTCCCGAGGTCGCCGCTTCCTCCTGCTTGCCTTTTGGTTTCCCCATGGTGGCCGGTGTGTACCCCCGGGGCGCTGACCAGCACCCACCCTTGAAACAACCTCTTCAACGTTGCGCGAGCTCCCGCAAAGCAAGGTCAATCCTCACCTCCAGGGCATCCAGCCTTTGCAGCTAGCATCGCTGGGTAGGGTCCGGGCATGAGGGGATTCGTGCTTGTCACTCCGGGCTGTGGGCGGTAGGGCTGCAATGGTCGACCTTCGCCGAGTCTCAGGTTCATGCCCAGCGGCCGCCCGCTGCGATCCGAGGGCGAGGCCCACCAGCCCCCGTGGCGGGAAGCGTCCGGGGCCCCCGGCCGGTAGTCTCAGTCTCCCCCTGGTGTGCTTGCCTCCGCCGGTAGCCTTCTAAGTCTCTTGAGGCTGTCCGCCGCCCCCTCTCGTCTCGCTGCTCCCCCCTGCGTGCTGATCAGCGCTGCCGCTTACCGCTTGGTCCGGGGGGGGGGGGGGGAGCGTCCAGGGCACCTCTTGTCCGCTGTGCCCCAGCCGCGCCGGTCCAGTTCGCAGGGTTTCTGTAGCGCTCGACGCCCTCTTAGAGCACCCGGCCCTCCTCTCAGCCCCTCAGGCCTGTGCACTCGCGGCAGTTCCGCTGCTCCGGGGAGGGTGTCTGCAGAACTTCAGGGCCTCCGGGGGGTGGGGGGAGGGGGGAGGGGTGCCGCTCTCCAGGTCCCAGTCACGGCCTCACCTCCAGGCGGTAACTCCCGGTCCAAGCAGCCGGGCGCTACCAGTTCTTCTTGGCGGCCGCCATTTTGGGCGTCCTTCCGACTCGGTCCTGGTGTCTGCGAGTCGCGGCGGAGGCCGGTCCTTTCAGTGGCCTCCCGCCCGCTCCGTTAGCGCCCCACCGGCTCCGGTGCCCGGCACGATTCGTTTCAGGGGTAGCGCTGGGCTCCATACAGCAGTAGGCAGGATTATTGCGGGAATAGGCGCGGAGCTCCGGGCTCACGCCGCCATCACCCTCGGCGTGCAAGCCACGCCCCCCTCAAGGAAGGCGACCCCCGGTGTCCATGTGGCTGCAGAGAGAAGCTACACCTCAACGCCTGTTTGCACCCGACATCGCCTGGTTCCAATCTGGTTCCACGGTAGTCACTGGCTAGTGACTTTGAACATTGTCCCCTCTGCTTTCAGGTCTTCACATCCTCAGATCCACCCTTGGATCCACCGGAACTCTTCACATCGAGCCGCCTGCAGCATCTTCAGCTCCAAGCACCATCGACCAGCGTGACGAAACCCGACACTACTTCGACCCTGTGCACCCGCTTCCTTTGGGTGAGGTAACTCAGCTCCGCCGGTGTTCCTACACTGGTACACACCTCTAGGGCCTGTGTCTCAAGTTTCAGCTTTCTAGGTCACTCGGAAGGTTCCGAACTAACTAACTTTGTACTTTTTACGCACCATAGACTTTGCATTGGTGAGTGCGTGCACTTTAAACACTGCACCCGAGTCCCGCGGGCCTTTCCCGACTTAGTCACTGCTAGTCTCGAATAGCTCTAGCGATTCCCAAGGCCCTAGGCCTGTTTCCTTTCCGATTAGTATCTCTTATACCACTTTCTTAGTATATGGTTTAGGTGGCCCCTAGGGCTCATCCATATTGTGCAACTTTTGTGTATTTTAAACTGTCTTGTGTTTAACGCTTGTGCTTCTGTGCTCATAAAGAGTCCAGGGGATACTTTTAGTTAATAAATCAATATATATTTTCAATATATATCTGTGTGGTGTCCTTTCATTTGGTATTCAAGGGGGTTGTGTATGGTAATACAGCTGGCTTCACATGCCTTTCAGAGTGTAGCCTAAGACTGCTTTGTCCACGTTACCACTAGGATAACTGGTCTGTAAGGTTAACTTACAACCAATCATCATAAGGGTTGCTTGGCATGGTACAAAGTGATCACTAGAATTAGTGAGCATTATATACCAGGCCAACTTCTCACATTGGTGAGCAGCGGATTGGGATCTGAGCTTGCTGTTGTTTTACCATTACAATCTTTGAGATTATCATTTGAAAGATCATACAGGTACCTGCTAGGTACATATAAAACAAGACTAGTATACTTAAGTTCTACTGGACTTAGTTGTTGTAGAGGAAAGGGAGTAGCACACCCTGACTACAACTACTAGATAGGTTTAGTAGGTAAACACCAGTGTAGGTAGATTGCAACACATCCACCCACACTAGAGCAATGTCTGGAGCAGAGTGTTCCACTGGGAACGTCCCTGTTGAGAGTGACCCTCCAAGGGCACCATCCAAATTTGCTATTTTTTCCTTTAAGGAATTAAGACAGCTTTGTGTCTTAAGGGGTCTGAAGACAGGGCCTTCCCCTACTACAGACCACCTTAGAGAGCTCTTAGACCAGCCTGAGACTCTAAAGACCTCTAAGGCAGACCCACAGGGAATGCTGAAGGAGGCCATCCTTCTGAGGATGACACTGCAGAAGCCCCTGTCCCTATAATACTGGTAGATGAGGAAGCCCCCATCACTGGAGCTCCTCAGACAGATAAGGAGGAGGAAGAGGAAGAAGAGACAGAAGGGGGGAGCAGTGAGTCAGATGATGACAGAAATAGTCAGGTACTGGTCAGTAGACTGAACCAGGCTAACTTAAGCCTATTTGGGACTGAATCTGGTAACAACCCATTCAGACCCCCAGGTGGACTTAACCAGAAGCCTAGGAGGAGAAGGACTCACTCAGGTGACTCTAACAACTCCCATGCTTCTAGAGGTTCTCATGGTCACTCCAGAAGGGAGATGACTAGCCCTCAGAGAAGGGAACATGAGGCCAAAATGAGAGAGGCTGAATTGAGGATCCAGAGACTAGAGTTAGAGGTTGCCCTGGCCCAAGAGAAACTTGCTAGAGCAAGACAGCCTAGAGAGAGTGGGATTAGGATCCACTGGTGGCAGCACTATCCCTAAGGATAAAGACAGGCCTTTTGATACAAGAAACCTGAGTAAGATTGTGCCCCCCTACAAAGCTGGGGATGATATCCACAAATGGATGACTGCACTTGAGAGAGCCTGCAAAGTACAGCAGATCCCTCAGGAGCAGTGGGCAGCAATCTTGTGGCTCTCCTTTGAAGGTAGAGGCAGAGACAGACTCCTCACAGTTAGTGATGGGGATTCTAGAAACTACCTGGTCCTGAAGAGTGCTCTGATTGATGGGTTAGGCTTAACCACTGAACAGTACAGGTTAATGTTCAGAGATACCCAGAAGACACAGACTCAGGACTGGTCTGAATTTGTTGAGTGTGCCACTAAGGCTCTGGAGGGCTGGTTGCTGGGAAGTAAGGTTACTGACTATACAGGATTGTATAATTTAATTATGAGAGAGCAAATCTTAAGTAATTGTCAAAATCAGCTTCTACATCAGCACCTGGTTGACTCTGATCTGACCTCCCCACAAGAATTGGGTAGGAGGGCAGGCAAATGGGTCAGAACCAGGATCAGGCCTAAGAACCAGGGTGGTGACCAAAAGAATGACTACCAAGCCTCAAGAGAAGGGTGGGGATAAAAGTAAGGAAAAGACTTCCCCAGGGCCCCAAAACTCCAAGAATGCGGGTAGGTCCCAAGACACTTCTTCAACCCAGAAAAAGCCTTATTGTCATGCCTGTAAACAGGTTGGGCATTACAAATCAGACAGCTGTTGTCCCAAGAATGGCAATAAGGAGAATATACCTCCAGGTAAGGCTCCAACACCTCCTGTCACTGTTAGCAGTGGTCCCCCAGGTGGTGGGAGCACCCCCAAGAATTTGGGTGGGTTTACTTTTGGAGGACAGGTGGACTCTGGCCTACCCAGGTCCCCTAACTCAGATACTCTTGTCTATGAGACTGGCATGGGGTTTGCCAATTTCACTACTTGCCCAAACACTTTGAGCAAGTATAGACAGGAGCCCCTCATCAATGGCTTGAAAGTTGAGGCCTTCAGAGACACAGGGGCTAGCATCACCATGGTGGCTGAATGTCTAGTCCCCTCAAGGCATCTTTTACCTGATGCCAGATATCAGGTGACAAACATTGATGGCATAGAAACCAATCATCCCATGGCAGTAGTCAATCTTAGCTGGGGAGGTCTCACTGGCCCAAAGAGAGTGGCAGTGTCAGCAAACTTGCCTGTGGATTGCCTACTGGGTAATGATTTGGAAATCTCAGCCTGGGCTGATGTTGAACAGCAAACCCATTCAAGAATGGTAAATCTCATTGGAAAGGTTAGTGGGGCTGTGATGGCTACAGCCCCAATCCAAGATGTCCTTCCTGAAAAGGTTGGGAGGGCTGAGCAAACCTCAGCCCCATCTTTAGCTAACTTCCCTCCTGAAAAGAGTAGCAGGGCTGTACTGGTAACAGCCCATACCCAAACTGAGTCTCCTCCTGAAAAGGTTGGTGGGGCTGTGATGGCCACAGCCCATACTCAAACTGATACATGGGTAGTGAAGCCTGAAATGATGGATCACTCCACCCAAACTGAGAGCATGGAGGAGGAAGACAAATCTCCCCCTCACCAGACATTCGGAAAGGATAAGCCTCCTCAGGGAACTGATCTCACCCCTGATGAAGGAACTGTCTGAGAGGTTGTTAGGCCTGGCCTGACAGAGCCTCTGATGGCAGTGGACCCTTCTCAGGTGGGACCCAGTCTGGAGCAGGTAACCTGCCCCTCTCTACCTTGCCTTACTCAGCCCAGGGCTGCAGAGGACAAGAAGGACAGTGAGACCCAAAGGGCCCCCTGTCAAATAAAGCACCCCCATCAACAGATTAGGGGCACCGAAACTAGTAGCCCTAGTGAGGTGCAAACTTTAAAAACTCCTGAGGGACCCCCCTCAAAAGTAGTTAGGGACCTCCCCCAGATGGATATTGTTGGGCACAGCCAAACCTGGGACCCTAAGGGCCCAAACCTAAACTGTCCCTCCAGTAAGCCAAATAGAGGGACTCAGCCTCCAGCTTTAGGTAGCCAGAGGTTGACCCTGAGAGCACAGTGCAACTCAGTCAGAGAAAGAAAGGCACACATGGTGGAGAGTGATTGGAGGAAGCTGAGCCCTACAGAGGAAACTCACGTCAGTACTCCATCTCAACACCCGCCTTTGACTTTGCAAAGACACACCACAGGTAGAGATTCCCTATGGTGGAGACCCTCAGATACCCTTAGGGTGAGGGATTGCTTAGTGGACCATGAGACAGGGGGTTACCAAGCCAGAGCTGGTACTTCCTTATATGGCCACTTAGGCAATATAGGCTTACCTGGTCAAGGATAGCCTTTTCTCCTTTCGTTTGGGGGGGGGTTATTTAGGAAGGTGGATATCTGACTATGGTTACCCCCAAACTTTTTGCCTGGTGTTTAGCTGGTTTTTGACTTAGTTGGCCTGGGATCCTGCTATTCAGGGCCCCAGGCTGATTGCTCTCTCCTTAAAATGGACTCCATGTACCTTAGGTGCATAACACAATTGGTACTGGTTCACCTTATGGGCCCCTGTAACAGTGTACCATAGGTACCCAGGGCATAGGTGCATCCAAGGCCTACCAGGGGCTGCAGCATGTATTGTGCCACCCCTGGCCTGGCCTCCATATTTGACACAACTGGCTGATCACTCAGCTGGGGTAAGTTGGTGTAATCACCTCTTACTTAGATATAGTATCCCTATATCTACCCTTAAACTGGACACATATGTTCCTATCAGCCACTCCTATGGAAGGCCTCGTCAATCCTGGAGGCAGAGTGCTTGGAAATATGTGAGATGGTGCTCTAGCATGAGCTGAGCCTGTCTGCAGCTGTCGGGAACCACTCCCTAAGCTGTTCCGGGATATTGCCATACCATATACTCTTAAGTGCATTATAATCCTCGCAGTTATATGCTATCTTTGGTTTGGCTTCATCAAAACATGTCGAGTAAGGTGTCATACGAATTGGAATACCATCCCCTCAACAGTTCTGTCGATGGGGATAGCATTCCACCCTTCTAGAGGGACACGACATGTGCGTAGCCTTAACCCCGGTTAAAGTTAACCAGAGCCTCAGCATCACAAAATGGATGCTGCCACCACAGACACAAGTCTGACCTCCTGCTGCTGGGAGTCCTTCCAGCGAGGGAGGCTTGGACAAAGGGTTTCCTGCCTTGGGAGGTGCGAGCACCACCCCAGACAGGGTTTTGTGTATTGGGTAGGACAGGGCTGAATAGATTGAGACATGCCCGGGGCACACAAGGTGTCCCCGTGCATAAGCCAGTCCAAACCGGTCCTGGGACTTTCCAGACCCCGGCCTGGCAAGGAGCTGGACAAAGGAAAGGGGGTGTAACCGCCCCCTTCCTGGTCCCACCCAGAGGAGGGACCTAGTAGGTGATCCACCTCTTAGATTGGGAATAAGAGTGGGAGCAGTGCCATTGCACAGCAGATCATCCTGAATCAACTTTACACGAAGAAGAAGACTGGACTTCGACATTCTGCTGCACAGAAGACAGAAGAGAATCTCCCTTGTGGCCTAGGAGTGGCCACCCTGTGAACACAGGTACCAACCAGCGAATCGATGTCTGCTTTGCCGCCGCCTCCTGCCGGAGCCCGAGTCCAAAGCCTGACAAGACCCAGACTCCCAGACTTCTCACAGCCCGATCCACAGTCCCTGCAAAGAAGGGACCCGTGGAGGCACCGAGAGACGTGGGACCGGACTTCTTGGAAGACACCCGAAGAGCTGACAGCGCAGCACCAGAGGCATCCTTGACATTGTGCTTTGGGGACTGAGAACCCCCACCACCGAGCAGCCCTTGCACCGAAGATCAGCCCCCCAGCATCTCCACGATCTGCGTGGGGCCCTTTTGCATTGTGCCACTTGACGCGCCAACCCGGCCACAAACCACGTGGTCAGTGGCCATCTTGCCGACGAAACCGAAGAACTACACTGTGGGTCTGGTTGCTCCAGACTTGCCCTTGCTCCTGTAAAAAGGAGTACCCGCTCTGACCTTGCTGGTCCAAGTACTAAGCCTTTTTTTACTCCTGCGTGGCTTTCATTAGCCAAGGCCTGTTTGCTCCAATCAAGTTGCCAACACCGCCAACAGCGAGAAGCCTGCGTGGGACAGCTCATGACCGACTCCTGGACGTCCTCGACCCCCGGTGTCCACGTGGCTGCAGAGAGAAGCTACACCTCAAAGCCTGTTTGCACCCAACATCGCCTGGTTCCAATCTGGTTCCACGGTAGTCACTGGCTAGTGACTTTGAACATTGTCCCCTCTGCTTTCAGGTCTTCACATCTTCAGATCCACCCTTGGATCCACCGGAACTCTTCACATCGAGCCGCCTGCAGCATCTTCAGCTCCAAGCACCATCGACCAGCTTGACGAAACCCGACACTATTTCGACCCTGCGCACCCGCTTCCTTGGGTGAGGTAACTCAGCTCCGCCGGTGTTCCTACACTGGTACACACCTCTAGGGCCGTGTCTCAAGTTTCAGCTTTCTAGGTCACTCGGAAGGTTCCGAACGAACTAACTTTGTACTTTTTACGCACCATAGACTTTGCATTGGTGAGTGCGTGCACTTTAAACACTGCACCCGAGTCCCGCGGGCCTTTCCCGACTTAGTCACTGCTAGTCTCGAATAGCTCCAGCGATTCCCAAGGCCCTAGGCCTGTTTCCTTTCCGATTAGTATCTCTTATACCACTTTCTTAGTATATGGTTTAGGTGGCCCCTAGGGCTCATCCATATTGTGCAACTTTTGTGTATTTCAAACTGTCTTGTGTTAACGCTTGTGCTTCTGTGCTCATAAAGAGTCCAGGGGATACTTTTAGTTAATAAATCAATATATATTTTCAATATATATCTGTGTGGTGTCCTTTCATTTGGTATTCAAGGGGGTTGTGTATGGTAATACAGCTGGCTTCACATGCCTTTCAGAGTTTAGCCTAAGACTGCTTTGTCCACGTTACCACTAGGATAACTGGTCTATAAGGTTGACTTACAACCAATCATCATAAGGGTTGCTTGGCATGGTACAAAGTGATCACTAGAATTAGTGAGCATTATATACCAGGCCAACTTCTCACACAAGACAATCATTCAGGTAGAATCATCCATCTGGCCCCAAATAGTATCAATCAAGTTTTCAAATTAGTTGAACAATACCCTCTTTGCCACCACACAAATCATAATTTACCCTATATATTGCTGATTTGTGCAATATTAGTTACCTTTCCTAAGCATGGTTCACATTTGTCTATTGCATCTTCTCTTTACCCATGGAAGCAAAAAACAATGGCAGCCTTGTTTAATTATTGCTCTTCACTGGCAGCCCAGCTAGCATATGAAAAAAGGAGGATAGGGCTTTAGATGAATGAGGAGGCTAAATCTGTGCACACTGTTCCAACTCCACTCCATACATGTGAATAATTTATATTTTAATTTTCTTTGGAAAGCATTTTAAAGGTAATGTATGAAAGATCTGGTGTGGCCTACTTAGTCAAACTCAAGGGGTTCCCCCACAAGATGTTCAGACAAACACACTTGAGTGTGACAATCACCCTCATCCTCCTCCTGTGCTGTTTCACCAAAAGTGTAATCTTGTTGTTTGAAGTGCTGGTTCATTTTAATCATGGTCATTCTCTCCACATTTTGAGGTGAGAGACTGGTCCTTCTGACAGTGACAACTGCACCAGCTGCACTGAACACACGTTCAGAAGACACACTGGCTAGCAAACAACCCAAATACTTTGTTGCCAGCCTGCTGCGGTCTGACAATTGTCATATCTTTCCATACCAATAGGTCAATTGGTTTTGATCTAGGTAGACCTCTTTTGGTCATCCAGATAGTGTTGGACCATCCTCTGAATGGTCATTAGTGCTGCCACTTGCTTGATTTCTGTTGATTGTTCATCTGCAGTGACTTAAGCCCTGCCACTCGAAACCAAGCCATTGCAGAGGTTGAGTCTGATTTTTCTGTTGTTGGTGTTGATGGTGATGACGGTGAGACAACAGCACTTCACTTTCTGGAGGTTGATGGCTGCATGTCATAACTTTAACCTGAGCCTCTAACTTCCAGCCATTCTTCTTCCAGGTCTCTCAATTGATCAACAATCCAAGTCTTGTAAAGTGAAACATCCCCTTCTACAAAATAAATTAAAGTGGCCTGCATTTTTTGTAGCATGGATCAAGTATTGTGACACATATGTGCTTCTGGAGGGCACGATCTCTCCTTGCAGCCTTGTATTAACAGCCAAGTGAAGGACTGAGCTCAGAACCAACCCATATGCTTCTTTAATCACACTGGAAATACTTTATGAAAGCTTTTTCAAAATTTTCAACTGATCCTATCGCGGATGCAACAACGGGATTGCTTGATTCATCGAACTGTCCTCCTTGCGGACTTCCCATGTGAGAACCTCAAAAGCAGGTATCAGTTGTGCCTGGCTATTGACTAGCCTCATTTGTCCATCTCTATGGTCATGCTTTTCCAAGTTGCATCCCCTCCTCTTTTAAAAACACAGTCAGTGATTGGTTTGTAGTGATCAAAATAATGTTGCAACATGTAGTAGGTTGTTATCCTCCTGTATGATGGTATGTACTGGTAGTCTAGTAGAACGCTGAATGATCGTCTCCCGCTTATGGGCTTTAAAGGAATTAGAGAAATGAGTGCAGATTTGTTGGCAGTCGGCCAGTATGTTGTTGACTACATCTTTTTTGATAAAGTCCTACACAATAAGGTTGTTCCAATAAGCCAAACACAGGAACCTGAAATATCCTTCATCCATTGCTTTGACTATATTAATAATTAAGGGCGGTGAGATGCACTCCATTTTTCTCTCATTACTTGTCCTTGTTTAATCCGATTCTCACTTTGCCAGCGTGCAAACATGTTCTGCGCTTCGCCTCCTGCATTGCAGTCAAAACAATTCTTGGGGAAACTTTTTCACAGGCTTCACCAAGTTGCACAGCCATGAACTCAGTATGAATCCAATGACTTAAATTCAACCGTGTTTATCTTCCTTTTATCCATTTTTATTTGTTATCCATTTTAATCTTCATCCTTTATTTTACTGTTACTTCAGTTCATTTTATCCATACACTTTCTGCTACAAAGATATTCGAACAAACTCCAAGGCACAGGTAGATTCCACATATCATGATGTTTATTTAAAAAGAACCCAATGCATTTCGGGATAAAAAATCTCTTCGTTTAGGGAATCTAAAAACGTAATGCAAACAAAGTAATTATATTTACCCCAACATCCTCTATACTGTGCATATAAATAACCACCAGATATATTGTTACTCCAGAATATTCAAAAGAATAAATAATACATACCACATCTTATACTCCTTAATTTAATTTGACAAAAATACACTTCATGATTGCCAATTGGGCTCCCATGTCTAGAACTGTGACGTTATGAAATATGCTATGTAACACCATCCTTTTAATATTAGGCAATATTCCCTTAACAAACACCCAACAGTTTTGATGACATTCACGCTTACCATGACATGCGTTTTTCATCCATCAGTCCATGTCGCAAATACAAATTGTGTGAACGAGCTTCTCCTCCAGTTATGACATGCTCCTTTTCAAGCGTGCCGCAGCACAAATATTGAATTTAAATGTGCGCTTCATCTATCAGTGAAAACCTGTTTTACCAAGCTCCCCACCCTTCTTAATTACCATCAGGTGTTGAACTCTCGTTCGCCTCAACCCAACCAACTGTCTAATTCTTATGCCGCTTCCATAATCCTACTCCTGAAGTAGACAGAAGCAAAATGAGACATGTATCAAAGTCAGTCACTATGGGAGGGAACAACTAACCAAAAATAGGAACAAATGGCAATGATTTACCACTCAATGGTAAGGAATTTAGGAAGGCACATGAAAGAACCAATAAAATGCAATGGGCGTGCTAAAAGACGATAAAGTAGATATAGCATGTCTTTAAGAGACAATGCATACCCTGCTTTAGTGAGACATAAACATGGACACATGGCCAGCAAAGAAAAGAGGCATGCTAAAACAAATGAAACCCTACCAATAATTCAGCAATGCAAGAAACAAAAAATGTTCTGTTAAACTCAAAAAATTCACTCTGCACAAACATCTCAAGGCATACAAAATTACCTCACTAAAATACTTTAACACTTTGCAGAAGAACATAAAATGCAAAAAAATCCCATTTCGCATTTAGTCCAATCCCTAAATCAACAGATGCTTCAGTAGAAAACATATACCACATAAACAACAGATGTTTCTATATCTATCTATCTATCTATCTATCTATCTATCTATCTATCTATCTATCTATCTATCTATCTATCTATCTATCTATCTATCTATCCAGTGGCTAGTAATAATAGCTGGCTGGCTGTAGCCTGTAGCCTAAGCCAGCTAGGCCCCACAGTAAGATTAGCAACATTCTCAAACAGCACAGACGAAAATGAAGTAAAAGTATTAAAACCAGCCCCCCTACACTACCAAACCAGTGCACAGTTTTTCCCTTAGAAAAACTAAAAATGTCAATGCAAAATAGTCCCCTACAGCAACTTCAAGCCAATGTGGGCATTCTTTTTGACCTTCTAGTGACATTTCATGTCCAAGCTGTCCAAAATTGTTGAAACTTCTTTGTCTGTGGACTATAAACATCTTAATCCATGGTCTACACGTGTCCACTGTATAATTTTATTACATTTTTACCAGGTGGGACTAGGCAGACATTTTATTACCATGTCTTTTGACATATTATATATCTCCAGCCTCCCATTTCATACATTTTACTCCTTGACTCTTATTATATCTGGGTATACATTGACCATGGTACATTATCCACTTTCTGCACCTCTGCTGATGTGCACGATTTTGGAATAACCATTATGGCATAATTTTCATACCAGCACATATTCCTTTTAAAGATGTGAAAGGTGAACTCCAGTAATTAAATTTAATGAAGTTCTATATGCCCTAACCAGTCTGATAACACCTTTCCACCTTAGATATCATTAACCCTGACAAATTGTAAACAATATTTTATTCATCTGTTGATTCTCCCTACAAGCTGATTAGCTCTGAGACAATATAATGCTGTCTTATACAGAATAATGGTAACTTTTGGACAACATTTTTTCATATTGCTTGATGTAAATTCTACCCTTTTGTTTGTAACTAGGATTTCAAGAACCATTAAATATATCAGACAAGTAATCTATCAACATTTGTGTAGAGGTTCGATAAACATTGTGTGTAATAACCCAACATGCATAGTAATCAATTAGAACAAAAATAAGCCTACCATCTACTATACCCAGACCTTCAACTGATTCTACAATGTCTAAGACAAGTTTGTACCAAGGTTCATCAGAAACTGACACCGCAGAAATGGGAACTTTTCCTGTTACTTTACAGTCATTACAGCCCAATCCCTGCTGTTCCCTACTTTTGACTTTACAACAGTATCCTGACCTGCCCATTAATGGTGTTCTCTGAATCAATTTTTAGTCATGCTTCTGCCAAGATGACCTTCATGGGCTAGATCAACTATTCTGTTCCTTGCCAGCTGGTGCTAAAACCTTAAATACTTTTAGTACATTTTTGTTAGGTGAACTCCATGCATTCCTCCACTCCAAATATGTTGTAAGTTCTTCACATTAAAGTGTATATTTTGGCTGTACATTTACTATGAATTATTTGATCATCTTCAGATTATTGTTTTCACTTGAACATTCCATCCATTCTTCCTGACTTATACCTACAGACGGAATAGAAAGGACTATATTTATCTGTTTGTTAATCTAGTATATCATTACTTTACATGGGCAACCTGGAGAGAAAATCTGCTACAATGTTGCTGATTCTGCAGAAATACTCAATTTTAAAGTTGAAACTCTCCAACCCCAAAGACCACTTAGAAATGCGTGTGTGGTGCATTCAACCCCTTTGGTGGAGAATTGTGAATTAAGGGTTTATAGTCAGTCCTTACTTCAAATGATATACCCCAGGAAAAGAATCTGAATTGTATTATTACCTGGTGGCAATAGTAGAACTTATCTTTCTTCAACAGAGTAATTGATTTATGCGTCTGAGTGATCTGACTACGAAATCATTGACCTTCTCCTTCTCATCCACTTATTGGCTTAAAGTGCTCCCCAAATCTTTAGCCCTGTTATCAGTGGTTAAAATTGTACATTTAGTCACTTCAGAACTTTCTAGCGTTGGTGCTTTATGTAGCTCCATTCTAAAATTGAAACTCTTCAACCCGAAAGACCACATAGAAATGCGTGTGGGGGAAAAGTCAACCTCTTTGGTGGTGAATCGTGAATTAGGGATTTATAGTCAGTCCTTACTTCAAATGAAATACCTCAGAAAAATAATTTTAGGTGGATTATTGCCTGGTAGCAATAGTAGAACTTCTCTACACCAGGGTAATTGATTTCTGTACCTTTGAGTGATCTCAATACAAATGCAGTTACCTTTTCTTTAGATCCACTTATTGGCTAAAAGTGCTTCCCAAACGTTTAGGCCTGGTATCAGTGGTCAATATGGCATATTTAGTCACCTCAGAACTTTCTAATGTTGGTGCTTTACATCTCTCAGAATTAACATGATTCAATGTCAAATGGAAACTTTAGCTCCTTTCAAAGTAGGCTCTATTCTTTAAGATTTTTCTAAGAGGATATTAAAAGCAGGCAAACCTTTTTTTTATAAATTTACCGTAATATATTCTGCAATGCCATGTGCAACATGTTTTCAAACAAGTATTTCCAGCAGACTGTGTCAAATATTTTTTCCAGGTCAATTGAAAGTACTGCCGCCCGTCCCCAGGATGTCGTATCTGAGTGAAAGGGGATGGAGTAGAGCCAACGAAGATTGTAGGAGGTACTACGGAAGGGAATGAAACCATTCTGGTTGTGGCGGATAAGGGATTTCAAGTGAGGAACCAACGTGCCGCCAAAGACCTTACTAAGAATTTTAAAATCTAGGTTGAGCATGGAGAGAGGCCTAAAATCCACCACCCGGGCACCCATCTCCTTAGTTTTGGGGAGGGGAATCACTAACATGTTCTGGGTAGTATCAGGAAGTTTGCCAAGTCCAAGAGACCCTGCATAGAGTGTCATAAGACGCAGCGCTAGGTGGGTAACATATCTCTTATCAAATTCTCCCGGGAGGCCGTCGGATCCCGGCGTTTTACCAAGCACCATGTCCACGATGGCCGCATGTATTTTCTGCAGAGTCACTGGGCCCCTTAATTCTTCCTGCACCTACCTGTCCACAGTCCAAAGCTGTAGGGGATCTTAAACGTCCCTAATAAGTGTTTGGGAGACCACTAATGGGGCAGTGTACTGTCTCTCATAGTATTCCTGAAAAACAGTGTAAATTTCCTCAGGTTTACACACTAGATCCTCTGATTCCGCCCGAAGCTGGCTAATTGGTGACCTGCGGGTCTCTGCCATAATCAACCAGGCCAAGAGACCACCAGCTTTCCCCTCTTTCTGTGCCCTATCCAAGTGTTTGTTATAAGCATGACATCTCAACCTTTCCAATACAGCGTTGTGGCTTGCATGTGTTTCCTGCAGTTTTATCAATGAGGTAGGGTCAAGGCCCTGGACTATGTCTAATTGGCATAACTGTCCCTCTAAGTCTAATATTTCTTGATGGATTTCTCTCTGTATCCCAATGGACTGGCCCATGCAGTGTCCCCTCACCACCACTATAAATGCCTCCCATTCAAATAGTGCTAATTAAGCCGTGTGTGCGTGTGAAAGAAGGATTCAACAAGTGTGCCCAGTGAGGCCCTAAACGGGGCATGCTCCAATGTCAACGGGTTGAGCCACCAGGAAGGGATCGGGGGTCCTCTCTAGAGGCCGATGTATCATCAATAACGGGCTTAAATCGGAAACAATGCGCCTCAAGTATTCAGTATCAACAATGGACCCACTAAGGGCAGAAGTACACAAGAAGGTGTCAATTCTAGTATGAACCTGGTGTATCGGGGAGAAGAATGAATGGTCTGTCTGCTGGATGCTGTACCCTCCAGATATCCTCCAGTCCCCAGCAATTTATCGAATCCTGGAACCCTGCTGGTGTACAGCGCATCTGCGCACCCATGTGGGGCGGTGGAGTGGTTAACGAACAGCCATGACATCAGCTACACAATTAAAATCTCCAACCAATATCACTGGGCCCCCCCATCTGCTCTGCCATCTTGACTGAGAGGGAGATAAGGAAAGCACCTGGTCTATGTTAGGGGCATAAATGTTGCCCAACATTATCTCCTGACCTCCTAATCTCCCCAAAAGGAGGATATACCTGCCTTCACTATCTAACAAGGCAGTCGTGGGATCAAAGGGTACTTCTGCTCTTATCCAAATCACATCTTGAGCATATGCCAAGAAGGTGGTTACAAAAATCTGCCCCCTCCACCTTTTGCGCAACCTTGAAACATCCTCCTTAATTAAGTGAGTCTCCTGGAGAAAGACTATGTGCACACCCCTTCACCTAAGGTAAGAGCATATATTATGCGCTTTGCCATAGACCCCATCCCTCTTATATTTGATGATATGATATATTTGATGATATGAACCTCGGAAATTAATTGCGGAAGACATATTTGTGATGTGTCACTCAACGTCTGCTGCAGGCCCCCCCCAGTTGTCTAATCTCCTTAGCAACCATTTCCACCCAAATCTGCAAACAATATAACGTAAATTAGTAACTGAACCCCCATGTTGGACAACTCTCAGATCCTAGAGCAGTCTAGCGACAGCCAACTGCCCAAACTTTACATACAACATTAAGCACTAAATGAGACCAAAACTTCCCAGGGTAAGGATCCTAGAGGGGATGTGTCAGTTCAAAGTATGACCAAAAGGATATGAGGTGCATATGGTGCACAGGCCGTGGACCATCCGAGCCAGTCCAGACCCTGAGTGGACCTCCGTGAACCCCTTCTCCCTGGGAGTCACGATGACAAGAGCCTCATTCTACCATCAAATAATCTCATCCGATGTCTTCAGGGTCACCACTGGTGGAGGAGCCCCGCCAGTGTGGTAAGAGTCGGGATCACTCTCCTCAGTCTCCCTTGAGGAGCGGGTCTGAGCCTTTGAGGAGCTCTTCTTTCCTGGCATGATTGTCGCCATAGCCTGTAGCGCCTCCGCTCTTTATTTTTGTATTTGTGAAGAGCTTGGTTTCTTCGGGACACTGCGTCTCAGCCAGTTTCTGGGTCATTTCCTAGAGTCTTGGCCCCTTAACTTTAGTTCAATGTTTCGTGCACCAAGAGGGCCTTCGGATTTGTAAGTCTCAATCCATTTGCAAGCAGATTTGGGATCATCACAGAAGTATGCTTTCCTATCCAGAATTATACGCAATCGAGAGGGGAATATCAAGGAGTACTGGAGGCCTTCTTCTCTCAATTTCTTCTTGACCTCAAGAAAGGAGACACTTTGCTTTTGAACCTCTAGAGTGTAGTCCGGTAAGATAGAAACTCTGCTGTTGTCTACATTGTATGGGCCCTTCGTCCGAGCTCTTTGCAGGAGCAGATCCCTATCTTTGAAATGGAGGAGTCTGGCTGGAACATGATGCACCCTCTCTAGAGTGTAGAAAGCGGACAGACCCTCGGGTGCAACCGTCGTCCGTAACCCCTGTTCCAGATAGGAAACCATATCCCTACCTTCTACTCCTTCTGGAAGTCCCAGGGCCCTTATGTTAATTCTCTTATTCCTGCCTTCTGCATCATCAGCCTTTATTTATAGCAAGCAGACCTTGTTCGCTAGATATCCCACCTGCGCCAGCCCGGCTCCAGTTAGAGCATAGCTTCCGTCTGCTTATTTATGTATTTATTTTATAGTGTTGTGGAATGCAAGCCAGAACCATGAGGGTATCAGAGCGCTTTACAAGATTAAGGGGTAGTATACAAGCGTAGGGACAGGAGGGATCAAATTGGGAAAGGTAGGGGATACATCATACAGGAGAAGCACGCAGTTTAAATACCAGGCTACTTGTGATATGAAAATTAAAACAGGTAGAAACATTATACAAGAAGGTACGCAGTCTCAGCTCTTGGGGGGATGCCCAGGAGTGCAGAATTGGAATCATCTGTAGAGGCCATGGATAGTGCCGAGGTGGAGATTGGGTAAGTCAAGCAAGTAATTGTAAAGTATTCACTCTCTCAGCCAATTTTGTATGCTCCACTCAGAGAAGACCCAGTCCAACAGACACTGTGCAGATATCTTAGTGCAGTATGGCCTTTGTGTCTGCAATTGCCTCCAAGATGTTAGTCAGCTGTAGCTGCACCGGCTCTGCAGGGTCTCTCTGCATCCCGTCCTGTGATGTCCCTTCATGCTCCTGGGTGGGGGGGGCGACTGTTTGTCTTGCCCTGGGTTTACCCAAAGTGTTTAGACAGTTCCCATCACTATTGTCCGTTGAGGGTATGCAGCCGGGAAGGATTCAAACCACATGTCCAGCCCTTCACAGCATGGATGTTGGTGTCTACAACCAGTCACTTGATGACCGGTATGTTTCTGCTGCAGCATTCCCATAGGGATGTACAACTCCTGCACTTGGGGATACCCTCTCAGGGACCCCCTGGATTTTCTCCAACCCGGCGTTCCTGCACTCAGCTCTGACCAGGTGACCTTCGCAGCAGTTAGGATGCCGGCACCCTTCTCCTCGTTGGCTGCTCTGCCCGTATTGCAGCCCTCCTCAGCTTACTGCATGTCGAATTGGGCCAGAACCTCTCGAGCGCCAGCTCCATGCACTGATTAGGTACTCAGGCTCAGTTTGGGTAGAACCCAGTGTGTCCAGCCCCAGCTAGTCTCTGTTATGCGGTCCCCATATCCCTGTCATGTAAAAACCCAGGCCGATTCAGCCCCAGTTCACTTCTAGTACTGCCGCACCCACTCCTCAGCAGGCAGCTCCAGTGCGGGGGCCTCCCTGATGCGCCGTACTCCCCCTGCGGGTTCCAGGCCATGGTCTCCTCGCTCCGCTCAGGTTCTTGGGGGAGAACTTGCCCTTCCTCATCGGTCCCCCTTCTCCCTCAGTGCACCCCTCAGCCTGAAACATGTCCTGTGGGGACACCGCGCCCTCTTACTGTTGTTTCCCTTTCCTCACGGCAGTTCGGGAGACACATGGTCCGCTTCTTCCAGGCCGTGGTTGGAGCTATTCGCATGCACTTCCTCACCAGCCTGTAGAGGGGTCAGCATCGGCTTTCCCCGGTCACACTAATCTGGGTCCTACGACCTCAGTTACCTTTCCCTAGGTCTGGCTGCGATGCTTCACAGGGATCTACGATGCCATCTTGGCTGAAAGTAGTCCGTGGCGTTCTTTTCAAGCTCAGTCGCCAGCACTCCTCTAGGCAACAGCTGATCGCAGGTCTGCTGCGGGGAACTTCTTGGCTCCCAGGGTAGTCTCCCCCAGGCATTTGGGTCCCAGTGTCCTCCGGTGATCAGGATAATTTGCTGCACGCGACCTCCATCTTCGACTGCCAAGCCACGCCCCCTACCAGCATCATATATTGTGCTCAATAACTCGTGAAACTTTGGCAATTGATGTCTATCAACCCATGTCTTGTAATTAAGATTCCTCAAGACAACACAGAGGCGCAATCCTTCATCATTTGGTTCTTTAACTGGACTATAGGAAATAGCTGTTCCAATGATTCTATCAGTTCAAATATTCACATGGATTGCAATTTTTCATGGTCTGTACTGATTGCCTCTCTCATTAAATGTGGAATTGAATGTACCTTATGTACAAGAGGCTTCGTGTTGTTAATTTTGTGTTGCAAGTTTTTCAAATAACCAAACTTTTGAAAAAAAAGAGGCAACTCCTTATAAATATTTACGTTGATGAAGATCCTTTCTATAAGTTAGACAGGATCTGATCTTTTGGGATCAAGTTTTATCCCAAGTTCTTTTTGAGAACCCATCCTAATATGCTTGAGTCCAGTTTTCCTACATAACCTTTCCCTGTAATTGATCTGTCTTCAAAAGAATTTTGCATGTGAACCATACCCTCAAAAGAAATAAGGTGTTTGTTTATATCCACCCGGGTGTAGCTCTGGTTCCAATAGTATATTTTTATCCTTATCAAAAGTATAACAAAACACTTTACTGTATATTGTCCATGAATGTGCAAACATATTACATTTATTATTATGCAGAGATATTTCACAACCCAGGAAGTTTATCAGTGTCAGTACTTTCTCCTTCTATTCAATGTATTTGAAAAGTAAATGTGTTTACTCTTTCAACAATGTTATCTGTGTAATGAACGTGTTTAAATTATTCGTTCTTGCAAGCTCCTGCAAAATTCCCATGCTTATAACATTTTTGACATAGGCATTTTACAGCTGGATATGCATTACCTAAATTATCAGAGCCCTTGAATTGAAAACATGTAAACTTGACATTGTCATTTGCACTTCTAACACTGTTTTTGTTAATGTCTAATCATCAAGTCTTTTGTAGTATTTAATCTTATAGACATGCTGTTCATAATGCACTTTAAACTCCTACACACATTTATTGGTGTGTTCTTTGCCCTTTGCATAAATTACATACATTTGAGATCATTTTGCTTCATAACTCTATTTGCCCTAAACATATCCCTGAACAAGGTTCAAATCTCCCACTTCAGCAAATACATAACTTATTTAAAAATATAGACATAACGGGCTTTCTTAATTGTGAGGTGAAGTTCTCACAAATAGTAAAATACGATCACGTTTTCAGACATTCCTTCCTTCTCAATCCACAGCATTTTAGGTTTCTGCTTGATGACAGAACACTCTGATGAACACAAAAGGAATTGCCGTCTATGGTTAAAAAATATCAACCACTGGTAACCATGGGCTATCCATGAACATATAGAAGCAATGTCTAGTAACCGACGCACAGACTAGGTATCCAGTGATGACTAGGAGGTTAAAGTCAGAGCTGTGCTAAATGTATGGTCTACATAACATTTTAGGGATGATCATTAGGCTACATGGAAACCTAGATTGGAACAGAGATATAATAAGTAAAAAAAAAATTAAAAACATGCTCCCTTTTTGAGCTCGACAATCCATAGGCTGGGAAATCAGGTGGTGAATTTGATAGTAGTGTTGGTGAACTTTGCAGCATAGCCCCGGAGAGAAAATCTTGTTTAGTAATAGTGAGTGATGACAGCATATTATTTTCCTCTTCTAATGTTCCAGACTCATTTCAGCATTTGATCTGCTATGACGAAGAACATAGAATACTACAAATTTCAAGGAGATCACAGAGGATAGGGGAAAATCATGAGTTTATCAAAAATCGTTATTTTTCTCTTGAGGTTCATATTAGTTTGATTACAAAGCTCAAAGATTGCAAGGGTTTTTCAAAAGATTCATCAACAGCAGGGTGCTCAAAGTAGGACCAAGTGTTCAAGGCACCGGCAGAAATGTGAGGATATACATGTGTATATGTAGTGAATGAAAGTTGAACTCATTTACGAAGTGGTGAGCCTGAAAATGTGACACATATCCTGCCCTATTGAATGCACATTTGATGCCCTTCCAGTGTGCATGGACAAAGGGAAAGGTCAGAGTTTCAAATATTTCAAGGGACTGATCCATGAACCTGACATCTTGGCAGGTAGAAAATCACAAGGACTTCCTGATGACCTGATAGAAAAGAGGGTAATTCTAAAATTCACAACCGTCTCTGCTTTTGGCCTAACCCTTTATTTGGGGTCAAATTAATTGTATCTGCTGTTACCAGAAGGCATTAACTAGAAAATATAGCATGAAGGAAAATAGATCATTTGTTAGGATGAACTTTGAGTCACTCTGACCTTAGCTTAACAGGAATAGCCAGGCAGCATTCACTAATGTTTCCAAGTGATTTATTTTTTGTCTCTGCATCCTAGATTATATGGGTTGTTACCTACTCTTTATTCAGGGACAGAAAAACAAAAATGTACTATTCATCTAGTGTTACACTTTTCTCCAACAACCACTAATCTCTCCTTGTTCACTATCACTATCACTTTGCTACTTCAATCTGTATTTCCTTCCACCACCACTTTCTTAGGGGAGGATTTACCATCTCTTACCACTTTCTCTACACTAAATGTAACATGGTCCTTGCCACTTAACACCATATTATTCCCAGTACCTATCAAGGGCTCTGTCCGCGCCACTTCTAACTCTACACTTCCACCTCTAGCAACTGCTATTGTCACCTAAGTCCTAACACTTCCACACACATTTTTGTTTTCACCCCCACAATGAATCCTTTCTGTCTTTATTGCAGGCCTGCAGAGGGGATCTGCTTGATGCAGGCGTGGAGCTGGAGACAGACAGCATTAAGCCTCCAGGGGACAGCTTCTCCCTCTACCTTTCCATCCCCAGTGACACCACTGTCATGTTTGCTAGTAGCGCAGGTAAGAAGGGATGTGGGTCCCAGCCGATGAACTATAGTCCATAACCAAATGAGAGAGCACCCTTTTTTTACAACTTTTTATTTCAATTTTCAAATGTACATTTAAGGATAGGATTCTAAAGTAGAAAACATATACACAAACTGAATTCTTATTTCATAGGTTAAAATCATTTTTAAAAAGACCACATATAACTTTATTACCCATCACTAATTGTATCTGTTGAACTGACTACTTGTGCTGAATTTGTTTGTCAAATAATATTGGAGTGTGTGGGTGGCGAGGTGAATGATCCTTGCTAGTTAAATATTTTCGGAGTGGATCCCAAATATCTTTTGGTCTAGAAACAACAGGTTGCAAGTTGGCATACAATTCTCTATTTTTGTTGCAATATAACAATGCTCCGTGCCAGTTGGCAGTCTTAGCGGGGTGGGCCCTCTACCCAATCTAAGTGCCAGCCTCCATTTGGCTAATAAAAAGGATATGGCAGTAAATGTGCAGATGGGTTTACATACTTAATGCACACAACTTAACATTCCCATCAGCAAGTTTGTTTAGTTGCCTGTAGCTATCATGTTTGAGAAGTCACAGAGTACGTGTCCAGTATATTGTCTGTCAGTCATAATCACTTTATTCGGTTAATAAAAACCATACAAGTGCACTACAAAATATCTTGTAAGAACAACATTAAAACATATGCATAAAAATTCAACATCTAAAAAAACATCCTCTTGATGTTATAAATGAAGCATATGCAGAATTCTTAAAAAAAGTTATCTTATGCACAATTCATTGGAATTATAGAATAGCTTAAATATTTTATAACATAGAGGCCCTTCTTTTCCTTTCCCTAACCGCCACAACTAAAAAACTAACAATAGTAAAACTTTCCCATGTATTTTGCAGCATCTGTAAATATACCAACGCAGGCCTTACTTGTATAAAACTTTTATCCTTTAAAATAGGTACTAAAAAATGTTTGTGAATATGATGATAATGGTCGCAAACATGGCAAAGTGTCTTGGTTAGAGAAATTATCACAAGCGCAAGGGCCCAAATCTTTCACCTATCTCCATCCCTGAGGATCAGCCAATAAGAAGTGCAGGTGGTTGAATCTAAATCTGGTTAAAAGAAAGCAGTGATAAGGCTTTGTTATACAATTTAAATAGGTTTATATCGTTGGAGCTGGTTTCAATAATAGATAGGCTCGTACGGTGGGCTTCATTAACTCTCTGGCCTCTCTTTCGGTTTGTATCATGTTTAGAAAATGTTTTTTAACCCACAGTAAATCCTCTCTCATAAGTTTGTTTGAAAATCAAAAAGTTTGGGGCCCTCTAATTTCTTAGGTACATTCTTAACATAACCTATCCAGGAGATGCTACTTGCTCTATCCAGGGATAAGCAATCCAGGGCAATCCCACGATTCCCCACCAATTCTGGGTTAGTCCCGATCGTTATCCAGCTCAGGAGTGAGGCCAATCCAATCAAGTCTGAAACAAAGCGTATACCTAGTTCTTGATGGATAATATAAGAAGGTATAGATTGCAGGACTGAGAGCAGATTTCTGAGAAACTTGTTTTCCACTATTTGCAATTCCATCAGCCTACTTATAGCCCCAGATTTCAGACCCATATTTAGAAATGGCAATACATTTAGCTCTGTATATGTTGAGCATGGCTTGGATCGGCTTGGCCCCTACCCTACTTGCAAAATCAAGGACCTCTACTGTTGATCTTACCGTAGCGTTTCTTGTTGCTTTCTTTTGCGGTACCCATGAGGCCTATCATCAAACAGCAGCCCTAAATACGAAAATATTGTCACCCTTGACATTTCGGGTCCTTCGCAGAGGTAAGTTTTTAACTTTTTTGGTCTAAGACCCATGGTCATAGTTAGAGATTTGGAGAAGTTAAAACTTAGATCCAGAGATCTCATATAATCCGCAAAGGAATTTACGAGACTCTGGAGCCGAACCGCTGTACACGTTAATAAGACCGCATTGTCTGCATATAAAAACACAGGGATGACCAGTCCCCTGCTCGAGGGATATCTTTACAGGCTGTGTACAAAGAGGAGCCAAGATTATATATATATATATATATATATATATATATATATATGTATATATATATATATATATATATATATATATATATATATATGTATATATATATATAATCTGGGCTCACTCTCGTTATTCTACTCGACTTTGGATGGGAATAGCGTTTTCTTCATATATATATATATATATACACATATATATATATATATATATATATATATATATATATATATATATATATATATATATATATATATATATATATACATATATATATATATATACATATAGATAGATAGACAGATAGATAGTAAACAGTGGGGGAGCCAGAATACAACCTTGTCTGACTCCTCTTGTGATACGGATGTGTTGGTGAACGGTTACCACGTTGGTCATATCTCACCGTAGCAAAGAGGATAATGTACTATGCAACAGACCATTCCCATTTCAATTGATAAAATCCATTATTTAGATCTGTTTACTTAGTCAAAGGCAGAGGACAGGTCCATAAAGGCCATATGTAGTGTCCCCTTCTTAAAAGCAGTGTATTTCCCAACTAGCAGCTGTAGATTTAAGCACTGATCCATGGTACTCCTATCTTTCCTAAAACTACTGCAGATTTGAAAGGACACTACAGTCTTGTAGCCAATCTGTTAATTTTCTAAGGATAAATCTCCCGAATGCTTTGACTGCTGAATCAATCAGCTATATGGGCCTTGTAACATCGTGGATTTCCTCTCTGTCCTTTCTTACAAACAGGTATAACAGTCACTTGAGACCAAGACCTCGGCAAACCGTGCAAACAAGGCACGTTAGGCATGTGACTTAACATTTTAGACTAAAGTACCACATCCGGCTTATGAATGTCAGCTTGGCGCCGTCCGGACCTGGAGCTTTATTACTAGACACTTGCATTATTGCCTCCCCTACTTCCTCTTCGTCAAAGACCAGGCTGAATTTACCCACATCCGATGAAGGTTCCCTCATTGGCCTAATCACCATATATATGTTTAAAATGAGTGAATCATTGATCCACGGGTATATTACGTTCAAGCGGGCAGTTACTAGCCCCAGAGAAAAGAGATTTATTAATAGTCTCCTAGAACCTAGCACTGTTCTTGAGTACATCCACAGAGAGTAAATCATTCCAGGCTTCTTGTTTGATTTCAACTTTGCGATTTTCTACAGCAAATGTATATGTTTTTCTTAAAACAGCTATTTGGGTTGTAGCTGGAGGTGCTTGTTTTGAAGCATGAAAAAGCTTATGGTGGGATTCAGTGCATTTATGTTCGAACCACCTTGCCCCATCTTCCTTAAATTCCCTCATTGGCTGTGTGAGAGCTCTAGCCACCTTTGATAGATCCTTTTGAAGGCTGTAGGGGTTTCTACCCCCTTCTTCGTACTACCTAGGCAAAGACCAATATAAACCCTTGAGGCTTTGCATAGATCATTGAGAAAATGATCAGGGACTACCTTGCTCCATTTCAGCCTGCGGCCCTGATCCTTTAGCTTTACAGTTTTGCCAGTAATGTCCTCCCCAGATTTTGTGACTACTCCAGTACCCCCGCCCAATATAAGATGAATGCGATTGTGATAACTAAAATGTGACCATAGTACAGCATAGGATACAACCTGGGGTAACATGCCTGAGGTAATAAAAATATAATTGATTGTGGAGTTCAAGCCTCTCGCCTTGAAAATGGGGATCCTGATCTCGCCTTTGTTAACACTTAGATGAGATAGATCAAACTCAGCCAAAATATCCTCAAGAAGCCCTCCTTGCTGCGTTTGCTCAAAGTGAAAACTAGAGCAGTTATCAGGGCCCAGAATATCAGTAACATGACAGTTCATTGTGCACAAGTGTATATTAAAATCACCTGAGATTATTACAGAATAAAAAGTGGATTGCTTCTCCCTATAAGATTCTAAAAAACATTTAAAACGGTATAAATGTTCTTTCATAGAATTCTCAAAGGAGTTATAAACATTAACAATAAGTATTTTCAACGTGTTAAAAGGCGTTATTTGGAGCACTAAATAATTACAGGAGCCAGAATCCAGTTGCCTATGCAAGGGTCTAGAGTGTTGTGTTGTTCCTGACTCGCAGACACCTCCCCTTTTCTAATATGGGTGGTGATTAACAGATTGTGTGCATTGTACATATTTTTAACCACACCCCTAGTGTTCAATTCTGCCAATTTAGTGTCTATTCGTTACATTTTCCCCGCTAGCCCTTCTGCTGTAGTCTTAACAAGGTTTCAGGTACGACTGAAAAAGACCACCCATGATTGATTTCATAGCAGGATTGTGATTGATCGCAGTCCAGAATCCCTCTCCGAACCTGACGTGACGAACGTTCAGGGTGGCTGTGCCCGTTTTTGTGCTGCTTTTCTTCCCTTTTTTTGCAGGGGACATTTTTAGGCGAAGAGATGAAACACCGACCAGATTTACCCCCTTCGCTGACAATGTCCCCTGTAATGGACCCTGGGATCCTTATGTGGAAAAACCCTGCGATACCTGTACGGGAACACCCTCTCAGTGTCTGCGACAGCTGCCTCACCTGGGATTATGTTCAATGCAGCATCAGCTGGTAACATGCTCGAGACTCCCAGCTCCGTCCCATACCCAACTGTTCCTCAGCGTTTTGAATCTCCTCTGTCAGTGCACCCACAGCTGTTGTTAAGTACGAAATAATAGAGGTACAGTTCTGTGGTACTTTAGCTTTTGCTTTAACCAGGTCAGATCTGCATGGTTGCAGCAGAGGCTTAATACACCTCCTGGTGCCTCACGTTGGTACCGTGATGCCGTGGTGGTGCTTGGGGGCTGTGGTCCTGCTTTCCGGTGTCGGCAACAACAAACCCAGGCTCCTACACTGTGAGAGCCCTGCAGAGGCTATCAGGTACATGCATCAATATTGCATTTTGCGATTCCTTAATTGCGAAAAATAAGGAATCGCAATTAAGGAATTGCAAAATGCAATGCATCAAGAAATCGCTAAATAAATTGCGATTTCTTAATATTCCTGAATTGCGATTCACATTTTGCGAATCGAAATTAAGGAAAACCTTCCCATTGATTCCTATGGGCCAAAAGGCCCATAGGAATCAATGGGAAGGCATTAACATTTTGCGATTTTCATTTTGCGAATCGCAATTTGTTAATGCATTTCAAGGACCCCCCCCCCCCCCGCACCCTTGAAATGTTTTTGTAAGTGCAAGCTTCACACACACATGTCCAAAGGACATTGTGAGTGTGAGTGATATGCTTTATTTCGATACATACATATCTTAAAAGCAGTACATACATTGAAAATACATTCTCAAGGCCTATAATAGATTACAATTATGGTTTTTAAAAAGAATAAAATAATCAAGATTAATACAATAAATACCCTTGTTCTCGTTAAAAAGAGAATTAAATTGAAATGGAAAGCCTTTTAGAACGAATCACCCATGCTCATTTTAAAAACTTTGAAACACCACAGACAATGGAGGGGGATGTATCAGTCAATAAAATGCGGAGGGCCACCAAGTGCTGTCGTGTTCCTAAGAGCCTGCACAATGGTATAAGCCAGCGCCTCCTTGGAGCACAATAGTCCGGACATTCAAAGAAAAAATGTGCCACCGTCTCCACCCGTGTCGAGCACATAGCACAGAAGGAGGAAGACTGGGAAGAAGATCTCCACCTGGACACCAGGTTGCCTAAAGGTAAGGTGCCCACTCTGAGCTTGAAATAGAGAGCCCTGTCCAATGGGATGGAGATTAGGTCCAAATAAGGCTCATATGCAGCCACATCTTTAATTCTTAGGAATGCTGCGGTCGCATTGCAGTGACGAGGATTGCAAATGAGTTTGGAAGATATCCAGTCCCAATAAAGTTTCTTCAGGGTGGCTTTGGGAGGAGCAGAACGAGTAACCCAAGAGTCTTCCAAACCCAAGTCCCCCAGTAGGCTCTTAACTTCCCTTAGCCATTTTATTCAATGCCATCCCTCCATTGCAATCACCTCAGACAGACCTGCTGCATATGAGGCTAGCTCGGGGACCCTCCATAAGCGGGCCCACAAAAGCAAAGGCCGCAGTCGCGCCTGGTCTGCAATTGGTCTGCAGCCCAAGTCGAGAAGCACTGGGACTGTGGGAGTGCTCAGTGGAAGAGCCAAAAGTTCTTTCAAGAATTTGCTTTCTGCCTTGGCTAGTACCTCAAGGTTTGTGGTGCCCCACAACTCCGCCCCATACAGGGCGGCAGCAACCCCCTAGCTTTATATATGTCTATAACCGGGGAGATACAGTGTTTGGGGGATGAACGATGTTCCCTGAGTAGGACGCCAGTCACCCTTTTGTGGTTGAGCAGCATCTTTTGAATGTGTTGGGTCCAGCTCATAGAATTGTTGAGGCGAATCCTCAAATAGTCGAACTCGCAGACCCTCTCCAGGGGAACGGTATTTAGAACCGGAGGGGGCCCTAGCTTTTTGGGAGGGTTCATGGTAAGGAATTTGGTCTTATCTACGTTGATCGTCAGGCCCCTAAGGGAACAGAACTCCTGGAAGCGGATGAGGAGCTTTTGGAGACCCTGAGGTGTCTTTGCAATGAGTAGGGTGTCGTCAGCAAAGAGCAGGGTGGGGATCCGAGTGCCCACCAGGGACGGAGCATCTGCTGGTTCTTTAAGCAGGTGCTCTACCACACCATTCACATACAATGAAAATAGTGTGGGAGCCAACACACATCCCTGGCGGACACCCCTACACACCGGAATCCTGTTAGTTTTCTCCCCGTTCGTGCCCCACCGCACCTGTGCATAATTGTCTGAATGAAGTTTAATCAGAAGCGACAGGATATAGGGGGGCAGCCCCAGCCCCTGCAAAACCCTCCATAGCTCCTCCCTAGGTACTAGGTAAAAGGCAGTCTTCAGGTCAATGAAGGCCAAATAAAGACTGCCCTTGCCCAGCACCACCACCTTCCAGTACAGGAGCATCAGCCTGAAGGCCTGTTCTATCGTCCCAGTACCTGAACGGGCCAAAGGACATGATGTATGTGTGTAACATGACACTTTAAAAAATGCATTTTTGAGCATTTTTTAAAGATTTCGCAAATAAACACGAGGTTCAACCTTGTGTTAATTTGCTCCCCTTATTTGCGAATTCGCAATTTTTTAAACATACATGCATTGCATTTTCTGAAATCGCAGAAAATAGCGATTTCTTGTACTTTTAGATTGATGCATCCCAAATAGTGTTTTTGGAATCGCAAACAGCCGAATTTTGTGATTCGCACCGTTTGCGACTCCAAAATCGCTTGATGCATGTGGCTGTAAATGCGCCTCCTGGCACATCACGTTGGCAGCGTGATGCCACGGTGGTGTTTGAGGGATGTGGTCCTGCTCCCCCTGGCGGCAACAACAAACACTGACTCCCCATATATTGTCATTGTTTGGAAGGTCTACGCCTAGAGAATGAAGTCAGCCTCTCGGAGTTGCAGCTTGTGCACATGGCTTTAGAATATAGTCCCTGCTTTTTAAGGCACAAGGGTGTATGGTATACTCTAGGAATTTATAGTGTATGGTCTTGTGTTCACCATTTAATAAGTTATCCATAGCCTGCATGGAATACCTTTCCCATTGCTTATCAGAATGTACCACCCTTATTTCAACCTCGCATTTTGCTTTGGAGTGGAGGAGGGTGGTCGGTTCAATGTTCATCATCGTATAATTTATTTTGGAGATCATTTGCTTGGGACTTGATACTGTTAAATCTGATAATTGTGTCAGTTCTTTGGCTCTTGTGTATAGAATTCAAATTTGAATTTAGCTGCCATTTCTATTCTAGAAGCTATGAAAACGGTTGTCTACATATTTACCCTCTTTGTTAATGTAACAGTGCATCAGGAAGTCCCTCTGACTTTCAATTTGCAAGCCTGCCAGCTCTTGAATCAGTCACTTGACCACATATACACCACTATTGAGGAGCTGCTGCAGATCACTCAGTGCGATACATTTACATTAACCACAAACCAGAGGAGGTGTTTGCTAGGAGATCTATATCAGGAATATAGAAGCAAAAATGACACCCGCCCTCCCTGAATGATACCTCAGCTCTTACCACACCTCGACATAGCCTCTTGGGTTGCCCCACACAATGCTTGGGGATACAGCCTGGCTGAGTTCTTTCAGTGTACACGCCCTAGGCAAACATTGGACACTGTGGACTCCTTGTCCCCAGGTTCAAAATGTCAACTAGAGGAGGAAAATCCATTGCAGTCATTGGTGCGAAAGCATGGAACAAACTTCCCTCTTTCTTCCGTCAATCCACAACTAAACTAAAATTCAGAAAGTCTTTAAAAACATGGATCTACTCCCTGTCCAACTCTGAATGGATGGGATTTATATGATGTGCTTTATAGACAGGTAGTCTCTTTTCACCTACTACCTGCTGTTTTTCTGGAATCCAAGCGCCAAGATACTCCCTGGAGTGGTAGCCCGCTATATAAGTTCCATCTCACATCACATCACACATCACATCACCCCCTGACCTTCCTTTTAACTTCTACGGGTGGAGAAGCACATGCGGACCCACTGGGGAGGTCCGGAGGATGTTGCTGTAAAGGCTTCCCTGAATGGGGGATCCGATAGTGCCTCCATTTGTAAAGGTCATGTCCAGATCTTAGGGCATGGTCTCTCCCAGGTTAGGGTCAATGGTAGCAGACAGTGAGCCAACAGAGTGCGCGCTAAGTACTCCACACGGATGATCTGCATGCACACAGAAAGATACAACCTAGTGTGCTTTTGGGCTGGGGAGTAAGAGGAAATTGTGCTGTCACTTAGGTGGACTAATTGCCACGCATCATGGAGACTCCTATGTGCCATCCAATCCCGAAAATGTTGTGCACCCAGATGCACGGAGTACTGTGAGAGGATGTGCAGAGCAGTTGCGGGTTATGTCAGGAACGTGATTAAAATTGCCACTCTATATACTCTGGGTGTGCGGGTATCGAAAGTGTGTGGGGGTAAGAGTATTGAAAATGCAGGTTTAGTTAGTATTGGGCACATATATCCTTACAATTGTAAGCTGGGACCTAACGAGATGTCCCTCTACTATCATGTATCACCCCCCGCATCACCACTATGTGTGTCCACCACAAATGAGACCCCTGGGACAAACCATATCCAGAGTCTGTGCTCATAAGCTCTATTTCGCTTGCACCCTGTGAACATCCTGCAGTGTCAAGTGCATCTCCTGAGGTAGAGCAATATGGGTGCAGCAGCACTTATGGTATGCATATATACATAGTATTTTGCATGGGTGGCCCTGCCCCTCACATTCCACGGCACAAAGTTCTATCGCGGTGGGACTAGATTTGGGGGTGCCCATAGATAGTACCGGTAGTGTGTGGTGTAGCAGGCCGCTACCCACTTCTCATGTAAATCTACCACACGAGGCCACGTGTGCATCCCAAGTAAGTCATCCACAGCACACAAGCGTGGACTGTAGAGCTGTAACATACCTGAAAGACTCCCCTCCTCGGCTAGATAGAATTCATGTCCCCAAACAACAACACCCAACAAATACCAAAAATAGAACTCAAGTGAAGATGAAACATGTTCAGTTCAGAACCCTCATGGGGTGTGGGTCACTAGGAGTTTGTGTGCCCCAGGAGGCAGGCCCCCTGCGGATGTCAGCAATTCTGGCTCAAACCCGCAGGAGAAACTGGTAGATCAAAGCAAACACGAACCATCAAAGGCACAGTGTGGGAAACAAGGGTTACAATGACAGCAGCAGCTCAAAGTAGGTTATCAGCCACCTATGGTGTGATTGCAGGACAAGGATTGTATCCGTTGTTGAGGTCCCAGATTCGCCAGTGCCCCAACTAGCTTCCAAAGTGCAGTGCGAGCTGAGGGCCTCTAAGGGATTTGCACTGTGGTGCAATGCCTCTGCTACCACCCATACCGATTCCTTGGCCACTTGGTCCTGAGGAGGGTGATTCCTGACACCCCTGCGTCTTCTATTTCGGGGTTGGAGCACCAGCCATTCCTCATCCCATTGATCATCCACGGATGTGGCCACCATACTTTTAGCATGGAGCCAGGTCCACACATCTTTAGGGGGATAAGAACAAGTGTGAGGTCTCGCTCTCCATCACTTTTAAGTTTTGCAGGGTATAAGAGGGCATACTTGAATTACAGCTCCCTGAGGCATTGTTTAACCTTCACATAGGAGTTACGGAGGCTTTGCACCTCTAATGTAAAGTCTGGGTAGGCCATGATAGTCCCATCTCAAGACGCCAAGTGCCCTTCATCTGGAACAGCTGCAGGATCAAGTATCTCAATAATTTAGGAGTTAGCAATGGGAGGACGTGGTGGTGCCCCCAGAGGTGGTTGTCTATCAGGTATGAAGTGTGCACATTCCACAGAGAACAGCTTAGGGACCCTGTTGTCCAACACTGTATACATCAACGAGGTTTCAAGGAAGAGTTCCACACTCAAATCAAATCGGGAACATTTATTTAGCGCACATATCACCCAGAAGTGTCATGGCGTTTGCGGAATACTCAGCAGTTGGTTTGGACAGAAGCCAGTTAAGAGTCGAACAGGCATGTTTTTATCTCCCTGCGAAAATAATTATGATCTGAGATAACGTGTAAAGGCAGTTTATTCCAGAGAGCGGGTGCGAGGAAAGAAAAGCCCTTGCCCCTTTCTGGATAGCCCAGAAAGCGAACATTGCGTCTCATCCACCCTTCAGCATCTTCCACCATGCAGTGTATAGAGGCCACCTCATCCGTCATGGCCAACAGCTGGATCTGGAGCTCTTGTAGCATTGGTCACATAGCAGTGAAGGCGGATTCAGCATCATCCATTCAGTCTGTCAGCTTACAGTGATCCGCTCTGAGGATATTCATGTCCAGGTACATCACGTCGATCTTGCCTTCCAGTGAGGATTTTGTGTCTAGGATAGCATGGAGTACATTCTCAAATTGTTCAGAATGCCCTTGAAGGGTGGCCTGCAAATGGCTCGAAGCCCCCCAGAGTCTGATCAGGTGGGGCAGGAGGAGCTACTCCCCATTAGAGCCTGTGATAGGGTTACTGACATTCTTGGGCTTCATCATCAGGACCTCACGATTGCGCACCTGAACCAGATATTCCAGGAGAATAATACGATGGTCTTGAACCCTTTGTTACTGTTGTGAGTGAGTAGTCTGGCTGATGAGCACACACTCTCCCTTTACCTCCACAGGATGATGTTTGCAGAATTATCACAAGGTAGGACTAGCCGGCAGGAATTGTATGTGGAGAGGTGGGGCGCCCGCCAAGCACGTCTCCGAGTGGACTCAGAATATGCCCGCGTGGGTCCCAGTCCTAAGAGCACACTTCTTAGCTCCTCAAAGGAGATTCAAGTGATAGTCCAGGGAGGGGTGCACAAGAGTGTCAAAGGAAAGGGCGGAGTGCTTGGGGAAATACAGGGATCTGATTACTGCGGGCCCATGGGTAAAAGCGGGCCATTTGCTTGGTGCAGATCGCTATAGTAATGCTGTTGAGATAGGGCCCAGGTCCCAACAAAGAGTGCAGACAAACTGAGGTCCCAGGAATCCACTTTGTCCATCCATCTCACAAGGCAGGCCTCCCTGCACTGCCAAATGCCAGGTCTTCATCAAGCCCCAATGCCATTCTCTCCAGGCACCACAATCTCCCCCAGCAGAGACCTGCAGACCCTTCACACATTGGGGCCCCCAGTAGGCAGATAACAGCAGGGAAAATCAGTCTGAAAAAGAAATTAGAAGATCTGAACAGGAGTGGAGAGTCTCCTCTTGTAGCCAGTCTGTGGAGTTCCCTCCATGGCAGCCATTCCCTCCAAAGAGCCTCAGACACAATTGACATTTAAACACAAATGTTATTAGTCTGCGCAAATTGAGAAGTTCTTGTTGGAAAATAAGCAGGCATGTTTTCTAGGCCTTATATTTCCATGACACACTCCAGTGCATTCAGTGCATGTACATGTAAACATACAGCAAGGCATATGTTGTATGTAACTTTATAAAAGCCATGTTGCACGTCTAAGCTTTGGTTACAGCATAGGCAGACACCCTTCTTCAGACAGTTTTCATACATACATTTATGGCAAACCTTGCCTTTATAAAGAAAATAATTAATTTCACATTGTGAACAAATTATACTTACCAGTCTGTGAAACGGAAGTCTGGCCGTAACAAATCCCCTTAATAATAATGGAAATGTGTTCATTTTTTAGTGCAACCCTGAGCAGCTATTCAGAGCAGGAACCTCTGAGATGGATAAGAGAAGTTTTACTGTTGTGTACACTTGGATTTCTTATAGCGTGATTGTTAGACTTGGCTGTCTCTAGTTGGCAGAGGTATACACTTCTGACAAATAGGGACTCACCTCCTCTAGTCAGGGTAAGGGGATCACACACTTAGATAACCCCTGCTCACCCCCTTGGTAGCTTGGCAAAGCAGACAGGCTTATCTCAGAGGCAGTGCGTTAAGCATTTATGACCACATACAGTAATAAAGTGAATACACTACAAATGGACACGACACAGTAGTATTATAAAAAGCTGGAACCGGGCGTTGTCTCGGCTGCGAGACAACGCCCGGTTCCAGCTTTTTTCCCGAGACTGACGGGAGCAGTTCTCAGGAACAATATATGAACCAGTGACACAGACACTACCAGAAAGGAGGTATAGGTATGTCCTCCGAAACAGGTGAAATGGAACACCAGTGAATGGGTGCAGGGTGGAGTGACAGACTAATGCACTTAAGAAGTTGCCGTAAGTTTTCTAATACGCAACGAAACATGTCGGCGTTTTTAATATGAGCATACTAGCAGCCAAGAATAAAACAGAGAAGGCCAGCGAATATTAGCTCACTTTTAACTTCACCAGAGCAGAGGGGCACCACTTGTGTCAATCTTCTCTGTACTGTTGGGTCCAGGCTTGCAGTGCACAAACTCTGGTGCACATGCAGGTACTGTTGCCCGAGCACCTTCACCTATTCTTTCTTTTTCACCTCACAATTTCTGTTTGAGTGGTGTACGTTAATGATGAGAACCTAGGCGGCAGGCGAGTACCTTCCTGCAAAGCCTCCATGGTGTTACTCCCGTGAAGCGACACCACTCCCCTGCACACTTTTTTCTCACTCTGTTTTCGGGTCTTAACCCCTTCCTTCGCTTTACTCACTTTACTTGGGTGGCAGGAGAGGGACAGAAGGGTAGAGACCTATGGGTGAACAGCGTTCTCTCTTTTATCAAATATTTTGAAAGTGGTGAACCTGGTCTAGAAAAAATTAGCCAGAACGGAGGGCTATTTCCCTATCCTAATGGATATATAGGAGGGTTTGACTAGGTGTAATTTTATCACCGAAAGGTCCCGTGTTGTTGCAAAAATAAAGAAGCAACTGCAGGATTCCCCCCAGCAAACAGCACTCTGGCAGAAGGGGTAGGCAAGTCCTTGGATCAACAGGCTTCTTGTCCTTGGTTCAGGGTTCCTTGTCAGAAGTGATCTAAATTCTTGGTTCAGGGGTCCTTCTCTTATACCCCTTTTTGGCTTTGATCCCTTTGTCCATGCAGGGGAATTCCCCTCATCCTGGGTTTGTTGTGGGTGTAGCCAGGCAGAGGCACCTGGCCTATTCACTGTGCAGGGCTGGGTCCTCAGACGCCCAGCAGGAGGTGGAGCCAGCATTGTATCTGGCAGGGCAGGCTATCAGGAACTACTCTCCCCCTACTCTCAATGCAAATGCACCACTCACCCCACACTGACTCATACAGAACTCTGGAGCCATCCAGCCCCTGTCACACACACACACCAAACCAGCAGAAACCAGTAATAGTTAGACAAGAAAATAGCCACTTTCTAAAAGTGCTATTTTCAAACCCAGAGTCCAAAAACCATCCACACAAATGGATGCGTTATTAAACCCCGAGTTCAGGGATACTAAACTCGACATTGCACCATGCTCCCCGAGTCAGCTAGGATTATAGCATTAATAACCCCGGCAGCCTATTCTAACTAATGGAGAGCAGGTAACCTCACAATAGTGAAAAACGAATATGGCTGTAATTCACTATTAGGACATGCCAACCTAGTCAGGCTTGGCCTACCTTATGCTTACAACGCACCCTGCCCGTGGCCTACCATAGGGGTGACTAACATGAAGTTAAGGGAAGGTTTAGGGACTGGCAAGTAGGTGTACTTGCGCAGTCAGCGTGACAGTACCAGACTGCACGTAGGTCTAGCAATGTCAGACCTTTAGACATACTTTTACTAGGCCGCTCTTGTGGTTGGCACAACATGTGCTGCAAGCCCACGAGCAGCATTTGTATTTACAAGCCCTGGCACTCCTGGTGCACTAGACTAGGGACTGACAGTAAACCAAATAAACCAAACATGGAATTCAATCAATACAGTAATTATACATAGGGAGCACTTGCACTGTGGCACTGATCAGCAGTGGCACAGTGCCCAAAGCAATATACCAGCAAAAACATCGAAAACAGAGGAGGCCAACAGAAAAAAATGGAGGAGAGACTCAGGCCAATGATGTCAGGTCTAACACGTGTCCCCTCCAGCTGAAATGTGGGGAGAACTACCCTTGACCTAGGGAGTCCTCATCACTAAGGCGGAAAAATCTGGACAGACCATCAGCATTGGCATGATCTGTACGAGGGCGGTGTTCCACCGTGAAGTCCATCCCCTGTAGGGAAATGGACCACCTCAACAGCTTTGGATTCTCACCCCTCATCTGAATCAACCATCTGAGGGGCCTGTGGTCTGTCTGAACCCGGAAGTTAGTCCCAAACAGGTAGGGTCTTAGCTTCTTCAGCGCCCAGACCACAGCAAATGCTTCTCGCTCTATCGCACTCCACCTCTGGTCCCCGGGAAGTAACCTCTTGCTGATGAAGGCTACAGGTAAGTCTCGGCCCTCTTCATTCACCTGAGCTAGAACAGCCCCCACGCCATGCTCTGAAGCATCCGTCTGGACAACAAATTCTTTAGAAAAGTCGGGTGCCTGGAGTATAGGTGCTGTACACATTGCAGTTTTCAGGGTGTCAAAGGCCGTTTGACAGGAGTCAGTCCAGATCACATTTCGTGGCTGCTTCCTGGAAGTCAGCGAAGTCAAGGGGTGCACAATGTTACCATAATCCTTGACAAACCTCCTGTAGTAACCCGTGAGACCTAAGAAGGCTCTCACCTGCGTTTGGGTTTTGGGCGGCGCCCAAGCCAGGATGGTATCTATCTTGGGTTGCAGGGGGGCCACCTTGTCGCTCCCTACTTGGTGCCCCAAGTACACCACTGAACCCTGCCCAATCTGGTACTTACTGGCTTTGATTATGAGGCCTGCTCTGCGCTGGGCCAACAACACTTCCTGGAGGTGGCGCAAGTGTTCCTCCCAGCTGGCGCTGAACACTGCAATGTTGTCCAGGTAGGCGGCACTGAAGTCCTCCAGTCCAGCCAATACCTGGTTGACCAACCTCTGGAAGGTGGCAGGGGCATTCTTCATCCCAAAGGGCATTACCCGGAACTGGTAGAGCCCATCTGGTGTGGAGAATGCTGACCTCTCTTTTGCCCCATCAGTTAAGGCGATCTGCCAGTACCCAGACGTTAGATCAAACGTACTAAGGTACCGGGCAGCCCCCAACCGATCTATGAGCTCATCAGCTCTGGGGATGGGGTGCGCGTCAGTCTTGGTGACTGAATTGAGTCCTCGGTAATCCACACAGAACCGAAGTTCTGGTGAAGCACCAGGCGCTGCAGCCTTCGGGACCAAGACCACTGAGCTGGCCCAAGGACTGCTAGAGGACTCAACCACCCCTAAGGCAAACATTTTGGCGACCTCCTCCTTAATGTATGCTCTGACCTTGTCAGTCACCCTGTAAGCCTTGTGCTTCACAGGAGGACTATCCCCGGTGTCCACATCATGGACACACCACTGAGTGACACCAGGAATCAAGGAGAACAGATCAGGGAATTGTCCCAGCAGTTGGCGACAATCTTGCTGCTGCTCAAGGGTCAGTATGTCAGAGAGGACAACACCATCCACTGACCCATCTTGCTCTTTTGCATACAGGAGGTCAGGAAGAGGCTCACTCTCCTCCTCCATTCCAGCATCTGTAGCTAGGAGCATGCCCACCTCGGACCTTTCTAAGTAGGGCTTTAAACGGTTGACATGCAGGACCCTCAAGGGGTTCCTGGGAGATTTCAAGTCCACCAAGTAGGTGACATTGCTCCTCTTCTCCACAACCTTAAACGGCCCAGTCCACCTGTCCTTGAGCGCACAAGGTTCCACAGGGGACATGACCCAAACTTCTTGACCAGGCTGAAGTTCGACCAGAGTGGCATTCCGGTCGTACCACCGCTTCATCTCTTCCTGGCTGGCCTCCAGATTTGCCTGAGCAAGATCTCTGAAGCGCCGAGTCTGGTTCCTAAAGGCCAGCATGTAACTGTATACATCCTGGGGAGGTTTCCTGGGAGATTGCTCCCAGCCTTCTTTGACCAGACTTAAAGGTCCTCTTACCGGGTGTCCATACAAAAGCTCAAAGGGGCTGAACCCTAGAGACTTCTGCGGCACCTCACGGTAAGCAAACAGCAGGCATGGCAAGAGGACGTCCCATTTACGCCTCATTGGTTCTTCAAGACCCATGATCATGCCTTTAAGGGTACGGTTGAATCTCTCAACCAACCCATTACCTTGAGGGTGGTAAGGAGTGGTGAACTTGTAGGTTACCCCACACTCCTTCCACAGAGACTTCATATAATTGGAAATGAAGTTGGTGCCCCGGTCTGACACCACCTCTCTAGGGAACCCCATGCGGGAGAAAACACCCATCAGTGCCCGTCCCACCACGGGGGCCATCACTGTTCAGAGAGGGATGGCTTCCGGGTACCGTGTGGCATGGTCCACCAAGACCAGGATGAACCTGCTGCCCAGGGCTGTCTTGGGGTCCAGGGACCCAACAATGTCAATCCCCACCCGGTCAAAGGGGGTACTGACGACGGGAAAAGGTTGGAGGGGAGCCTTCTGCTTCCTCCCGCTTTTCCCACTTGCCTGGCAAGTGTGACAGGTTTTACAATGGATGTCTACATCCCTTCTCATCTGAGGCCAATAAAAATGGATTACAAGCCTGTCATAGGTCTTGTCTTGCCCCAGATGTCCAGCTAACGGAACATCATGAGCCAAACCCAGTAGGAAGGCTCTGAAGCGCTGGGGTACCACCAGCACACGGGCTGACCCAGGCTCAGCAGCCTTAGGCTCGCTATACAGGAGGTCGTTCTCCCAGTAGACAAAATGTGTCCCTGACTGATCACCTGCGGTTTGGGATGAGGCCTGCTGCCTCATACCCACAAGAGAAGGGCACACTTTCTGTTCTGCACAAAATTCTTCCCTGGAGGGACCACCATCCTGCTGCCAGTGGGTCAGCTCGGGCAGGTCTCCCAGTTCAGCAACTTGTTCCCCTGTGGGCTCCAGAGCATCCCCCTCAGGGTCTACCTCCTCCTGGACCACAGGAACGGTGGGGGCCGGTTTCCCGCGCCCCCTGCCTCTTCTCTTCACAGCTTAGTCCTGGGCCGTACTTTCAGGCTCCGGGACCCCATCAACACCCTTACTTGCTGTCATCGATCGAGTGGTTGCACACACCCACTCTGGCACACCCAACATTTTCAAATGTGTCTCTCGCTCCACCTTAGCCCAAGGGGAGTCTTCCAAATCATTGCCCAGGAGACAATCAACAGGCATGGGGGGCCTCACAGCAACCTGAAGAGTACCTGAAACTCCCCCCATTCAAAGGAAACCTGAGCTACCTCACACTCTTTCTGGGAGTTGTCAGCAGCTATCACAGGGTAGAATGGTTGGGGAACCACCTGCTCTCTGGACACCAAGTGACACTTAACAGCTGTCACACTTGCTCCGGTGTATCTGAGAGCTTCCACTCTATGGCCATTAATGGTCACCCACTGCCTATATTTATTAGTGTTACTAGGCAGAGGGGGTGGAGGGACCATTTCCATGTCTCCTAAAGAGACCAGGGACATCTCTGCGGGACCCCTCCCACCAGGGGCAACCATCTCCTCCCCTCCCAGGGCTACACTCGCCAACTGACGGGGGTGCACGTGGTGGTGCATTCGAGTCCTTCATTTTTTTTTTTTAAATATCCTTTATTGAAAATCACAGGAGATAAGAACACTTGCAAGATACATCTTACACATCTTCACATCCCTGGGATGTCTGTCATGGTCGCGGGGCACAGTGCATCACATAGCATTGTATTGCTTCATACATCACGCTAGTAGTGTGCTACATACTTCCCATCCATGCTAGCGTGGCAAAGGAGAAAACATAACAAGATAAACAGTGAAAGGGATAAAGAACTAGGGGATATAGGGAAAAGGGAGGTTGTGGTCACTAATTCCGAGAGTGTGGTGTGTGTGTGTGTCGCGTGGAAGGTGCATCGATGCTTAGGGTGCTCGTGGATATTACCAAGGCGTAGTTGTGGGTGCGGGTCCTGTGTCAAGGAGGGTAGCGGGTCGGCGGGCGCTAGGAGTGTGGAAAGTGTTGGGCGGGACAGCGCCTAGGCGGTCGTTATGGAGTGTCGGCTGCCGACACAGTGTCTGTGCTGTCGGGGTGAACATGTGTGGTTCTGCCGGTGATGCCAAGATTATAGCCTATGTGTCCCCCTCTCCACCCTGTGTCTCCTGGTCTCCTCTGGGGGGGAATCATGTTGGGGGTGCCTCACTAGCTGGCATTCCTTGTGAAATGAGCTGAGCGTCGTATCCCATAGTGTCGCGATCGGGAACTGTCTCAGTCCCGCTGTTTCCTCACTGTGTAGGGTGGTGCTTTCCGCCTTCGCCCAATTGTCTAGGGAGGTGCTCCAGTGCTCCGTTAGGGGTGGAGTGGCTCGCTTCCAGTGTTTCGTTATCAGCCTTTTGGCTGTGAGGAGGCCGAGGTCCCAAAAGCGAGAGGGTACTTTATTTTGTTTGGTCCGCTGGTATAGGCCTAGGAGGCCTGCCTCCCATGTGTGCGGTATTGGCATGGCTGTGCATTTTTCTAAAATCTGTAGCACAGTCTGCCAGTATGTCTGGATCTGCGGGCAGAGCCACAGCATGTGTAACAGGTCCGCTCCCACCAGGGCACATCTAGGGCAGCTAGCCGCAGTGCCCGGGAAGTACAGGTTAATTTTGTCAGGTGAAAGGTACGCCCTATGTAGAATGCAGAATTGAATCAGTTTGAAGCGTGCGTTGCGGGGAATGTTTCTGGGGCCCATGAGTATCATTGCCCACTCCTTGTCCGTCCAGTCCCGCCCCCTGTCAAGAGCCCATTTGGTGCGAAGTGGCTGCAGTGTATGCTGCGTATGTGACAGGAGCGCTTGGGTCAGCCAGTGTACAACATGTGTGCCGTTCCCCATGACATGTAGATGTTGAATCAGTTGATGTGTAGGTAGTTCCTCAGCGATGCTGCCCCACCGCTGTGTGTATGCCATGATAATTGAGGCGTGCTGTAGGAACTGTCCCGCCGGGAGGCCCGTGTCAGTGGCCAGCGTCTCGAAGGGTATCAAGGTGCCCTCGGCGTATAGGTCCGCCATGGTGTCTACTCCTGTGCGTGTCCAGTGTTCTAGTGCCGCCTCCGTGACGATGGAGGGGGTCTTTGGGGTGCCTAGAAGTGGGAGTGCTGGGGCATATGGCTTGGTGTGTATCGTTAGCCGCAAACTCCTAGTGTAGCATCGCACTGCAACCTCTACATGTGGTTGTGACGATCTCCTCGGGTGAGCCAGGGGGTGGAATAGGGCATGTACTTGTGCGGAGGTCAGCACGTCTGTTGCCGTGGCTGTTTTCTCCAGGTTCTTTCCCGCGAGCCAGGCAGTCACCCACTGTAGCTGCGCAGCTAGGTAGTATAATTCCAAATTCGGTACTGCGAGGCCGCCTTCATTGACCGGCGCATACAGTTTCTGAAGGGCTACCCTGGGTCTCCCAACGTTCCATATCAGGCCCCTGAGCATAGACGCCAGGTCTTTGAAGATGCGGGCCTGCACATATACCGGGATGCTGGCGAAATGGTACAGAAGTCTGGGTAGGACGATCATTTTCGTCAATGTTACTCTGCTCTAGACATTGAGCGGTAGGGTCTTCCAGAAGGCGATTTGGGATCTTATAGATGTTATGGTGCGTGTCAAGTTACCGTCCAGAACATCTGGGGGTGTTCTGTAGATATATATTCCCAGGTACCTAAATGTGGTTGGATGCCATGGCAGCTGTTCGCCGTTGATCCTAATGTCTGGGCCCTGAATGTCGGGACTGATGGAGTACGCCCCAGATTTGGCCCAGTTCACTTTAAGGCCAGACATAGGTTCGAAAGATATCTGAGAGTTCCGGCGGTATGCGTGTGAGGTCCCTGACATACAAGAGTAAGTCGTCCGCATATAGCGAGACAACGTGTACGCCGTCTGCTAGTGGAATGCCCCAGTGTGCGCCCTTATTGCGTAATATCTCGGCTAGGGGTTCTATCGCAAGCGAAAAGAGTAATGGGGACAGTGGGCAGCCTTGTCTGGTGCCGCGACGAACCCTGATGGCATCCGAAAGCAGTTTACCCGTGCGGACTCTCACCACGGGATGCCTGTACAACAGTCCAACTAGTTCAATGTAATCATCCCCCAGCTCGAACTTGCGCAGTACTGACAGCAGGTAGGGCCATTCGACTGAGTCGAATGCCTTCTCTAGGTCTAGAATCAGGCAACCCGACCTTGGCCAATCCCGTGTTGCATAAGTTTGCACCCGGAAAAGTCTCCGTATGTTGTTGGAGGTGCATCTAGTGGGCACGAAGCCGTTTTGGTCACCGTGAATTAAGGCAGGTATTAGGGCTGCCAGGCGACAAGCTAGGGTCGACGCCAGTATCTTGTAATCTGTGTTTAGCAGCGCTAGGTGCCTACACGAACCTAAGAGCGTTCCCTCTCGTCCCGGTTTAAGAAGGGACACTAAGGTCGCCTCGTTCATTGACAGGGGCAAGGCCGAGTCCTCCGCTGCCGCCGCGTACACTCTAAGGAGCTCTGGGATCAGGATATCGGAACAGGCTTTGTAATATTCCGCTGGTAGCCCATCGGGGCCGGGGGCCTTACCGTTCGAGAGGGCAAAGATGGCCTCACGTAGTTCGTCCGCTGCCAGTGGTGACCCAAGGTCGTCTTGTTGGTCGTCTGTTAGGGTCGGTAGTGCAATGTCGTCTAAGTATGCATCTATAGTGGGTTGTGTCGTCAGAAGGCGGGACTCGTAGAGCGCCCTGTAATGTGTCACAAAGGCCTCGTGGATTTTCGTCTGGGTGTATACTGTTGGGCCGACTGTGGGTTGTATCGCTGTCACAGGCGTGGTGCGCTCCTCTCGCTGTATCAACCAGGCCAGTAGCTTACCAGGTTTGTCACCTGTGTGGTGTGTGCGGGCTGAGTGGGCCGTGTAGTTAATGTTTTTCAACCTGGCAAGCAATCTGTCATGTTCAGCCCGCATCTCCAGTAAGTCAGCGTCCGCGCCCGTGGCTGCTACCTGTTCCGCTTGCAGCAAGCGTGATTCTAAGTGTCTGAGGTCAGCTTCTAATTGCCGTCGGGAATGTGCCTGAGTGCCCAGGCATTGTCCCCTAAGGACCACTTTGAAAGCGTCTCATTCTATTTGAGGTGTCGATGCCATTCCAGTGTTGTCCTCAAAATATTGCGCAGTTTGTGCGTTTATGGAGCCCCGAAATTGGCCGTCCAATAGCAGGTCGGGTTGTAGCCTCCACGTTGGGATCGGGGTCCTTGGTTGTTCCCATAGTAACTCTAATGTATGCGGGTTGTGATCAGAGGGTGTGCGGCCCATGTAGGTGGTGTCCGTGACATGTGGCAGGATTTCACTGGTGACCATGTACCTATCTAGGCGTACATGTAGGGCGTGTGCTCCCGAATCATATGAATAGACTCTGGAGTGTGGATGTCGGGTGCGCCATGCGTCATGGAGATCCCATTGTGCGGACCAGGCCCGGAGCGTGCTCGCAGTGTTATATGCCTGTGAGTTAGGTTGTGGAGGGTGGGAGTGGTCCAGTGTTAGGTCTAGTGAGCTGTTATAATCCCCACCGAGCACCCAGGGGACGCCATGCCAGGGGGCCAGTGTGTGCGACAGTTGGGTAAGGAAGTCCGACAAGCCTGTGTTGGGCGCACACACTGATGCCAATACCAATGGGTTTCCATCTAGCCTGCCGTGGATTACTACATATCTCCCCCCAGGATCTATGTGTACGTCCTGCGTGGCCCATGGAGTGCCCGGCTTGACCCATACCTCTGTCCCTTTAGCATAAGACGGGAAACCTGTAGCATATAATTGTCCGCGCCACCTGAGGCGTAGCGTGGGTGTCTCAGAGTCGCTAAGGTGTGTTTCTTGCAGAAGGGCGATTTGTATGTGGTGGCGTTTGAGGTACAAGTAGATTTGGTAACGCAGGGATGGTGTATGTATACCCCTCACATTCCACGTACAAACTTTAAAGGTCGACATTGCATGTACATAATATCATCTCCCTCCCAGCCATCCACCACCCCCCTATGGAACCCACGCATGCCATCGAGCAAACATTCCTGCAAACAATCAGAATAAATTGGCACACCATCTCGTTTAAGACCAGTGGGGGAAAAGGGAACATGGCTAAAAGAACAACTATATTATAACAACAAGAGAGAAAGGGCTTGAGATAACACTCCTATGCCCCTGGTCTAATCTGTAACAACAACGAAGGCGTGCAAACCACAGTGTTCCAACTCACATAGTAAACTACAAAACACCATATGTCTAGAAACGTGTCTCACAGGAGTGGCACCCACCTCACCAGTCAAGTCGCGATTACTACTGGGTCACTGTATCCCACTTTGTAAAACAGGACAGGGATCTCCCTGTTGTAGAAGGACCCTCACTCACCACTAGCTGGTGACATGTTTCATCACGGGGTCCCCGCTGGGGCGATCTAGTACCACCCCAGCGTGCTACAACCCCTGTTTTGCAGCGGAGCAGGATGTGGTGGATGCAGAAGGTGCCCAAATCAAAGTGTGGTGATAATAGGTGCAATTATTTAAAAAAATACTAGGTTGTAGTCTTTATACCTGTTTTAATAATGACCAACCTGTATTTGCTAAAAACAAGTGAGCGGACAGTTAGGTTTTGTGTTACGAAACCACGTGTCCTAAATAATTAAACAAAAATTTTTTACTGGTCAACATGTTTCTGCTGTTATACTGCCATTCGCTAAGCATTCGTCAGGACCTAAAAAGTAGACCCCCAGTGGTATGCGCGCGCTAAGGCGCACCCTACTGTGAGGTACCAAGTGTGAAAAATATATATAACATACGAATATCACGGGCAGTCTCCATGATACAGGTCAGGGCAAAAATGCGCAACCTGGCCAAAAAACCTGTGAAGAAAAAATGAAATTAATGACATATAATGTACTTTCTAACACTGTACTCAGTGTGGAAACACGAGTTAAATGAAGAAGCATTAGGGCTAGGCACAAATATTCCATCAAGGGAATGCAATAATGAGGTGTCTTAAAGTCCTCGTTTGTCTGCATGATATATCTTGGTCTACAACTAACCAGCCCTTGTATGTCCATACAGAAAGAACAAACTTAATTCTAGTTCGTATGACTGAGGCAGATAAAGTTTCATTATATGCCTGCCAGATCAATTCCAAGTTTATGGTTCGATCTAGGTGAAAAAGTAAGAAAGTAGTACTGTCACCGACTAATCCAATAGTGATCAAATGGTTAGTTAAATCGTGAGGTCAGGGAAAGCAAGGGAAAGTTAGAATGATGCCGTTTCAGTGAGCTTTGAAGTGCAGCCAATCATCTGACACGTGTACAAGGTAATAAATTTACTAGGTGCCAGGAGATTACGAAAAAGTGGATCGGCTCATGTCAAGCTGAGAAAGCTCCTACGGTAATCATAACGGCACGTCAAATCAAGAAAGGAGATAACACAATCAATACACAATCCAATAACCTGTGTTTCTCAAAATAATCATTTGTTAGCAGTGCCGTAAATGGTAGCGTGGTTGAGGTACTGTTATCGCTGTGGCCAGGTGCACTATTGTTAGATAACGGAAACGCGCCTACGAATTAGACATGTAACAATGCAATCAAAATCGATCTTAAGTAGGGAAAACACCTAGGAGCCGCGCAAAAGTAAAAACAAACTCACGCCATTGGGGCTGTGTTAAATCCCCCTTAGGTAGAAACAGCGCGGGTACTCTTCACGCGGTAAATATCTAAAGCAAAGGAAGAAGTATGCGTGATAGTCTTGATAACAGAGGAAATGCCTCATTATTGCTAATAGCGAAGATAGAACAGACTTACTGCTTTACTCGCGACTTCCCGCCTCAAACCTACACTCAGGGCTGCCGTCTCACCCAGAAGGAGAATGAAGCACTTCCTGTCCCTCCTTAAATTGTAATGTGGAGCGGTCTAGCGAACTGAATCAACACGCCCATTTAAAGTGGTACGTGCTGAATAACAATGGGAGAAGTTTATTATTTGGTCCCCTACTCCCTAAGAGACGATAGAAAGTTGTATATATATACATGAAGGTAACGCCTATTGGGGCCGAAAATGAAGGGAACTTCTTGCAAAGAAAAGACTCATAATTTGTAAAGACAAGTAGCCTGTCACCCCAGTGTTAGAACCTAGATGGCAACCAGACGGTGGTTAATGTCAGCACCCTCAGTTGGTTAGAGCTCATGATATTGTGAAGAAATGCCAAAATGATTATGAGAATAGTTGAACAATAAGAATTGTTGACATGTATGTTTTGGAGGAAATATATCAGCTGGAAGGATTGCATCACCTTTCTGTGGACTGGTGAGTCTGACAGCAATTCAGAAAATTATCTCTAAAAATCGTTATTACTGCTATATTGCTGTAAAAGTCTACATATGCGCTACCGAGCAAAGGATGTTTATAAAAGTTGTTATCACTGCTGTGTTGCTGTAGAAGTGCACACGTGCACTAGCGAACAAAGGTTGTAAGGGAAAGGGCCTCCAGTGCCAGAAGAAGTGCTTGTTGGCTAGTGCGTAATGCTGCCCCAGGGAATATCATCATTCAGTCCTGTTCTGTGGGTGCCCAGACGGTAAACCCACCGTTGTTCCTTCTCAAAGAGTCTCTGTTCAGAGGACGTGGGCAAGTGTTCTAAAATCGTCCAGTGCAAATCATTTGGTGTGTGATTAGACTGTAAGAAATGTGCCGTTAGTTTTGTTGTAGTTTTTTTACATCGAATGTTACTTCCGTGCTCACATATTCTAGTCTTAATGCGTCTGGTGGTCATGCCCACATACTGAAGATTGCAACGACAAGTTATCAAATATACAACGTTGGAAGTGTTGCAATTCGTGTGCCTTCTTTGGTCCCACCTTGAGCCATCTGAAAGGGTTAGGAATTTCGTATCCGTGGTGAGGTGACACACGTTACAATTCCCACAGGGGAAATGTCCGAGTACTGGGGGTAGACCCCAGGCGTTCAGTACACTGGGAACCTGCTTGGTTGGTTGTGGACACTGGGGGCGGGTATGTATCAGTGAGTCTTTTAGACTCGTAGCTCTCTTATAAGAAAAGAGAGGCTTTTGCCAGTCTACTTTGTTACTGGGAATGATCCTCCAGTTCCTCGAAATGCATTTACTGACTGCATTGGACAGAGCATTATAAGTAGTGACACATGCCAGTGGGGGTTCTGCTTTCTCATTTCTATCACCATTCTCGTGGTCTTCCAGGAGTCCATCTCGCGGTTGGTTTCTCGCTCTCTTTTGGCTTCTCTCTACAATACTTTTGGGGTAACCTCTTCTCGACAATTTACCTGTCAGCTCATTTGCCTGTTGTTTATAGTCAGATAAATTGCTGCACTTCTCCTTAGCCTTAGAAATTGCCCATACAGGAGATTCTCACGAAGTGCCCTGGGGTGGTAACTAGAGAAATGAAGCAAGTTGTTTTTTGCTTTGGGTTTATAGAAGGTCTTGGTTTCTAAATGGTTACCCACCCTGTTGATGATGACATCCAAAAAGGTTATCCTATCGTGGGAGTGCTCATGGGTAAACTTTAGATGGGTGTTACAGTTGTTAATCCACTCATAAAACCCAGTCAGTAGAGTTTCATCCCCTTGCCAGATCATTAAAACATCGTCTATATAGCGTTGCCATAAGACAATGTTTGTTCCAAAGGGATTACTGGGATTCAGAATGTGACTCTGCTCGAAATCAAACACGTACAAACCTGCCACCGAGGGGGCAAAAGTACTGCCCATTGAAGTTCCTGTGGCTTGTAGATATATCTTGCCCTCGTGTTCAAAGTAATTGCGTTTTAGAGCAAGTGTTGCACAATCGACAACGAAATCCCGGCTGGTTGTGTAATCCCACGTGCTCCTATCGAGAGCCTCCTTCAGTACCTTGATTGTGTCATCCTGTGGGATGCAGGTATAGAGGCTTTCGATGTCCATTGTTACCAGAAAGCAAGGGTCTGCAGGGAGGGTGATGGATTTGAGTAGAGCGAGCAGACTTTTCGTGTCTTTCAAATACGTGCTGGTTGATTCGATGATCGGTCTTAAGAAAAAGTCACAGTATTTGGAGAGGGGCTCTAGCAGTGAGCCCAGCCCGGAAACAATGGGTCTTCCTGGAGGTGGTAGGATGTTCTTGTGAGTTTTGGGCAATACATAGAAGTATGGTATCCTGCCCTCAGATGTGGTTAAGAAATTCGCTTCCTAAGGAATGGTATCCTGCCCTCAGATGTGGTTAAGAAATCCGCTTCCTTGATTTCGAGCAGAGTCACATTCTGAATCCCAGTAATCCCTTTGGAACAAACATTGTCTTATGGCAACGCTATATAGACGATGTTTTAATGATCTGGCAAGGGGATGAAACTCTACTGACTGGGTTTTATGAGTGGATTAACAACTGTAACACCCATCTAAAGTTTACCCATGAGCACTCCCACGATAGGATAACCTTTTTGGATGTCATCATCAACAGGGTGGGTAACCATTTAGAAACCAAGACCTTCTATAAACCCACAGCAAAAAACAACTTGCTTCATTTCTCTAGTTACCACCCCAGGGCACTTCGTGAGAATCTCCCGTATGGGCAATTTCTAAGGCTAAGGAGAAATTGCAGCAATTTATCTGACTATAAACAACAGGCAAATGAGCTGACAGGTAAATTGTCGAGAAGAGGTTACCCCAAAAGTATTGTAGAGAGAAGCCAAAAGAGAGCGAGAAACCAACCGCGAGATGGACTCCTGGAAGACCACGAGAATGGTGATAGAAATGAGAAAGCAGAACCCCCACTGACATGTGTCACTACTTATAATGCTCTGTCCAATGCAGTCAGTAAATGCATTTCGAGGAACTGGAGGATCATTACCAGTAACAAAGTAGACTGGCAAAAGCCTCTCTTTTCTTATAAGAGAGCTACGAGTCTAAAAGGCTCACTGGTACATACCCGCCCCCAGTGTCCACAACCAACCAAGCAGGTTCCCAGTGTACTGAACGCCTGGGGTCTACCCCCAGTACTCGGACATTTCCCCTGTGGGAATTGTAACGTGTGTCACCTTACCACGGATACAAAATTCCTAACCCTTTCAGATGGCTCGAGATGGGACCAAAGAAGGCACACGAATTGCAACACTTCCAACGTTGTATATTTGATAACTTGTCGTTGCAATCTCCAGTATGTGGGCATGACCACCAGACGCATTAAGACTAGAATATGTGAGCACGGAAGTAACATTCGATGTAAAAAAACTACAACAAAACTAACGGCACATTTCTTACAGTCTAATCACACACCAAATGATTTGCACTGGACGATTTTAGAACACTTGCCCACGGCCTCTGAACAGAGACTCTTTGAGAAGGAACAACGGTGGGTTTACCGTCTGGGCACCCACAGAACAGGACTGAATGATGATATTCCCTGGGGCAGCATTACGCACTAGCCAACAAGCACTTCTTCTGGCACTGGTTGCCCTTTCCCTTACAACCTTTGTTTGCTAGTGCACGTGTGCAGTTCTACAGCAACACAGCAGTGATAACAACTTTTATAAACATCCTTTGCTCGGTAGCGCATATGTAGACTTTTACAGCAATATAGCAGTAATAACGATTTTTAGAGATAATTTTCTGAATTGCTGTCAGACTCACCAGTCCACAGAAAGGTGATGCAATCCTTCCAGCTGATATATTTCCTCCAAAACATACATGTCAACAATTCTTATTGTTCAACTATTCTCATAATCATTTTGGCATTTCTTCACAATATCATGAGCTCTAACCAACTGAGGGTGCTGACATTAACCACCGTCTGGTTGCCATCTAGGTTCTAACACTGGGGTGACAGGCTACTTGTCTTTACAAATTATGAGTCTTTTCTTTGCAAGAAGTTCCCTTCATTTTCGGCCCCAATAGGCGTTACCTTCATGTATATATATACAACTTTCTATAGTCTCTTAGGGAGTAGGGGACCAAATAATAAACTTCTCCCATTGTTATTCAGCACATACCACTTTAAATGGGCGTGTTGATTCAGTTCGCTAGACCGCTCCACATTACAATTTAAGGAGGGACAGGAAGTGCTTCATTCTCCTTCCGGGTGAGATGGCAGCCCTGAGTGTAGGTTTGAGGCGGGGAGTCGCGAGTAAAGCAGTAAGTCTGTTCTATCTTCGCTATTAGCAATAATGAGGCATTTCCTCTGTTATCAAGACTATCACGCATACTTCTTCCTTTGCTTTAGATATTTACCGCGTGAAGAGTACCTGCGCTGTTTCTACCTAAGGGGGATTTAACACAGCCCCAATGGCGTGAGTTTGTTTTTACTTTTGCGCGGCTCCTGGGTGTTTTCCCTACTTAAGATCGATTTTGATTGCATTGTTACATGTCTAATTCGTAGGCGCGTTTCCGTTATCTAACAATAGTGCACCTGGCCACAGCGATAACAGTACCTCAACCACGCTACCATTTACGGCACTGCTAACAAATGATTATTTTGAGAAACACAGGTTATTGGATTGTGTATTGATTGTGTTATCTCCTTTCTTGATTTGACGTGCCGTTATGATTACCGTAGGAGCTTTCTCAGCTTGACATGAGCCGATCCACTTTTTCGTAATCTCCTGGCACCTAGTAAATTTATTACCTTGTACAGGTGTCAGATGATTGGCTGCACTTCAAAGTTCACTGAAACGGCATCATTCTAACTTTCCCTTGCTTTCCCTGACCTCACGATTTAACTAACCATTTGATCACTATTGGATTAGTCGGTGACAGTACTACTTTCTTACTTTTTCACCTAGATCGAACCATAAACTTGGAATTGATCTGGCAGGCATATAATGAAACTTTATCTGCCTCAGTCATACGAACTAGAATTAAGTTTGTTCTTTCTGTATGGACATACAAGGGCTGGTTGGTTGTAGACCAAGATATATCATGCAGACAAACGAGGACTTTAAGACACCTCATTATTGCATTCCCTTGATGGAATATTTGTGCCTAGCCCTAATGCTTCTTCATTTAACTCGTGTTTCCACACTAAGTACAGTGTTAGAAAGTACATTATATGTCATTAATTTCATTTTTTCTTCACAGGTTTTTTGGCCAGGTTGCGCATTTTTGCCCTGACCTGTATCATGGAGACTGCCCGTGATATTCGTATGTTATATATATTTTTCACACTTGGTACCTCACAGTAGGGTGCGCCTTAGCGCGCGCATACCACTGGGGGTCTATTTTTAGGTCCTGACGAATGCTGAGCGAATGGCAGTATAACAGCAGAAACATGTTGGCCAGTAAAAAAATTTTGTTTAATTATTTAGGACACATGGTTTCGTAACACAAAACCTAACTGTCCGCTCACTTGTTTTTAACAAATACAGGTTGGTCATTATTAAAACAGGTATAAAGACTACAACCTAGTATTTTTTTTTAAATAATTGCACCTATTATCACCACACTTTGATTTGGGCACCTTTTGCATCCACCACATCCTGCTCCGCTGCAAAACAGGCGTTGTAGCACGCTGGGGTGGTACTAGATCGCCCCAGCGGGGACCCCGTGATGAAGCATGTCACCAGCTAGTGGTGAGTGAGGGTCCTTCTACAACAGGGAGATCCCTGTCCTGTTTTACAAAGTGGGATACAGTGACCCAGTAGTAATCGCAACTTGACTCGTGAGGTGGGTGCCACTACTGTGAGACACGTTTCTAGACATATGGTGTTTTGTAGTTTATTATGTAAAAGAACAACTAGCCAGTGAACATTGTGAACAGTCAGAATGCCAAAAGGTCGGATGCAAAACGTGCTCCCGTCCATACTCTCTAGGAGAGCAACCAAATTGTAAGTCTAAGGGTGTGGTTGTGCTATGCGGACTTAGTCAGTTATGTCAAGTCAATAATGGTGTTGTGGGAAAGCCCACTGCCCTCCCGGGAAGAGCGTGCCGGTCTAGACCGCTCTGGCACGCAGGGAGCCCCATTCATACATGCAGCAAGCATTATACGTTACGTGGTCCAGTCGAGCCGCTACTAGGCGAGGTGTCTCTGCAGTCGCATCCTGGTCGGAGGCAGGCACCCAGTGTCAGCCAATGGCGTACCACCCATCGGGGGGACCCCTGGTGTGTGTCCATTGCCAGTTCATCCCTCAGGGTCGAGGGGGCCACCACCCGTCTGTTCCGGTAGTGTGTGGCTCCGAGGCTATCTTGGTGGCGTTGAGCAGAAGTTTTGTGGGGTTGTCTTGCACGTCGCGTGGTTAGCTGATGTAGTCCGCCGTTTGGGGAGTGACATCCGGTCGCCCTTCCGATGCTGGGGAATCCGGTACGCCATAAATGGCCTCGTCGTCGCTGGGAGACTCCTGTGTGGCGCCGTCCGCCGCGTCACTCTGCGCTGGGGATCTACTGAGTTCCATCACCAGGCGAAGGGCGTCTTGTTTCTCCTGGCGCGTGGTGTCTGCTGGGGGGGAGTCCTCGTCTCGGCGTTCATCCCTGCCCGTGACCTCTGGTGGGGTCTACGTCTTCGTCTGTAGCCTCCGGGTTGTCGCCGGGGCGCAAATCCCGCAGTTGTTCTTGGGTCTGTGTCTACTCTACTGTCCAGCCATGATTCCACTTCCGCAGGGTCCGTAAAAAATGAGTTCGTTCTCCAGCCACTACCCTCAGTTTCGCGGGAAACAGCAGGGAGTATTGCAGGTCCAGCTGTCTCAGGCGCTTTTTCACCGCCATGAAGTTATGTCGTTGCCGCTGCACCTGAATGGTGTATTCCGGGAAGAACATCACCGTCGCATTTTCAATCCGGACCTCATGGAGTTTTCTCGTTTCGCGTAGTATGGAGTCTCTGTCTCTGCAATTCATCACGCGGAGTAGCATGGGCCTCGATTTGGAGCCCGTTGCCAGGGGTTTGGTAGGGACTCTGTGAGCTCGTTCTATTATGAAGTGTGGGGAGAGAGATCCCTCCGGTAGAATGTCTTTCAGCCACCGTTCCATGTGTTCCTCCGGAGATCTCCCCTCCCATTTCTCCGGGACCCCGACCAGGCGTACGTTGTTTCTGCGTGTCCTGCCTTCCGCATCTTCAGCCCTGTCTTCCAGGAATTCCACCCTGTTCAGTAAGTCCTGTATTTGCTTGTGCGACTGGTCGGTCCGGGGCTGAAGCTCCTGCATGGTGCCTTCAAGGGTTGTGGTGCGTTCCGCCAGCTTCTTATGGTCTGCCCGTAGGTGCGTCAGGTCCACGGCCACGCTGTCTATTTTGGCGGCCAGGGAGGTACGGATCAGCTGTATGGATTCTTCCAGCCTCTCCATTGCTGCCAGCATTGTATCGAGCTTCGCCGCTGTTTGGTCTGGGTCAGTGCCTTTCCCGGACGTATCCATTTTGCCTTTTTATATCGCGCCTCCAGTCCCAGTGCGTGTTCTAGGCCCGTTAGACTTCTGTACCACGGTGTCGCTCCCGTGCCGGTGGTGTGTCCCGTCCCCTGGGGGCCTGCCGATGCGTGGGCTTACCGAGTGTCAGGGCAGTTAAGTATCCCTCGGTGTGCACAGTTTGTGTGTGTGCAGACGTCTGTGTCCGTGTCTTCGTGGCGGCGGTTCACAACCTCCGGGGACCGTTGGGCCGGTGTCCCACCAGCCGCGTGTGGCGTGGGGTCTGGGCGTGCTTCCCCTCGTCGAGTTTAGGCGCTGCAGTGAGTCGTGCGGGCCGCTGCGCCGCACCCTTGATGCGGGTGGTACTGTGGGCGCCGTGTGTCCTCGGTGTGCCGTGGTCCGGCCGTGGACAGGTGCGTTATCCTGCGGATGGGATGGCACAGATCGCTTTACTGGTGCAAGGTGAGGGTCAGCCGTGTCCGCCACCCAATTGCGCGCCTCTTTCTATTAGTGGCAGTATTGGGCCAGTCCCGCCAGTCATTGTGTGGAGGGGCAGGGTCCCCGGGGGGGTGCTTGCAAGTCCTCGCTGCTGGTGGAGCGGGTCTCCCCCGCCTACCTCTGATGCGTGTCGGTCCAGCCGGCTCCTTCCAGTCGGTCTCGGGCTGTTGACCGGTCAGGTTTGGGAGGCGGTAGGCACCTGTTGCGTGGGTCTTCAGGTCAAGCCAGGTCCGATCTCAGGTGTCGCCAGCCCTCCGCAGTTCCTTGTGCTCACCTCGTGCGTAGGCCACAAGTTCAGGCCTACCGCGTTTGGCGAAGCCCTGGTCTTTCCTGGGCGCCTGTCCGGGTCGGGTGTCTCGTGGGCGGCCTCCGCGCCGCAGAATTCCCGGTGCTCTCTGCGCTCACCGATCTGTCCCAGAGTTGGCAGGGTGGTGAAGGGAGACGTCCCTGTGCAGCGCCGGTGGTTTTCGGCCGGCTGCGAGCGGTGGATCCACGGATAATTGCGCCGGGAAGGGGAGCTCAGAGCGGAGCTCTACCCAAAGGTGGCCATTCCCTCTGCGCGCTTAGCCACGCCCCGTGCATTCGAGTCCCTCATGGGACACTGGGGATCATAAAAACGATGTCCTACCTGCTTACAAACATAGCAGGTCATTGGGCCCCTATGAACAGGTTTACCTGTCGGGGCCCCTGGCTTCTTCACAGGGGGAGGCTGGGAACCTTTCCCTTGGTTCCCTTGGGGATTACTTTGGGGCCTTTTCTGGAACTCCCTCTGTTTACCCTTGTCCCCCCCCACTCTTCTGCTGGGGACCCTGCCCACCTTTGGCTGAGTCTCCCACCGGACCCTTGTGGACCCTGGTACTGACCCAGCGCTCCGCCTCCTCTGCAAGTTTTCTAGGGTTAGATATCTTGCTATCAATAAGGTGCTGGCGCAGCTCTGGAAAACAGTTATTAGACAAATCCTCCCAAGCAAACAAATCATAAAGAGCTTCATAACTTTCCACTTTGCTGTTCTTTACCCAACCATCCATGGCTCTGCAAAAAAATGACACATATTCAACCCACGTCGTACCAGGCAATTTCTTACATTCTCTAAAGGCTTGTCTGTACTTTTCTTGGGTTAGGCCATACCTCAACATTAAAGCATCTTTCATATGAGTATACGACATCCTATCCTCCACAGGAATATCTAACAGGGTATCTCTCCCCTCATTCACAAAGCGACCCCACAACCCCGCTCCCCAATCCTTCTCAGGGACCCAGTGGGCCAACAATGCTAACTCATACGCTTTAAACCATTGACCAATATCCTCATTCTTATGATAATCTTTGATCACATCTTTGGGAAAATAAAACCTACTTTCTGCAGGTACAGATGGGATGCTGCCACCAGAGGGATTCAATTCTAAACTTTTAGCTTGGAGCTCCGTTTCCCTCACCATTCTCTCACGCTCAAAAGCTACCTTTTCCCTTTCAAACTCCAACCTTTTGATCTCCATATCAGCTTCTCTTCTGCCTTTTGCATTTTCCAACTCCAACTGCCCATTTATCTTAAGTTTTGCCATTTCCATGTTGTATGCACGTTCCTTCTCCCTTTTTTCTCTTTCTTCAGGAGAAAGACCTTTAGAGGAAACACTGCTACCGGGAGGAGACACTGGCCCATTCACTGGTACCTCCTCCTCCCCTTCCACTGGCGGTATCACCACTGCATCAGAGGGATTTCTGGCCTCTAACCAGGCTTCCAATGCTTTGAGATAGTTTTCCTTAACCTTGAGGCCTGTGGTAAAGACTTTAAACTGTTTGCAAAAGGATTTCAGTTCCTGTAACCTGTAGTCGTTTATCTTTGCCCTATCAAATTCCTTCACAACAACAACAGGGGTAGTGACTCCGGCATCACTCATGGTCAAAACTGGCAGTGTTCAAAAAATCAAGCTTCAGGAAAGCGGAGAACAAAAATAGAATCCTACCAAAATAGATTGTGGCTGCGCTATGGTCTGCTTTCACTATGTAGTGCACACTAATCACTGCACATGGGTCATAAATGCAAAGTTCAAATCCTCACCGCTGACCCACCAATGTTAGACTTGGCTGTCTCTAGTTGGCAGAGGTATACACTTCTGACAAATAGGGACTCATCTCCTCTAGTCAGGGTAAGGGGATCACACACTTAGATAACCCCTGCTCACCCCCTTGGTAGCTTGGCAAAGCAGACAGGCTTATCTCAGAGGCAGTGCGTTAAGCATTTATGACCACATACAGTAATAAAGTGAATACACTACAAATAAACACGACACAGTAGTATTATAAAAATAAGGATGTTTATATACGGCTTAGCACAAGACCAAATAACGACAAAAAATATACCACAATCTTAATAAATACTCTTGGAAGGAAAAATAATAGTTCAAGTGTAGTTTCTTCTTAGCACAAAGTCTTTAGTAACAAAAGCAACTCTTCTTCTTTAAAACACAGTTCTTGGCAACAATGTAACCCAAATGGGAGTCACACGACGTTGAGGCAAAGTTAATCCAAAGTTTTGACGTCGACGGCGAGGAGCACTACGTCGAGCCCGGAGTCGCACAGACCCCCACAACACAGTACCTTGGAAAAGCGAAGCACACGATGATCAGCGGCGTCGAGATGTCCGGCGTCGCGTCTTCGGCGTCGATCGGGCCTCGGAGTCTGGGCGAACTGCAGCGGCGTCGACAGATGTCAGGCAGGAGCAGCGCTCATGAGGCGAAGCAGGATACGGCGTCGTCGTCGATGTCGATGATGATGTGGCAAGAGTGAGCAGCGCTCACGGCGTCGAGGGGGCTTGGAGTAGATGCGATCAGCGGCAGTGCAGACACGGGGTTACTTGGAGCTGGAGCCGAACTCACTACTCACTGGCGCCGCTACTGGCGTCGATCGGGCCCGGCGGCCGGCGTCGAGGAAGCGGGACACTGGAGCCGTTACTCACGATGTCGGGCTGGATTCGGCGGCGTCCGTCGGCGTCGAGATGGCTGGATTTTTTCAGAGGTGCTGGATTTTCAGGTTCCAGCAACAAGCACTTTTAGCAAATAAATGAAGTCCTTTAGCCCTGTGACTTCAACAGGAGGCTGGCACTCTTCCAGCCCTTGGAGATTTTCTTTAGCAAAGTTTGAGAGTACACACACAGTTCCTCTCTCCTGGTTCCTTGGCAAAAATAAAGAAGCAACTGCAGGATTCCCCCCAGCAAACAGCACTCTGGCAGAAGGGGTAGGCAAGTCCTTGGATCAGCAGGCTTCTTGTCCTTGGTTCAGGGTTCCTTGTCAGAAGTGATCTAAATTCTTGGTTCAGGGGTCCTTCTCTTTACCCCTTTCTGGCTTTGATCCCTTTGTCCATGCAGGGGAATTCCCCTCATCCTGGGTTTGTGGGTGTAGCCAGGCAGAGGCACCTGGCCTATTCACTGTGCAGGGCTGGGTCCTCAGACGCCCAGCAGGAGGTGGAGCCAGCATTGTATCAGGCAGGGCGGGCTATCAGGAACTACTCTCCCCCTAATCTCAATGCAAATGCACCACTCACCCCACACTGACTCATACAGAACTCTGGAGCCATCCAGCCCCTGTCACACACACACACCAAACCAGCAGAAACCAGTAATAGTTAGACAAGAAAATAGCCACTTTCTAAAAGTGCTATTTTCAAACCCAGAGTCCAAAAACCATCCACACAAATGGATGCGTTATTAAACCCCGAGTTCAGGGATACCAAACTCGACATTGCACCATGCTCCCCGAGCCAGCTAGGGTTATAGCATTAATAACCCCGGCAGCCCATTCTAACTAATGGAGAGCAGGAAACCTCACAATAGTGAAAAATGAATATGGCTGTAATTCACTATTAGGACATGCCAACCTAGTCAGGCTTGTCCTACCTTATGCTTACAACGCACCCTGCCCGTGGCCTACCATAGGGGTGACTAACATGAAGTTAAGGGATGGTTTAGGGACTGGCAAGGAGGTGTACTTGTGCAGTCAGCGTGACAGTACCAGACTGCACGTAGGTCTAGCAATGGCAGACCTTTAGACATACTTTTACTAGGCCGCTCTTGTGGGTGGCACAACATGTGCTGCAAGCCCACGAGCAGCATTTGTATTTACAAGCCCTGGCACTCCTGGTGCACTAGACTAGGGACTGACAGTAAGCCAAATAAGCCAAACATGGAATTCAATCAATACAGTAATTTTACATAGGGAGCACTTGCACTGTGGCACCGATCAGCAGTGGCACAGTGCCCAAAGCAATATACCAGCAAAAACATCGAAAACAGAGGAGGCAAACAGAAAAAAATGGAGGAGAGACTCAGGCCAATGATGTCAGGTCTAACAGTGATGTAACCTGGGCCGGGAAGGCAAAGCCAGACCCAATGGGGGCCTGGGACAAACGCCATCTGGGGGCAGGAAACCCCTCCCCGCCCATTTGCATAGCCCTCTAGATGGGGGTGGGGGCGACCAGGATTGGTCACCCCAGGGCAAGCTCTGGCCCCCTCAATCCAAGGGGCAACACAAAAGGGGCTACAAGCAAGGGTAAATGGGGCCCCAACCGGGCGCAGCAGAGCGAGAAGGCAGGATCCGAGGTGACCACACAGGAGGGTACAGTGGCACCTGGGGTTGCTAATATGAGTACGAGCGGGGCAGGGGAGGACCAGGATCCTAACGGGAAACCAGCCAGTGAGTATTTGCGCCCCTCCCAGAGTGACCCCCCACAATCACAAAGCTCTTAGGGCTGGCCAATCTCATCCCACTGGAAGTTAAGGAGAGGATATGGAGAAAGACTTTTTCTCACTGCTGGAAGTGCGCCAGGCAGGTTTAGACCTAGAAACACAAAAGACAAAAAGGATGATGATAGGAGGGACCACCGTAAGCCCAGAGTAGAAAGATCAGTAAAAATTGGCTGAAAGCTTTCAGAACATTGGCATACGTTTTCATAGAGAAATTCCCTCAGAGCGCAGCAGCACTGATTTTGTACGAGCAAAAGGTACACGAGGCACAGCAGCAATATCAGGGTGATGCATGGCTGAAATACGATGAGGGTTTCAGGGCGAAGATGCAAGTATGGCAGATAATGGGGTGGGACTGTCTGGACATAGAAGGGTTCATGACTTACATGGTGGCAGCCAGGGAAGGTGTCAGCACAAAAGAGAGCAATTTTCGCCCCTACGGGAGTAAGGGTAAATATGGTGGGCAAGGATAAGGGTTCAAAGGAAAAAACCAGGGCAATAACAAATCAGGCAAACCATGCTTGAAGTTCGACAAAGACGATTGTAGATGGGGGGCTGCATGCAGGCATAAACACGCCTGCGGGTCATGCAGCATAAGCCACCCTGTCATACACTGTAAGCGGGCCCCGGGGGCAGGGACCCACAAAGATAAAACAGGCACAAAGACGTGAGGAACAGATCCCTCAGGTGGGGGCAGCGAGGGCTGGGGCTGGGGGCAGCCGCTACCAACCCCTATAAAGGCAGTAAGGGTTTAAGGGTGGGCGTAAAATCCGTTTAGCGGGCGAATTTGCGGATTTTCCGCGATTTCGCGATCCGCGAATCTCGCGAAATCGCGGTAAAATCCGCGAATCAGCGGGGACGAATTTTCAGCCAGGCAAGGGTTACAGCAGCAGGTGCAAAAGTTGAACCTAATTTTTTTGTAACCTTTTACAAAAGGGTTACAAACAAATTAACTTCAACTTGGACACCTGCTGCTAATTGCTTCCTGGCGCCTCGTTGCCTACTTGCAACTATTCTCTGACCCTGCTCAATAGTTACAAGTAAGCAACGAGGCACCTGTCCAAGGAACTAAACCTCATCAGGAAGCACTTACAGATATAAAAAACAGGAAGAAGGGAGAGGATGGCAAATACACCCATTTTGAGTTGTCAGGAGGGGTTAAACTAAAAGAGACCTTTACAGCACAATATTCATATGTATGTAAATGTATGTAAATGTGCATTTTGCTAAAAATAAAAAGCTGTATGTTCTGTAGGGGCAACTCAGGAATCTGGCCCTTCAGAGATCCGGCCTCTCTTTCTTTCTCTCGTTCTCTCTCTCCCTCTCTTTCTCTCTCTTTCTATCTATCTATCTATCTATCTATCTATCTATCTATCTATCTATCTATCTATCTATCTATCTATCTATCTATCTATCTATCTATCTATCTATCTATCTCTCTCTCCCTCTCCCATAAACGACTGCATGGGTAACTTTACTATGCAAGCGGCTCGCGAAGACGCAAAAATCCCCGCAAACACGCAAAAAACCCAGTGAACACGCAAAAAACCCAGTGAACACGCAAAAAAACAAAAATCCGCAAATTCGCACAAATTCGCAAATTTTGCGGATCGCGAATTCGCAAATCCGCAAATTCGCGGATCGCGAATTCGCAAAATTCGCCCATGCTTAAAAGGCAGGCAGGCTGTTGAATTTGTTGAAACTCTATCACAAGGCAACAGACAGACAGCTGATAGCAGAGGGCTTCACACAAGGTTTCCCAATCCCTTACAAAGGACCCAGGGGCACCCGGTAGAGCCTTAACCTGAAATCAGTGACGGACAACCAGGGAGTGGCAAGACAAAAAGTAGAGAAAGAAGTGAAACTGGGGCGGGTGGCTGGCCCTTTCGCCTCCCCGCCACTAAAGGACCTGGTGGGATTACCGCCAGGTGTGGTGCCCAAAAAGGGGCAGGCAAATCCAGGCTTATACGTTATTTATCCCACCCGGAGGGGGAATCCATAAAGGACTGGTTGTAACAGGAAGCGTGCACAGTGGCCTATGAATCACTGGACGATGTAGTGGACCTGATAAGGCAGTACGGGAGGGGTATCCTGCAGGCAAAAACAGACATAGAATCAGCGTTCCGATTATTGCCGGTGCACCCAGATAGCTACCACCTGCTAGGTTTCAAATTAGATGGTCATTACTACTGTGAGAAATGCTTACCAATGGGTTGCTTGATATCATGCACACACTTCGAGGCATTCAGCGGTTTCCTGGAGTGGGAGCTAGGGCCACCCGCTCCAAAAGGGGGACGGGTCCACTATTTAGATGACTTCCTTTTTATTGGCAGGGTAGGCACAGAGGATTGCACCAACCTCCTGCAAATCTTCATGGCCCTGGCTCAAAAGTTGGGTATCCCATTGGCACAGGACAAGACAGAGGGTCCAACCACAAAACTATCCTTCCTCGGGATAGAGTTGGACTCAGTGGCCGGGACATGCAGATTGGCACCCGATAAGGTGATCGAGCTAAAGGGAATCATTGGGAGACAAAGGCAACACAAGAAGGCGACACAGGATAGAGTAGATGCTCAAGCAAGGTCCTTGTGATGCCACATGGCAGGGACCCCTGGGAGCAGGGGGAGGTCCCATGAAAGGGTCCAGGGCAAGCGGGACAACACTTGCAGCCTGTGTAGGTCCTGACGGACACCCTCCAAGTCGGTATCAAGTTGATGCCTAGACCCGTGAATCAGAGGTCCAGACAAGGGGCCCCTCCCTTCCCTGGAAATTGAGGAGGCTGGGTCTATACAGAAACCAAAATGATTGCAAAGACAATGAAATGAGTTAACATGGACATTAAGAGAGCAATTGGTATGACAATGAATTTTGCAAAATGTATAAATATGTTATGTTGAATAAACTGTGACCTTTTAAGGCACGTTGTCAGTGGTGGGATTTGAGGGTTAATATGGATGCAGTTTTTTTAGAAGCAGGGGAGAGGGGGGTGGCAACTTGCCTCCTGAATGGAGTTGTGTATGCTCAACCGTTTGTAATTGCTACTACTGAACATGTACTCTCTGCATATCAGCCAGCCTCACTCATGATGCCTCTGTCTCCCCAGGTTATGCCGCCTTCCTGAACCCTAGCGGCTCTGTGTTTCTCCAGACGCTCTGTGATTTGCTCAGGGGTGAAGAGAGGCATCTGGAGCTGCTGCAATTGATGACGCGACTCAGCCACACAGTGGCCCACCGCTTCCAGGCACGTGGCATGTACCAGGGACACAAAGCCATGCCTTGTCTCGTCAGCAATATGACGCAAGAGGCCTACCCTTTCTCTACGCTCACCAAGGAAGAGCGGGAGGAAAGGCGAGTATCCGCTGGAGAGCCATGACCAGTTGATGACGTCAGAGGAAGCACTGGCTGGACCAATGGCTTCTGGCTAAGGCGTAATGGATGCACACTCAGGAAATCTTCATGACTCATTAGTTCTGGTGCAGTAGCGTGCTCTACTCTGATACTTTGATGTTTCAACAGAACAGCCATCTAAAGTGTGCTGTTTTTATTTTGGAGAAAGCACAAGCTCGTACAGTACAGCATTCAAGTAAACTGAACTCTAAACCTTCAGTGTGATAATCAAAAACAAGTGGAGCACATCTGAATAGATTTGCCTGGTCTGAACTCAGTTTACCTTGATGAGATGTTCAGCGCATTTTCCAGGGCCCTGGCGTAGAATTATAGACCCACTGTAGTAGGGCAAAAGGTGTACCCCCACTACACTGGATTCGGATACACAACATCGGAACACTTCAAACACTAGATCGAATGTCATTACAACACGTAAAAATATAATAACAAAGCGAGGCTTACGTTCAAAACTATTTAAAAAAATTATTGTATTAATTAGAAACAATACACTGAAAAAACGTTTAGGTATACCGAAATAATTTAAAACAATCTGAAAGAGGGCAAAAAGGTAAAGACGCTGATGCGCTTATCCGGGTGAATAGCAAGTTACACTGTGTGGGTGTGTGATTAGAAGTGTGATACGGCTTTGATCCTATGTGGGAAGTGATTTTATGATGTGCATGGTAACCATCACCGAGGTGCAGTTATTGTTTCATAGGATGCAGCGCTTAGCATTGATGGATGATGGAGGTGTGAGCAATAGAAGCGCACTTTTATCGTTTGTGGTATGGTGGCACCACTGACTCTCCAGGTACCTCTACTGGGGTGGGAGTTATTTTTAAGAGGCGCAGACAAGTTATTTTAATAGGAACTTTATTAAGTTCACAGGAACAACCCCTGGACACATCCTCACTCCAGCAACTGTCCTCTCTTCTCTGCCAGTTCCAGAATCATAGCATCCTGGAAACCATGGAGGAAGGCAGGACATGTTGCCAGTTTACGTTACTAAGTTACATTGCTAGGATACAACACATCTTCCTACTTTAACAATGAAACAAAACAGCATACAAAATGAAGATACAGATATTACAATAAAGAATGTGAGTGCATACTTATTGATGAAAAGAATGAGATACAATACCCTTGGAAATCATGGGTTACATAAACAAATGTAATTACAATATACCTAGAATCAATGAGTTACATAGTTACTGTGCCATTTTGGAACATTCCTAATACGTTTGCTCTCTCTTCCATCACCACTGCTTTTCACCAAGTTATCATTACCAGTTTTCCTTTCCCAAGCACGTAACTCCGTATCGTTGCACATAGTGACACTTCGATTATTCCACATTATGCCATCACTTAGCCAAACACTGTTGCCCATAACCTTAATTATTTGTTTTGGTGCTGACCATTTTGATGGACCTTTCCTTTGAATGCCCACACAATATGTTCTCACCCAATCTCCATCAACAAATACACGTTTATTCCTTTTTAAATGGTTCTTGTGCCTGTCCACATATTTCTCCTGGTGTTTCTTGACTCTATACTCTAGAGTCTTGTTGCACACCAGTCACCTTTGACCCTGGAGCATCCACCCCGGAACAACCCTAGTTCCATATTGTCTGCCTTTGTGAAGTCTGAATGGAAATTCGTTGGTAACAGAATGGGGTGTGGTTTGGTAACTCCACAACATTTCCTTCAATGCTTCCTAGCAATCCCCACCACATCCTTCCTCTAACTGGATACATTCTTTCAGAACTCTATTAAATCTCTCCACGAGACCATTTTTCCCTGGGATTGCTCTGTTCGTTCGTGACATCAGCTGTTAGGAAAAGTCCTGCAAGGTCTCTCAGCACTCTTACCAGAATCAGGATGATCGGTGCTCCGCTTTTTCTTCACCTTTCTTAAGGAGTGCCCTTCAGTCTCGTTTCTTCCATAATAACTGTTCCAAACAGTGGCAAGGTTTCCAAGCACAGCTGTCTCCTCTATAATAGGCTTGCTAACAGTTAAGACACCTCTGACAGTGTGTTCCTTTGCTCTTTTCGTTGTCCAGGGGTTGTGGAAAACGTGTATGCAGTTTAATCACGTCTGCCCTCACAGAGAATACATCCCATCCTCGTCGCCACTTTTAAGAGGCGCAGACAAGTTATTTTAATAGGAACTTTATTAAGTTCACAGGAACAACCCCTGGACACATCCTCACTCCAGCAACTGTCCTCTCTTCTCTGCCAGTTCCAGAATCATAGCATCCTGGTAACCATGGAGGAAGGCAGGACATGTTGCCAGGTTATGTTACTAGTTTACATTACTAGGATACAACAGTTATCTTTTATGCTTTCACTCCGATTTCTAATATGGCTGTGGGAAGAGGTCGTCTGCTCTCACATTTTAGGGATCCAGAGGAGGTAAGAAGGGTAGAAATAGAGTGATTGGATATACATGAAAAGAGGATGTTTGCGGAGTATAAAATCCTATAAAGAAAAAAAAAACATTGCAAAAAAAATATTTATAACATGGAACCGGGAATCCAGAGGAGGGAAAAGAAATATAAGTATTAAAACATATGTATGTGAGTGTATGTATATGTATGTGTCTATATATATATATATATATATATATAACAACAACTCTCTCCTTAGAAAGAATTAGCCGCACTTACAGCAGTGGCATTCCAATGAATTTAATTAATTACAGCAACTGGCAACCTGTTTCGGTCGCATCGACCTTTCTCAAAGGAAAGCCATTGGCATCTGCTGACCACACACCTACAAGTCGATTGCTTCATTTAATGAATTTTTGCCCCATGGTGGACGCCCTGATGGGCCATTTACTAGAGCATGCTGGTACTTGTGGTGAGTAACTCAGTTCAATTCTAACCCTCAAGTGGATGATGCCGAAGTCTTTTACAATTTGCTGTTTCTACCGCTCACCGTTGCTCCCTCGCATGCCTATTGTCGAGGCTGCTAGAGTCCATACCAAAGGAAATCTTCAGCGGCTGCCTGCTGTCCCTTAACGCTTTCGCGAGCTCCAAAGACGGTTCGATTTCGGGCAGTTCAAGTGTTCTTAGCTGGCAGTGCGTCGATTTATGGCAGAACCAAGCCGTTACCAGTGGCGTCACTAGGGGGGCCCAGGGGGTATGGACCGCACCAGGTGACACCCTAACATGGGGTGACACCATCTGGTTATGCTGTGTATGTAACACAGCTCGGCAGCCTCGCCTCTGCTCTGTGTCTATTTAAACTTATCCTCAGCGGCGCGCGCACAAATTCAAAGCACATTTCATGTGTTTATTTCAGTCACTTTGACTGAGAAAAGCCAAGAACAGTGAGGGAGAAACCACGAGGGGTGGAGAAGGCGACGGGGAAAGGGTTAAAAGAGAAGCAGGCGGGGGAGGGGGTGCAGGCGGAGGGGGAGGGATTGTGCATGCAGAGAGGGAGATGGTGCAGACAGAGGGTAAGATAGTTCAGGGGGAGGGGAGATGGTGCAGGCAGAGGGAGAGATGGTGCAGGCAGAGGGAGAGATGGTGCAGGCAGAGGGTGAGATGATGCAGGCAGAGAGAGAGATGGTGCAGGCAGGGGGTGAGATGATGCAGCGGAGGGGAGATGGTGCAGACAGAGGGAGAGATGGTGCATGCACAGGGGAGAAGGTGCAGGCAGAGAGGGAGATGGTGCAGGAAGAGGGTGAGATGGTGCAGGCAGAGAGGGAGATGGTGAAGGCAGAGGGTGAGATGGTGTAGGCTGAGGGGGAGATGGTGTAGGCTGAGGGGGGGTTGGTGCAGGCGGAGGGGAGATGGTGCAGGCAGAGGGAGAGATGGTGCAGACAGAAGAGATGGTGTGGACAAAGGGAGAGATGGTGCAGGTGGAGGGAGAGATTGTGCAGGCAGAGGAGAGATGGTGCAGGCGGAGGGGAGATGGTGCAAGCAGAAGGAGAGATGGTGCAGGCAGAGGGAGAGATGGTGCCGGCAGAGGGAGAGATGGTGTAGGCAGAGGGGAGATAGTGTGGACAAAGGGAGAAATGGTGCAGGCAGAGAGGAGACGGTGCAGGCATCGTGGAGATGGTGCAGGCAGAGGCAGAGATGGTGCAGGCATAGGGGAGATGGTGCAGGCAGAGGGTGAGATGGTGCAGGCAGAGGGAGAGATGGTGCAGGCATGGGGTGAGATGGTGCAGGCAGAGGGGACATGGTGCAGACAGAGGGAGAGATGTTGCAGGCGGAGGGGAGATGGTGCAGGCAGAGGGAGAGATCGTGCAGGCATGGGGTGAGATGGTGCAGGCAGAGGGGACATGGTGCAGGCAGAGGGTGAGATGGTGCAGGCAGAGGGTGAGATGGTGCAGGCAGAGGGAGAGATGGTGCAGGCATGGGGTGAGATGGTGCAGGCGGAGGGGACATGGTGCAGACAGAGGGAGAGATGTTGCAGGCGGAGGGAGAGATGTTGCAGGCGGAGGGAGAGATGGTGCAGGCGGAGGAGAGATGGTGCAGGCGGAGGGGAGATGGTGCAAGCAGAAGGAGAGATGGTGCAGGCAGAGAGAGAGATGGTGCAGGCAGAGGGAGAGATGGTGCAGGCATGGGGTGAGATGGTGCAGGCAGAGGGGACATGATGCAGACAGAGGGAGAGATGTTGCAGGCGGAGGGGAGATGGTGCAGGCAGAGGGAGAGATGGTGCAGGCAGAGGGAGAGATGGTGCAGGCAGAGGGAGAGATGGTGCAGGCGGAGGGGAGATGGTGCAGGCAGAGGGAGAGATGGTGTAGGCAGAGTGGAGATGGTGCAGGCAGAGGGAGAGATGGTGCAGGCAGAGGGAGAGATGGTGCAGGCGGAGGGGAGATGGTGTGGACATAGGGAGAGATTATGCACCCAGAGGGGAGATGGTGCGGGCAGAGGGGAGATGGTGCAGGTAGAGGGTGAGATGGTGTAGGCTGAGGGAAAGATCGTGCAGGCAGGGGGTGAAATGGTGCAGGCGGAGGGGAGATGGTGCGGACAGAGGGAGAGATGGTGCAGGCAGAGAGGACATGGTGCAGGCAGAGGGTGAGTTGGTCCATCCAGTAACTTGTGAGGGGGTGACACCATGAGTTACCCGCACCGGGTGACACCAACCCTAGTGATGCCACTGACCATTACACATCACAACAACTCTCTCCTTAGAAAGAATAATCTGCACTCACAGCAGTGGCATTCCAATGAATTTAATTAATTAAAGCAACTGGCAGTCCTGATATGTTTTGGTCGCATCAACCTTTCTCAAAGGTAAGCTATTGGCATCAGCTGACCACACACCTACAAGTCGATTGCTTCATTTAATGAATTTATGCCCCCTGGTGGGCGCCCTGATGGGCCATTTACTAGAGCATGCTGGTACTCGTGGTGAGTAACTCAGTTCAATTCTAACCCTCCAGTGGGTGATGCCGAATTCTTTTACAATTTGCTCTTTCTATCACTCACTGTTGCTCCTCGTATGCCTATTGTCGAGGCTGCTGGAGTCCATACCAAAGGATATATTCTGCGGCTGCCTGCTGTCCCTTGACGCTTTCGCGAGCTCCAAAGACAGTTCATTTTCAGGCAGTTCAGGCGCTCTTAGCTGGCGGTGCGTCGCTTTACGGCAGAGCCAAGCCGTTACACATCACAACAACTCTCTCCTTAGAAAGAATAAGCCGCACTCACAGCGATGGCATTCCAATTAATTGAATTAATTGCAGCAACTGGCAGTCCTGACATATTTTGGTCGCATCAACCTTTCTCAAAGGGAAGCCATTGGCATCTGCTGACCACACACCTACAAGTCGATTGCTTCATTCAATTAATTTTTGCCCCCTGATGGGCCGTTTACTAGAGCAGACTGGCACTAGTGGTGAGTAACTCAGTTCAATTCTAACCCTCCAGTGGGTGATGCCAAAGTCTTTTACAATTTGCTGTTTCTGCCGCTCACCGTTGCTCCCTCGCATGGCTATTGTCGAGGCTGCTGTATCCATACCAAAGGAAATCTTTGGCGGCTGCCCACTGTCGCTTGACGCTTTCGCGAGCTCCAAAGACGGTTCAATTTCGGGCAGTTCAGGCACGTTTAGCTGGCGGTGCGTCGCTTTACGGCAGAACCAAGCCGTTACACATCACAACAACTCTCTCCTTAGAAAGAATAAGACGCACTCACAGCGGTGGCATTCCAATTAATTTAACTAATGCAGCAACTGGCAGTCCTGACATGTTTCGGTTGCATCGACCTTTCTCAATGGGAAGCCATTGGCATCTGCTGACCACACACCTACAAGTCGATTGCTTCATTTAATTAATTTTTGCCCCCTGGTGGGCGCCCTGATGGGCCGTTTCCTAGAGCATGCTGCTACTTGTGGTGAGTAACACCACATATGTGTGCTGCAATGACACTTGCAAATAAATGATTCTGTCGATGTAGTGCCAGTGATGTAGTGGCTTTCGATAGTGTGACTCTTGATTTAGTGAAATGCACGCTTGTAGGAGGACCCCTTTGCAATCCAGAGGCTTCATCATTTTACATTACACCACTGCCATGACCTTCTAAACCCTCACGCCTACATCAACGTTACAACACAGAGCCTGTGAGACCTCCCCTAAACCCAAACACAGTTTTAGTATGAGGGGTGGTCTTAGCGACGTGTCTGAAGGTCTACACAGAGACAGAGGTAGACTGACCTATAGCAAAATTGAAGCTTCTGCTATGAAAGGCCAATTAGGCAGAGGAGAAATCTTTCACATTCCCCTCTTTCACGTCTTCCTATGAGCAATATTAAATGTAGATTGGAGAGGAGGACAAGAACAGATTAGACAATTTACTAAGGAATTAGCTACATAGCCGACCTGTTGTCTGAAAAGTACATGAAGTTAGGCTCACATAGCTGGATAGGGTCCAGCATGTTGGGAATTCTGTCAGCCAGTAGGCAATTTTCCAGGAAACTAGCAGCAAAAATGTCCTCATCGAACAAATGAGGAAATGTAGAGAATTTGAACGGCCCATTTCCTGACCGTATTACTGTTCGTAAGGAACTGTACCTCTTCATGGGAAGTCCTCAATAAAATAATGGTATCACCCACTCTCTGCTTCTGATGTGCTTCCCAGAAATATAACGTCATTTAGATAGGGAAAAGAAGTAACATTTGCACACTTGAATTAGTCAACAAGAATTGTACTATTAATAATTATGCAAAGGAGAGAATTAACATATTTATTCCTTAAACATTTTAAAGTTTTATGAAAACGATGTGCACTTTTCTTGTTTTGCTTCATTGATAATAACGTTATTTCATGCTGACTTTGATAGGAAAACTATCTGAGAATATCTGTGTGAAGTATCATGTCTTGGTATGCTGTATTCAGAATGTGTGATGTCACCAGTGACATGTCCTCTTAGCGCTGTTGGCCGTACTTTCTGCTAGGTATAGGTTTTCCACAGTGGGAATGCTGTAAGAAGTTTGTGTTCTGTAAAGTTCCCCAACACAGAGATTGTCTGGAAAGTGAGTCAGGTGCCCTAATATGGAGACCACATAATTGACATAATGAAGATTTGAGGGGATCTGGGTAAGACAGATTTTGCCCCCTCCCCTTTCAGAATGACTTTGAATTTATTAAAATCTTTCACCTAACACAAGCGCTAGTGATGGAAAACCGTACTACAAACTTTATGTTGTACTTCCAGAAAAGTGGTGGCCAAAAACAGCTGAGAACAAAACTAAGCTGACAAGCAAGCGTGCCCTGTTTTCAAATTAATCAAGAATCCATGATTTTTCACATCTATTACAGCTGCAGTGGTGTCTTTCCCAGTCACTCTTCAAGGCACCACTTGAAGGTGGTGGCCCTGCCCAATTGCTGCTTTGCACATGCCTTAACCTTGCTCAGGCCAACAGAGGGGGTTGGGGGTTGCTACTTGCCACCTCTAGCCAGAGGGTAAAGCAGTCTGTCATTGAGTTTTCTCTAAGGTGGTACCTGGAACAATTGAATCCAGCGTGATTCCCCAACACCGTGCTGTGTAAGGGACTGGCCATGTGGACTGCGGTTATGGCACACCACAGGTAAGGTCCCTGTGTAGTGTGGTGTGAACCTTTCCTTACTTGATGTGTTTGTGGTGAATCATGTGCAGACAGTGGGTTATCGGGTGGGTTTGATGGTTTCTGTAAGATAAAGACGCAAGGGAGAGGGTCCAGCAGCATCCCCAAACAGTACGCCTGTCTGGAGGGTAGTATGCACCGTTTAGATGAAAGAGCAGTCAGCTTTTTCACAGCCAGAAGCATTAATATTAACTTCTGGCCTAATAACGTGGCATCTAGTTCACTGGGCACTATAGGAGGCAGTAGAAGAAATGTGGAGCCCTTAGGGAGTAGGGTCTTGAAACCTTGCCACACACCGGTGTGTGTATGTGGACAGTCAATCATGAGTTGTGAAGCACCGTGGATGACTGGTTTTGTAAGCCTACTTGCAACATGAGTTTGAATGGTGGGTCATGTGTTATTTACATGTTGATTTCCTTAAATTAGAACCATGCCAGGGCAATCTTGATGTAGGGTTGGCTCATAGAGCAAGTCCCTTAGTAAAGCTGGTTCTTGCAATATTCCCCAAAAGTAATGTGTTAATAGCCGCTGGGTAGATATGGAATTACACGCATCAAAGTTAGGGTGAGGGGGTCTGCCCTTTCCCCTCATCGTCATGTCAACCTAGCAGCCAGTGCAGACTTGTGCCCTGTGTCCACGGTGTTCCCCTTTATCCATGCTTTCCTGTGCCCACGCCTCCCGACATATTATTGTTCTCGTCTTCGAATCAGCCTTCTCCCCTGTTGGAATCTCCCGGTTTCACCACCCATGGTTCCCTGACCATGCTCTATATTACACCAGATCATGGCGGATGTGAGCACGTGACCTGCAGCACGTCCACCAAAATGATCCTTTCACATGGAGGAGCCCCCTACTTTTGTAGAGAGTGGAGCACAAGAAAGATCCGATATTGTGTGAGGGGAGCGAAAACTAAGTGGAAGTAGGGATGTGGCTTAGCGGTCGGAGCTTCCGACTTTGGAACTGGGGAACCAAGATCGAGTCTCGGTGTCGGCTCAACATCCTGCAATTCTGGGAAAAATCATGTAAACTATCCCTGCCTACCAAAAATGAATGTGCCCTTGTGCAATGTAACTGGTGCTCATGTAAAGTACTCCAATATATTCGGATCAAGTTTGTGCTGTAATAATAAAACACCAAAAAGAAGAAGAGATAAACTCTGATTTACAAAGGTAAAGTAAGTTTACGATTTTTTGCAATTCACAAAATAATTTCAGTCTCTGACACGAGCGTGGACACTCCGCAGTCATAAATATAGTACTCATAACATTTCTTTGTGAATTGCAAAAAATGTGTGCTCCCACAAAAGTGTAAGTTTATCTTTGTGAATTAGGCCCAGAGTGTGTGTGCAATAGAGAAGGGAAGATTAAGGCGAAGACCTGATGTTAACGTGGGTGGGAAACAGAGAGTGAGGGCCATATTATAGTTCTGCTTGCTAGGGAGAGGCAGAGAAGGAGTGGGAGGGTTCCTGGGTTATAAAATAGCCACAGTTGGTCATGTGAGGCAGGTGCTGTGTGTTTTCCTCTTAAAATTGTTTTTCAGACTCCTGTTCAAAGGACACTTTCTCCGCTATCTTTAATCTTGTGATTGCTTACTCATACTGCTGTTATCGGCCGCGGTCACATCACTCACACCTGCAGGTCGTGCTTGGCACGCTAGCTGTCAGCATTCTGTTTACCTCTTTAGAGATATCACCCCAGTTCTGAAACTAAAGCGTTGTCATTGCCCCTGCCTACCTTTCCCACATTCGGAGCAATTGACCTGGTCTGAGGGCGACCCAGATAAAAAGGCATTACCAAAGTCTAGCCATCATGTTGTTAGAGCCTTTATGACCTGTTTTCTGGCTGCGAAAGAGAACAAGCATTTACAATGCAATGGTTTTGCCTTTGTTAAAGTTTTAGCTATTGGCAATGCTCTTGACATTATTTTTATTTATGTTTTTTTTTAACATAAATATTTGGCATTGTCTTTTGCAATGCCACTAGCTTTATATTTCGCAAATGACACCCACAAACACCTACAGAGAGCCCCCCCAACACACACCCACACAGAGCCTCCCCCACACACTGCGAGCCCCCCCCACACACTGCGAGCTCCCTCCACACACTGCAAGCCTTCTCCACACACTGCGAGCCTCCCCCACACACTGAGAGCCCCCCCACACACTGAGAGCCCCCCACACACTGAGAGCCTCCCCCACACACTGAGAGCCCCCACACACTGAGAGCCCCCCCACACACTGAGAGCCCCCCCACACACTGAGAGCCTCCCCCATACACTGAGAGCCCCTCCCCCACACACTGAGAGCCCCTCCCCCACACACTGAGAGCCCCTCCCCCACACACTGAAAGCCCCCCCACACACAGAGAGCCCCCCGCCCACACACAGAGAGCTCCCCCCTTGTCAAACCTCCTGCCTCTGGAAGTCGCCAGCGCTTTTTTGTGCTGGTGCTTGTAGGTGCTGGCCAACGACACTCATTGCTGGGGACCTAGAGTTAATTCTTTCAGCGATATAGGTTGACCCTGGGAAAAGAAAGGCAAATGGAGAAAGGGGGACCAGTGAATGGCAATATAGGGAGAAAGCAGGCCTCAAGAGTGAGGTAAAGGCACAGGAAGTGGAGGTGAAAGAAAGGGGCGTCAGGTGGAATCGGGTCTGGCAGCCCAGGTTCTAAAAAATCACAGCATTTGCAGTGCCGACGATTGGCTTCGAATGAGAACTCTGCACCCCCACACTTTTGTTTCCCTCAAACATTAAGCTGTGTAGGACATCTGGACGCGGCCGCTTTTTCTGCTATCCATGCCTGCCTGTGGGTTTAAAGTTACCGTCAGCGACGGACCAGCGCTGGGTCGTGTTTGCCCCTGGGTCACTGCCCTTCACCCACGGAGGGCGCGCAGGCGGGCAGAGGCTGCGCATTAGCACACGGAGCTGCTGTGGGTGAGGTGCGTGGGCGGAATGGCCACGAAACATGAGCCTTTGGCACTTCGTACCCAGCACGACTCCTACTTTATAATTGTTTATGTTTAGAGAGCCGGCCTATGAAGCCTAGGGAGCGAATGCAGCACCAACCACGCACACACACAGACCCGCTACCTTCTAAACGGTGCATGTTCGCTTTAAATACGGTCCCCGTTCTAAAGAGTGGGTACAACCCCTGCACAGCACGCGTGAGCGCGCTCACGCACGTGCACACACACACACACACACACGTGGACCCGCATACCTATTAAAGGGAGTACATTCACTTTAAACACGGTCCCCGTTCTAATCAGCGAGTACAAGCGCATATCCTACACAGCACGCGCGCGCACACACATACTCTCACAAGCGGACCCGCATACCTTTCTAAAAGGTGTACACCCGCTTTAAACGCGGTCCCCATTCTAAACAGTGAATACAAACCTTTAAACGCGGTTCCCATTCTAAACAATAAATACAAGCCTTTAAACGTGGTCCCCATTCTAAACAGTGTTTAATTATTAAAAGTGACGCAAACGTGGCGCAAGTGGCTTGTAAATCTGCCCCTGAGTACACAGTGTGAGCAGAGTACAACCGCAGACACACATACTGTACGCGTTGTGCAAACACAATCTCAATGGTGTACCTACACACTGAACAGTGGACATACACAAATACACACAGTGCACAACCCCACCCTAAACAGTGCTCGCGCGCGCACGCACACACACGGTGATAATGGTACGAATGCGGCCTGCCCCTTTTATGGAGAGATTAACTGGGCCGAGCTGCGAAGGGTCCCGAGCGCTGTTCAAACAGTTCAAGGGGGAAAAGTGCAACTCAGAGTCCGCGGCCCCCGCGACTGTGGAAGGGAAACAAAGGTGGGGGGGGGGGAGGGGGGGGCAGTTGTAATACTGTAACCGCCGGCAGTAAAAGCTCCTCGGCTGAAGGGCCACTCACTCCTTGCCTGAAGTGGGGCAAGGTTTACTTTCCACCTCTCTCGAGACGCTGGGAGCCCCCGGACACCTCACACCACAGGCAGAGCCGGGACATGACCCGTCCATCACTTGCGGGATGAAAGAGAAGTGTGTGCTTGTGAAACCAGACGCACCCCGAACGCACACTTACGGCAGAAACGTGTACGAACTGGGATATATTCACATCCAGGCTAATAGTGTGAATGTTAGGACATATTAATAAAACAGCCACGTTTACAATCTGGAACAATGCTGCACTTGGGGTGTGAGCCGATTTCGAGCAAAAAGTAGTCATCCTGAATAATAATAATCACATAAACACATAAATAAATAAGAATAATTAAAAAAATATATTATTATCGTCATAAATAAGTCTCAGCTTCTGTGCGCAATGAAAGCCTTACAACAAACGACCAACAAACGTCACAACAAGCACGTGCGTGTGTGTATAAAATGTGCAAAGGAATACATAAGCAGTTAGCACCGACGCGAGGAGCTTGTGTTGGTGTAAACAAGTTGCAGACTACTGAAATACACCAGAGCCTCTGAAATGCTGGGGACAGCGCTGCGCTAGAGCTGCTGAGCCCGGGCCGATGACAGGGGGGGAGAGCCGCGGGGTCCTAGCGCCGGGCACTTCCGTCCGAGGGATGGGGCATTCCAGCAAAGAGCAAGCACTGCCGACCACCAGAGAGCCGGGCCTCCACTGGAAGCTGGCCTGAGTCGGGGCGAGGCTGCAGACGACGACAGCGAGCTACGCCAGCCTGCAGCAATGAGGCGTGTGCACGGAGGGCTGCTGTGCAGAGCGAGGAATGAGGGAGCAGCGTCTGGCAGGCAGGGTGACCATGCCGGACCAGATTCGGGGGCGTTCCTGAGGGCTTTTGGCTGACGTAGCGTGACGTCGCCAAAAGCCAAAAATTCTCGGGAACGCCCCCGAATCTGGTCCGGCATTGACGGACAGGCCCGTCTTCCAATGGCTAGCCTCCATTTATGGAGCTAGCCAATGAAAGACGGGGGCCGTTCCTGTCTCCCGTATTATTCTCAGTAGGTTTTCGCCTGCGCGAAAAAGATGCGCAGAGCGCATCTTTCGCCAGGCAAAACCTAAAAAGTGAATAAACTTTCTTAAAACCTGCAACAGTCCAAAGCAGGTCCACACCACCATGTTCACTTGAGGCTGGAATTTCAAATTTGATGCCTCAATTCTTTACCAATTTAGCCTGACTCCCAGGAGGAGGGACATCACAGGCCAAAAGGACTATCAAAAGACAGGGCCCTGTATGTTAGGGAAAACTGCATAAGGGTGCATTGTGCTGTTTAAAGTGTCCTGCTGAGATCACTTCAAACAAAAAAACTTTACATTGCTTCAATGAGAGAACATACAATTTAGTTACAAGACAAACAGAAGATTGCCCACATACAACTAGTCCTTTAGCATGAGGAAAGGACAGATGGTGCTGATGCCCACTCACAGACCACTCGTGCTGCTGCGTGGGAGGCTAACATTTACAGTAGCATATTATGTTGATCAAATGGTGTTTGGAGCCTTAAGTGTAAATTCAAACTTCCGTGACGTTAGTGTGAGACTGGAGAATTCCAAGAATGGCCAAGAGAGTCAGTGGGAGTGACAGGAGAACTATGCAGCCTTACCTGTCCGTTCACTGAAGAAAGGACAAGTAAGGGGAGGTACAGGCTGTGCCACATCAGTCAGGTCCTCGGCTACTGGGAATCTGACAGCACAATGCTGAGATGTGTTTCTGATGTGTCAGGTCATGCAGGCAGACAGGGTGGTTGGCCTGGATGTCTCCTACTACAAGGGAGCAAGGAGATATGTTGGTAGAAGTGAAGTATTGGGAATCCTTAGGAGGTGATGCATGAGGAGATCGTCAAATGATAAGGGAAGCTGTCAAAATGGCAGGAAACAGTGTTGATGTTCATGGTCACCAAATAATCTATTTTCTTAGACCTTTCTCCAGGGCTCTTCCAGAGATGTGGGTTTTGTGTCAACACTTAATGGAGGGCAGCAGTGGCATGACCCTATCTCTGGTACCTACCTCTCTGTAAACCGGTTTCGGTTAATATGGTGGGTCAGGAATATCAACAGCAAGAATATCGTGGTCAAGAATATCGACTTAAGGTGAGAAATATTGTTTTTAAAAATAGAGAAGTGTTTAATATCATTTGCAGAAATGTAGTTGTTAGAAATATTTTTTAATATTATGTATTTTAGTATGTATTTCAATTGTATGTGATGTATGTTTTTTTGTATAAGATGTCTTTGTATTTTTAATATATGTGTTAAATGTTTATTAGTTATACATTTTATTTTATTTGAATTTTGATTTTTTTTTAGTTCCGTAGCGGGTGGTGGGTTTATAGGGGAATAGGGTAGGAAGTACTTTAAATATATTAAATGTATTACTTTTTTTAGATTCTATTTTTGCATTGTTTAGTTCCATAGGGGGTTGTGGGTTTTTAGAGGAATACGGTGGGAAGTAATATAATATTTAATTTAATAATTGATTTTTATTTAATAATATTTGTTTAATTGAGATGGTATAGTCTTAAATGTGTAAATTAATTTATTATTGATTAATTAGTAAGTGGTTAACTAATTTTAATTAATTGGTACCTAATTATGGTAATTGTGCATTTATATTTGTGTGTGGTAGTTTTTATATGTGTTGAGGGTGGGAAGTAAAATACTTTTAATTGATGAATTAATCATTAGGTAATTATTTTTAATTAATTGGTAATTAATTACGGTAATTGTGTAATTAATTTGGTGTGTGTGCTGTGATGTTTATAGGAGTAAAGGGTGGGAAGTAATTTGTGTTGAATTAATATGTAGTTATTAATGTTAATTATTTGATTTATTTTGTGGTCAATGTTTATTTTTTGTGTTGTTTTTACTTTTAAATGGGTATAGGTTGGGTATTAGATAAAATGTTATTTAATTATTATTTGTTAATAGTAATAGTTTTTCCTTAACTAATATATAGGTGTGTTTATTATTTTATAGTTTAATTTAGATACGTGTTGTGGATATTAGAGTGTTAAAGCTTGTGTACTCAATGTTTATTTTCATTGTTATTAATAAGAGTTTTTTTATCGATTATTAATTATGTTAATTATGGAGATACATTAAAAATGTTGAAGTGTTTTGTTATTGGTGTGTTATAGGGTATGAAATAAAATTAATACATTTATGTTTTACATACTTTTGTTTGATATTTGCTACTTTTAAATATGTATTGTTTATAAATGTATGTAATAATTTTTTTATATATTAATTGTACATTTTGTTACATGTAATTAATAATATAATGTGTTCTTTGTGTATGTTTAATATATTTAAATGTATATTTTTAATATTGTTTTTTATTTTTATGATTTTTTGCATTTTGTAATATATTATTTTTTTTCAACTGTGTTATTAGTAAATTTGACCCCACCGCTATCCAACACTTATCCTACTGTTGCATTCAGTGGAGTGGGAATAGTAATTTTTACCCCTCCGCTATCCAACACTTTCTCTACTGTTGCATTCTTTGCAGTGGGAATAGTCATTTTTAACCCTCCACTATCCAATACGTTCCCTACTATTGCACTCACTGGAGTTGTAATAGTAATTTTTACCCCTCCGCTATCCAACATTTTCTCTGCGGTTGCACTCACTGAAGTTGGAATAGTAAATTGAATTCCTCTGCTATCCAACACTTACTCTACTTTTGCACTCACTGGAGTGGGAATAGTAATTTTTTCCCCTCTGCTATCCAACACTTTCTCTACTGTTGCTATAACTGAAGTGAGAATAGCAATTTTTACCCCTCTGCTATCCAACATTTTCCCTACTGTTGCACTCACTGAAGTTGAAATAGAAATTTAATTCCTCTGCTATCCAACACTTACCATACTTTTGCACTCACTGGAGTGGGAATAGTAATTTTTACCCCTCTTCTATCCAACACTTTACCTACTGTTGCACTCTTTGGAGTAGGAATAGTAATTTTTACCCCTCACTATCCAACACTTTACTTACTGTTGCTATCATTGTAAATGTAATGTAAATGTAAATGTAAATGTACAGGAATTTATATAGCGCAAATTACCGAGCGGTCTCTAAGCGCTTGCTTAGGGAACCCGTCCTGGTATTCCCCTGTGAGATATCCGCAAGGTGAAAGCCAGGCATCCCACCGCGAGGGGCCGTTGTGGAGATTAAGCAAGCTATTGCCCAGAGTCGCAGAGTGTGAACCCGTGAATCGAGTAGGCACCGGAGCGAGAATTGTCGAGTCCATGGACATTTTAGGACTCTAGACCCCGCCAAGCCGCGAATTGGACCCTGGTCCCGGGCTGACCTCTACTTCCAGGTCTGCCTCCTCTAACCAGTGAGCCACACTTCTCCATCATTGAAGTGGCAATAGTACTTTGTACCCCTCCACTATCCAACAATTTCTCTACTGTTGCACTCACTGGAGTTGGAATATTAAATGTAATTATTCCGCTATCCAACACTTTCCCTACTGATGCACTTATTGTATTGGAAAATGTTAGTTTATTTTTTTTAAATAGTTTCATGTTTTAATTTAATATAGAATGTTTTTATTTTAAATCATTGATATGTATATATATATATATATATATATATATATATATATACATATATATATATATTTGTATATAGATACACAAACACGTTTCCCACTGAAGCTGCCGAACTATATATTTTTTTATGTTTAAATTATTATGTTTGTGTGTTAATATTATTACGTTTGTTATATTTAGTTAAAATGTATATTAAATGTAATTCATGTTGTTAAAAATAATTAGTATTATATATTAGTAATATATTCAATATATATATATTTTTAAATCAATATTTTTTACATCTATATTTTTTACCTCAATATTTTGGAGTTGATATTTTTGTATTACCGATTAAGGTATGGGAGTAAATATTTTTGCAGTCGATATTCTTTTCTCAATATTTAGAACATCGATGTTTGTGACATCAATGTGACTATTGGAATGGAGTGCATTTCATAGGCTTTTGCCGTGCTTTTGGGCAGGCATCCAGGGAAAGTGCTATTTCTTTGTAGATTGGGCCTATACATCCCGATTCAGGGTCCTTTGGTTACTAGACAAAGTGTGTACACCCACAAATTTGTCCTCGGGCTCCCTCAAGACTGTTAATATAATATATGACCTTTCGAAGGACGTATCAGGTGATTCCCTTGAACTTCCTATCCTACCCCATAGGTTTTAATAAGACTATTCAATGCAGGCCAAGATGTTCAGATTATTAAAGCTGTTATTTGTCCTCCATGCACAATTATACAGACAAGAGAGATTACCATACTGTTGCATTATCAGCTCTATTAGTTACGATGGCTTAAGTCAAATTCAAAATTCCTATCCTCCGTAGAGAAATGGAATTTTACTTGTAGCTCACCCTTTCAATCAGGACCATGATACATTTTTCTTCCATACAGATGTTCTTTAGTTTCCTGGATCATCACAGCAACAATTCAACTCGTAAAGTGGCGACCTAATAATCCAAACATCTTGGTATCACATACAGAGGAGTTGGTGCAGAAGTATACATAGTGAAATGGAATAAATGTGGATGCAAGCTTCCATCCAACCTGAGACACAATGATAACCATCTGTGTTTCAGGAAAGCATTAAAAACTCTTCTGTTTCAGGAAGCATAACCCACCCTGTGGTACCACACGGAGTCAACATTTCCTCAGTACTGATGCGAGCAAAGCGCGGAGATACCTCATGGGTCGATTCTGGCGCGATATAAGCAATTAAATAAATAAATAAATAAATGTTGAAGACTACATTTGTGGATGTGAAATCTATTTGAACACGAGTAAAGCAAATCAGAAGCCAAAGCAGGATGATTTCTGCCACTTCCCGGACCAGCCAGTAAATGATTTGCCTCCATTTCAAGGATCCCCTCTGATCTAGGTAAGAGTTGATTTGCTGCAGTTGATGCCCTATTTCCCATTCCAAACACTGCCCAGACAACCCCTGTTCGAACGGCTTGTGAGTAACATAGACAATAAACTTCTGTTATCAACTCAGAGAATGGCTCACAGCTTCGGTCATGTTTTGGAAGGTGTTCCAGACTATTTCAAATGTAGCATTTCATTGTTGCTGACTTACTATCCTCAAAGTGATGTTGAAACAGAGCGTAGTAATCACTATATTGAGCAATACGTTTGATTTGGGTGTTTGTCTTATTAAAACAATAGTCCTGCCAGTTGACCACACAGGCTGTCATCTATGGATTTTTGCCACTGTAATGGCACCTTTGCTTATCATTCTGTGGCCTTGTTGTACATCATTACTTATACAGACTCTCATGCCAACTGTGCTCTATTCAGCGTAAACTAAAAAAAAACATAAATATAGAAGAATCTCACTTCCAGTGGTGAGGGCCCATATTGGTGGGTATAGTTCTAAACAATATCATTTCTATAGGGGCACAAGAAAGAGCTTCAATTATAAATAAACTTTCCTGCTTAACCCATCAACATTGATAAATGGAATTAATCTAACATAATCACTGAGCCCAAAAAAACTTCTTCAAATATTTATTTATTTTGTTATTCATACATTACTTTCATTTACATGCCTTTAATTTTTTATATGCACTTTTTCTTACTTTCATCTATACATCTGTCATTTTTTGTACACCATTTTTTCTTCATATTTTTCTTACAAACTCCTAAGCCATACTCATTAATCCCGCCAAAAGTACAACATCTAAATAACAACAATGACTAAATCGATAAAATATATTTCACAAACCAAACCACTTGGAGTTTACTGTCTCTCATTATTATTATTATTATTATTATTATTATTATTATTATTAAGAAGCTTATAAAGCGCGCGGCTACCCCCAGCGGGGGTGTCCCGGCGCTAAGATTACAGGTTTATCACTAGAGAGGGTTGCCTGGTTCAAAACCATCCAAAAAATGGTTTGCAAGGGCTGCAGAGGAACCCCTGATCAGCATTTGGTGAACAGCCAGGTTTTTAATTTGCGTCGGAAGATTTGCTCAGACTCAATGAACCTAAGTTCCAGTGGTAGGCTGTTCCAGTGCTTGGCTGCTGTAACGGTGAACGTTCTGCCGCCACTTCGGGTAAGCCTAAATCTGGGAACAATCAGTAAGCGAAGGCTGTTTGATCTCAGATGTCTTACTGAGGATGATATCTTGAGTCTTTTGCTCAGGTAGGCCGGGCCAATTCCATGAATAGCCCGGAAGGCAAGGATCAGGATTTTGAACTCAATACGTCGGGCGATGGGAAGCCAATGTAGCTCATCCCGATAAGCTCTGACCGAGTTGCGGGTGGGGATGTTTCCAATAAGCCTTGCTGCCGCGTTCTGAACGATTTGTAATCAGTCTATAAGATAAAGGGGGGCGCCGGCATATAGGCAATTGGCGTAATCAAGATGTGCCGTAATGAGTGCCTGGACAACCGTTTTGCGGGATGTCTGGGGGAGATAGGGAAACATCTTCCTGATCATACGCAGCTTATTGAAACAGGCCGCAGCAACTTTGTTAACCTGAGCTTTACAAGACAAGGTGTTATCAAATAGGAAGCCAAGGTTGCGGGCTGACTGCACTGGGTTGAGCGGGGGATTTAGGACGGTAGGCCACCATAAGGTGGCAGGGGGAGCAGATTTCTGGCTAAAAAAAAGTACCTCGGTTTTATCCGTATTTAGGGCCAGATGATTAGCAGCCATCGATTTGCAGATATTGCCAAGGCAGTTTCGAAAGTTGGAGAAGTGGGAGTCAGAGTGGTCTCTGAATGAAAAAACAAGCTGAGTATCATCAGCATATGAAACCACCCTGACCCCCCAAGACTCAACCACCCTGGCAAGCGGGCCCAAATATGCGTTAAACAATAGAGGGCTTAAGGCGAAGCCCCGAGGCACACCGCACATAAGGGGTTTGTCCTCTGATTCAAATGGGTGCAGCAGTACCCTTTGGGACCGTCCAGACAGAAAGGATTTAATCCATGCCAGGGCTGTGCCACCAATCCCCAACTGTTGTAGACGGGTTGTAAGTATGTCATGTGATACAGTGTCGAATGCAGCGATCAGGTCGAGGAGGACCAACATGGCCTCCTCGCCCCTGTCCACTGATTCCTAATAGTCTCGGATACTTCCAGCAGCGCAGTCTCGGTGCTGTAGCTGGTTCTAAAACTGGACTGAGAATCGTGCAGCAACTGATTTGTTTCTAAATACTGGGCCAGTTGTATCTGAACTACTTTCTCCAGCACTTTGGCAGGTTTTGGTAAAAGCGAAATGGGTCGATAGTTGCTGAATTGTGAAGGGTCCGCATCTGGTTTCTTCAGGATGGGAAGCAGCCTAGCTTGTTTCCAGACTGAAGGAAATTGACCCCGGGTCAAGGAAGAATTCCAGATGGAAAGGAGAGGGTTGATTAAAACAGGGGCAAGGTTACCCATTACTTTGGCAGGGACTGGGTCTAATGGCGAGCCTGACTTGACCTTATTTAAAAGTGTCAGCGCTGAATCTGGCATTAGCTCACTGAAAGAATTAAAGGAGCAGTGTTGGAGATGTGAAACATCTGACTGGAGGCTAGGTGAGACGGAGTCAAAGGAGGAAGAAAGTTTGATGATTTTTTCCTGAAAAAAATCAGAGAGTCCATTGCAAAGATCTTGAGTGGGAACGCACTGGGTTTTTAAGGCAGGAGGATTCACAAAATCCTTCACAATTGTGAAGAGAGTTTTAGAGGAGTTCTCTGCCTGTTGAATGAGTTTTGAGAAATGAGCTCTCATCGAGGAACGTTTAAGTTTTTGGAACTTGTTTAGGGCTGTTTTATAGGCCAGTTTGGTAATGGGGTCATAGGCCTGGCGCCATTTGCGTTCCAACTGTTTGCACCTACTCTTTTCCTCACGTAGCATGGGGGAAAATCAGGGGGCGGAGGGGCGAGATCTGGAGGAAGTCAGAGGAGCTAAAGGGGCAATGGTGTCCAGAGCAGAGGTAAGGGCAGAGTTATATCTTACTGTTTCCTTATTAAGATCTTCCGACAGATTGAATTGATAATGAAAACAAGAATCAATGGACTCACACGTGACTTTGGTCCATTTGCGGCCACTATCTCTGTTGAGGGAAGAAGGAGAGGGCGGGGAAGGAATAGTGATAACAATGGGGAGAAGGAAATGGTCTGACCATGTGAGGGGGAGGGGAGGAAGGGAAGAGATACCGGGATGATTCGTAAAAATAAGATCAAGTGTGTGGCCTGCTTTGTGAGTGGGGCCTTTAACTAATTGGGACAGAGTAAGTCCTTGTAAGGTTTCGAGAAGAGAGGAAGCTTGTGCACAGGAGGGATTATCGATATGGAGATTGAAATCTCCCAGCACTGTAAAGTAGGAGTGTTTGAGTGAGATGTCCGCGATTGAGTGCAACAAGGCGTTGAGAGAAGAGGAAGTGGCCGTGGGGGGGTTGTAGACCAGGATACCGGCAAAGATAGTGATGGCGGAATCCATAATCGTGAGGTGCATGGCTTCAATAAGGCCAAGGTTAGGAATTTTTGTGATATTCAGTATTAGGTGGGATTTCGCGATTACGGCGAGGCCCCCACCAGATTTGGAATTATCTCGATTAATGCCTAGTAGTCGATAGCCAGGGGGAATGGCCAGGTGTATGTCCGGTTTGGACGAGTCTTTGAGCCAAGTTTCTGTAAGAAATAATATGTCCCATTTGTGAATGTCCAGCGACAGCCAAATATCAGAGGCGTGAGCAGGTAGAGATCTGCAGTTTATTAAGGCTGCTTTTAAGGTAGCAGGGGGCTGGGGTTTCATGACATTCAAAGTCTGAAGAATCCGCTTTTTAAAAGTGGGAATAGAGATTTTGCACCGTGAGCAGGAATAAGTGGAAGTTTCCAGGCATTGGGGATTGCAACAGGTAGCGGGGCTGCAAGCGCCTTGTCTTAAATGAAAAAGCTGATTACTGGTCCAAGTGATTATTGGGGGGCGAGATGCAGGGGGTCTGGCGCTAGGCGCGGGTCCGGCGCGGACGGGCGCAGACGGGCTCGCCTTAGGCGCGCCTTCGGCGCGCCGTCCGCGCGCCCGCTGCGCCCGCCCGCTGCGCGGGCGGGATGACCCCTTGCTTTTATCCATGTCCGTCTGGGCGTGGGAGGCGTTCAGGAGCTGGAGCGCTACCCTGCCTGCCCCCAAGATGGCGGTTCTGCGTTCTCCCGGCCGGCGAGAGCGCTGTGCTCGGCTGTGCCGGGGGAGAGAGAGCAAGGTCGGGACCCCTGTGACGAAGGAATCTCGTCAGGTCAGGCAGAGAGGTCTGTTTCCGATTTAAAAGTGCATCTGTTAAAATATTTACAGATTTTAAAAGAGACAATCGTAATTGCGTCTGTACGCTAGTATTCAATCACCATGCATACAGAATTTAACTTCACACTCACGCTGAATTGCTTTCCGCTTAAATGGTCAAAGAGAAAAGGAGATGCCCCCGGCTTCCGCCTCAGGGGTGAAAACAAGTAATCTGCTATGTGCTTGGGCGGCAAGCCTTAAGTAGTGAGGGAGGGCGGGAGGCGTCCAGGAGCTGGAGCGCTACTCTGCCTCCCCCCAAGATGGCGGTTCCCCGTTCTCCCGGCCGGCGAGAGCGCTGTGCTCGGCTGCGCCAGGGGAGAGAGAGCAAGGTCGGGACCCCTGTGACGAAGGAATCTCGTCAGGTCAGGCAGAGAGGTCTGTTTCCGATTTAAAAGTGCATCTGTTAAAATATTTACAGATTTTAAAAGAGACAATCGTAATTGCGTCTGTACGCTAGTATTCAATCACCATGCATACAGAATTTAACTTCACACTCACGCTGAATTGCTTTCCGCTTAAATGGTCAAAGAGAAAAGGAGATGCCCCCGGCTTCCGCCTCAGGGGTGAAAACAAGTAATCATTCATGCCTAAACCCACTCATACACACTCTATACATTTCCTGTGACCCCCAATAATCCTTCAAAAACTCAACTAAGAGACCACTCCTTTTTCATTCTTCCATTGCTGCGTTTTGGCCTAACATTTACCAAACAATATTGGTCAACATACATTACTGTGGATATTGAGTTCTTCTAAGCACCTTTCTTCAAAACCTATGTTATTACTTTTTTCTTCTTTCACTCAGCAATTAACTAGTGCAATATTTTCTAAAAAAATAAGAAACATCTGCATAGACCAATCACCACAACCACCAAACTGTGTCAAAACACTAGGATTGTTCGAAAAGTAAAAATAGAACACCACCACCACTAAGAGCCCCATAGTCCATCAAGAAGTCATCAAAAAATACCTAGCTGTTCGAGGGACAATGGAACGTGGATATTAGAGAAGACAGTAGTAACAATATGAGAGAGAGGGAAAAAGGACACCCTCAGTCCCCCGGGCAATCTTGGTTAAACAACAAGAGAGTGTCAAAATAACACAGAAAATTAGCACAAATTCAGAGATGAAGATCTTCCTATAAGATTCGCATTGGAAGTCTTTTAGGGATTTCTTAGAAGCCCTCACTCACCACCCTGGGTGGTGACATGGCTCATCATCGGGCCCACCAGGAGAAGCCGAATGCCTCCCTGGTGTGCTACAACGCCAGATTACTGCGGAGCTGGTTTTTGTGACAGTGATGTGAAAAATAAGTGAAGTTAAAATTGTCAAAGAGCTGTACCAGAAAGAAAAAGTTTTATTCAACGGTCAGCCTGACAAGGTTAAAATATGTGTAGGGAAATGTGCCAATTAATGTATTGGTTATTTCCACTCAAGGTGGGGTCGACATGTTTCAGCCCTTATGTGTATAGTTACCGGGCTTTCTTCAGGACCATGTTTTTGTGTACCTCGGCGGTGTGGGCGCGCTAAGGTCCACCCTACCAGAGGACGTGAAAGTTAAAATTGACTGTGTAAAATGGTGCAGAAAAATAAACAAACCATCAAGTTGTGGGAATTACCGCTGGTTTAGAGGAACCTGTATGTATGTGGGGTGGTGAGTGAGGGCTTCTAAGAAAACCCTAAAAGACTTCCAATGCGAATCTTATAGGAAGATCTTCATCTCTGAATTTGTGCTAATTTTCTGTGTTATTTTGACACTCTATTAGAGAAGACATACATATGAAGCACTGGGAACATCACAAAAGCATAGCATAACGTGAGACAGTGTATAAAGTAATGACATGCTGATACCTAACATCAACATGGTTACACACTAGCTTCCCCGCTTCTTCGCCCCTCTGTAGGCGTTGCAACTCTGCGCCAGGAGACTTCCTACACATATGGTGGTCCTGTTCAGTCATTACAACCTTCTGGAAAGAGATTCTTAGCCAAATCAGAGGGACTGTGGGCTTTCCGCTCTTGGAGTCCTATTCAACGGTAATCCTTGGTGGTTAATTAGCCATACATTGGGTGCTGCCAAGCAATTAATAGCTTTACATTGGGAAAAGCCCAATACCCCTCCAATAGCTCAATGGTATACACGCAAGTGGCACTTCCTAGCTATGGAACTTCTCTCTCATAAAATAACTTGTACTGTGGATAAATTTGCTCACATCTGGCATCCTCCCTTTACCCCGCCCCCCTAGGCTAACTATATGGGATAGATGCTTCCCTTCAACTTAGATCAATAAGCTTTTAGTGTATGTTACTGCTTTATTTAATTTTGTTGTGTTGAATGTTGTTTTTTCTGAATAAGCTGCACTGGTATTCCCTAGCTTATTCTACGCCTTGGCGCCTCTACTACCACAAATGATGTGTAAAACAGCTTTACTGAAGTACAATGATATAGAGGGATGGCCAACACAGACAGTGGGAGGAGGGCGGAAGGGAGCAAGCAACACAATGGACCACAGGAGAAGGGCAGGAGGAGGGCAAGCAAAATGACAGACTGCGGGAGGAGGGTGTGAGAGGGCAAGCAACACTAAGGACAGCAAGAGGAGGGTGAGAAAAGATGAGTAGTGCAAGGGACAGAGCGATTGCATGCACTCTGATGGAGTGCTTCCACATGAAGAAAAAAAGTTGCACCAAAAGCATGAGTGGTGGAAGGACAATGAGCAAAAAAGCAGTACTTGGGTCATTCTTCAGCGGATAGCCAATCACAAGAAACAGAAGTAAATACAGCACAAGCTGACCAAAGAGGAGCAAGCTAATGAGAGTGACAACGAAGCCAACCAATGGGCAGTGAAAGCATCTGGCCCCGTTGACCCAGATCCGAAGGACAACAGAGAGACTCTGCCTCACTGGCCCACACCTTTTTTGTCTTTCCAGCTCCCAGGATCTTTATGTGAAATACGGTATGCTGATGAGGATCCTGACGAGCAACAGTGTGGGCCCTTTAATTCCGCTATCCTGGAAGGCGAGTCTGATTTAGCCTTTTCGTTGTGTCTGACGTCACGGTGGGCGTGTGCGTCAGACGTCCAGGGGTCATCTGATCTGCGCACACGTCTGATTCAGCCGCACCCCGGCGGAATGTCTGCCGTGGCGAAGCGGTTAAGCCACGCCCCTGGAGCTGGGAGCACGACACGCCAGAGGAAAAAGAACATACCAGAGAAGGAGACAGGAGAGCCGTGAGCCGAATGGAGGGAATCGCCCAGCCGGAAGCGAGAGAGGGCGTTCACCACCTTCATGGACAGACAAGGAGTGAAGGCGACTTCCTACACCGGGACTTCGGCGGTGCACACCACGAAGAAGAGTCAGGAGGCCAACGACCTCGTGAATCACCCAGCCGCGTTCCCGGAAGAACGTGGCTTGCTCAGGTACCTCCCTGAATCCTGGGAAGCGGGAGGTGGACGGGAGTAACACCCCGGGATCTAGAGGCTGTAACTCCTTGAAGTAACGGAGCGGGTGGATTCTCTACACTTACGGTGGCAGTCTCTTGCCTATCAACCAATACCAACGGGTGCGTTGTCTCCATCACTCCCTCTCCACCATTTCGGAAAGTGCGCATCCCACTCACATTTTGTTTCTCCTATTTCATTTTGGTGCCATTCCTCCTAACTTGGCCAACTGTGAGCTGGTGGAGATAAAGTCGAAGCAGCAGGGAGAAGCCAAAGAATTCCCCAAAAAGGACGCTGGACATTGATCTCATATTCTTTCATTATTTCCTACCCGTTTTTGAGCACTTATAAATTAATATGCCTGACATAAGTTGTCTTGTGATTCCTGCAGATCCCAACAGGCGGGCTCTAAGCCTCTGTACGTAAACAAAATGCCTTGCACGCAACCGTATATGCGGTGTCTCAGGCGAGACCTCAGAGCTGACCTCCAAAGTACCCAGCCTCCCAGGAAAATGCCTGATGGGAAAAACAGGCCAGTCCGGACCTGTCTGACTGAAATGTTTATGTTGTCTGACAAAATACATTAAAACGATTTTTGAAAAAAAAATAGAAGACCCCCTTCCCCCAACTTCTCACTGTCCTTGTGTTTTGGAGTGGCTATCTGTGAAATACAATTTGGTACGTACATTGTTTTGTACATGTACACCCAACGCAATCGCCTCATTGGTCGTTTTTATTGATGTTCAGTTTGTTCATCAGTGACAATGTGAAAGGTCACTCTGCTTTTTATACTGAAAAGTTCAGCTTTCGCACAAGCATACTTGCCTTGCAATCAGGCCTACTCCACTCCACGTGTATAGCAAAGATGCACTTGAAGTACAACAAGGGTTTGATTCTTTTTTCAAAGGCTGATGAAATTTTTAGTACCTTAAGACACATCTGGCCATTTGCGACCGCTGAAGAGTTGTTTTACATGTACTAACTCTATTTTGCGAGTCGGTAACCTATTACCGACTAGCAAAATAGGGTTTGCGAGTTGGTGTTAGGAAGGGGCATTTCGAGGGCGTCCCTTCCTATTGGCGAGTCTCCTGGGAATGTATAAATGTTTAGCAACTGGTCGTAAAACATTCATATTTTACAGACTCCACAAAGGAGCTGGTAATCCATTAGCAAACGGGAAGGGGTCCCCAAAGGACCCCTTTCAGTTTGTGAATGCGGGGGACCAACAATGTTTAATTGAAAATGGAGTGGTCCCTGCTCTTAAAAAATGCAAAGGTAGCTATTCATTTTGAGGTCTCGACTATTCTATCCCGTTAGGGATTGAATAGGCGAGATTTAAGCAGTCCGAAAAATCTACCTAGCCTGCGGATCGCGTACAGTTCATGTGAGGCAGGCGTGTGAGGCAGGCGCGTGCCCATCAAACACCATCGGCCTCAGCATCAGACTTCAAAGGAAGCCGCTCGCACACCACCATTTGTCTGAGCCTCAGCATCAGACTTCAAAGGAATCCGCTCCCAAGCCGCTCCCCCGCCCCCCATCAGACTTCAAAGGAATGCGCTCCCGCTCCCCCGAACCCCCGCCACAGCAATGCCGAGAGCTTGTTTTTTTTGCATCCATTTCGCGGGGAAGCTGTGTTTTGTTCGGTGTTCTCTGCGCCTTTCTCGTTTTTTTTTATTGGACGAAAGTGAAATCCTACCGTGCTTGTTTACAGTAGCCTTGCTCCTCAAATGCTGTTGCTGTGTTGCCACCTCTCTAGGGACGCTCAGCTTGAAAACACTCGACTTGCTAGCTGCAATGCTACATACGCTATGCTTTGCCTCTAGACACGTTGATCCCTCGCAGACTGTGCTGACTCTGCCCCTCCTGATTTTGAAACTGACCAATGCAGTCACCATGCAGTCTCTTCTCTCTGTCTTATGATGACTGCCCTGCCACCATTTACTTCGGACCCTCACCCTCATACCTCCTCACCCTCACACACCCCCACAACCTCTCACCCTCACACACCCTCACCCCCCTCACCCTCACAACCGTCTCACCCTCACTCATCCTCTCACCCTCACTCACCCTCACCCCCTCAACCTCACACCCCCTCACCCTCTCAACCTCACACCCCCTCACCCTCACACCCCCTCACCCGCCCTCTCACCCTCACACACCCTTTCACCCTCACACACCCTCTCACCCACCCTCACCCACCCTCAACATCACACCCTAACACCCCCTCACCCTCACACACCCCCTCACCCTCACACAGCCACACCACCACACCCCCTCACCCTCACTCCCTCACTCTCATACCCCCTCACCCTCACACCCCCTCACCCTCACACCCCATCACCCTGACCCTCACACTCCCTCACACACCCTCACTCACCATCTCACCCTCATACACCATCTCACCCCCTCTCACCCTCACACACCCTCTCACCCCCACACAACCTCTCACCCTCACACCCCCTCACCCTCACACTCCCTCACCCTCACCCCCCCACCCATCACCCTCACACACCCTCTCATCCTTGCACACCCTCTCACCCTCACACACCCTCACCCCCTCACCCTCACACCCCCTCACACCCTCTCACCCTCACATACCCTCTCACCCTCACACACCCTCTCACCCTCACACACCCTCTCACCTTCACACACCCTCACCCTCACACCCCCTCTCCCTCACACACCCTCACCCTCACACACCCTCACCCTCACACCTTCTCACCCTCACACCTCCTCACCCTCACAACCCACCCCTCACCCTCACAACCCCACCCCCTCACCCTCACACACCCTCAAACCCTCCCCCTCACACACCCTCACACCCTGCCCCTCACCCCTTCACCCTCACACCCCTTCACACCCCCATACCCTCGCACCCCTCACCCTCATACACAGCCTCACTGACACACACCCTCACCCTCACCCTCACACCCCCTCACCTTCACACCCCCTCACACAGCCTCACACTCACCCCCTCACCCCCTCACCGTCACAACAGTCTCAGCCTCACTCACCTACTCACCCTCAATCACCCTCACCCTCACCCGCCCTCACCCTAACACACCCTCACCCTCACACTCCCTCTCACACCCCCTCACCCTCACACCCCCTCACCCTCACACCCCCTCACCCTCACACCCCCCCTCACCCTCACCCCCCCTCACCCTCACCCCCCCTCACTCACCCCCTCACCATCACACAGCCCCATAGTCACCCCCTCACACACCCTCACCCACCCTCTCACCCTCACCCACACTCTCACCCTTACATACTCTTTCACCCTCACACACCCTCTCACCCTCACACACCCTCACCCCCTCACCCTCACATACCCTCACACCCTCACACACCCCTCACCCTCATACCCCCTCACCCTCACACCCCCTCATACCCCCACAGCCCCCCACCCCCTCACCCTCAAACACCCTCACACTCCCTCACTCTCACACCCTCTCACTCTCACACCCCCTCACCCTCACCCTTACCCTCACAACCTCACCCTCATACACCCTCACCCTCACTTACCCTCTCACCCTCACATGCCCTCTCACCCCCTCTCACCCTCACACACCCTCTTACCCACACCCCCTCACCCTCACACCCCCACACCCTTACACACCCTCTCACCCTCACACACCCTCACACCCCTCTCACCCTCACCCTTCCTCATCCTCACACCCTCACCCACCCCTCCTCACACACCCTCTCACCCTCACACACCCTCACACCCCCTCACCCTCACACCCCCTCACCCTCACCCTTACCCCGTCACACTCACCCTCCCTCAAACTCACACCCCCTCACCCTCACACCCTCACCCTCACACCCCCTCAACTTCACAACCCCTCACCCTCACACCCCATCACCCTCACACCCCCTCACCCTTACACCCCCTCACCCTCACTCACCCTCACACACACTCACACACCCTCAAAGCATAGCATAACAAAACATAGCATAGCATAACACAACAAAGCATTGCATAGCATAACAAAACACAACGAAACATAGCAGAACAAAACATAGCATAACATAACAAAACATAGCATAACATAACATAACATAACATAACATAATAATAATCGCTTTATTGGATGACTAATTAAAACCTTCGCAAACAAGTAAAACATGTATTCACAAAAAGCGGCTTCATTAGATAATGCTAAAAGAAATTGCAGATGTGCAGTGATTCTATAAAATTGCGGTGGAATAAAAACTAATAGGTGAGGCAGTTCATCAAAACGCGTGTTCTCGTGGTTAGTTGCGCCCCGTGAAGAAATGTATATAAAAAAAAAAGTTTGATGAACTGGTAGCCGGCCCAGGATGACTGCTGACAACTTAGGGACCGTGGCAGTAGGCAAAGATCCGGTCAAAGTCCTAATGGTCGGTGTATTTGTACTTAACATAACATAACACAAAGCATAGCATAACAAAACATAGCAAAATACAACAAAACATAGCATAGCATAACAAAACACAACAAAACATAGCATACATAACAAATCATAGCATTGCAAAGCATAGCAAAACATAGCAAAGCATAACAAAACACAACAAAACATAGCATAGCAGAACTAAACACAACATAGCATAGCATAACAAAACAAAGCTTAGCATAGCATAACAAAACATAGCGTAGCATAACAAAACACAGCATAGCATAACAAAACAAAGCATAGGATAGCAAAACAAAACATAGCATAGCATAACATAACAAAACAAAGCATAACCTAACAAAGCATAGCATAACAAAACACAACATCACATAGCATAACAAAACATAGCAAAACACAACAAAACATAGCATAGTTTAACAAAACACAACAAACCATAGCATAGCAAAACAAAACATATAATAGCATAGCAAAACATAGTATACCGAACACAACAAAACATAGCATAGCAAAACATAGCTTAGCAAAACAACGCATAGCATAATAAAACATAGCATAGCATAACAAAGCATAGTAAAACATAGCATAGCATAACAAAACATAGCATAGCATAACAAAACACAGCACAGCATAGCATAACAATTCAAAGCATAGGATAGCAAAACAAAGCATAGCATAATAAAACAAAACATAGGATAGCAAAAAAAAACATAGCATAGCATACAGCATCACTCCGCACCACCACAGCATCACTCAGGGGCACCACAACATCACTATGGGCTACCACAGCATCACTGAACGCCACAGCATCACTCGTTTGCCATCACAACATCACTCAGCGCCACCACAGCATCAATCTGTGCAACCATTCAACAACACCTGGTTCAAATATGTTCTCTCAATCTTTCAAGCTTTATTACAAATGTAACAAAAAGATGTTAATATTTCACTTCTGTTCTTGGATTTTCGTCACAATAAAATACACTGAACATAATCTTCACAAAAGTTATTTACAAAACTTTAAGCTATTGCCATTATAAATTACAATAACTTTTATTTAAGTATTAATTATTGAAAAAAAATTAAAAGCCATTGTTATTTGTAATATCAATATATGTAAGTCACGTAAACAGCCGCGGTGCGTCCAATGGGGCATAGGGGCGTAGCCTCACCAGCCACCATGGACCCGCATCGCGGCCGCCGGCCGTATCTCCAAATAATAAATAAGATACATTGCGCTGAATTGCGCAGGGGGGGTGGCCTGCTGCAGCTTGAGTGACAGTCCAGTACACACTCAGGCTGCAGCAGACCGTAGTGCGACTGCGCAGTCCCGCTGGGGAACTTACAGTGCGCATGCTTGAGAAAGTTGGCAACTTTCTCAAGCATGCGCACTGTAAGTTCCCCAGTGGGACCCAGGGGTGCTTCACCGTGCTGTTCGCCTGCCACAGCCCGGGTTTCCTAAGGGCGACAGCCGAGCAGCAAATGTGCCCCCCTAGCCAATCCTGGCGCTGCATGCAGCGCCAGGATTGGCTGGTCCACCACGCAGAAGGGCAGGCAATCCATTATTGGATGCCGCGCGTGGGTGGTGGCACACTTATTCAGCCACACTTTATATGGCCAATCACTGTATGACTTCATGTGAAGCCATGCAGTTATTGGCCATTTCGGGAAGCGCGTGCCGCTGGCTGTAGTGTAGGTGACGCGTGACGCTCTCTTCTCTCTAGGGGTTCGTGCGCAGCAGACCGACTACCGCCTCGCCCTGGCCTGTGAAATTAAAAGTAAGACCCTTTTTGTGATGTGAGTTATATGTTATGTAGGGCAAGTGGTAAAAGAATTAAACATGACTCCTGACTCATACATAAATAAAACAGTGGCACGTGAATCACGACCATGATACATAATTTATGTCAAAATCACGATACACAAGATGCAGCGTGGGCAAAGGCCAGCTCTGCGTGCCGCAGCAGCAGATTGCCACCTGCAATGCTGGCACAGAAGGTCAGGCTGAGCAGAAGGACACGGGGGGCAGCGGACCCTGGCAGCCGGGCCGGGGGCTTCCCGGGGCGCGAGCAGGTCAGCCTCAGCCGCAACAGGGCCGCATTGAAGATAGAAGGACTGGGTCAGCATGTGAAGGGCGCACAGGAAGAGGGGGTACGGGTAGGTGCATCCCAGGAACACCCACTTGTTGAGGCAGGTGATGCCCACCCTGCTGACTGCCAGTGAGGTGGCAGAGCAGAGCACCGGGAGCAGCGGCCTGCGGTGGGTAGGGGTGACCGGGTGTCCATGGCCCCCCTCTTGGCATCGTGCTCCTTCCGATGCTGCCAGTGATACTTAGAGAAAAGAGCGTCTGGCACTCAATCAATCAATATTCGTAAAGTGTGGCAGATCGCTGGGGTACTAGAGGGCACCAATGGGGTGCCACTACCCGCGAAGGGTATGAGTCACTGTCTGCCCCGAGTCTTAAAGTCTCAGCTTAGCACCATTTTCGAATCAGGTGTATGTACAAGTGGGTGCCCTGCTCTTCTGGGGAGGCAAAGCAGTTAAGCTCCCTTGCGTCTGATCTTAATGATGCCAGAGGGCAATGCCAAGTATGCCACAGTTCTGCATGCAGGCAGAAACTTTCACGCCAGTGCCCCTCTTTGAGTTACTAAAGTCAAAAAGAGTCGGGGCAATACTCTTTGATGTGCTGGGAAAGATTTGCTTGCGGTCGGTTCACGAAGAGCATGGGGCAGTGGACACTGCTTTGTGTTGGGCAGTATAAGTGGGCTACACCTGTGCCCCAAGGGACCCGAGGGCGGCCTCAGCTCGGTGGGACCCGAGGTGAAACTTGGCAAGGGGTTTGGCTGAGAGCCATGGTAGCTGGTGTCCCTGGGCAGAGCAGAGGAAGGCAGTTGCCAGTGATGGTGGGTGCCCCTGGACAGAGGAAGGCAGGTGCACCGTGCCAGATATGGTGGGTGCCCGTGGGCAGAGGAAGGCAGGTGCCAGTGAGGCAGGTGCCAGGGATGGAGGGTGCCTCTGGGGCAGTGGTCAGAGATAGCACTTACATCTGGGAGCAGCGTAACGGTTATGCCACGGCGGTCGACCTTAAAACTGGGGAACCGGGTTCGAGTCTTGGAAATGCTGCTCAACAACATCCTGTGATTCTGGCCAAATAACTTAACCGCCCCGTCCCCTGCCTAACAAAAATTAATGCGTCCACTACTCACTGTCCTCATGTAACACAACTACTGGTGCTCATTTAAGGCGTTTTGATTTCGGGTCAAGTAAGTTCGCCGCACGTGGCACTATATAAAACTACGGGGGGGAGCCGAGGATGGGATATAACACAGTCACACGCTCTTTGACACCCCGCCCGATGGCACCCTAAACTTGACCTCACTCTTAAGACCGTAATGGCATGCTGTTTGTGACTTTGCAATAGTGGAAGAGCTGAAATTAAGCATTTTCTGCCCGTGCCACTGCTTTAATAATCCTGCATACAGGGATTGGAGAGCATTTACAAGCCGCTTCTGGTTACCGGTGGTTCAAAGCAGGTTGGAGCCTAAGGGCCAGAGCTGCCGACTTTGGAGCATGAAAACCAGCCAGGTTGGAGCCAGGCGTCCGCTCAGCGTCCTGTGATTCTGGGCCCATTACTTAATCTCCCTGTGCCGACCAAAAACTGAATGTGTCCACTGTCCTTGTGTAATGTAAGTGGTGCAAAGCGCTCCAATACCTTCGGATCGAATTCGCGCTAAATAAATCTGCAACCAAAAAAAGGATCTCTTTTAAATCCCTGTGCACATTATTCACAAGGGTCTTCACCTGCGCTGGTCCCATTTATTTGAGCAATAAAGTTAGTGATTTGTCTTTCACATGATGGGTGCAATGTGTTGTCTGCCCCTATGATAATATCTTTGGGCTGCATAAGAGCTTTTGAGTTTTCTGTCTTTGTAGGGCAGGTTTGATGTAAGGGGTCTTGGACTCTATGTGATATGTTCATAGTAAAGTAGTAAGAAGAATTGGCTGATTTTCTATTGTAAGTGGTCCTGGTATGGGGCTTTCTCAGCTGTAGATGCAGGCGCACCTGTAGCTGGCACGGAGACAGACTTGTTTCCTTATTTTTTCTTTCCTTTTGTGTTCTTTTCCCTTCACTTTTTATCTCCTTTCTGTTCATTTGCCATCTTCCCCTTCTTACTCCTCTCTTCTTTTTTCCTTGTTGACCTCAGTCCTTCCCACTTCCATGTCGATTCACTCCTCCCCACTCCCCATCAAACTTATGTGGGATGTGTTCCTCATCAGCTATGAAGTTTGACTGCTGTAGGAGGCATGGTACAGGACATTTGCAGAGATGGTTCTTTGCTCTGTCTACTTTAGAGGCATGTAGAGCTTCAGTGCAGATGGGAGTGCTTGGAATACTCCCAAATGTTCTCCTGTGCTCTGCTTTGATATGGAGCATGTGAAGCTGTTGTGGATCCCCTTGAGATGGTGCTTCTCCCCTCTGGGAGTAGAATAGAATAGAAGCAGGCAATGTGCAGGCCTTGCTGAATATGCCACGGTTTCTGACAATTGCAAGGGGACTTGTTGCCATATTTCAGTGGGGCCTAACCTCTTGGCAGGTACACGGAGCACACCTTGTGAAAAGAGTGGGTGGATGTTTTTGATCCATGTGCGCCCTTGACTTGTGCCTGATTTCAAAGCCATGTACTTCAACATGGCTAATGTCCATCTCGGTGGCCATGTTTAGCTCACCAAATACTTCATAAGTACCTGAGTATGAGAGACAGTGGAGGATGTGGGGCTATTTAATACATGTCCTGGGGCCCAGTTCCACTTTTAAGGTATTGGGTGACCTTGGAACTGAGAGGTTAAATCACAGGAGGGGATGGGCAAGATTGGAAATCATGAGAAGGAAGGCGCATTTATCATGTGGAGGACAAAAGAAAAGTAACTGAGACCCCGAAACAATAAGGGAGTGGAAGGATGAAAAATAATGAAACAGGAAAAAAAAGAAAAACAAGCAGTGGCTCTGTGTTGAGTAATGTAGTCTTTTTAAACCATACTGCTCACGGTTCACAGGATATAAGCAATACACCGTGATACTGGTCCCCCCAGGGATCTGTAGTGGTGCTTAAAGTTTCAGTAAAAAACACTCTTGATTTCTGAATAATAAGTATAAAAGTGTTAAGATAGCCATGTTGTTCTACTTACATTTCATATGCTTTACTTAATCTTGCATCCATATGAGGGTTTGCTTTTTCCAGGAAGGTACTTTTTTCCAGGCAGCATATCACTCTTGTGCATAATTTGAATTGAGCCGCATCCAGGTATATGTAGCAGGGCACAACTGGGTTGTAGCTGAAGGCAGTGTGGGTGTCTCAGTGGGATAGTATGGTGTTCATTGGGGGATCTGGCACTACGCCAGAGCTGCCGAATTTCGTTCTGGGGAACCAGGTTCAGCCTTCATGAACAGTCCACCAGTCCACTCTCCTGGAATAATGGAGTGCCTCTGACTTCGTTCTGTTTCTTAACTTTTTGTGACTGTTGGTCCTGCGGGGAAACATTTTTAATTTATGTTGTCTTGTTTACTGGGAGCATTGCTTTTATTTTCCTTTAGTGTAATAGGCTGGCTGGTGAAGTGCACTTCCCATAGTGTGCAGTCACTTCAATTTGCCTTTAGGTGACTACCTGGCTTGATGGTGGTTTTCTATTTGATTTCATGTAACTCCTTGTCTTGATGAGTGCATTGGTTTTAGTTTGTTTGAGGTAACTGCTTCACATGCTGGTTTCATCACACAGCTGACACCCACCCTGAGAAAGCCAGAGCTGCCCTGTTAGTGGTATCCACACCAGTGCGCTTAGGTTCCTTACAGCTCCTTCACTTGAAGTGGGTTACCACCTACCCGTTACTTTTTGTATCCTGCTCGTACCAAGTCAGATCCAGACCCAGATCAGTCCCCACAGTTGCTCCGGATTAAGGGACATTGTCATGTCATCTCAGGCGCGATGTAAAGACTCCCAGTGAGCTGAGGACTCTTTTGGCTCAAGAACCAACTAGCTGGAGACCCTTGTGGTTGTTTACAGATTTAAGATCAGCCTGTAACTCAGTCTTGAGCTGGGTGGGTGACCTCAATATCAAAGTGGCTGTGCCAGATGTCCCATTATGACCCCTTTTGCCTGTCTCCCCTTCAGACGCAGAGGGCATAAAACTGGGGGGTGCTCAACCCTGCCAAAAAACTGAGGGGTGACCCTAAAAGCACAGCTGCCATCCAATCAGGGGTGGGATGCTTTGGTGTGCTGGTCTGGTTTTCTGGGTGCATTGGCTCAAGTTTTTCCCATGTAATTGATTGGGTGTCTTGGTAAGTTGCTTTTATGTGAATGTCTGACTTATGACTACGCATTCCTTTCAGTGTGCACTTGCTTCAGTTTACTTTTTGAGTCACTGTCTAGTTTGCTGGATGTATTGCTTTCATTTTTCTTTCATTAAACTGTTTGACTTGCTTGGTGCTTTTATGTTGGTGCCTGCATGCTGTAGTGTACTCTTTTTCAGTTTAAATGTATGTGACTGGCCTGTTGACTAGCACCCTGCTTTCAAAGTGAAGATTCACAGGTTCACACTTGCTTTAGTTTACTTTTGTATGGTTGACTGCATGCACTGTTTTGCTGGATGCATTGCTTTAAGTTACTACTTGATGCATTGCTTTCAGTTTGCTTTCAAGTAATTGCCTCTCATTTTCCTAATGCTTTGTGAAGGCTGTTTCCCAACTGCTGTGCAACTTCTTCTACTCTTAAAGCTGAGATTTTCATGAAAGTCTTATGGTCTGAATACAGTACCTGAGCGTAATACGACGAAATGTATGAAGCTCTGTGGTTATACTGAATAAGCAGCTACCTATGTTATGCCATCTATTAATGTAATAACTGCACTTTAACAATAGCTTTATTAACCTTCCTGTTTTCTCAAATTTACTTGAAAATGCAAGATTTTTCTTCAAAATTTTCTTGGGGGGGGAGAATCTACCCAAACCCCCCTTTTGGGGTTCGGGCTCGCTCGCTGCGCTCGCTCGCTACGGTGCTGTATGCAAATCACTTTGCGCCTCACCACTTTGAAATGCCACCCACCACCCCTGCCGGAGTTTCGTCCAGCAGCAGGAAGTCAGACGCGTATCTGTGGCTGCAGCATTCATTTTGTGATGCTGGGGCTCATTTAAACTATTTCTGGGCAGACCAGTGTGTACATGTCCCTCCCTCTAAAAGGGTGGAATTCTACCTCCTCCACTGCCTGGACTGGCGGGGGCAGGGGGGGGGGGGGGGTAGGATTCCAAAGTGTTTGACACCAAACACGACATGTTTCCATGCAGCCATTCCAAAGTTAGCATTTACCACAAAGTTGTAATGTACTTAAGAGTATATGGTCTGGCTGCATCACAGAACAGCCTCAGAGAATAGATTCCGAAAGCTGTAGAGGGGTCCTCCTCATGCATGGGCACCCTCTCACACAAAGCCAAGCACTCTGCCTTCAGGATTGATAAGGCCTGCATTCGGAGTGACTGATAGGTTCATTTGTCAGTGATTAAAGGTAGATATAGGTAACCTATATCTTAGCAAGGGGGGCACGCACCACCTTACCCAGGCTGCAGTAGCAGTCCTGTTGTGTTATTTTTGAGGGCTTTACATGCTGCAGTCCCTGGTAGGCCTCTGGGGTACCTATGCCCTTGGTACCTAAGCTACCATATACTAGGGACTCACAAGGGTACCCCCGTAACCAAACTGGAGTGTACCTAATGTACACCCAATAATTTTAGAGAGGAAGCAGCTAGGCTGGGGTCCTGAATAGCAGGGCCCAAGCCAGAATAAAGTCGAAAAACAGTGAAACACCAGCAAAAAGTGGGGGTAACCATGGCAAGCTGATCTTAATCTCCTACAGTGACCATGAAAAAAGTGTGAATTTCCTACATGCAATTACCGTGGCATATTTCTTTCAATTGATATTTTTATTTTTCCAGTATTCTGAAACTGATTCCATTAGAAACGCCAATTTTTTGGCCTACCAGTCAGAGGCATGACTTTGCGACGCTCATATTTTAGTAGTTTCACTTTCAGGTTAGTTGCAAAACAGACATGTGACGGGTCTTACTGTAATTCTGGTGCACATCATGTGAGCCCACAAATTGTAGATAACAAGCCTATGGTTTCAAAAGCCACCTGGCTGCTTGTCACAAGACCAGCCTATCCCAGTGTACACAGTGCGATAAGCCACACTAATGGAGCTAGGGTTAAAACATACAGCGGGGCAAAGATCAAAGCTTTGTGTTGACACACTGGCTATTACGTTAGCCATATCCGTGAGGGAAATGCCGCGGTTTGGTACGAGCTAAAGGTAATTCTTTCTCAATGTGTGGGGAGTTTCACCAGACAGACTGGTATTAGGCAGCAAGACTCTGGAAAAAAGATCTGAATGTAGACTATGCTTTGGAGAATGAGTGATCTACAGAAACACCATATATTTTTCACCGTAAGTGGGGCTCCTTTGGAGACTCTGATGACAGATAAATTACCTTGCAGTGGCACTGGAATTCCTTTGACAGAGGACCCCAGAATGGTTCTTTTACTGCTAAGACCAAAAGGCAGTAGGGCAAAATGGCTGCCCCTTAAGGGGGCTTATTTATGAGCCCTTTGCGCTTCTGTTGCGTCTCTTTTTGTGGCACTGCGACAGCATAAAAAATGCACCACATTGCGCCATATTTACAAAGTGACACAACTGAGCAAATGTGTGACTTCATAAAGCACTGTGCTACAGCCTATCAACCGATACCAACGGGTGTGTTGTCTCCATCACTCCCTCTCCACCATTTCGGAAAGTGCGCATCGCACTCACATTTTGTTTCTCCTATTTCATTTTGGTGCCATTCCTCCTAACTGGGCCGACTGTGAACTGGTGGAGATAAAGTCGAAGCAGCAGGGAGAAGCCAAAGAATTCCCCAAAAAGGACGCTGGACATTGATCTAATATTTTTTCTTTATTTCCTACCCGTTTTTGAGCACTAATAAATGAATGTGTCTGACATAAGTTGTCATGTGATTCCTGCAGATCCCAACAGGCGGGCTCTAAGCCTCTGTACGTAAACAAAATGCCTTGCACGCAACCGTATATGTGGTGTCTCAGGCGAGAACTCAGAGCTGACCTCCAAAGTACCCAGCCTCCCAGGAAAATGCCTGATGGGAAAAACGGATATATGACGGTACAACGCGTACCGTCACAACGCATACCTTTACCACGCGGCCGTGACAATGCAAGTCGTTACCACGACTTGCGTTGGGGGCGCGGATTTCGAATAGTATAATTTACTATTCTAACACCAGTCCCCGTGGACCCTAGGGAAGGTGTTAGGATAGTAAATTAACTATTTTTAAACCTTGAGCGCCCTCCAGCGCAAGTCGTGGTAACGACTTGCGTTGTCACGGCCGCGTGGTAAAGGTACCGCGTTGTAAAAACATCGTTGTAGACGATGTTTACCGGGAAAAACAGGCCAGTCCGGACCTGTCTGACTGAAATGTTTATGTTGTCAGACAAAATACATTAAAACGATTTTTGAAAAAAAAATAGAAGACCCCCCTTCCCCCAACTTCTCACTGTCCTTGTGTTTTGGAGTGGCTATCTCTGAAATACAATTTAGTACGTACATTGTTTTGTACATGTACACCCAACGCAATCGCCTCATTGGTCGTTTTTATTGCTGTTCAGTCTGTTCATCAGTGACAATGTGAAAGGTCACTCTGCTTTTTATACTGAAAAGTTCAGCTTTCGCAAAAGCATACTTGCCTTGCAATCAGGCCTACTCCACTCCACGTGTATAGCAAAGATGCACTTGAAGTACAACAAGGGTTTGATTCTTTTTTCAAAGGCTGATGACATTTTTAGTACCTTAAGACACCTAAGGCCATTAAACGACACATTTTAGCGGTTGCAAACTGGACAATCGGGCCGTTTGCGACCACTGAAGAGTTGTTTTACATGTACTAACTCTATTTTGCGAGTCGGTAACCTATTACCGACTAGCAAAATAGGGTTTGTGAGTTGGTGTTAGGAAGGGGCATTTCAAGGGCGTCCCTTCCTATTGGCAAGTCTCCTGGGAATGTATAAATGTTTAGCAACTGGTCGTAAAACATTCATATTTTACAGACTCCACAAAGGAGCTGGTAACCCATTAGCAAACGGGAAGGGGTCCCCAAAGGACCCCTTTCAGTTTGTGAATGCGGGGGACCAACAATGTTTAATAGAAAATGGAGTGGTCCCTGCTCTTAAAAAATGCAAAGGTAGCTATTCATTTTAAGGTCTCGACTATTCTATCCCGTTAGGGATTGAATAGGCGAGATTTAAGCAGTCTGAAAAATCTACCTAACCTGCGGATCGCGTACAGTTCTTGTGAGGCAGGCGTGTGCCCATCAAACACCATCGGCCTCGGCATCAGAATTCAAAGGAAGCAGCTCGCACACCACCATTTGTCTGAGCCTCAGCATCAGACTTCAAAGGAATCCGCTACCAAGCCGCTCCCCCGCCCCCCATCAGACTTCAAAGGAATGCGCTCCCGCTCCCCCGACCCCCCGCCACAGCAATGGCTAGAGCTTGGTTTTTTTTGCATCCATTTTAAGGGGAAGCCGTGTTTTATTCGGTGTTCTCTGCGCCTTTCTCGTATTTTTTTTTATTGGACGAAAGTGAAATCCTACCGTGCTTGTTTACAGTAGCCTTGCTCCTCAAATGCTGTTGCTGTGTTGCCATTTCTCTAGAGACACTCAGCTTGAAAACACTTGACTCTCTAGCTGCAATGCTACATACGCTATGCTTTGCCTCCAGACACGTTGATCCCTCGCAGACTGTGCTGACTCTGCCCCTCCTGATTTTGAAACTGACCAATGCAGTCACCATGCAGTCTCTTCTCTCTGTCTTATGATGACTGCCCTGCCACCATTTACTTCGGACCCTCACCCTCATACCTCCTCACCCTCACACACCCTCACAACCTCTCACCCTCACACACCCTCACCCACCCTCACACACCCTCACCCCCCTCACCCTCACAACCCTCTCACCCTCACTCATCCTCTCACCCTCACTCACCCTCACCCCCTCAACCTCACACCCCCTCACCCTCACACCCCCTTACCCACCTCCTCACCCTCACACCCCTCACTCTCACACTCATTCACCTGCACACCCCCTCATCCTCACCCTCACACACCCTCACCTTCACACACCCTCACACTCACACACCCTCTCACCCTCACACACCCTCTCACCCTCACACACCCTCACCCCCTCACCCTCCCTCACCCTCACACCCCCTCACCCTCACACAGCCCCTCACCCTCACACAGCCACACCACCACACCCCCTCACCCTCACACCCTCACACACCCTCCCCCTCACACCCCCTCACCCTGACCCTCACACACCCTCACTCACCCTCTCACCCTCACAAACCATCACACCCCCTCTCACCCTCACACACCCTCTCACCCCCACACAACCTCCACACCCCCTCACCTTCACACCCCTCACCCTCACACTCCCTCACCCCTCCACCCTCCACCCATCACCCTCACACACCCTCTCACCCTCGCACACCCTCTCACCCTCACACACCCTCACCCTCACACACCCTCACCCTCACACACCCTCACCCCCTCACCCTCACACCCCCTCACACCCTCACACACCCTTTCACCCTCACACACCCTCTCACCCTCACACACCCTCTCACCTTCACACACCCTCACCCTCATACCCCCTCACCCTCACACACCCTCACCCTCACACCTTCTCACCCTCACATCCTCACCCTCACACCTCCTCACCCTCACAACCTCACCCCATCACCCTCACAACCCCACCCCCTCACACACCCTTACAGCCTCCCCCTCACACACCCTCCCCCTCACACACCCTCTCACCCCTTCACCCTCGCAACCCATACCCTCGCACCCCTCACCCTCATACACACCCTCACTGTCACACACCCTCACCTCACACCCCCTCACCTTCACACCCCCTCACACAGCCTCACACTCACACCCTCACCCCCTCACCCTCACCCCCTCACTCTCACAACAGTCTCAGCCTCACTCACCTAATCACCCTCACTCACCCTCACCCTCACACATCTCCTCACCCTCACACGCCCTCACCCTCACCCACCCTCACCCTAACACACCCTCACCCTCTCACCCTCACACACACTCTCACCCTCACACCCCCTCACACTCACATCGCCTCACCTTCCCTCACACCCCCTCACCCTCACACACCCTCACCCTCACACACCCCCTCACACTCACACCCCCTCACCCTCACACACACACACCCTCACCCTCACACAGCCCCTCAGTCACCCCCTCACACACCCTCACCCACCCTCTCACCATCACCCACACTCTCACCCTCACATACCCTTTCACCCTCACACACCCTCTCACCCTCACACACCCTCACCCTCCCTCACCCTCATATACCCTCATACCCTCACACCCCCTCTCACCCTCATACCCCCTCACCCTCACCCCCCCTCATACCCCCACCCCCTCACCCTCACACCCTCACCCTCACACACACCCTCACACTCCCTCACTCTCACACCCTCTCACTCTCATACCCCCTCACCCTTACCCTCACAATCCCTCACACCCTCACCCTCACACACCCTCAGCCTCACTTACCCTCTCACTCTCACATGCCCTCTCACCCACTCTCACACACCCTCTTACCCACACACCCTCACCCTCACACCCCCACACCCTTACACACCCTCTCACCCTCACACACCCTCACACCCCTCTCACCCTCACACCCCCTCACCCTCCCTCATCCACACACCCTCACCCACCCTTCCTCACACACCCTCTCACCCTCACACACCCTCACACCCCCTCACCATCACACCCCCTCACCCTCACCCCGTCACACTCACCCTCCCTCAAACTCACACCCCTCACCCTCACACCCTCACCCTCACACCCCCTCACCCTCACACAACTTCAGTCACACCCCCTCAACCTCACACCCCCTCACCCTCACATCCCTTCACCCTCACACACCCTCACCCTCACACTCCCTCACCCTCACTCACCCTCACACACACTCACACACCCTCAAAAGCATAGCATAATAAAACATAGCATAGCATAACAAAACAAAGCATAGCATAACAAAAAAAGCATAGGATAGCAAAGCATAGCATAGCATAACAAAACAAAGCAAAGGATAGTAAAATAAAACATAGCAAAACAAAACATAGCATAGCAAAACACAACAAAGCATTGCATAGCATAACGAAACACAACAAAATATAGCAGAACAAAACATAGCATAACATAACAAAACATAGCATAACATAACATAATAATCGCTTTATTGGATGACTAATTAAAACCTTCGCAAACAAGTAAAACATGTATTCACAAAAAGCAGCTACATTAGATAATGCTAAAAGAAATTGCAGATGTGCAGTGATTCTATAAAATTGCGGTGGAATAAAAACTAATAGGTGAGGCAGTTCATCAAAACGCGTGTTCTCGTGGTTAGTTGCGCCCCGTGAAGAAATGTATATAAAAAAAAGTTTGATGAACTGGTAGCCTGCCCAGGATGACTGCTGACAACTTAGGGACCGTGGCAGTAGGCAAAGATCTGGTCAAAGTCCTAATGGTCGGTGCAGTTGTACTTAACATAACATAACACAAAGCATAGCATAACAAAACATAGCAAAATACAACAAAACATAGCATAGCATAACAAAACACAACAAAACATAGCATACATAACAAAACATAGCATTGCAAACCATAGCAAAACATAGCAAAGCATAACAAAACACAACAAAACATAGCATAGCAGAACTAAACACAACATAGCATAGCATAACAAAACAAAGCTTAGCATAGCATAACAAAACATAGCATAGCATAGCATAACAAAACACAGCATAGCATAACAAAACAAAGCATAGGATAGCAAAACAAAACATAGCATAGCATAACAAAACAAAGCATAACATAACAAAACAAAGCATAACATAACAAAACATAGCATACCAAAACACAACATCACATAGCATAACAAAACATAGCAAAACACAACAAAACATAGCATAGCCTAACAAAACACAACAAACCATAGCATAGCAAAACAAAACATATAATAGCATAGCAAAACATAGCATACCAAACACAACAAAACATAGCATAGCATAACAAAACATAGCATAGCAAAACAAAGCATAGCATAATAAAAGATAGCATAGCATAACAAAGCATAGCAAAACATAGCAATGCATAACAAAACATAGCATAGCATAACAAAACACAGCATAGCATAGCATAACATTTCAAAGCATAGGATAGCAAAACATAGCATAGCAAAATAAAACAAAACATAGGATAGCAAAAAAAACATAGCATAACATACAGCATCACTCCGCACCACCACAGCATCACTCAGGGGCACCACAACATCACTATGCGGTACCACAGCATCACTGAACGCCACAGCATCACTCGTTTGCCATCACAACATCACTCAGCGCCACCACAGCATCAATCTGTGCAACCATTCAACAACACCTGGTTCAAATATGTTCTCTCAATCTTTCAAGCTTTATTACAAATAGATGTTAATATTTCACTTCTTTTCTTGGATTTTCGTCACAATAAAATACACTGAACATAATCTTCACAAAAGTTATTTACAAAACTTTAAGCTATTGCCATTATAAATTACAATAACTTTTATTTAAGTATTAATTATTTTAAAAAAAATTAAAAGCCATTGTTATTTGTAATATCAATACATGTAAGTCACGTAAATACAACACATATTGCATTACAAATGCTATTGGTGTCACATTTGCGAAAGTTATAACTATTGGCATTGTAAATGACAAAGCTATTAATTTCGCTATTTTCAAAAACAAAACATAAATAAAAAATGTGTCATTTACAATACCAATAGCTCAAAAATTCCTAATGCGAGACCTATTGCATTGCAGATGCTTATTATGTTTGAAATGCATCCCTTTTACCCTTAAGGGCAATGGACTGCATTTCAATAAAAAAAAATCTTTATTTAAAAAGCAATCACAGACATTGTGGTCTGCAGACCTCAGCAAGCTACCATTCCTGTGTTTACAGGCCATTCCCAATGGGTTTCAAATCGCGACCTGCCTCATGAATATTGAGAAGGCAGGTCATTTGCGACCCCATTGGGAATCTCAAACAGTGTCTTAGACACTGCTGTACATCGCATTTTGTGAGTTCCATAAATTTGAGTCGCAAAAGTCACACTTACGAACTCGCAAAATATTTCCTTTGTACATGCCACCCCTAGTTCATGCTTTGATATTTTACTCCTGGTTGCAGTGTAGATGCCATGTTGGAGTGGCTCAAGTTTCACTTCACTGAGGGCTTAATTGCTGTTTATATTTCGTCTGTCTACTATAGGGTGTGCTACTTGTGGCCAGTGTAGTAATTTCGCTCATTTCCTTCCTTGCAATCACATTTTACGGAAGAGGTGTAGTTCTTCATGTGATTTCAGGGAAGCCTGCATCAATCTGACCTCAATGGGTGGCCCACCCTTGTCAAACAAGCATGGCAAAGTCCAGTACTTCCTGGTTAATTTCTTTTATTTTAAATGTTTGCGCGTTCAATGGCGGTTTATCACTGGTGTGTATGCATGTCAGTGCAATTAGGAGAAAAGCAGCTTCAGAGGGCTCTCAGCACCATGACGTGCTTCCTTTAACATGTTGACAGACATTTTTTCAAGTGTAGACATAGTCCGAACAAAAAATCTCTACAAATGTGAGCCTTGACGTTAAAAACGTGTATAGATTGCTTTATTGTGTTCAGACTTTTACTTCTGCATTTGGGGAGTTGGAAATATTCCTACCTTGACAAGCTTCCTGTTTTTGTTCATTGAAAGTTTCCACCAGTCTTTCCATCGGATCTCTGAGCCCAAATTGGGACCTTCATCAGTCCCATTGGATGATTTGCCTTTCATTTTCTTCACTGATGGAAACCAAGAGGAATGGGTCTGCCATCCTATTTAATTATCGACTTTTATTTTTGTTGTCAGATGTTTTGTAACAGAATGTTAAGAATGGAAGATCTGAATGTGGGGAGCGAGAGAAACCCCTGGTCAGACATCATGGAAACGAGACATGGATTGGTGTATGTTTCGAGAAAAAACGGTGAATGTGTCTCGTGGGTGTCCGAAAAAGATGTCCCAAATATGGTCCAAATGGAATGCCTATCGTGGAGATATATGTGCTCCCCCCTTCTCACACCCCCTCCTCCCAGATACCCTGTAATTGTAAATCACAGTGACAATAATCAGTAATAACTGTATTACTTAAACACACAATTCAAGCATTATTTGTATAACCTCTGCTTAACCTATCTGCCAACGGACTGTGTCTGTATAATGGATATGATGTTTTCAATAAAAAGAGTTATAAAAAAAGAAGGGAAGATCTTGGATTTTCAAAAGATCGAATGACTTCGAAAATTTTGGGCATTGAACGTAATAACCTACTTTCCATAAAAGGTCACAATCTCGAATGGCATGTTCCCTCGTACATCATTTTGAAAAGCAATTAAGCTAGTCTTCGTATCTTATACAAACATTTTGAGATGTGTGTAAGCTCAATATCACATGCCTAGGATAGCCAAGCCTTCCCTAAAGTAAATTCCAGCTCCAAGTATTCTCGTTTGAATCCACTTTTGGAGTTATAGGTTTTTGGAAAACTAATTACCTTTTATAATCAAATTACCAATTGTTTTGAGCTGCATGTGGAAGCTCCTTACTTGCTTTGTAGAAACTGGATTATTATTTGGGGTGTTTGACCACCCCCTCCCACAAAGAATAAATCACAATCATGTCAGGGTGAACCCTCAGCCACAAAGATAACTTGAGCTCAAGGCCCTGATAGCATTGGCACAGTAAAGACAAGCTTAACTTAGAACAACAGCACTCACCGCTGCCACAAACAACATCTGCATGATCCTTGACAGAGGAGACACAGTAGTGATCCTTCTCCTGGAACTCTGCAGCATTTGAGACGGTCTTACACCCATCCTCATAAGGCGCATGCATGATATTAGCGTCCAAGGATCAGCTCTCTGCTGAAACTGTTCCTTCCTAACGGATAGAATACTAGCTGTCAGGCTGGTACCTTACTCCTCGGAAATGCGCTGATCATCTGTGGTTTGCTTCAAGTTTCATCGCTCAGCCCTATTCTCTTCAAAGCGTTCATGATCCCCCTGGCCAACTTCATTAGTGCACACAACATGTTCTCCTACACCAATGACACACAACCAGTGGTTAATTTGAGCTGGTACTTTCTGGTGCTCAGCACCAGTACTTAATTGGTTTCCGGTGCTTGGCACCGGCACCTAACTGTTCTAATTATGGTGTTGACAGTCTACCACATGGTGGCGCTGCTCATCTAATTTAGAGATGAGCAGAACAACGGTTGTTTAGGAATACAAACTACATTGAAATAGTGCTAATACCTGCCTCCCCAACCATTCCTTTAGCTTTTGGGACCTGGAATAATCTGAACTGTCGCATTTACATGCAAGAGAGATGGTCAGTAGTTGTTTTGCCAGTGATGACACGGGAGATGTGTGGTTAAAGCCTCAGTAGCCTCTTGATCAGTGCCCTGACACTTACTTAATATTTTACAAATTAAGCACTGCGCGCAACTCATATTCTCCATCTCGAACAAGACCCCCAGCACAAGAATCAAGTTCACCACCTGCATGACCAAAGTCACTAACTGGGTGAAAGCCTCAACACCAACAGGACAAAAGTCATATTATTTGGCAAGAACACCTCACCATGGGACTCCAACTGGAGTACAGCCAAATTCAGATCCACACCCAAAACCCGTGCCAGGAACCTCCAGATAATCAGCTACAGCAAACTGGACATGACCTCATAAGTCACTGCTGTCACTGCATCCTCCTTCCACAACCTGAATATACTCAGGAAGATCTTCAAGTGGCTCCCAAACAACACCACAAAAACTGTCACTCATGCCCTACTCACAAGCAAGTTGGACTATGGGAATACCCTCTATACTGGATCACCAAGCAACTCACTAGAAGACTACAAACCATCCAGAACTCACTCAGCAGCCAGACTCATCCTCAACCTCCCACAGAACTCACTCTCACACCACACCTCAGGGAACTCCACTGACTCCTGATGCATACATATACTCACTTTAAACCCCTTACACACACATTCAAGGCACTACACAACTCAGGCCCCACTTCCCTGAACATTTGCATCTCCTTCAATCAACCACCCAGACACCTCCGCTCCTTAACCGCGGCCTAAATTCCCCACGGTATGGGTATTTGTTAGACGGGAAACCTGGGGGTCGGCCGCGCAAGGGGGAGAGGCCTCCTGGCGAGTGTCCTCTCCTCAGATCGTACGTACGGGCAACCACCCCCCCCACAGATGGACACCACACAAAGATAGATTCTCAACACTTTTATCGGTATTCTTAGGCAGGTTAACGGAACGTTACGGAAGGAGCAGGATACTGGGATCCCTGCAATTCTAGTCTCTGTGGGAAGGGGGTAGTAGGACAGTCTCGGTACCGGTCTGGTACAGGTGTCTCGGGCGGTCAGCTCTCGATCCTCGAGCTGGGGGGTTCTCAAGTAGTGGCTGCGGCAGCGCCAGCAGGCTTTCAAAGATAGTCGACGGAGATGAGCCGTGGCAGCGCCAGCAGGCCTTCAAAGATGGTTCACGAGGAGGGGCCGCGGCAGCGCCAGCAGGCCTTCAAAGATGGTTCACGAGGATGAGCCGCGGCAGCGCCAGCGGCCTTCAAAGATGGTTCACGAGGATGGGCCGCGGCAGCGCCAGCAGGCCTTCAAAGATGAGTTTGTCTCGGTGTCTCTCGACTCCAGGATACAACTGTATTCCTGCTCTGGAGCTGCCCCAGTTATAGGTCTGGTTCCCTTTAATGTCTGGACCCTCGCACTTGGAGGTCGGGGGGTCCGGGATGAGGGAGTCCAGACACCCAGCAGGGGGGTGGAGCCAGCGCCCAGGGAGGCCGGGGGCGATCGAAACCAGGCGGATGGGAGCCATCAACACTCCTTCTCCCATTGACTCGCCGAGTGGTCTCTTTACCCCCTGGGTGGATGGTGGTGCCTCGATGTCGGGGCTTTGGCTGGGGCTGAGGCTGAGGTCGACCCGAGGCCACGAGGCCTGGTCGTGGAGGGTCCAAGATGGCGGCTGGGCCGGGGACGGTGGTCCGGGAAACGCGGTCCGGGCCAGCCGAGAAGGTTGCGGACAGGAGTCTGGGGAATAGCTGGGGTAGCCCGGAGGGCGGAAGGTGCGGCTCTCATCTGGGGAACAGGGGTGACGGTAGTCCGGGACCCGCCATGCGGGACGGAACGGGCCACGCCACGAGGCTGGGTCCAACATGCGTCCCCCCCAGATGAAGGCAGGGAGAGTCACCCATCTCCTTGGGTATTCTCCTCGCCGAGGCGGAAGAAGCGGGACAGGCCGTCGGCGTTGGCGTGGTCGTTGCCGGGGCGATGTTCCACAGTGAAGTCTATCCCTTGCAGGGAGATGGACCAACGCAACAGCTTCGGATTCTCCCCTCGCATCTGCATCAGCCATTGCAGAGGTCGGTGGTCCGTTTGTACCCGGAAGTGGGTACCGAAGAGGTAGGGTCGGAGCTTCTTGAGGGCCCATACCACGGCGAAGGCTTCTCTCTCAATGGTGCTCCAGCGCTGTTCTCGGGCCAGCAGGCGTCGGCTGATGAAGGCTACCGGCTGGTCAATTCCCTCTGCATTGATTTGGGAGAGAACGGCTCCGATGCCGTGATCGGAGGCATCGGCCTGCACCACGAATTCCCGGCTGTAGTCGGGGGCTTGGAGCACTGGTGCGGTGCACATTGCTGCCTTGAGGGTCTCAAAGGCGGCCTGAAACTCGGGGGTCCAGTGTACCTTCACGGGGTGCTTCTTTGACGTTATTTCTGTGAGGGGCCCCACAATGCTGCCATAGTCCTTCACAAAGCGCCGGTAGTATCCGGTGAGCCCCAGGATGGCTCGGACTTCTGTCTGGGTGACCGGGGGTTCCCAGGCCCGGATGGCGGCGATCTTGGGTTGAAGAGGGGCCACCTAGGCAATTCCCACCTGGTGCCCTAGGTAGGTCACGGACCCTTGGCCGATTTGGCATTTGCTGGCCTTGATTGTTAGTCCTGCTCGCCGGAGGGCGGCCAAGACCTCATGGAGGTGTTGGAGGTGTTCGGCCCAGTGGAGACTGTACACCGCAATATCATCCAGATAGGCGGCGCTGAACTCCTCGAGCCCCGCCAGTACCTTGTTCACGAGTCTCTGGAACGTGGCGGGGGCGTTTTTTATCCCAAAGGGCATCACCTTGAAGTGATAGTGGCCATCCGGAGTGGAGAAGGCGGATCGTTCTTTGGCGCCCGGGGTGAGGCCGATCTGCCAGTAGCCCGTTAAGTCAATGGTGCTCAGGTAGCGGGCGCTCCCCAGGCGGTCGATCAGCTCATCAGCCCGAGGGATGGGGTGAGCGTCTGTTTGGGTGACGGCGTTCAAGCCCCGGTAGTCCACACAAAATCTGAGTTTGGGGGCGACGCCAGGCGCGGCGGCCTTGGGGACCAGCACGACCGGGCTGGCCCAGGGGCTGTCGGAGGGCTTGATCACTCCCAGAGCCAGCATCTTGGATACTTCCGCCTGGATGCAGGCGCGTACTCGATCGGGCACTCGGTAGGCCCTGTGCCGGATAGGGGGGCTATCCCCGGTGTCGACATCGTGGAGGCACCAGGGAGTGACCCCAGGGGTGAGGGAGAACAGGTCGGCAAACCGTTGCAGCAAGTCTTGGCAGCTTTGGTGCTGGGCTGGGGTCAGGGCGGAAGAGAGGTTGACTCCTTCCACGGAGCCATCCTTTTCGAGGGTCTTCAGGAGGTCCGGGAGGGGCTCGGAGTCCTCTTCAGCCCCACTGTTGGTAGCCATCAGGAGACTAAGTTCGGAGCGCACAAAGTGAGGCTTGAGTCTGTTGGCATGGAGGACCCGGAGGGGTTTCCTGGGGGACTCCAGATCCACCAGGTAGGTGACGGGGCCCTTGCGCTCCACTACCTTGAAGGGTCCTGTCCATTTGTCCTGGAGGGCACAAAGTTCGACTGGGGACATGACCCAGGCCTGTTGTCCCGGCTCGAACTCGATGGATGAGGCGTTTTGATCGTACCAACGTTTCATGTCTTCTTGGCTGGCTTCGAGGTTGGCCTTGGCAAGATCCCGGAATCGCCGAGTTTGGTTCCGGAGGGTTAAGAGGTATTTGTACACATCAGGAGGGACGTTCTGGGGGGTCACCTCCGATCCCTCTTTGACCAGACTTAGGGGACCCCAGACGGGGTGCCCATACAACAGTTCGAAGGGGCTGAATCCCAGGGACTTCTGGGGGACCTCCCGGTAGGCAAATAGGAGGCAGGGCAGCAACATGTCCCATTGGCGCCGTAGGGGCTCCTCCAGGCCCATGATCATACCCTTGAGAGTAGGATTGAAGCGTTCCACGAGTCCGTTCCCTTGCGGGTGGTAGGGGGTCGTAAATTTGTAGGTGACCCCGCACTGTTGCCATAGGGACTTCATGTATCGGGAGATGAAGTTCGTGCCCCGATCACTGACGACTTCTCGGGGGAAGCCTACCCGGGAGAAGATCCCCATCAGGGCTCGGCCCACCACGGGCGCTGTCACGGTCCGGAGGGGTATGGCTTCGGGATAGCGGGTGGCATGGTCCACCAGGACGAGTATGAACCGGTGACCTTGCGATGTCCGGGGCTCCAGGGGCCCCACAATGTCAATCCCCACCCGTTCGAAGGGAGTGTTGACGATGGGAAAGGGTTGCAGAGGGACCTTCAGTTTTCGGCCGCTCTTTCCGCTGGCCTGGCAGGTGGGGCAGGCCCGGCAGTGGTTGATCACGTCATTCCTCATCTTGGGCCAGTAGAAATGGGTCACCAGGCGGCTGTAAGTCTTGTCCTGTCCCAGGTGCCCAGCGAGAGGGACATCATGGGCCAGGTTCAGGAGGAAGTCTCGGAAGCGAAGGGGGACCACCAGCACCCGGCTGGCCCCTAGCTCGGCAATCTTCTGCTCGCTATAGAGAAGCTCATTGCCCCAATAGACCCAGTGAGCCCCCGAGGCATCCCCTGCGCTCTGGGCTGCCGCTTGCTGTCGGATCCCCTCGAGGGAGGGACACGTCTTTTGTTCTTGGCGGAACTGTTCTTGAGTGGGGCCACCTTCCTGGCGCCACTGGGCCAACTCCGGGAGGTCGCGGAGTGGTTCCGATGCTTCGTCGTCGGGCCCTTGTGGGTCGGCCTTCGGGTGGCGTCCTCAGAGGTTACGGGCGGTGGAGGTTTGGGCCACTCGGGTTCTTTCGTGTAGGGGATGGCGCGGGCGGCCATGGATCGTGTTGTCGCACAGACCCATTCAGGAAGGCCAAGCATCCCCAGGTGCTCCCTTCGTTCAACGCCCGCCCAGGGGGAGCTTTCCAGGTCGTTCCCCAGGAGGCAGTCCACGGGGGCATCGTCTCGGACGGTCACTTTCAGCATGCCCGAAACTCCCCCCTATTCGAAGGGGACGCGGGCCATCTGGCACAGGCTTTCAGAGTTGTCGGCAGACCGTACTGGACATAGTACGTTGGGCAAGATTTGATCCGGGGTCACAGATGGCAACGGATTGCTGTTACGCTGGCTCCTGTGTCGCGGAGGGCTTCAGCCCAGCGTCCATTGATGGTGACCCACTGGCTGTACTTCTGCATGTTGGCCGGGATGGGGGCCCGAGGGACCATGTCTCTTTCCCCTAGACACACCAGGGACATGGCTGCGGGTTCCCATTCTGCCGGGTATGGTTCACAATCTTCGTCTTCTTCTTCGCCTCGCACTTCTCCGAGGGCGACGGCGGTGATCTGGCGGTTCAGCTGACCCATGGCCTGGCCTGGCTGGTTTCTGGGACAGTTGGGGTCATTGGCGTAATGACCGGGTTGCTGGCATTTGTGGCAGACAACATTGGTGCGGAATCCCGGCCGCGTCGGAGGGCTTCCTCTTCCGGCTGGGGGAGTGCTAGTGGGGGGCATCGTGGTGGTATCCCGGCCCCCCCCATTGGCCTCCTCCTCGCGGGAGGTGGGACCCCTGGGAGGCTCGGCCTTGGTCACCCGCCCAATTCCTGGGGACCCGGGTGCTTTCCCATCGATCCGCTTCAATGGCGAGTTTCCTGAGCTCAGTCAGCTTGCTGTCGAGGAGATGCTGCCTTAGTTCGACGAAGCAGTTATTGGAGAGGTGTTCCCACACAATGAGGTCGACTAATTGTTCGTAGGTGGTGACCTGGCTGCCTCTGATCCACCCCTCCAAGGCTCTGCTGAAAAAGTTCACATATTCCATCCAGGTGGTACTGGGGATCCGTTTACAGTCTCTGAATCGCTGCCGGTACATCTCGGGTGTGAGCCCATAGCGAGTGAGAAGGGCGGCTTTCATGTGGTCGTAGGAGGCCATCTCAGCGTCGGGGAGCTGTAGCAGGGCATCTCTTCCCTCGTTAACGAATCTCCCCCACAATCCGGCCCCCCAGTCTTTTCGCGGGACACGGTGGGAGGTCATGGCTACTTCGTATGCCTTAAACCATTGCTGGATGTCGTCGTTCCGGTAGTACTCTCGAACGACATCTTTGGGGATGTGGACCTTGGTGTCCGTAGAGGGACTGGAGCTCTGGTTCTCGGGGACGCCGAGGTCCCTGTTTTGCTTTCTTATTTCTAGTTCTTTTAACCCGCGCTCGTGTTCGTACGCGAGCTTCTTTTCCTTCAGCTCCCTCTGGCTTTTTTTCTCTTCCCGTTCTCCCTGTAATCGCAAGTGTTCAAGGGCTATCTTTTTTTCTGCTAGTTTCAGTTCGCCATCCAAGCGGAGTCTAGCCAGTTCTAACTCGTGGAGCCGGCTCCTTTCTCGTTCTCGGGCCTCCTCGGGAGAGAGGCCCGCGCTTCTCTCCTCCTCGGGGTTTGTAATGATTTCTGTGGTCGCGATGTTTTCGCTTTGAGGTGGTGATGCTCCCTTCTCCACCCAAGTCTGCAAAGCGTGCTTGAGATCGTCTTTGGTACAAGTCTATGCAGAATTGCTTCAATTCCTTGTGACTGTACTCTTCCAGCCGTTCCATCTGGAATTTTGCGGTTGTTCCGGTTTCTTTTGTCGACATGGTCGCTGTGTGTTTTTTTCGTTTGTAGTGGGGCAAGTTACTCTCCGTACGATTTGTGTCGGCTCGAATCACGCCGCTGGCCACCAATGTTAGACGGGAAACCTGAGGGTCGGCCGAGCAAGGGGGAGAGGCCTCCTGGCGAGGGTCCTCTCCTCAGATCGTACGGACGGGCAACCACGTACGGTAAAGAGACCACTTGGCGAGTCAATGGAAGAAGGAGTGTCGATGGCTCCCCTCCGCCTGGTTTCGATCGCCCCCAGCCTACCTGGGCGATGGCTCCACCCCCCCGCTGGGTGTCTGGACTCCCTCATCCCAGACCCCCCGGCCTCCAAGGGCGAGGGTCCGGACATCAAAGGGCGCCAGACCTGTAACTGGGGTAGCTCCAGAGCAGGAAGGCAGTTGTATCCTGGAGTCGAGAGACACCTAGACGAACTCATCCTTGGAGGCCTGCTGGCGCTGCCGCGGCTCCTCTTCGTGAACTATCCTTAAAGGCCTGCTGGCGCTGCCGCGGCTCATCCACGTGAACCATCTTTGAAGGCCTGCTGGCGCTGTCGCGGCTTATCCTCGTGAACCATCTTTGAAGGCCTGCTGGCGCTGCCGCGGCTCATCCTCGTGAACCATCTTTGAAGGCCTGCTGGGCTGCCGCGGCTCATCCTTGTGAACCATCTTTGAAGGCCTGCTGGCGCTGCCGCGGCTCATCTTCGTGAACCATCCTTGAAGGCCTGCTGGCGCTGCCGCGGCCCCTACTTGCGAACCCTCCAGCTAGAGGATTGAGAGCTCTACACCAGCTACCCCTGTACCGGACCGGTACCGAGACTGTCCCGCTACCCCCTTTCCCCCAGAGACTAGAATTGAAGGGATCACTGTATCCTGGTCCTGCTGTATCGTCAAGTTTAACCTGCTTAAGAATACCGATAAAAGTGTACAGAACCTATCTTTGTGTGGCGTCCATCTGTGGGGGGGTAGTTGCTCGTCCGTACGATCAGGGCCGGACTGGGAACCAGAACCGGCCCTGGCAAAGTGCTTGGCCGGCCCCCTACACCCCCTCCCCGCCCCCCCCCCCACCCCGGGAGGAGAGGGGAGGGGGGAGAGGTGCGACCGCGCTCTGTGACAGGGCCGGTTTTCGGCCGTTTTTGTTACAGGACCGTTTTTGCAGCATAACGGCCCTGTAACAAAAACGGCCCCAGGGGCCCAAACCGGCCCCCAACCATGCGGCCCACCGGGGGATTGCCCGGTGCCCTCAACGGCCAGTCCGGGCCTGCGTACGATCTAAGGAGAGGGTCCTAGCCAGGAGGCCTCTCCCCCTTGCTCTGCCGACCCTCCGGGTCCCCGTCTAACAGACAGGAATTCCCCTACATCACATTTAAAGCATGGACTAGCCCCCACTCCATATTAAAGTCTCCTCCTCTCTTTTTGAATCCTGGAAGTAGCTGGAGACCTGGCTTTTCAATCAAGCAACCAACTATATAGGCAGGTCTAGGCACACACACCAGCTCAGTGCCAAGATACTCCCACAGGTGATAGTGCACTTTACAAACATAACACAACAATGTGTAAAGTATGCATTACAAAAACAGTAATGAAGTTAAAATGCAACACAATAAAAGTCCCAAACATAATTAGCAACATTAAAATACAATTTAATAAACAAAATTATATTGATTAAAAAAATAACACTAAAATGGCAAACATCCAATATAAGAAACTGGAGATATGAATATTTAAAGGTTTAAGTAGGATTAGTGCGAAAAATCACAAGGTGCCAATGATAGTCAATGGTTGTTGTAGACTGGATCCTAGGTGAAATCTGAATCTGAAGGTGTTGGAACGCAGGTTGAATACACAAATCAGGTTTGTCTTGCGCAAATGTGTTACCTTCTAACTTAGGGCCTGATTTTAAAGTTCAGCTGGTGGGTTACTCCGTCACAAACATGATGGATATGCTGTCCACTGTATTACAATTGCACTGGCTATAACACACTTACAATATGATAGACGAGATATCCGTCACATTTGCGATAGTGTAACCCACCCACGAACTCTAAATCACATCCTTAGTCTTTGAAGTCCAATTCACCACAGATGTACACTTCTCCAGGACCTCAGCAGTGGCACTTAGAGACTCACAGGGTGTAAGGTAGAGTCCAACAGCAGGGTCTAGTCTAGTTTCCCCAGGTCAGCTATGTACCTTCAGAAAAATGTGTCTCATAGCTTCATGCATCCCTGTAGATGAAATTAGTCTGCCTTCTGACCCTTAGAGTCCACCTCTTCGTCCTTGGTACAAGAGGGAGCAGATCCAGTCCTTCAGGGATCCTCTCAGGTCACAGACGGAAGATCCAATCCTCTTCTGATTTTCCATAGGCACAGGAGTGTTCTGACATGGGTGCCTGCAGATGCCACACATATTCCTGGCACAAGCTAGTGTATAGGAATAACTCATGGGCAGGCCCTAACCAATCGGGTAAAAGTTTCCTAGCCAACCCGACACAATTTTGGCATTTTCGAGATGTAGAAAGTCTTTGCCCCGCACTTAGGGGGTCATTATGATAGCGGATTTTCCGCATCCTCGGGGCCGGCGGAAGCCACCGCCGGCCCCGAGGATGCGGAAAATCCGCAGCGGACTGACCAAAGACCCACCGCCAGATTAGGATGGCTGGTGGGTCCTGGTTTCCGTCCGCAGCTTTTCCGCCGCGGTCGGATTACAACCGCGGCGGAAAAGCTCTAATATGGTGACGGTGTCTTCCAGCCACCGTCCACCATATTAGGATGGCCTGTAAAGTATGCTTTTCCGCGGCGGGTTTTCAGCCGCGGAAAAGCATACGGAACTTCACTGCGGGGGCCCGTTGCGGGCCCCCTAGGTGAAGGGGGGGTGCACATGGGGGGTACCTATGGTACCCCCCCGCATTTGCATGCAGAAAAAGGCAGGCACCGCGCGGTGCCTGCCTCTTTCTGCATGCAAATGCAATGCGTGCCTTTTTAACATTGCCGCGGGTGCAGCTTCAAGCTGCACCCGCGGCAATGTTAAAAATAAAGAATGTGACCGCCAGGGTGGCGGTCACATCCTAATTGCACAGGAGGGAACTCCGCATGGCATGCGGAGGTTCCCTCCTGCTCTGGGGTCGCGGATGGACGCAAGTCCGTCCGCGATCGTAATCGACCCCTTAATTTGGCCTCTGAGGGCTAGGTGTATGTGTGTGGGGAGAGTGTAGTGGTAATCATAGTGGCCTCCCATACCTAGCACTAAACTCTAGATTAGGGCAGCCCCTGTACCCACAACAAACCTAGAGATAGAAGTCTTGTTGGTCAAAAGCATGATTTTTCCGCAACCAGAGAGTGGGTACACAAATATTGTCTCAGCATTCTCCTTTATCCTTTTCAATGCACCCCAAAGTGTTCCCTTCCTTTCAAGTCAGCCTAAACGATATACATAAAACACAGAGTCGGAAGTATGGTAGGACAAATGCAGGGCCCTTCAGCAGTGAGACAGTAGGTACACAAGATTGGTCTTGGCATCCTCTTCTCTACCGTTCAAGTGCACCCCAAGTGTTATATGTTAATCCATCAGAACTGTCAAGCAGGATTTTGAGGTTAAGAGGAGTCATCTCTGCCCATTCCGATCAGTCTATTGTTTGCTCCTGGCAGGCATTTCACACCTAATCACACCTATTCAAAGGCTAATCACTGGCTGGGACATTGCAGACGATTATGTTAATTAGCCATCTGACAGTTCAGGCATGTAAACTGTAACTTTCTAACAGTTTCTTTTCCTTAATATTTATTTTTTTTAAAAAACAACTTCACCATTGTATTGACTTTTTAATAACTATTAAATAATGTTGTTTATATATGTTTCTAGCGAGTCCCATTCCGAAGATACAGTATTAGGATGTTAATCTGTACTCTGGTTTTCTACATAGAACAGCTAAGCGCCTACATAGGGTGAATTATTAAAGGGGTGGGGTGTTGACCTTTCAAAAGGGTTTATTTTGACAGGTTGAATTTAGGTGCTTACCCCGCTACAGTTAGACAACAATGGCAGGCTTGAAGCTGCGCCTGCACTGCCACTGTAATGTATGGCACAATAAGTGCTGCAGTCCACCAGTGGCTTTTTATTTCCAGCCCCTGAGTACATTTTGTACCATATGGTAGAGATCTATAGGCAAGTAAAATATACCAATAAGTAATATGCCAATTTTTAAATGAGGTAGCACAGGCACTTTACCTGGTTTGCAGGGTTTAAGGTCACAGAGTTCTAAAGCCAGCAAAATTAGAGGGTTTGACAAAAGATGGAAAATCTGAGATGACTGTGAGAAGTTGGCCTGGCATATGCTGTCCACTATTCGAGTGGGCACCTTGCACCAGTCCAAATGACCCCATATTGATGGTAGGTTAAAGACAACCTTTATAGAAAGCTATCCTAGTGGTAGCTGTGGAGAGCAGCCTTCAGGCTGAAGGAACATAAAGCAGCTTGTTTTACCAGTCTATAATCTTGTGAATGACCAAATGAAAGGAGAACCACACCAGGTATATATATAAGATATATGTATTTATTCTAAACACATCCCTCTAGTCTCTTTATAAGGCTAGAGGCAAAAGTACACAAGGAAAACTTAATAGCACACAGTAAATTAGCACAATATACATTGAGCCCTAGGGGTGTACCAAACCATATATCAATAAAGTGGTATAAGAACTATGACTTGCATAGATACAAGCCCTAGAGCCTTTACAACCGCTGAGGCCACCAGGAACTACCCAAGGTAGTGACACAGGGGACCCACGGGGGACGGGTGCAGTGTGTGAACAAAGCCGCAAATCACCATTAACTTCTACGGGGAAAGTCGCAGTTGGAATTTTAGAGATAAAGAACACTTAAAAGAGGACTTGGGGCAAACCCCTTTAGAACTAGGAGGTTCTAGGGTCAACACCCACAGGAGCACCAGAGAACTCGAGTTACCTCACTCAGGGAAGCCGGGTGCATAGGTGTCTTTTCATGTTGGGTTTCGTCATTGTTTTCAATAGCGATCTGCTGCAAAGTGTTGCTGGCGTCCAAGTGGAAAGTGTCCGGAGTGATCCAAGCCTGGATCGGAGATGTGAAGAACCTGAAAGCAGAGGGGACAGAGACTGGGTCACCAGCCAGTGACCAGGAGCACGATAGGCGGATGCCCACCGATGTGGGGTGATTTCAGGTGCAGAAGTTAAAGCTTGACTCTTCAGCGACAAAACCAGGAGGTGACCAGGTTCCGGATTTGAGATTTCCCACAAAGGATGTCGAGTGTTGCAGTGGCGGTTTCCGAATTAAACCCAACAAGCCTTGGCAACAGCAACCCATGCAGAAAGCAGAGATAGGCTTCGGTGCAGATCAGCAAGGTCTGAGGGACTCAACACGTGGTGGAGAGTCGGGGCATGTCTGGAGAAACCAGGGAAGCCCAAGGAAAATCAGAATGACCTTCATGGGAACCCACCAGTCAAGAGACCAGGGATCGCGAAGGAGCCTCAAGCAGAAATGCAAGAAACAGTCCCACGGAACACCGTGGAGTGTAGGCCCACAATCTTTACTGCAGATGATGCTCAGGGCTTGGGCTACAAGTAACCCAAAGCACGACTTCAGGAAAGATCGGGAAGTCAATGCACTTATCAAATGTGCACGCTGTCTAGGGTTCTGGTTCCACATCACTTGTGAGGGCTGCGGCTCTTAACTTTGCTGGGGACTTGGGTCGGCCTTCGAGAAGTCTGGAAATCTTCCTGGGCTGCAGGTCTTTCGGAGTTCGGCAGGAGCTTTGAAGATGCAGACCAGCAAATGCTTTGTTGGTGCATTTTTTAACAGGAGAGTCACTCCTTGACCCCAAGGGAGATGCTTCAATCCTATAATCGTTAGTCGAGCGTTGAAGTTCCAGGATTCAGCTTCAGAGTTTCGGCTAGGTGTAATCTAAAGTCCAGTTGCCAGGGGCCCCTTACTTATACTAAGTAAAGGGGTTAGACATACTCTGGGGACCCACCTATGGGAGGGTTTGGAAAGCGGGTGGTTACACCCATTTCCTTTATCCAGTTTCACACCAGTGCAGGGGCTGAGTGTCCCTGCTACCGTTTTGAACTGGACTATGCACAGGGACACCAAATGTGCCCCCAGTGCAGACTTTCTGGCACTCGCACAGTAGACCCACCCAGCCCCAAAACACTAAAGCCTGTCTGGGGGGTGACAGGAAACCTATTGTCCAGGCCTCCCCTGCCGGAGTTTCGTCCAGCAGCAGGAAGTCAGACGCGTATCTGTGGCTGCAGCATTCATTTTGTGATGCTGGGGCTCATTTAAACTATTACTGGGCAGACCAGTGTGTACATGTCTCTCCCTCTAAAAGGGCAGAATTCTACCTCCCCCACTGCCTGGACTGGCGGGGGCAGGGGGGGGGGGGGCGGTAGGATTCCAAAGTGTTTTTGACACCAAACACAACATGTTTCCATGCAGCCATTCCAAAGTTAGCATTTACCACAAAGTTGTAATGCACTTAAGAGTATATGGTCTGGCTGCATCACAGAACAGCCTCAGAGAATAGATTCCGAAAGCTGTAGAGGGGTCCTCCTCATGCATGGGCACCCTCTCACACAAAACCAAGCACTCTGCCTTCAGGATTGATAAGGCCTGCCATAGGAGTGACTGATAGGTTTATTTGTCAGTGATTAAAGGTAGATATAGGTAACCTATATCTTAGCAAGGGAGGCATGCAACACCTTACCCAGGCTGCAGTAGCAGTCCTGTTGTGTCATTTTGGAAGGCTTTCCAGAGGTGACATAATACATGCTGCAGTCCCTGGTAGGCCTCTGGGGTACCTATGCCCTTGGTACCTAAGCTACCATATACTAGGGACTCACAAGGGTACCCCAGTAACCAAACTGGAGTGTACCTAATGTACACCCAATCATTTTAGAGAGGAAGCAGCTAGGCTGGGGTCCTGTAAAGCAGGGCCCAATCCAGAATAAAGTCGAAAAACAGTGAAACACCAGCAAAAAGTGGGGGTAACCATAGCAAGCAGATCCTACTCTCCTACAGTGACCATGAAAAAAGTGTGAATTTCCTACATGCAATTAACGTGGCATATTTCTTTCAATTGATATTTTTATTTTTCCAGTATTCTGAAACTGATTCTATTAGAAACGCCAATTTTCTGGCCTACCAGTCAGAGGCATGACTTTGCGACGCTCATATTTTAGTAGTTTCACTTTCAGGTTAGTTGCAAAACAGACATGTGACGGGTCTTACTGTAATTCAGGTGCACATCATGTGAGCCCACAAATTGTAGATAACAAGCCTATGGTTTCAAAAGCCACCTGGCTGCTTGTCACAAGACCAGCCTATCCCAGTGTACACAGTGCGATAAGCCACACTAATGGAGCTAGGGTTAAAACATACAGCGGGGCAAAGATCAAAGCTTTGTGTTGACACACTGGCTGTTACGTTAGCCATATCCGTGAGGGAAATGCCGCGGTTTGGTACGAGCTAAAGTTAATTCTTTCTTAATGTGTGGGGAGTTTCACCAGACAGACTGGTATTGGGCAGCAAGACTCTGGAAAAAAGATCCGTATGTAGACTATGCTTTGATCTACAGAAACACCATATATTTTTCACCGTAAGTGGGGCTCCTTTAGAGACTCTGATGACAGATAAATTACCTTGCAGTGGCACTGGAATTCCATTGACAGAGGACCCCAGAAAGGTTCTTTTACTGCTTAGACCAAAAGGCAGTAGGGCAAAATGGCTGCCCCTTAAGGGGGCTTATTTATGAGCCCTTTGCGCTGCTGCTGCGGCTCTTTTTGTGGCACTGCGACAGCGTAAAAAATGCACCAAATTGCGCCATATTTACAAAGTTACACATCTGAGCAAATGTGTGACTTCATAAAGCACTGTGCTACATTATACACTGCAACCCTTCTAGGATGCCACTCCGTCAAATCCTTATGCCTACCTCACAGCAGGCGTAAGACTGATGCAGGCCCCATGTGAAAGGACACATTGCTGGAGTTGCGTCTGTTTTCAGACACACTCCAGCAATGCGTTATTTTTGTGCCAACAGATATTTCAGGATTCCTGATTAGCTGTCAATCCTTGCGACATGGAGCGCTGTACAGTAAATACCGAGAATCCATGGTGTCGCAAGGAGGGCGCACTGAACAGTGTAGCATTGCTGACCACAGCAATGATATAACACTTTTCATAAATGAGGCACTAAGTATTCTCAGTTCCACACAGCGCCAAATTTACAGAGGGCTAGTTGTGCTTTTATCAGGTTGTTTCTCAGATACTACATTTGCGCAGCATCTGCAATGCAACCCAGGGGCATTTTTGCTCTTTGACGGTTGCACCAATCCATCCCAAAACAAGAATCCTCCCCACTAACATTAACTCCCCCTGCAAATCATTTCAAATACCTGTAAGACTGAAAGGGATAACAGACCTCCATTCTTACTTTCGCTCTTGCAAAATGCTGACATAGCAGCTTCTGTCCATTGAGATAATGGAGGCTGCAATAGAGAAAACAATTTGCATGATGTGATGGCACTTCCGGTTAACCTGCAGGGGGCTCCTGGTCTGCTGTCTGCTCTCCTGATGCCAGCACTGCAGCCCACACTTACAAAGTGGTGGCTGTTCCTCAAAACAGATTCCTATTTGCAAATGGATGCCATCCACCTTTGGATATCAGTATCCAATCAGTTGTGTGCGAATATGACTAAAGGAAGAAACCATTGGTACTTATCCTAGTGAGTTGAAAGGAATCGAAAACAACTCTTTCATCTTTGTGAATCACAGTGTTGTCTATGATTTCCCCTTCTGTTTGCAGTGGAATGCTCTTGCAATGAGCTTGAGGTCCTCAAAGACGATGACTCCTTGTTTTTTTTAAATCAGTTTGAACATTGGACCAAATGGAAAAATCTATTTCACTTGTGCAGAGATGTGGTTGGTGATCATAACAGTGTTAATCACCTCTTTTTCTAGAGTGACCTGGTGTTATATAATCTTGTCACCTTGACATTCTTTTTTCTTCCTGGTCGCCTTGGTGTATCTTCTTGACTTAAAGGGAATGACATTTAACAAGACATCTTTTGGAAGCTCTGCCTCTTTTGCCAACTTGTATACTGTCTCTGACAAATTATCCAGCTCTTCTAGGATTCATGGAAACTGTTCCTAGAGGTATACTTCCTAGACCTCAGTTGTGTCCTCTCTTGATATTTTTCAACTTGTATAGCCTGGGCACGTGCTGCTGTCAAGATATTCATATGTTTCTTCTGTCATCTAGGTAAGTTATTCCAAAGCCTTAAACCTGGCATTCCGAGCAGTTATTCTCTGAATAATGTCCTTTATGTGTTCCTGTCCATCCCAGTTCTTGTTTGCCAATGTTGTCTTCATGGGGCCAGTCTGGAAAACTTAATCAGTCCTGGCACAAATATATTCAGACCAGACCCGCACCGTAGGAGGCCATGATGAGAAGGGGTTTTTCAGGTTTTCATGAGCGGTCATGGCAGCCCGTATAGCTCTGTAGCAGCCCCCAGAAAGAAAATACCAGAATGGTAGAGTGGCTAGTCTGGCTCTTCCTGTTGGATCATGTTTGTCTCCTATAGCGTGACACCCTTTCCCATGCTCCGCATCATGTTATTAGATTTCTCTTCTACATTTCTATACATGACACGAAGTCCACCTCACTGAGGGGGCTGTGGTCCTCCTTGGTAGATGCAGTTGCCGAACTGAGCTTCCTCCATTTCTTATCCATCAGTAACACTAGGGCCCGTAGAATGTGAAGCGGGAGGTGAGATGCAGCACAGGAAAGACCTTACAATTCCAATAGATTCCAGCAAAAGAATACACATGTCCTAAAAACATGAAATTATATAGAAAAATCGAAAACCAATTGTAAAAAAAAGAATCACACAACACAATAAATGCAAAATATTTACAATGAACACCTTAGTTACCCTAGGACGTACCTGTATCGCGATATCTGTGCCGTGCGTAATCTTAAATTCATAAAATAATTGGATTATCATGCTACCCTTCAACCTACCAGGTAGGTCGCTCTCCCACGGCACAGCAACACCTGTGTCTCCCTGCCCCAGCTGCCGCTGCTGAGGAAGTTCGAGGCCCTCCACCACCCGCAGGCTACCACCTGCGCCTCATCCCTGGTGGCCAGTGGTAGGCAGTAGGTAGGTTTGTTCATCCTCTGCTTTATTGCTTTTATTGTATTGCCTATATTTTCATTGTTGTGTCTGTGACTGCTGTTGTCTGTCTTTCCCCGCTGCCTGTACGTGGTCCGTGCCCCTTTTTCTTCCCTCTGTTCCCCTCGGTGTCCCGGTGCTCTCTCTGCCCGGTCTTTCCTTCTGTACCTCTTGCTGCCCCCTGTCCATGCCTGGTTTTCCCTTCTGTTCCCCTCGCTGCCCCCATACCTCACTGCCCATTCTGCCTTCTGTTCTTAGCTGCCCCTGTATTTCTGTATTCTGTATTTTGCCTTCTGTGCCACTCATTTTTCCCTGGTTTTTGTGCCTCTTTTGCCTTCTGTTCCACTCGTTTTTTGTGCCCTTCTGCCCTCTGTTCCACTTGTTTTTGTGCCCTTCTGCCTTCTGTGCCACTTGTTTTTCTCTCGTTTTTTGTGTCCTTCTGCCCTTGTTTCCACTCGTTTTTTTATGCCCTTCTGCCCTCTGTGCCACTCGTTTTTCCCTCGTTTCTGTGCCCTTTTTTCCTCCTGTTACCTTTGTTGTCCCTCACCGCCCTCACTGCTGCGTCCCCAGCGTCCCCCCCTTACTGCCCACTGTCAGGTACAGTGGTTAATTTGTTTACAAGGTGCCATGCTGCTGCGCTTGCTGCCTAATTATTGTGAATTGAGGGCACTACCTTTTATTTTCCTGTTAACTCGATATTGCGCAAAAGAAATGCTTTTAACATTTTAGGAATTAATGTAATCTGTTTATTTTAATCTTACCTCTTTCAGGGGGGACTCGTGCAGTTAGGCACTTCAGTTGGGGCTCAATTAGACTTAGCTTCTCCTTCGCTGGTCCACCACGGCTTGCCGATTGTTGTGGAGGCAAGTGAGGACTTGATTAGGCTCCTGTTTTCTATTTCCGGTTTTCAGCGCTGTGGGACGCGCTCTAGTCTTTCCCCAGCTCCAGGTATTTAATCACATGCCAGCCCGGGCAAGCAGCGGGCGCGCCAAAGGCAAGCCCGTCTGCACCCGTCCGTACTAAGTCTGCGCCCTGCACCAGGGACCCTGGCCAAGCCGTCCCGGGCGCTGATATTTGTCGGGTATACTCCAGAGATCGACTCCTAGAACTTCAACCGCAGGTGAAGGGGTCATGTAGGCTTGCCAACTTGGAGGCGCTAGCGGAAAATCACAGGTTTACATGTGACAACGGCGAGGTGGTCCTTCCACGGGGTGCTGGGCATTCTTTTCCTCAGGTTGGGGGAGCTGGGCCTAACCATGTGCCTTTGAAACAATCATTCATGCGGTATCTTCCTAATGCTTGATCTTTAATTAACCATGCCATTGAATTCATTGATTTTGTGTCCCTTCAAAAACCCGTTTGGGTATTTATTACAGAAACCTGGGCTAGAGAATGTTCAGGTCCTGTGGAAGCTATCCCGGCTGGATATCTCTTTGTGAGATGTGATAGGGAAGGGAGGTTGGCAGGAGGGTTAGGGGTAAATACATTTACTCCTGTTGTACAGAGGCTCTCACCTCCCCCTCTGATCCATATCAGGCTTTGTATTTTTCTCTGATGGTTCTTCCAACTGAAACTTTTTGTGGAGTGATCACCTACCGACCCCCTGGACCCAAAGCACAGTTTCCCCAGGATTTCAGTAACCGAATAGAGCCGTACCTAGCCTATTCTAAGGTTACGTTTCTGGGTGACTATAATTTTCACTTGGAGAATATGCTGTGCCCTGAGACCCAGGCTTTTGTGGAAGTTATGGAATCCTGTGGCTTCCCTCAGCTGGTTAAAAGTCCTACGCATTTGGCCGGACATATCCTTGATGGGATTTTCTCCAATGATTCCAGGGTAAAGGTGTTGGATCCTATTCCCCTTTCCTGGTCTGATCACTCTGCCATACCTTTTTCTCTGGCAATGGCAGTACTCCCACTAGACTCTAGTAGTAGGAATAGGGTGGAATGGAAGAGAAATCTCAGACAGGTTAATAAGGAAGTGCTTCTTGACAAACTTGGCGATTTTTGCCCTTCTTCCTTTGCTGATATTAATGTCATGTATCACGAGTTTACTAGTTGGTTAATAACTGGCTTGGACTCTCTTGCCCCCCTTAGGAAGCACTATGAAGCAAGAAAACATCCCTCCTCCCCTTGGTTCTCTGAGAAATTGAGAAAGCGGAGGCAGGTTTGTAGACAGCAGGAAAGAAAATGGCGGATGGACCTTTCCATAACAGAGAGGGATTTGCATAAACTTCGATTAAGGGAATATAAGGAAGCCATTAGAGAGGAAAAGGTCTCTTATTTCATGGCAATGACCAAATCTATCAGATCCTCCAGGGAATTTTCAACTCCCTTTTGGTCCCTTCAACCAGTGCCAGCACAGAGATCTCCCAGGACTTCTGTGATGAAATGGTAGGCTTTTTCCATGCTAAAATCAAGGGTATTAATTCTTCCTTGGAGGATTCTAATTTAGGGAGTGTCAATATAGCCCCCCTTCTGATCCAGTGGAAGCCCTTAGAGTGGACTGCCGGCTTCGTTTCTTTCCGCCCATCCCTCAAGAGGACACTGAGGTGTTGTTAAGGGGGATCAGATCTGGTTCTCCCCTTGAACCATGTCCTCTCAAGATTTTGAAATTGGGAAGTGAGGCGGTGGTACCCCCTCTAATGGCCATTCTTAATATGGCAATTTCTTCCGGCGAATTTCCTATTGCGTGGAAAACAGCAGTGGTAAAACCTCTGCTTAAAAAGGCTTCTCTTGATCCGACCGAAACAGAAGTCCAGAAGCTGATGACACTCAGATCCTTATCTCCATCATCGAGAGTGTCTCAGCCTCAGCAGCAAATTTTAAGAACTGCATGCGAGCGGTGGCTGCATGGATGGTGGAGAATTATCTTCGACTCAATGGGGATAAAACTGAGGTTTTAATCTTCGGAGACAAGTTGGACATATGGTCAGAGGCCTGGTGGCCTGCTGCTCTAGGATCTTGCCCTTTCCCTTGTCCCAGTGCCTAAATCTGGGCATTAATGTTGACTCCTGTCTGTTCCTGAGATCACAAATAAACAGAACAGTTTCAACATGTTTTGGGTTGATACGGACCCTCAGGAAGATGATCCATTATCTCTCCCTTTCAGCTCGGAAACAGGCAGTGGTTTCTCTGGTGGCATCCAGGCTGGATTACTGCAATACCCTTTATTTAGGGATAAGCAAGGGACTCTTTCACCGGCTTCAATTGGTGCAGAATGCAGCCGCCAGGCTGGTAATGGGTCTTTCTAAGTTTCACTCTGTCACAGCCTCCATTAGGAGCCTTCATTGCCTCCCACTTGGGAGAAGAGTGGTGTTTAAGGCCCTATGTTTGGTTCATAAGGCCATTCACAATAGAGGGGCTGATGCCATTAACAAAATGTTCCATAGGTATGTCCCCACAAAGAATTTGAGATCTGCTAATAAGAATTGGGTAACAGTTTCTAGGTTAAGGAAAGTCAGGCGGGGGGAGGGCATTCTCGGTGATTGGAGCTAACTTGTGGGAATCTGCTCCCTCTCTCTATTCCAACCTTGGAGATACATTCTTCATTCCGTAAATCCTTGAAAACCTGGCTCTTCACCTATTCTGATGGTCATCTACTGTAACTTTCTAGCATTGCATTTTATAATCCTTTGACACAATGATCTCTGTCTGTAGCGCCTTGATGCCCCTGGGCTAAGTTCGCGCTTTAAAACATTTGTATACATTCATTCATTCATTCACTGCCCATTGGCTGCCCCCGCCTCCCGCCTCCCAGCTGCTCCTCCCTCCCACCTCGCCATATATGCCGGCAGCTGCGCAGCTGCTGTGCAGCCTCTGCGCGGCCGCACGCAGCAGGCAAGAAAAGCCTGTCTGCGCCCGTCCGTTCTTGGACTTTGCCCAGCGCCAGAACCCAGGTCCCGCACCAGCCACAACGACCGTCACCACTACGACGCCAGCACTCTGCACGCTCTCAACTCCGGACGGAGCCAAACCTGCTTCAAGGCCGCCCCAAAACGCACACAAGGCCCCTTCAGCTGCCGGAACTGCAGCTACACCAGCCTCAGAGCCAACGAACCACCCGCCGAGAAAGACCCCAACCACCTCCGATGCATACTACTGAACTCCCGCTCTGCACGCAAGCATGCCGTCGAGCTCTGGGTCCTGCTCGACACAACATCCCCGGACATCACCTTCCTGACAGAGACCTGGTTTAACGACTCCTCTGCACCCGGCATCCCCATAGCCATCCCAGACGACTACAAGATCACCCGCAGAGACCGCACCAACGGAGACGGAGGAGGAATCGCCATCGTCCACAAGAACAGCATCAGCATCTCGACTAGCACCGACGACGCGCTCAGCACCGCCGAAAACATGCATTTCCAGATCCACACAGACCCTAACTACATCTTCAGAGGCACCCTCGTCTACCGACACCCGGACCCCACACCCAGTTCAGCGACTCCATCGCCGACTTGATCAGCACGCATGAACTGACCTCTACCGACTACATCCTCCTCAGAGACCTGAACTTTAACCTTGCGAACAACAAAAACAATAACTCCACAACCCTGATCGACAACCTCGCCAACCTCGGATTGAAACAACTCGTCACAATGCCCACCCACTCCTCCGGCCACACGCTCGACCCGTCTTCTCTTTAAGCCTGCACGTCTCCGTCAGCCACACCACCGAACTCCTCCGGACCGACCACTGCTGCATCCACTTCGCCTTCCAGAAACCCACCGCACCCTACAGATCCCCCGCCACTGCTGGAGCAAAATCGCCGAAGACCAACTACATGCAAACCTCGCTCTCAGCCCACCCACTGAACCCTCCATCACAGACTACGCTGCCCACAGCCTCAGACGCCTTATCGAGGACTGCGCCAACACCCTCGCCCCGATGAAGAAACCCCCCACAGAGACACCAGTAAAGGGGTCAGCTGGTTCACCCCAGAACTCCTAGCCTCCAAGCAAGCCTGCCGGAAACTAGAGAAGAAATGGCACAGTGAACAAACTCGGGACAGCCACGCAGCACACAGGGACGCCATCGGCAACCACCACCACCTCATCAGGGCGGCTAAGAGGACCTCCTTCAAAGACCGCCTCGACAACAACCCACACAATAGCAAGGAGCTCTTCAACATCATGAAGGAACTCTCCAACCCCAGCTCCAACACCAACTACATCCCGCCGTCGCAATACCTGTGCGACTCCCTTGCCACCTTCTTCCACCGCAAGATAGCAGACATCCACGATGGCTTCAACACCCAGACAGCCACAACAGACAGCAACACAACAGACCCTTCGCACACCATCGACCACGACCCCCTGCTAGCCTGGGCTAGCGTGAACATCGATGACACCATCAAGACCATGCACACAATCCTCTCCGGCTCTCCGTCAGACCCATTCCCACACCACGTCTTCACCAGAGCAAGCAGCTCCATTGCACCCCACCTGCGCAACGTCATCAATCTCTCCCTTGAGACCGCGACCTTCCCAGAGATCTGGAAACATGGCAAGATAAACGCCCTACTCAAAAAACCTAAGGTAGACCCAAGAGACCTCAAGAAGTTCTGGCCCATCTCTCTGCTCCCCTTCCTGGTCAAGGTCATTGAGAAAACCGTCAACAGACAGCTAACCCGATACCTCGAAGAAAACAGAATCCATGACCCTTCCCAGTCAGGGTTTTGCAGTAACCACAGCACCGAGACTACCCTTATCGCCGCCACCGACATCAGGACCCAGCTGGACAACGGCGAGACCGCAGCACTCATCCTCCTAGACCTCTATGCTGCCTTCGACATCGTCTGACTGCCACCGCACACTACGTGCACACCTCCACGCCGCAGGGATCCGAGACAAGGCTCTGGATTGGACCACCTCCTTTCTCTCCGGCAGAACCCAGAGCATCCACCTCCCCTCATTCTGTTCCAAAGCCTCCGAAGTCATCTGTGGCGTACCCCAGGGATCTTTCCTCAGCCCAGCACTGTTAAACATTTACATGGCCCGCTCGCACATGTAGCCCGACAGCACGACCTCAACATAATCTCCTACAACACTCAGCTGATACTCTCCCTCACCAAGGACCCCATCACCGCCAAAGCCAACCTCCATGAAGGAATGAAGGCCATCGCCGACTGGATGAAGACCAGCTGTCTGAAGCTGAACTCTGACAAGACGGAGGTCCTCATCCTCGGCTTCAACCCTTCAGCTTGGGACAACTCCTGGTGGCCGACGGCACTGGGGCAGCCCCAACACCCACCGACCACGCACGCAACCTGGGAATCATCCTCGACTCAACGCTCTCAATGACCAAGCAAGTAAACGCCGTCTCCACCTCCTGCTTCAACACCCTCCGCATGGTCCGCAAGATCTACAGATGGATCCTGACAGAAACAAGAAAGACAGTCACCCAGGCCCTCGTCAGCAGTAGACTCAACTACGGAAATGCCGTCTACGCGGTAACCCCAACCAAGCTCATCAAACGACTACAACGCATCCAAAACGCCTCTGCACGACTGATCCTCGATGTACCAGGCCAAGGCCACATCACCCCCACCTGAGAAACCTGCACTGGCTCCCCGTAAACAAGATTTCCTTCAAGCTCCTCACCCATGCACACAAGGCACCCCACAAGACTGGCCCAGCCTACCTCAACAGACGGCTCTCCTTCTACACCCCCAACCATCAGCTATGCTCCCCCGACCTCTCACTCCCCAGTGGGAGATCCTTCTCCCACCTCGCCGCCAAGACATGGAACACCCTCCCACTGAGCCTACAACAGACCCAAGACCTGCTGACCTTCAGGAGGATACTCAAGACCTGGCTGTTCGATCAGTAGCACCCCCCCCCCCCCCCCCCAGTGCCTTGAGAGCCTCGCGGGTATGTAGTGCGCTTTACAAATGATTGATTGATATCTCTTATGAAACAATGGCCAATTACCTTCTGTGGAAGGGTTCTGGCTGCTTGTACATTCAGAAAAACTAGGAATGCTCACTGTTCAGTTTGCTATCATTCTGCTGACCACAAAGCACTATCCACAGTATAAATAGGAAGCCTCTCTCCTAGGAAAGAATGGTCTAACGTTATCCCTTGAGAGAAGATCTAAATATCAAACCATCTACTAAAACTGATGGTGCTCACTGTACTCTTCGTGGTCACAAACTAATTATGATCACCATTAAATACCCAACCACTCCATTAGGGCAACTTCATTAAACCCTTTACAAAACCTTTTATATTTCAAGGTCTCATATCTGTTTTTCAGATTTAATACCATTTTATTAAGATGGTCCTGATCTGTCTTCCTGTGTAGCGTTTTGGTCTCTGAAATATTAAGATGTTTATATATCTTATGAATCTAGGTGTTAGCAACACCAGGCCTATGGCTCTGTGTACCAGAGGGGCACACTTTGATGATGGATGGGCTTTGACTATTGGATGCAAATGGACTTTGACCACATAGGGAACAAGCATTTGCAATGCAATAGGTTTTGAGCTATTGGCATTGTAAATTATAAATTTATAATGCCTTTTATTTATCTGTTTTAAAGCCAAAACATAAGTGAAAGCATTGTCATTTACTATGCCAATAGCTCAATGTATGTGTTATAGGCATTCTGGCATTTGTAGTCCTGTTAAAAAAGCAGGTGCACATCAGAATTCAAACTAAATAATAAAATGGTATTGATGGAGGGGAGTAAACATGGACTTGGAAAACTTGAGAGTCGTTTCTGGTCCGGCAGAAATGATGATGTTGTGTCTAAATGCACTGATGCAAAGGCGAACAGAGGCCTTACATGTTGCTGTTACACTTTGCTAAGAGCTCCTAGGTACTGGTGGATGAACATTGGGCAGTCTTATAAAGGCAGTGAAGGTACCTGTACCAAGACTTCAGTCGTCCTGGAGACGACTCGTAGCCAACGCCTGGTCATTCAGTTAACAACAAGAAGCATGCATAAAGAACATGGAAAGACAGCGAAATATAGGGTGCATAAAATACAAACAAGGGATGGTTATAAGACAAAATATTTACAATGTGCAAAAATTATTTCATTTTCTTTATATGCAACCATCAGAGCATCATAAAATTGCGCTGAATGGTCGAGGGCGGCTCGACCTTTAAACACTTTAAGTCGTCATCAGGACCGAGTTACAATTCATTTCTGAAGTGCTGTAAAAGAATTGACAAAGGATATAATAAGAAGGGGAGAAAAGGGTGAAGTCACAATGAATGGTAATTACCGACATGGGAAATACCTGTGCTCGATGTGTTATCCACAAGGTATTTGATTGGATCCTTAATTCGGGAAGAAATTTGTTGGGGTCATGCAGCACCCATGTGTTCAAGCGCGGCAAACGAGTGGCCTGGGTGGAAGGACAATGCGCGGGGAAAAGAAGATCGATTAGGGGTCAGGATGTATCCTGTGTATCACCTAAAACGACGACAAGCAATCAAACATGGTCTTGGAGGACCGAAGTGACCGCCTACCATTATAAAAAAAAAATCACAGCGTAGGGATATCGATTTTAAGTGGACTTCCAGTGAGTAAGGTGAGATGTTAGTATCAAAAGAGAGGAGTCTTGGGCTATTACTGCTCTTGTCGGAGCAGAAGGTCCATACACGACGTGCCCAAATTACACAAAATACAAAGAATGTCGCGTTGTTCCTAATGAAAGAGAAAGGTGTCGGTACAGTCTGTAGTGCAAGTGGATTAGAACAGGGTAGCCAAGTGGTCACCCTGGGAATCCATTTTGTTGGATTTAATGCCCTCACACACCCTTTCAGGTGTCATGCTTCATCATTTGGGCCTGCTCCTCGTTGGGTCGGCGGTGCAATACCCAACGGGCAACACCTCATAGAGGGGCTCTTTGGCGGAGATCTTTTTCCAACTGCCGTGTAGATGAAGTGCGGGTATGGGGCCAGGATTCAGGGTAGACGTAGCTAAGTGAGATAAAATAAAGCTAGTGGTACCAGAGACACTTTATTCAGGAGGGCCACTGCTTTAGTTAAAAACGATATCCTAGAGGAGAGTAGTGGAAAGTGATGTTTCCCACTCTCTTCTGGAATGAGTTAGAGTCCGGTCGACATGTTTCTCGCTACTCTAAAATTTATTGAGCGATTCTTCAGGACCAGGGGGACTAATTTAGCGAGTATCTATGAGTATATATAACTGTCTACACTATTGCCACATGGTATGGTGTATGTAAGTTCAAATGGCTACCATCCTAGTGGGTGAAAAGGGGGGAGTGAGTATTACTATATTACCCTTCTTCAGGTTGCGATTGTTAATACCTACGGGTAAAAACAATCAGACAACAACAGTGTCCAGCGGGTAAAGCTTCAGGAGATCTTCCACCACAATGTTGGTGAATGCCTGAGCTTCATATCAAGCACCTACCCATCGCCGCTGGAACCGGGTGGAGATGTCCCTCGGGGGGAGTGGGGGGATCCCTTCTGTGGAACGAAGGTCCTCCGAAATTTGGAGGTCCAAGAGGATATTGGAAAGCTGGATGAGGAGGGAGGGTCGAACGTTACAAGGCAATTCAATTAAAGCAATTGGGGTAAACACCTGTAACATAAATTAATATATATCATAAAATAAAATATTTATTATTATTTAAAACTACATTTTACACTACATTGAGTACAACAGTAGGGAAGGTGTTGGATACCAGAGGTGAATACATTATGATTCATACTCCAGCAAGTGCAACAGTAGGGAAAGTGTTGGATAGTCCCAAAAGAAGCAGCTTGCCAACCCACAGCACCAAATCTGGTACTATCTGTTCAAAGAGGTCTGTCCCACACCAACCCTTGCAACCATCTGGAAAGAAGCCAGGATGATTTCTCACTACAGCCCACAAGTAATGAAGCCTTCACAGCAGAGGGCATCTTACCATCCAATCTACCAAATCAACATATCTCATGGGATATAAATGGCCCGTTATACTCCCCACAGCCACATTACACATGCCCATGTGCATGTGAAGGGATCCACCCTGCCTTTTACCTATGTGTAAGTGTTTTTTATGTTATCTCCAACAGGTAGGACCAAGAATCTCCCCGCTTGCCATACCCTGAGACTAAAGAATGTGTCCAAAAACTCTGTTAAAAGTGTTTAAAAGTGAGATTTTATAATACGGTATGTTGCTTTGTTAGTCCAACTGTTTCTTACGTATTTTTAACCTTGTTTGGCATATGCTACTGTATTTTAATGCATTTTCTTGCTAGATTTTGCTGTTTAAGTGTTTTTATGGCTATTTACAGTTGAATAAAGATCTCATAAAGAAAAACAAAGTGTCCTAATATATGTAAAACATGCACCCTGTTATGTTTAAACATGCGTGAATGTGTGTGTTGTTTATATGAAAGTGTTCTAAAGCTGTGAATTGGTGGCCTATTCAGCACAACACAAAACCCTCAATAAAATAAATTATATATCAAATTTGAAAAAAATACCAAAGTCTCATTGATTTTGGGGTTTGGCGTTAGCCAATACCTTTTGGCTTTTCTAAAATATAAAATGATATATAATATTCTTATAGAGGCTTTCAACCAGCCCTCTTCATCCATTGCACTGTTGTTGTGTCTTTCACATGTTAATTCTACCCACTAAGTACACCACATGAGAAAATGGGTATGACAGTTTCTGTCATTGGCCATCTTCAGTGTGAGTTACAGCATTCTACTCTTTTACAACTAGCCCCACTGCACGCAGAGTAGTTCCCTTCAATGTCAGGTGCTGCAATAGCAGGGTAGGCTTTAAAGGACCAAAACTGATTATTGTACAAGCATGTTTTTTTATCGTTGAGGGCCCACCTTCTCCCCCAACAATACCTTTTTGCATAATATGCTTAAAATTCAAGCATTGACAGAATAAAAAGGTGACAGTCAAAGCCAGCCTTTCTGGTTTTGCCAATGCTTGTTTTTGTTAAGGGCTCTATTTTCGTGTCAAGGGCATGGTACATCAATGAGATGAACATCGAAAATCGAATGCCTGGGACTCAAAATGCTGTCCTACCAAGATAAAGATCAATAAAAAATAGTATTATTGAGTTGAGCAACAACTAAAATGTACTTGTTTTCATACTAATGATTCCAAGCAGGGCACAAGCCCTAAACAAACATTTACAAAGCAATAGGTCTCGCATTTGTAAGATTTTAAGCTATAGCCATTGTAAATGTCAATTCCTTTTATTTATTTGTTTTGAAAAACAACACATAAATAAAAGGCATTGTCATTTACAATGCCAATAGCTTAAACTCTAGCAAATGCGAGACCTATTGCATTGCAAATAATTTTATATTGTACCTTTTGAAACGTTAGTTTGTTGTCATCCGAAGAACAGGTCTGTTTGACTTTGAAAGGATGTGACCTATAACATTTTAGCAAACAACTTTTGGTCAGTCAAATTGAACGTGTCAACTCCTGCAATTTTTGCATTTTCGGACGAAAGCACGATAACAATCAGCTTTCTCGAAATAAAAGTGAAAGTAAACCTTGGCTGTTGTTGAAGCCTTATCTGGCGGGAAAGAGTTTGTACTTTGGTAAGTGCGTGATTTGAAGCATTGTGTAACATCAAGCTTTTTTTTAAATACATTGTTTAATATCTGGGTCACCAAGGGAATGTATGCTAAAATAATTCCTACACTGAGAATTCATAACTATGAAAATACAGGCAAATAGGTGGCAAATAGTCGTCCTGATACATCTTATATGACAAACGTTTTACTTAAAGGAATTATTGATTCTTTATGTCACTGAGTGCACATAAAAGCGAGGATCATTAATTTGACTAAAAAGCTAATAAGGCCACTTTAAAATATTGATAACACACGATGATGTAAGTCACCAGTGATGTTCCCAATCAATCATTTTCTGTGACCTGACTCAGTCAGAATCATGACAAAAACTGCAATGAGAGCGCTTTCACCAAACCTCCACAACGACGAACCACAGCAGTGCTATAATTGATAATTTATAATTGTTAATTGCTTTTGTATTTCCTATGTTGAAAAATGTCATCAGCTTGTGTTGTCCTTAATGTTTGACATGATTTGAAAGTTGTTGCATTTACGGAATTGAAATAAATCACAAGAACCTATGAATTTATGCTATTGGCTCTTTTCTTGACTAAACTTTAAATAGTAGCTACTGGATACTTTCAAGTATATAATTATTAGTGGTCTATTCCAGTTAGTTTAGGACCCAAGCCTTCGTTAGGTTACTTTTAGGAAAGTAGGCATTTTCTTGCTTAACCATCCTGTGTGCCTCTGCTGAGTTGTGGATTGACTGTCTGGCTTTGGAGTGACAGGGCCTGGGGATGTGCACTCACTGTAGACAGACACTGGGGGGTTGAGATTTGTCCAGCTTTTCCTGGATGAGTCATGGATGGCCTGAATAGACCGGGCTGCATTTAGAGTAGTGGGAGGAGATTTCCGTGCACCTGATTAGACCCTGTCTGCCTTACACAATGCTGTCTCCACCTCCTGAAAGGAAGCTGGACCAGAGAGGACAGAACTTGTTTGGACTGAGCTAAGAGACTCTCTGCCATAAGAGAACAAACGGAAATCTTGTATAAATATAGGGGCCCAGACCCACGAACTTTAGATTACTTTTGGACTCAAGAGGAACCTCTGCCAAGAGAAAATGTGGGAAATTTGAAGGAGAAGTACTGCCTGTGTGCTGTGTGTGGGTTGGCTAACAGTAGCTGTTTCTGCCAAGGAGAGGACAAAGACGGAGCGGTGCTGTGTATCCTGCTAGAAGAAGATCTCCAGGGGCTTGCTGTAGAGCTTGCCTCCTGTTCTGAAGTCTCAGGGACACAAAGACAAAGACTGCACCTGGAACTGCTGTTTCAGCTGCCCAGAGGGAAATGGCAACACCGACGCTGGCGAGTGAAGCCGCGACCTGCAACGAAGCAATGGGCACCATCGTGAAGTGCACAACGCTCTGCCCCGACTTGCGCTGCAGCCCTGACACCTGCCGATGCCTCCCAGCACCCACTCTGACGCCATCACCAAGACCGCTGCCTGCACCAGAGCTGAGGGCACAACTTGTGACGCTCATGATGCACCGCCCCTTCTCGCAGTGCAGCCCTGACCTCACAGACGCTAGTGATTCATCATCGCGGAGCGGATACCTGACGTAGGCAACCTCCTGAATCCATCGACCCTGCATCAGCATAAGAAACTGACGCCTCAATGCCACTGTGACGTCTCATCCCTGCCAACAGTAAAGAACTTAAGCCTCACCTCCCCTGCATCACAGTAAGGAACCGATGCCTCACCTCCTCTGTGGTCGTAAGGAACCGATGCCGCCTGCGCCAACGAAGAATCACCTCCCTAACACCATGCACCGTCTTCGTTTTCATCATTTGCCAAGGTACTCTTTTTTGGGGTCAGTGTGACTCCGGGCCCGATGCTGCGCACCTCCCGGTCGGCGCTGTACTTTGGGATTTTCATGTGACGACATCGTAATAGCCCCAGGTGGGACTATTCATTGTTACATGTTTATTTTTGTGAATAAGCTATTTCTGGTGATATCTTGATGGATTTTTGTTGTTTGGTCTTGTTTTGGTTTAGATAAATATTTCCTATTTTTCTAAACTGGTTTGGTGTCCATTTGTAGTCTTTTCACAGTGCTACTGAATGTGTTCGCAAATGCTGTACACACTTCCTCTGAGATAAGCCTGCCTGCTCATGCCAAGCTACCAAGTGGGTGAGCATGGATTTATTTAAGGGAGTAACTCCCTTTCCCTGACTAGAAGCAAGCGTCCCTACTTGGATAAATGTGCAAACCATTGCCAACTAGAGACCCCATTTCTAACAATATGTCTCCTGCAAAGTATGTTATGTAACATGCAGTTGCTAGAAATTTATTTTATGCAACTGTATAAGTCGGTTCCTGCTTTTAACACAGAGATCATTTTGTTACTTTCAGCTCATAAATTGTAATCCTACCAATATATCACAGTGAGCTATGAAGGACATCTGGCTCCTACGCCTTGTGACCTTCACTGTCTTATGTAGCACATGATGTGCACATCCAGTACATTTATATATGCACATATGATTTATTGTCAATACATAATGTGTATTTGTGATGTGCACTCTGACACCTTGCACTGGGAAGAGTAGCACCATAGCACTATGAAAGAAATAAAACAAAACAGTGGTATTTAAATTGCGATTTGTGTAAATACTGGGACAGACTTTATTACAGTGCATGCATATCTCTTATATACAAGGACTGAACGAAGTAAAAAGTATGCCTCTCTTAAGTACCTGTGAAGTGATAAGCTGTGTGTGCCTTTGTTTCCCCTCCGTTGCATTTAGTTGTGAGGCTCCTCATAGCTCCCAGCCAGGATACTCCAACAAACAGCAGGCCTGATGGCCCCTTAACGTATGGGCCCAGCTGGAACCTGATAAGCCCCTTCTCCATCTGCACTTTGCTGCTCCAAACGAAAGCAGACAGCGTGCGGGCGCTGCTGAATGTATCATTGCGTCTTAAAATTACACTGGGACAAGTTCAGCATATATCTGTGGGTCCCAACCTCTTGACAGGGAAGACAGAGTCCACCCTGTGAAAAGAGTGGGTAGGTGTGTACCCTCGACTTGCGCCCTAATTCTAGGACCAAGAAAACATACAGCTTTAGAAGTGAACTATCAAATGGCCGATATTATAATTTTTCTCCGTTTGGTTACGTCAGCACCTGCGTACCTACGGAGGAATTGAGGGCTGCCGAAAAACGCTTAAAACGACATGTGCTATTTAAAGCACTATATACTGAATTCCAATTTTAAGTGATCAAGCCCGGTATCTGAGAGCGAGGGAGGAAGAGTCACAACATAAATACGAACCACTCTTTTGGGTCAACCATATTCCTATTTAAAACCTCAGGCCAGGGTCTTGCGGCCACCGCACTGGGCTGCATTCATCCCTTGATAGCGCCCAATCATGGCTCTGTTGGTAGCGTGACTGGCTGGGTTCCGGACTGGCCAAAGGAGGACTGGGGACTTAATGAAAAGTGAGGAGGGACAAGCAACGCCTGGGTCCGGCCTCCGGTGCTCTCTGGGGCGCGTGCCAACCCTGGTACCAGCTCTGAGGCGGCTGATAGCCTGCCTGAATCGCCGACGCGCCAGGCCCGCTAGTTTATAGAAGTCACGAGGTCTACTAGGGTGTGGAATCGCAAACAATTTAAAGGAAATTGTAACAAGGAGATCTGGTCAATAATCGGAGCAATAAAGCAGGTGCAGGACGTTTTACAGCTGTCGGTGTTGTGGACGCCACAGACGCTTGGTGTGGGGTTATCCGGATCCGGGGTTTCAGTCACAGTTTGCAGACCATATGCTATTATTTCCGACCAAGCAGTATTACTGAACCTCTCAACAGACTATGGGAGCACCCAAATCGACTTATATGAGAGTTTATGAATATGCGTGAGAAGGGTTTGCCTAAGCTGTGAGATTGATTCAACAAAATGCGGGGATAGCACAAAAAACATAGTGCCCCTTTGTTCCCCAATAATATAGCAGGGTGGACCACCTGATGAGGGTAAGGCAAGGAATGGACGCTACAGAATGTAAACAGGGCTATTGAAATCTTGTTTGCTTTCGTTTTCTGCAATTATCTTTCGACCTCGGAGACAAGGGGTAGAAAATGGTAGCAGCTTCCCCTGGCTCCACTTGACTGACATCTAGGACAAATGCTGGAACATGTAGGGATAGCAGACAAAACATCATTTCACTATATGTGTATGATATTGAAGCTAGGAAGTCATCTTTGAAGTGCTGGCTAGTTTATTCAACAGTATGGATAGAAGTGATGTATGTAATGCATGCAATATTCTCAACCACTGGTAATTATTTGGGGCTGCATGGCAGTCCATCGAACCTGCTCCAATGGGAACAGTCCTACACAAACTGTCAAGGCAGGTCCTCCCTGAACGGGAATACAAGCACCCCAAGATAGATTCAAGCTGATTGGGGCTCGTCAGCCAAGTGCAGCTTCATTTCAGTGGTCAGTGAGCATGGGACCCATGTCAGGGCATACCCATTGCACTTAGGGCCTCACACTAAAATATTTTAAAAAGTGTTGAATAGAATGTTTGAGTTAATCTCAGCCGCTGGTAATTACTCGGGGACGCATCCCAGTTCATTATTATTTTGCACACCTTGCTACCTTAGTTTGAACCCAGCCATATGCAAATTATTCTCGACCCTGCTCCAATAGGAAAAATGTAGCCTGAACTGCTAGGCCAGGGGGCACCCTCAAAAGGAACAGAAGTAACCCAAGGCTGGTTTTACTGGGGCTCGTCAATCATGAGAGTTTGGTTTCAATAGCACAGTGACCAGAAAGCGGATTGAAAACTTCAAAAACCCATCATCTTCATAAAGGACCTGCAGAGCTAACTATGGGAGTCCAGCTATGTACAACCACAGTTTCTGTGTCTGTCTCCCAAGGTTCCTTATTCATCACACCTCTGAGCACTGCGTCCCAAAACACTCAACTATGACACCAACTATTGTTTGCTCTGACCTTGGAGCCTCTGGCTCATTGGATCCGCACTGATGTCTCCATCAGAGGCCTCCAATGGAATGACGATACTACAGACAAAATTTCTCTCTACGCCGATGATATCCTGATCTAGGTTGCCTTCCCCAGGTCCTCCATCAATAGCTTATTTCACGTCCTAACTAACTTTGGAAAATACTCAGGCTACTCCATTAACAGGAATAAGTCGGTACTATACATGTTGCACGGTCACCCGCCATTGCTACCCCGAGGGTTTTCCATCACAGTAGCCCAAGATGGCTTTAAATACTTAGGCATTTTTGTTACCCCCAACTCCACACTTTTCCATGACCGGAACCTACTGGCCCCGCAACGCAGACTGCACAGCGACGTAGCTCACTGGCGCTCTTTACCGCTCTCCTTTCCTGGTAGAGCTGCCTTGTTTAAAATGCTGGCGCTCTCGCGTTTCCTATATGCCCTCCAGAATTGTCCCTTCCCGATCCCTGAATCCTATTTTTGGGCTGTGGAGGGTGACCTACGGCTTCTACTATGGGATGGAAAGGCGTCCCGCATATCCCTCCACAACTAACAATGAGCTGGTATGATGGGGGCATTGCGCTACCTAATCTACGCCTTTATTACTGGTCATCACAACTGGTCGCTACTAATCATTGGATACATGGTTCACCCGTCGATCCAGCTTTTCACCTTGACAGATACCAGCCTGGGCGGGAGGGATATCTGGGGACTCTGTACAACAGGCAGACAAAAAAGAGATACATTGGACCTATGACACAAACTGTCACAATATGGCACCAAGCCAATAAACGCATGGGCTGGTCGAAGATACTCACCAAGGCTACACCACTATAGGCGTCTCAACAACTTGGTTCCCTCTGCTTCCACTTAGGGTTTGACAAATGGGACACAATAGGTATTTCGACGGTAGGGGACTTAGTATGTAGGGGTAAAATATTGACTTTCTCGGATCTACAATCTAAATATGCACTCGCACAGACAGAATCTTTCCGATATCTCCAGATCAAACACGCCCTTCTCACCGCCATCCCTTACCTCTACTCCCTGCCTGACTCCTCCCCCTTGGAGGATAGGTTGCTCTCGGAGCCTCTCCCAGCTAAGGCCATATCCTATACATATTGAAAACTCTGTAATAATCTTCCCGATACATTTCAGCCCCTGCGAGGTAAGTGGCAGGCAGATCTGGGCGCCTTAGAAGAGGAGGAGTGGCGGGCGGGCTTGATGTCCCCCAGGGAAACTGCTATCAATCATCGCTTTAGACTGATCCAATTGAAGATTTTGCATAGGACCTATCTTTCCGCTACTCTACTGGCAAGAATCGGTAGGCGGGAAGACGACCTGTGTCTAAGGGGATGTGGTCAAACCGGTGCTTTCTATCATGTCATATGGGACTGTCCAGTAATACAGCATTTCTGAGGGGGAATTGTTTGAAAGATGCGGAACTCCCTGGGAAAGCCCGTTCCTCTGCTGCCGAAAGAAATTGTCCTCAAAATCTGGGGTGCCACGGACCTGAATGAACTGGAGACACAATGGGCTGCATTGGGTTTCCTGATGGCTAAACGTTCAATTGCTATGAAGTGGGGTTCCGCTGATCGACCGTTGGTGGTGGGTTGGATGGCCGAACTGGACAGATGTATGCTAGCCGAAAAGACTATTTATAAGCTCAGGGGTTGCCCTTCGAAATGGGACAAGAAGTGGGGCCACTGGAACAAATACCGTGGTGAACTCTGCGAATCTCCCACAGCGGAATTGGCCATGGATCGAACTAGGCCACCGAATTGAATGCTTTATTCATTTCCTATATGATGACCTTGTATTTTGATCTAATTTCCTTTTGCTGTACTATGTAATTGAATTTTTGACTCTGCTCTGATTTCAATAAAAAGTTTTTTTTTTTAAACTATGACACCAACATGCTTCCAACGATAAGATCTCAATTCTCACACTGAGACAACATTCTACCAGACATGCACACCCTTATGGTGTAGTGTGCTTACTCATTCAAAAGTTCACTTTGTCACTTCATACTGAGGTATAAAGCGGTCTGCAAACGCGACAGTACAATGCATCATGTAGTATTGTAGAAGATATGCAGTGTAATCGTGTGCCATCTAGTGTTCAGTTCAGGATAGTACTAGCTGTTTTTCCTTCAGGGAAAGCTTTCAGTTTAATTCGAGCGTGCAAGGAATGACTCGTGACCAGAGATTGCCATGTGAAACCCATGATACCCACAATGCACTAGAACTCAGATTCCACCCAGACTGTGTGCATTTTTTGCCCATCAAGAAATTAGTCATTGTCTTAGTGCTGACTACATGAGACATTTCGACATCATCGGTGTGCGTATGTGTGACATTTTTATTATGTGTGTGAAACGTTTGAGTGACAATTCAATGCAGGCAGAATAAAACAGTTAGGTCCACATATAAGATACATGTAAGAAACAGACCCTCTGTGTAATGAAATGGAACTCTTAGCTTTGTTTTACCTATTAAAAGCATGGGCTTTTCAGTTTCAACATACAAGTAGCGATGACCAAAAATGCAGGCTTCCCCTTAACACAGTGTTTTGCAGACTCCAGAGGATATGGTAGGAAAATAGTTTTTTAAACTTGCAGTTGCTAATTAAATGTATATTGATGAATATGAAACTTCTGGCTTGTGGAGGTGTAGTAAGTACCCCTAGTATAAAATTAAGGTGGCTTGAACTGCTTGCTGTTCATACAGGTAAGCCTGATGTGTGCTGGAGAGGGTGACTGGGAGCAGGGTTTGGTAATTGTTGCTGCAATGCATTCATGGACATTGAGGATTCCGTGTGTATGTGTTTTATTGTATCTAGGTTTTTGTACCCCTCTTTCTGACTTTGTCTGGTGGTGGGCCATTACTCATACCCTGGACAAAGGTTCCCTTTCTCGCTGTGAGCGCAAAGAGGAAGTCAGATGGTACGTGCTCTTGGTGCCAGTTTAAATTGTCACTCTGCATGTGAGAACTCTAGGTTCAACTGGGTCTTTGAATTGTTCTTGTAAAATTAATGCAGTGTCCAAAGTTTTCCTCAGAAGTTAAGCTGCCAAATACCAACTGACAATCGCAGTCATCACTGGGATACACAACCATTTGGCGTGCGATTCTCCGAAGAGTGGGTTGCAGATTGAATCGGCTTCTTCCCTGGATTCATTCCAGTTTTGTGAAATACCCCACGTGATCGCTTGAGACCCACACGTCCTAACAAGAAGGATTACTTTACCACGAATGCCTTTGTGCACCCTTTTGGCGCACTACTAGTGACGTCTCCTTCTACCCGCTATCACACGCTGGAGAGCCCTTGAGCCCCATTTCTCCCAACAGTTGGACTGTGAGAGTTATCCCCTCTCACCGCTACACTTATGGTGCCCCCCCCGTCCCTCGCACACCACACTAGTCCTGATGAAGACCCCATCAGTAAGGGTAAAGACACCTACGGACAAGGGGTCGAAACGTCGACTTTAGAAATACCTGCCAACAACCTTTCAACAGTGATTTAATAACTGATTTTACATGTGGTGTATGGCAATATGGCTTTAATGTTTTGACGTTGGCTATTTGGTATATAAACATCTGTATACCTGAACTGTTTTTGATTTACTGTCACTACCCTTCAACTACCCTACCCACCACTAATTACCTTGTACTTCCCCTCCCCCTCTGGGCACCGCCTATTTGAGTTCTTATTTATGTAATAATGCCTTCCTGCAAAGTTATACTTGTACACTTGGACTTCCACCAATGTGATTAAATAACATTGGTTGCAAATCAATCGCTCTTCTGTTTCTTTGAAACTGTTGCTAAAGTTTTATGATTTAGGTTTCTCCCTTGTTTATGTATATGCTTCAATGCACTGGGACCCCTCTCTTGCATACCATTTACTACCCAGGTCCCAGTGACTCCAGGTTTACCCTTTTGTGTAGCCAAATACCAAGGCTGCTCGCAGACTTAGAGTTAGCGGCCGCAACGATTTTTGCATAATTATAGGGTTGCCGCATTGGCTTCTTAATCCATCATCTGCCGTATAATCTTCAGATTTTAACAAAACAAAATGGTTTCCATCATAAACGGTTCAAAAGTTACTAAAAACGCAGCGGCACGTGTTCCCAAGCAGTGGAGGGCCCTTTAGCAAAGCTAGACTGGTCACCTTTCTGTTGCTTATTGCTACATTTGGGTCTTAAACAAGTCCTAATGAGGAGCAACCAATACCCAGGCAGAGTCACCAAGTTTAAATATGACTAAATAATGAAGTAATATTATGTGCCGCATTACGCTACAAAATTTACACTTTCTTGCCGCATAATTTACTCAACCCAACTGCAAAAATTAGGCTTCTCCTGCTGCATTATTCCAGTAGCCTTGCTGATAAGTGGTGTTTCATCTGACGAGGTTTACCGATTAAATCTCCAATTATCTTCTGCTGTAAGCGCTCATGTTGAATGTCCTGTGAATTCTATGTCAGGACCGGTGCTCCGATTATGCTTTTCTCGTTTCTTTATTAGAAATGCTCAGCAGCCAATTAGAAACAGTAAAAGAAAAAACTACTATACCCATGAGTACTAGGGTATCACATGACAACCATAGAGTAACTAGTATAAAATGCTCCACAGAGAATACCACATCCTCTTTCTTTGCTGCTCAGCAGCCAGTTAAGTGCATCTTACCTTATTCTGCATTGTGGTTGTTCAACTTGCATTGCTGTTGTTTAGTTTGCTTTGCCGATTGCTGTTATCGGTGTTGTTGTGCACTGTATCTGCTGTTTATTCACTGACTGTTCTTCTGCCAGACTCTGCTCGCTGTGCGTGCCGTTCGGGGCGTTTTTCCGTTTTTGCCGCTTGCGCTTTGCTCCTCGCAGCGGCGGAGCCTCACAGGTGTCACTTGTCTTTCTGCGCGCTCTTTTGTGTTGCGGGGAGCGCGCGTTCGCCTCCCCGGTTCGGGCGCATTGTGCACGCACCTTTTTCCCGTGGAGAGGGATCTTAGGGGACATTAACCCCTTCCATGCTCATGACGAGCTCATGAGGCACAGTGGAGCTGTGCTTATGACGAGCTGACCTTGTCATGAACAATGGGGTTCGACGAGGCTCAGCACAGGAGGGGAAAACCCTTAGCAGCCAAGGTGTTAAAGGGCTACGTAGTCCTTGCTTTGTGTTTCTATTGACGGGCGGCCGTTCCGCGCATGCACGGCGGCCATTTTGTGTGTTTATTCCGTTTTTTTATCGGAGACGAGACGAACTGCACTAAAAAATCATGCACTTGCCCACAGCCCTGTCATTTGTCCCCATTTTTACGCTCAATACTTCAAAAAGGATTGGTTTGGGCTGTATAATCTACATAGGCACTGCCTAGAGTGGCTGTTTGCAGGCAAGCCCTCCCTCCACGTTTTATTCATTTTTTTCTCTCACTCAGGTTTCTTCCTGGGCCATTTGGCTTGCCTTTGGGGCTTTTAGCCACTCCCCCTGATTTTTGCCTTGGGCAATCCATAGTTCCTTCCTCTTGTGGGCATTCTTTCTGTACACTTTGTGTAACCATGGGTGATTATTACGAGGAAGATGATTATTACGATGAGGAAGCTTCAGGCTCCATGGAGCACTATTTAGTTGAAGCACTAGACCAGGGTGTGCAGCATTCTGTCAATAAGGTGCTTGTTTGTGCTATAAGTCATTTGAAACGTCACCTCTCAAAATATGCCATGCAACAAGGTTGGTTGCCTTCAAAGTCGAAGCGTGCTTCCTCAAAATCTCCACACAATCCACATAAATCGGACTTTCAAAAATGAGCTAAGACTCTGTCTTCTGCACCTTCTGGTGGACACTCTTCCAAAGATGTTTTGTCTTCCCAAGGTCCACTGACGGATACCAATGACACTTCCTCAACTTCTTCTTCAGGATTAGACGTCCCGCCTCCATCTAAGAAGTCTCGTAAGGAGCATTTTGTTGATGCGCCGACGCATCCTCAACTTCTCACTTTTGAGCCCTCGGATATTGTGCATCCTAATTCCTCCTCTTGGCTTCCGTCCCCAGTGGTGGCTGAATATGTTCAGGCACGTATTCGCCAGACTTTTGAAAAAGATGTTAGGGCTTGCCTTAGGTCCGAGTGTCCGCATCCTGACTTGGCCGACCACTTGGCTGACACTCCGGAGGTGGATCCTACCATGGTCACCTACCTTAAAAAATATGCGAATGACCCTAAAAAGGGGATTGACAGAGCTTGGCGTTCCTGCCAGGATAAATTATTGGATTTACTGGGTCCTCTAACAAAGATCTTGGACCTGGGGTTTCAGGCCAAGGAGTCAGACGCTCTTGTGGACCCTGCTGAGTTGATTGAATGGTCCCAAAGAGCTATTTGCCAATTAGGGAATGCTAATTGTGCTATGTCATGCGAGCGTCGCCACTCCATTCTCCTTAAATTAGATCCCAAATTGGTGGAGTTGTCTTCGTCAGAATCTGGTCCTTTGGCTCAAGGTTTGCTGCTTAATAATAATTCTCCCTGAGCACACAATTATTAATTCATGTCTTGTAAATCCATGTGTTCATATAGTTATCATTATCGGTGGAGAAGTGTGGCTCAATGATTAGAGCGGCAGACACTGATGCAGAGGTCTAGCCCGGGACCAGGGTTCAATTCCCCGCCTCGGCGGGTCTTGGGCTCAAAAATTCCACGGACCTGATAATTCTCGCCTCGGTGCCTATTCCAATCATGGAGTCCCACTCTGCAACTCTAGGCAATAGCTTGCTTAATCTCCACAAAGGCCCCCACAACGCTAAGGATGCCTGGCCTCCACCTTGGGGGTGCCCAGGAGTGGACGCCTCACAGGGAAAGCCAGGATGGGTTCCACAGCAGTATTCGTACAAGCGCCTTGAGACCCTTGCAGGTGAGTAGTGCGCTATACATGTATCAATTTACATCGGCAACCACCGATAATGGATGTTACTGACGAAGTTCTTGACTACTGATAATTAGCGGTCGGTGATATTTAATACCGACGTGGGACACTGGAGCAATTTTTGATTGTGGATTGTTTACAAAGGGGAGCGTCGTGATAGGCGGAGATAGTAAATTATTGGTTTTATTGACTAGGATTGGACATGGATAAGGAGTGATGAACTAATATCACAGTGAATAATTGCGTTTATACCGATGGATAAATGGAGTAGTTAGACGAGTGCGTAGGACAGCCCTGAGGAAGTCATAGTGCTTTAAAGAGCACGACGAAACACGTGTTGGCTGTGTTTGGCTGCGTTTTGAAGATTTCAAGTGGATGAATAAAATCTGACTGAAAGACAAAGACAATTTATTTACATTTCAACAAGGACTTCGATTTATTGTCTTCCTGCTTTTTGACAACTATATGAACTTATGGATTTATAAGACATGAATTAATAATTGTGTGCTTAGGGGGAATTATTATTTGTCATAGTAGGGAGTGTGATTGGTAACCATACTCTCCACCCTTAGAAGCACTGTGTGAGACTTCATTGTTTTGGTAACATTCCCTTTTACTTAAGCAGAGCGCCCTGACAAACTGGTTACCATTCTAAAGTAAAAAAGGTGTGGTTTTTGGCCAGCCTTTTCTGAAAGAACTAACGAAGTTTGTCTCTACTCTGTCTCTTTAGTGGGCTAGACAAGGCACAAGCGTCTTTCGCCCGTTTTTTCAAAGGCCGGACGAAACAGGGGACGTTCGTTCAGCTGCGGCTATCATCAGAATACCCAACGGGGATTCCAGTCCCAAAGAGATGGAGGACAGGAGTCTGGCTATAATAACAGAGCCAACTTCTATCCCTCTTGTAAAGGCAGAGAACAATTCAAGAAGGGACGCTATGGTGGAACCCAAGGCGGACATCATGATTCCAACACTTCAGGTGAGATTGATCCCAGCTTCAGAGGTTGTCCTAGGGGGCAGGATTCAGTTTTTTCTTCCGAACTGGCGTCTAATCTCCAGCGATGCGTGGGTGTTGGAGACTGCCCAGGGTTTCAAGATAGAGTTGTACAGTCCCCAGCATCAGTCCCACCCTCCTACCCCCATGGTTTTTTCCCTGCAGGATCAAGAGTTCATTTCAGCGGAAATCGATTCTCTTCTTCGAAAAGGGGCCATTCTTCGGAATTCTCACCATCCTCACGGTTTCGCAAGCAACGTCTTTCTGGTCCAGAAAAAAGGGGTTGGGTCCCTGTTGGTTCTCAATCTCAGGGACTTCAACGGAGGGGTGGTTTATCGCCACTTCAAGATGGAAGGTGATCCAGCGCTCTGATTGAAAAACTGTCTCATAAACGTTACCTAACACCTCAATACTCACCATTAAACATCAAACACATATTCAGGAACACAAATGAGACAATTTCCGAGCAACTGAATCAGGTGATTTGATTAATCAAACTATTCACAAAATATTTACATTATTATATACAACTGCAGTTTATCTTTCTTTAGCATGATATTAAACATATTATCACTCATAAATCAAATCACTTAAGGCGATTGGATCAACTGATGGAAATTAGACCATGAATAAACAAGACCAGCTTGTCATTTAAAATCTAATTTATTTATCTTTATTTTTCATAAGGAAAAAGCATTTACGTTTTAGTATCTTTATTTTATTTTGCAAATGAAGAAAGCAGCATTTAATAAGGCAAAGAAATTAAGACTGACATATCAAAGCAAGTTCAGAAACATGAATTATTAGCAAAATAACAGTTTTCCATTCCCTAAATCTATTTCCCTGACTATTTCTCTCTTCGCCTGAAAAGGAAAAATCATTTAAAGTCTGCTGTCCTTACATGCGCCAAAGGTCCATCAGCATGTCACGATACTCAGGAATCGGAAAGTAAGAGTTTTTTCCTTCCTCATTGTGTCAGACTTTATACCTTTCTTTCTAGCTAAACTTTCTACATTTTACATTCTTTCATAGAAATCCGTGCTTTTCATTGGCTGTCCTGTGTCAGTCCACGATAAATTTGTTAGGTCATGTCCGACTCTTGACCAAATCCAGGCTTTACATAAGCCCTATTGTCTTTCAATTCAGCTTCCTCAAGAATGTAACTTTTCTCAAGTTTTGTACATTTCACTTCCTAACCTTGGTTGGCATATCAAGTTCCTGTCCTTGGGTCATTTTTCCATGAGTACATTCAACATCACCAAAAAGGCTGCTTTTTAATTCACGATGACAATGCAGCAATAATCTTCTCAGCTGCGCATGTGTGAAAAATTCACTCTGGACAAGCTTTTGCGTCTACAGCTCTGTCAGCCATATTTTCTGAACCATCTTTTACGCCTCACTTCGGAAACTATTATTAAACAAACACAAGACATCAATTAATTAAAGAATTGAGACCCATTCTGTTACCCTCCCCCTTTACTAATTAATCCTGTTAATTATGTTACCTAGCAGAAGCACACATAGGCAGCATTATAATTACTTCTCCTTTTCGTACAGCAGGAACTCCATGGGCTTTTATCACGAAACACATAAGCACACATAAGAAGTACATGCCATTAGTTAAACAGTTGCATTTAATACTGACAAAGACAATAGACAAGGTTAGTTTATTATTTATTTTTCTTTGCGTTTGCAACATAGAGCACATTAGTTTATCCCGCGTGTAATGATAAATGCATTCTTAAACTAAGTTGATTAATAATTTCACCACAAGCTTTTAATATAGTTACTTTGTTATTGAGAGATTAACTTCACAAGTTTGAACAAAATTTTGTTCTTCTCCTTGCTCCATCAAAGGCATCCATCTTTTGCGTGATCTTCTTCGGGAAGGGGACTGGATGGTCCGTCTCGATTTGAAGGATGCGTACCTATCGGTTCCCATTTACGGTCCACATTGGCTGTTTCTGCAGTTCCAGTGGCTGGGGAGTTGGTTTGAATACAAAGTTCTCCCATTCGGCGCCTCTCGTCAGCACCTTGGTGCTTCACGAAACCTCTGAGGCCCATGGTAGAATCTCTGCGAGCCTGGGGTGTTCGTCTGATCATCTACCTGGACGACATTCTGATCATGGCACATTGCCCTCAGTTACTGATGATTCACTTGGAATGGTCCATCACTCCCTTGCAATCTCTGGGTTTTCTGGTGAACCCTCAGAAATCTGTCTTCCAACCCTCTCAGTCGATCAACTTTCTGGGTTTCCAGATCAATTCTCTCTCTTGCCAGCTCCTCCCACCCAATCAGAAGATTCATTCCATTAGCGGGAATTTAATTGAGTTTTATCAAAACAGCTTGTGTCGTTGAGGTCTATAGCTCGGATTGTCGGTCTGTTAGCCTCTTCCATTCAGGCAATCTTCCCGGGTCCTCTTCATTACCGGGCTCTTCAACGCTTAAAGATTCGTCATCTCCAGAAAGGCCTCCGTTATTCGGATCTGATTCCTCTTTCAGAGGAGGCGAGGTGGATGATGGTATGGTGGTTGGAGCACATGGAGTCCTGGAATGGATGGGCCCTGTTTGGAGCGTCCCTGGAGGTGATCATAGAATCCGATACCAGTCTGTGGGGATGGGGAGCCCGTTGCGGTCACATATCGACGGGAGGCCGGTGGTCTCAGGAGGAGTTGTCTCTCCATATAAATTGCCTGGAGCTTCTGGCGGGTTCGTTTGTGATCCGTTGCCTGTCTCCACGCCAGACCAACTGTTGCATACTCCTCCGCATGGACAATGTTTCAGTGGTTCGGTATGTCAACAGTTGGGGGGGACAGAGTCCCAAATTTTGGCGGAAATAGCCAAGGATATTTGGCATTTTTGCCTTCAGAGGAAGATCACTGTTATTGCAAAATACCTCCCAGATCATACCAATCTGATTGCGGACTGGAATTCCCGTCACCTTCGGGACTTCAGCGATTGGAGTCTTCATCCTCGAGTGTTCCGGTCTCTCTCCCTTGTTTGGGGGTTCGTGCACCATAGATCTCTTTGCATCTCGCCTCAACACTCAGCTTCCCCTGTTTTTCAGCTGGCGTCCGGATCCGCAAGCCCTGGCCATGGATGCATTTCTGCAGACTTGGCCGTCGAATCTGTGTTATGCCTTTCCCCCGTTTATGATGATTCCCAGAGTCCTAGCTCGCACAAAGCGTTGTCAGTCGGAGCTGATTCTGATCACTCCTTTGTAGAGGGCTCAAGCTTCTCCTGGAAATGAGTTGTGCGGTGCCCCTCCTTCTTCCCCAACAGTGGAATCTCTTGCTGGACCCTGTCAACTAGCTGCATCCCCTGATCGAATCAGGTCATCTTCTCCTAGTGGCATGGCGAGTTTCGGGGATCGCTGGCAAGTCCCAGGTCTTTCGAGAGACGCTTCCAGATTTATCAGCAAAGCTTGGGCCCCCAACACACACAAACTTTATGCAGGAGCTTGGAAATGATGGTGTGGATGGTGTGGTTGGTGTGCTCAACTGGCGGTGGATCCCGCTTCAGCAGATGTCTCTTTGATTGTGAACTTTCTGGCCTCCCTCGCTTCATCTGGGCTTGCTTATCGGACAGTTAATAATTTTCGTTCTGCCATTTCCGCGGGTCATACAGTTATTGATGGCAAGCCTGTTGGTGAGCATCCTTTAATTTCCAAATTGCTTAAGGGTATTCGACTGGTAAAACCACCTTCTCCAAAGTATGTTGCTTTGTGGGATGTTTCAGTGGTTTTACGTTTCTTAGAGGCCTGGCCACCCAATTCTTTATCCTGCAAACAACTTTCAGCGAAATTGACTATGTCACTTTGTCTTGTTTCTTGTAAACGCGTTTCAGATGTGCGTGCTCTGGACCTGGCGGGTCGTAGTTTTTCACCTGAGGGTGTGACTATTGCTATCTCCAGACGCACTAAATGTAATAGGTCTTCAGTTACCTATCCTATTTTTCCAACAATCCCAAACTTTGTGTGGTTCAATGTGTTAAAGATTATGAGGTAAGTCCTGCTTCTTTTTGCCAGGATATGCAGGGTCAATTCTTGATTGCTCTTCAAAAGCCTCTGCGCCATGTGACCCCAGCTACGCTGGCCCGTTGGGTGCGTTGGCTAATGAATGAAGCTGGTATTGATGTTTCCGAATTTGGTGCTCCCTCTGCTTGTGGAGCTATGGCTTCCAAAGCTTTTTCTATGGGGGTGACTTTAATTGACATCATGTAGGCCGCTGATTGGTTGTCTGATTCTATGTTCAAATACTTTTATTATAAACCAATTGTTAATATTGCTTCTGTTGTGGTGGATCAGCTTTAAACAAGCGTAATCGGAGCCTCCGGTCCTGACATAGAATTCCAAATTTGCGAACATACGTGACAAGAATGTTCAATTCTATTAAGGACACGGAGGCGAGGATTATCCCACCCATATTTCTGTATTTCAAAGAATGATTTTCATCTTGATTGTTGCAACTTGCATATGGTACTTGTTTCTCCTTGTTGCCCCCCCCGCCTCTTGGATGATCTTCTTCAACTCTATGGGGAATGTGTGTTATGATTATATATCTCTTTTCAGGTTCTGATTCCAAGTAATGGTTCCTGTCCAGCCCGGTTGGTCTGCTTTACCATCGTCTTCAGGTTCTTGTTTACTCTTCGATGGCAAGCACCCGGGATATTTTCATTGCGGTGGATTCCTGTTTGGCGCTGTTTTCTTCCTCAATTTCCGTGTTGGATTGGACATGTTTCATTTGAACTGTTTTAGTCCCCAAAGAAAGAGGAAGTGGTATTCTCTGTGGGGCATTTTATACTAGTTACTCTATGGTTGTCATGTGATACCCTAGTACTCATGGGTATAGTAGTTTTTTGTTTTACTGTTTCTAATTGGCTGCTGAGCTTTTCTAATAAAGAAATGAGAAAAGCATAATCCTCGCCTCCGTGTCATTAATAGAATTAAAAATTCTTGTTGCGTATGTTCGCAAATTTTGAATCCATTCCCCACTCTGAGTCTGAATATAGGTCCCTGCGTATAAGTGGCGTTCCTCGAATCATAATAGATGTATCAGTTGTTTACCTTTTCTTGAGGATTGAAAATTCTTTGATTTCCAGTGATACAGACGCCTCAAAAGTAAGCCTTCTATGTGGTGTGTGCAGGTGTATTACCAGGTAATCTTTGTGGCAATCTTGCCACTATATGGGCAGAGTGAGTCTATTTGTATATTGCTTTGTCTAATGTCTGGCATAATGTGCACTGTATGTGTTTGAGTGGGTGAACCTGTGTCCTGCACAATGTTTTTTCAGCTTTCGATACCGAAAGGTTGTTCAGCTCAGAAATTTGTTTCAACATCGACAGCGGAGAACTGTAGAACTTCTCCTTTGGCCTCAAAGTGCTTTGGTTCCTTTTAAATCTTTCCAAGGGAGGGGGGTCATTAATGTCCTTGTCTGACTTTCTTGAAGCCTATGCACTTTTTGAAGTCTTTCCTTCTATTGAAGTCCAGGCCGCGTCTGTGGTTCAAACTCCCAAGGTCGATCATCTATTTGTGTGACTGCCTGTCTGGGAGTCATAAGTCAAGTCAAGTCATAAAATTTGTATAGCGCACTACATACCCAGAGGGTTTCAAGGCGCTTAGGAAGAGGAGGAGGATTATTTGTCAAATATCCACGTTTTAAGCTGCTTTCTGAACGCTAGGTGGTTCTGGGTGAGGCGGAGGTAAGCGGGGAGTGAGTTCCATGTTTTAGCAGCCAGGTAAGAAAAGGATCTGCCTCCCATGGTGGACCTGTTGATGCGAGGTACAGTGGCGAGGGCTTGGTCGGAAGAGCGTAGTTGGCGGGAGGGGGTGTAGAAGGACAGTCGAGAGTTGAGGCAGTCTGGTCCGATGTCGTAAAGTGATTTGTGTGCGTGGGTGAGCAGTCGGAAAGGGATCCTCTTATTGACGGGTAGCCAATGGAGGTCTTTAAGGTGACCCGAGATGTGTTCGTTGCGTGGGATGTCTAGTATGAGCCTGGCTGAGGCGTTTTGGATTCGTTGGAGTTTCTTCTGGAGTTTAGCGGTGGTACCTGCGTAGAGGGTGTTACCGTAGTCCAGTCGGCTCGTGACCAGGGCGTGGGTGACTGTTTTCCTAGTTTCGGAGGGGATCCAGCGAAATGTTTTTCTGAGCATGCGAAGAATGTTGAAGCAGGAAGAGGATACGGCGCTGACTTGTTTGTTCATTGAGAGTGAAGAGTCCAGAATGACGCCAAGGTTCCGTGCGTGGTCTGTCGGGATGGGTGCTTTTCCGAGGGCTTCCGGCCACCAGGAGTCGTCCCAAGCAGAGGGGGATGTGCCTAGGATGAGGACTTCTGTTTTGTCTGAGTTCAGTTTCAGACGGCTTTGTTTCATCCATTCGGCGACTTTTTTCATTCCTTCGTGCAGGTTAGCTTTGGCGGCGCCGGGGTCATTGGTGAGAGAAAGGATCAGTTGAGTGTCGTCCGCGTAAGAGATGATGTTGAGGTTGTGTTGCCGTGCGATGGCCGCGAGGGGGCTCATGTATACGTTGAAGAGGGTGGGACTGAGTGAGGATCCTTGAGGTACGCCGCAGATGACTTCAGAGGCTTCGGACTTGAATGGAGGAAGGCGGACTCTCTGGGTTCTACCGGTGAGGAACGAGGTGGTCCATTCCAGTGCTTTTCCTTGGATTCCGATGTTATTGAGGCGTTGTAGAAGGGTGCTGTGGCAGACTGTATCGAATGCTGCAGAGAGGTCGAGGAGGATGAGGGCGACTGTGTCTCCATTGTCCAGTAGAGTTCGAATGTCATCTGTTGCTGCGATGAGGGCGGTCTCAGTACTATGTTTTGCTCGGAAGCCAGATTGTGAGGGGTCGAGGGATTTGTTGGCTTCGAGGAAGGCGGCGAGCTGGCAGTTGACGGCTTTCTCGATGACTTTGGCCGGGAATGGAAGAAGCGAGATGGGGCGGTAATTTTTGAGTTCGGTGGGGTCCGCTGTTGGTTTTTTCAGAAGGGCGGTGAGTTCAGTGTGTTTCCAGTCTTCAGGGAAGGTAGCGGAGTTGAAGGAGCAGTTGATGACGTCTCGGAGGTGCGGCGCTATGACGGAGTCTGCTTTGTTGAAGATGTGGTGAGGACATGGGTCTGTGGGGGATCCTGAGTGGATGGAGTTCATCAGGCGGATGGTGTCCTCAGTGGAGATTGGCTTCCAGTCGTTAAGGGTGTTCACGGGGGGAGGATGGACAGCAGACGGCAGGGTGGGTTGGTTTCCGGGTTGGTTGTCAAAGCTGTTGTGGATGTCTGCAATCTTGTTGTGGAAAAAAGAGGCTAGGGAGTCGCAGAGGGTTTGAGAGGGGGTGATGTCGTTGGAGTTGGCCGAGGGATTGGAAAATTCCTTGACGATGTTGAAAAGTTCCTTGCTGTTGTGAGCGTTGTTGTCGAGTCGATCCTTGAATGCTGCTTTCTTGGCTTTTCGGATTAGTTGGTGGTGAGTGCGGGTGGCGTTTTTGAAGGCGTCCTTGGTGCTGGTGGTTGGGTCTTTTTTCCAGGCCTTTTCAAGGGAGCGGCAGAGTTTCTTGGACTTCTTGAGACCATCGTTGAACCATGAGGCCTTCTTGCTGCCAGGTTTGTTTTGACGTTTTTTCAGAGGTGCTAAGGTGTCAGCGGTGTTGGATAACCATAGGGTGAGATTAGCGGCGGCTTCGTTAGCGTTGGAGGATGGGGCTGGGGTGTGTTGAAGGAGCGATGCAGAGATTTGGTCCGTGGTGATTTTGTTCCAGTTCCTTTTTAAGGTAGGTTGGAGGTGGATGCTGGGTTTTGGTTTGTTGTAGGTGAAGTGAACGCATCTGTGGTCAGTCCAGATGAGGTCCGTAGTGTGGCTGAAGGAGACATGGTTGCTGGAGGTGAAGATGGGGTCGAGTGTGTGACCTGCGATGTGGGTGGGGGAAGTGACCAGTTGTTTAAGTCCGAGGTTGGTGAGGTTGTCCACGAGGGTGGCGGTGTTGCGGTCGTTGATCTTATCGAGGTGAAAGTTGAGGTCTCCCAGAAGGATGTAGTCTTTGGAGGGGAGCGCGTGTGGAGTGATGAAGTCCGTGATGTCTTCACTGAATTTGGCGCGGGGTCCTGGTGGCCTGTAAAGGAGGGTGCCTCTGAGTGTGGTCTTGGGGTCGATGTGGATCTGGAAGTGAAGGTGTTCGGAAATTGGCGAGGTTGGCGTCAGAGCTGGTTGAGATGCGGATAGATTTCTTATGGACTATAGCGATTCCTCCTCCTGTGTGGCTGGTGCGGTCCTTGCGTGTGATCTTATATTCTTCAGGGATGGCAATGGTGATGTCTGGTGCGGAGGAAGCATTCATCCATGTTTCCGTAAGGAAGGCGATGTCCGGAGAGATGGAGTCTAGTAGGTTCCATAGGTCGATGGCGTGCCTGTTGACTGATCGGGTGTTGAGAAGGATACAATGTAGGTGGTTGGGGTCGGGTATCTGTGGTGAGGTTGTAGCGGAGATGTTGTCGGTGCCGATGAATTTGCAGGAGTAGCAGGAGAAAGGTCCATGGATGCGACCAGGAGCGGCTTGGACGCAGTTGGGAGCGCGACCGGGGTTAAGGGCTAGGAGGGTGGCGGCATCGTAGGTAATGCGGGAGGGCTGGGTAGCGCGAGTGTAGTCTTTGTCTTGTGTCCTGTGGTTTTCCTGGGGTTCTCAGGAGTCATTTTGCCCAGAGTCCATCAGTTAGAGCAAGGATCATCTCTTCTCTTCCATTTGGACACTGATAATAACCAAAAACTCGAAGCCTTAAAAGGGCTTTTCATAATTCGCTGCATCAGCACCCTAAGAGCTCTCAGTAGAGTCCTGGTGATCCATTAGAGTACAGTGCACCCAATGTCTATCTCTTAGGTGCTGGATGGTTTTCTGCCACAAATGCTTTGTTTGCCTAGGTTTTGCCTACTCACTTCCTAGTCCCTCTATATCACAGGTTACAAGCACTCTGTTGATCTCACCAGGGAAATTTAGAGCTCACCTTGGACTGAATTAATAAGGTGTACTATGAGCTCCTCCCAAGCATGTCATTCTTATATGACCAGCCCCTGGTGTGTCACTAGTTTTGTCAAAACGTGGTTTCAGCTCCAGACGATGTGTTATTTTACTTCCGGCATTGCTCTTATGAAGTTTTCAGATGTTGAAAAAATATTTCTGTTCTATTCGGCTCATTTCGATTAATGTCAGAGCCCAAGGTCAGGAAAAGATTTATTTGGGGCGTAGTCTGTGCCTCAATCAGTGGCGGCTGGTAATTTTCCCTAGGAGAGCGGCAGGGGAGCACACAGGCACACATACACCTCACTTATGTCCATTCATTCACACATGCACACACCCACTCACAACACTCACTAACAAATACAAATACATTCGTAAATACTCGCACAAGTTCACCAAACCAAAAAAAAAGCATTTGAAACTTAACACAACAGCAGATCTCCAACAGGGAAGCCTCGGAGGAACCAGGAAAATTGGGACTGGTGCCGAGGGAAGGCATCAGTCCCAAGCCTCGGAGAGGCCTCGGATGTCCCAGGATAGTTGGGACTGCTGCCTTCCCTTATTGGCTGACCTAAGGTCAGCCGGTGAGAGAAGGCAGCAGTCCAACTCTCGTCTCACGTCCTCACCCCCACTCTGTGACGAGGTGTCACTAATTGACACTTGGCCCTGGGTACTTCATGGCTTAAAACTGAGGCACCCAGGTCCGAGAAAATCGGTTATGCTCCCCCTCATCACGTGTGGAAGGGCCTCAAGGCACTTTTGCTAGGCTAAGGAGGGGTCCACTGGGCTGTGACATCCTCAGCCTAGCAAAGTTCAGCTCAGGTAGCGAGGAGAATGCACATTTTGCGCATGTCTAGCGCCTGGCTACCTGACCAGAACCAGAAGATCGTCTGTCAGACTGACCTTTGTTCAGCCTGGCAGACACTCTTTTTGCCTTGACACAGATAGGGGGGCATGGTTCCTCAATCCATACGGATGGCCCCTGCTGGCCCAAATACAGTGTGTGTTTCAGGGATGTGATCACAAGTCATTCGCTGCAAGCTCGAATTCGTAAGCATTCTTCAAAAGGGTAAGAACTGGCAAAATTCCAAACACAACACTAGATGGAAAGATTACCCAGCATGTGATCTACCACAACACATACTGCAAACATACATTTGAGATACTGCAGTTGAAAGCCACTTAATCCTCAGTGCCTTTCCAGTATTTTGCAGACCTGCCAACTCACACGTGCCATCATGTGATACACAATATCGGCTAAAGTCACTCGGATCGAAGCAGCTATCACATGGTGCCTAGCAGTGTGAACTGGAAACCCCTGAAGAGAGCGGGTTCCAGATCATCGTGTGGAGGCAGAGCACAGCTGATATCCATCAGTGTTTTGCAACCTCCCCAAGACATCAGCGGAAGCCTTGAAAGCCTCTGCTTTTTTTCTTTCACAAAGGGCTAGAGTGGCTCTCGGGCAGTGACCTGGACAAAGCACCCCCCCCCCCCAGAAGCACTCTCATGGCTGGAGAGGTAATGGACTCAAGGTTCTGCAACCTCCCTGGACCCCGGCCCCTCCTGGTTCCCTCCTCTCACAAGTTGAATTTGTTTTGGAGGGTGGCAGGTCTGGTTTTTCCATACACTCAGACCATCCATTGCCCTAGCTCACACGCTCACTGCTTCCAGTGTGTACTTACTATGGGATAAAATGGATATTTCACCAACCGAGATGTCACTCTGCTTCAAGCACCAATAGCCAATGACAACAGGAAGAAAGGGCAGCTGGCCACACTGTGCTCAACACTAACACCAAACGACAGAATATGAGCGAGACCAACTTGAAGTATAATTCAAAAACTTCTGGGGCCATTCTGAAACAGCAGGAGCACTTAATGCTGCCCTGGGCTGGATGAGAGCTGGGTACTTAAGTGCAGGAGGACAAGACGTTCGCCATGGAAGAGGTGGGGGGGCTTTTTTAACTGGGACTCAGGTTAGACAGGGATTATCCCGGTTCTTGATCCACAGGCCGGCTACTGATTCACAAGTCTCTTTCTATCGACGCTGTTTTTTCTTTGGACTGCCAAGGGGCTCTTAGAGCATATGAAAGAGGGAGGAGGAATGCATTGTATGAAGAATGCGTAAGGTCACGTGAACCTTCTTTTCCAGGTCCCTTGATGTAGGACAGAAAAAACTGCAAAGTGAATACTGGTTGCAACAGGGAGACCTCAATGACTTTTAGCAGCATTTAAATGCTGTCCTGCAGTTTTAGCTTGAGAATCAGTTAAACACCTTTATTTGAATGGATTGCTGTCCTACAATTTTTTGTAGAGGCGGGGGGCTGGCACCAGGAGTAGCGGTAGCCAAACTCTTGATAGAACTGCTGCCTCAAAGAGGTTGGCGGACATGGGGTGATGGTTGATGGCACAGACTGGTGCCTCCTGGGATTTAGCAATAGATCAGGGTGATTGTGGGCTAATAATTTCATACTTAAGTCTTGGATGTCCACAAACAGCTGCATAGAAAACCCTAACGTGGCCAGTAATATGAACAAAATGTGTGTGTAAGGGAAGGAACCTGCATTAAAAATCCGGTTTAGAACTACATGAATGGTCCTTTTTGACCAAGGCCAATAATCTCAGGTTTCAATTTACTTGCATTACCCTGAGCTGCTCTGTGTCTCTTGTGCTGTAGGATCTACGCGGGGCTCCAGGTGGGGACCTGATTGCAGGAGGTGCATGGACTGAGCAAGGGCAGTGCACATGAATACTGTAGAACAACGAAACAAGAACCCTTTAAACCTTTAGAAACTGCATTGGAGCAAGCGCCATTTTAAGATATGCAACTTATAACCCTCATAAACCCATCAAGTAAAATCCATTCGCCAAATAAGTAGAACTATCAAGACGACGGACTCAAAGTCAGAGGCGGCTACTCCACTAAGGCAGAGGAGCGTCGCCCCACTGCTTTAAGAGCAGTGCAGAGGAAAAATAAAATGATAATAACAAAACATTATCATCATTTTATTTTCCCTTCCTAGGTGCAGGGAGGGGCAGGGCTGGCCAGAGCAGAGGTCAGGGGGAGGACTGGTGAGTGCACTCAAATAGTGCATGAATGTTTGATCGTCTGTCTTGTGCCTGCCAAACATTCATGCGCATTGTTCATGTTTCCCACCAGGCTCCATTACACAGACTGGTGGAGAATATGCACAGACTCCCTGTCCCCATGTGAGCGCCGATCCATGGCGCTCAGACCAGCAGCATTGTCATTGGCTTAGGAGAACCAGTCACTACCTGTGGGAAGGAGAGGCAGCGGCTGGCGACGCGACCAGCAGGTAGGTTTTCTTATTTTTTACCCCCACCTACCCCCACTCCCGCCACCATTCCATAGCAGCCGCCACTACTCAAAGTCTCTGTAAAGGTTCCATGAAGAGAAATGAAGAAGCTTACATCTGGAAAGTCTAAAAGAGAGAAACTGTAACTTGGATGCTTAAATGTCTCACAGGTACTTAAATGCACTGGAGGAGCTTCCCTACACATATTTAAACACCTTACATCTGTAAATCTAGGAGAGGAAGGAGATGTCATAGGGACTTTGAAACACTTGGGGTGTTAATACTATAGAGGTCTGGAGGTGGGAGGATGAAAGAGATGTTTAAATAAGGTGGACTATAAAGACAGCAGAAGAAGATGAAGACAACCCAGTGATATAAATGGAGGCGAGGGTTGAGAGTAGAAACCGATTAAAACATGTGGTGATTTAAAGTTGAGAAGAACGTAGCTCAGGAACTCGCAGGCGCCTTGTAGTTTATCTGGAAGCTTTATTCAGATAGCTGACCCCGCCAAGAGCAGATGTTAAAGGTAGTTCAGCCCAGGTCTAATTGCGAGAAACAGTCAACATGGAACCCTCAACACAATGTTCCATGATGTAAATGGAGAGAAGCAAGGCAGGTACCACATATCTCCCCTTTTCACAAAAACAAACAAACAAGGAAAACACACACACACTGGGAAAAGCCCCAAGAAGAATCAAAGTAACCAGTAGTGAAAAACCAATACATAGAGACACATAAATCAAAGCACGTTCCACAGGCCACACATCTATAATATGTCCCTCTACGACCATGCATAACAAAACTACTTAACACACTCAATACACTCCGCATCAGTTGGCCAGCCCGATTTGATTAAAGGCACAGAGTGACAATGCCTACACAGAGAACTATGAGTAAAAACACAACAAATATGCATACCAAAGCATTTAAACAAACTAAACACTACCTAGAGAAGACCGATGAGTAGAAGCTATAGTTCCATCTCAGAAATATTTTACTTAGCCAAGGAAGGAGGAAAACAAAATAAACATCAATCAGCTAGACTCAGAAACACAGGGAGAAACATGACCCTCATTCTTCTCAACCACCGTGGGACAGGGTTCAACACAACCCAAACACTTACCAACCACTGAGGGAAAAGCACACAGAACAGGGCTCAACACAATGTAAGCACTGATCAACCACTGAGGGAAAAGCAAACAGAACAGGGTTCAACACAAGCCAACAACTAAGGGAGAACAACACAGAAAAGGGTTCAATATTACCCAAACACTTTCCAGCCACTAAGGTAAAATCACATAGAACAGGTTCTAACACAACCCAAGCACTTCTCAACCACTGAAGGAGAATCACACGATATAGGGTTCAACACAACCCAAGAACTTCTCAACCACTGAAGGAGAATCATACAAAACAGCGTTCAACACAACCCAAGCTCTTCTTAACCACTGGTGGAGAATCATTTAGAACAGGGTTCAACAAAACCCAAGCACTTCTCAACCACTGAAGAAGATTCATACAGAACAGGGTTCCACACAACCCAAGCACTCCTCAACCACTGAGGGAGAATCATAAGGGTCACGGACATGGTTAAACACAAACCAAGCAATCCTCAACATGAAATAGAGTGAACATTAGCCTAGTACTGGAACCTGTTATTTTAGAATATTAGAATAATATAGTCAACCACTGAGGGAGCAACATAGAGTGGGGTTAAAAACAGCCCAACCCTCAACCGAGCCACAGTCATCCTAAAAGATGCACATTTCACAACAAATGTTTAACCGCGAGCACAAAGTGCCATTTTACACTGGGAACTATGGCACTAGGAACTATAGGTTGTCTAGGTCAGATCGAGATATACTGACAACACCAGGTAGAAAGTGTAGCAAAAAAAGCATGTAGTAAATTAAACATACTGCACACACAGACACATAGCCCCATGCAACATTCAGAGTACGAATGGAAATGTTAGCCTTCAAATATCTATAAATATGATGGCATACATTAATAAACAGTGCTTATGAATAACAAGTAATCACATTCTAGAAAACACGAGTGTCACAGGACGAAAAACTACAAACCAAGCATGGCACTTCATCATCATATAAAAAGCAATACAATTAACTGCTCAAAATGTACCAAGCTCATAAAATGTAAACACCTACAAAGCGTGAACCAGTGCAAAAAGAAGACATGTTAGACGAAACATAATTGTAAGTAACCACTAACTGTCACTGTTAACAGTAAATGCAAAATGACAAGTAGGTCGCCGTTTAGCAGAATGTAAATTATCCTTGAGGGAGATAAGCTTAAAAAGGTACATGCACTACAGCAATTTAAGTCGACATTTGAATGAGGAACAAAACAATGAAAAACAAGAAATGCTCTAAAAAGGAAAGAAATGCTTGTCAGCTCAGATATGAACGCAGCATTTGTTATTCTTTAAACGCTGTCACGGTTTAGGAGCCTGGGCAACAGAAAGCAATGTATTTGTCAACGCTCCACATCAGGTCTTGAAGCGTTTGCTGACATTCATTGTGACACTTGGCAGATGGATAACCTCAAGCAGTCAGCTGCTCTTTTGACATCTAATTTCACCATTCCTCCGAAAAGCCCGACTGCCTTTTTTATGCCTATCTTACAAAGTGTCACTTGCTTTTACAATCAAAACGTTGGATCACGTAGCTATTCGCTTTCCCGTTAGCACTACATTTGAAAGCTTTCATTTGACGAATGACTAGAGAGAATGTCTATTTCTCAAAGTCTCCATTTAGACTCACTTTTGATCTTGGGAAATCAAGATATTAACGGCATCTTGGATTCTGCTGGCTTCGGTTCTTGGCACAAAATAAAAATCATGGTGAAATTAAAGCAACCAAGGGCAGTTTTCCTCGTTGCATTTTTTTCTCCATATGCCTGCCAGATAGAAATAGAAAGGCACTGCTGGGGTACTAAGTCAAAAGCACAGCACCCTTTTTTGTTGTTGTAATGAATAGTTTTTTTTCTCGTACCCTCAAAGCTGAAGTGAAACAGGTAATCTTTCACATCACTAGGCCCTTTAAATCTAATTGGCATTATGGGCATTCAAGCCCACAATGTAGCTCAGGAACTAGCAGACACGTTGTGGTTTATTTGGAGTATTTATTCAGTAGGCTGGCACAGGTACAAGTCTTTTCAGCAGTCCTCACCAGGAGCAGATGTTACAGGAAGATCAGCTAAGGTCTGATTGCCAGAAACAGTCAACATGAAACCTCAACACAAATGAGCTTTGATTTCATAGGAGAGAGAAAGGCATGTTACCACAAGACATTCACATATTCTTTGTAGCTTATTACATATTTAGATGGCAGATCTAATAAACACCTCAGTACCACAGTAGCGTAAATGTAGCAGAGAGGCGTCGAAGTACTAGAGGCATTTAAATACCTCCAGAGTGTATATAGGGTAGGGGAACTGGGCCTGTAGAAAGGAGGGAAATAGTGTCTCTAAATGGGCCTTACATTGTGCATGTGCCAGCTGTGTCTATGTAACCAGGTCTATTCGCAAAAATGTTCGGAGTGGGTGTTGCTACTCAGCTGGGAGTAAGCGCTGGTGTGCAATCTACATGAAATGGTATGTTATTGGTGCTGAATGCGCTGGATTAGTGATGTGCTTATGGGTTTGTTTAGGTGTTTGTGTATGTGTGGGCATGTCTACCACACACTGTGGGAATTGGATCAGTCCTCACTGTGTTGGTAAACTCTGACAAAGCCTGACAAACACTCTCTCTTTGAGAACTATTGTGCTTTTAGGGTCGGTCTCCAAATTGTGTTTAGGTACTTTTGAGAAATGCATCAAAAAATTAAAAGCACAGGCGCCAGGGCTGCCCCTTGTCTCCATTACTATTTGCGCTAGCGCTGGAGCCATTGGCTGCCTGGATCCGATGGGACCCCATGATTCAGGACCCTAACTGGACTGCGACTTGGGAGGACCGCATCTCACTCTATGCGGGTGACGTTCTGTTATATGTCTCTACCCCAAGACGCTCAATATTAACACTCTTAAATATCTGTGAAATATTCAGTCGGGCATCGGGTTATACCATCAATTGGTCCAAATCAGAGTTGTTTATCCTTGAGGGCCCGCCCCCATTACTCCCAGCGGATTGTCCACTTAAGGTCAAGGAAGACTCTTTTAAATACCTGGGTATTTGGGCAACACCTGGATCGGATGCCTTCTTCTTTAAAAATTTAGAACCCCCCACTCGAAAGATTTAGGCCTGATGTGATACACTGGCATAACCTGTTTCTGACCCTCCTGGGCAAGGCAGCCCTTTTTAAAATGATGACGCTTCCCCGACTTCTTTATGTGCGGAAAATACCCTGTATCGAGTCCCTTTAAAATACTTTAAAAATATAGAAGCAGCAGTCTCAGGCCTACTATGGGGAAATAAAACTGCGCGTATTTCCAGGGCTAAACTGATCCGAGGCTGGTATGACGGCAGTATAGCCCTCCCAGATATTCAGTTGTATTACTGGGCAGCCCAACTGAAAATAATTAATCAATGGTTGCACACTCCCCAAACAGAACCAGCGTTTCAGGCAGATAGGTATGATCTGGGTGAGGCAGGAGTTCTTTCCGCATTATATGATGGGAGATGCTCCTCCTCCCTTTTGGGACCGACGGCGCATATAGTTAGCATCTGGTATACGGCACAGACCTGTCTAAAATGCAAAAGATACTATTACTCAAATGATCCCCCTGTGGTCAGCGCGGCAGCTGGGTAAACTTCGCAATAGCAAGGGATTTGGGGCTTGGGACCTAATAGGCATCTCCACAGTGGGAAATTTATGGAAGAGGGGTGCGGTAGTGACTTTTGAACAGCTTCAGGCCCAATACGACTTAGCACCCGCTGAGAAATTCAGATACATACAGATCAAGCATGCCCTGGAATCGGTTATACCGCCGGGCACAGAGGTGCCTGAGGCCACTCCTTTAGAGGACAGATTACTTACTGAGCATATGCCCAAGAAGGCGACATAATTTACTTATCATAAATTAGTCAACAACACTCCGGACCCAACACTAAAATTGAAGCTCAAATGGTCCACTGATGTGGGAGACTTCGACGAAGCAGACTGGCAGACAGCATTGTCTTCCCCGCTGGAGGTGGCTATACCCTCTAGACTAGGACTGGTACAGCTAAAGATATTACACCGTGTGTACTATACGAGAGTCACCCTTCACAACATAGGGAGGGCAATGCATCACTTTTGCCTCAGAGGTTGCGGGGAGAAGGGAACATTCTTTCACACTATATGGCAATGCCCTAAGATCGCAAGATGGGCTAAAATTATGAGAACAGTATCTCAGGTGGTCGAAGTATCAGTTGTCCCGGAGCCCAGATGCTGCCTTCTGAATCTATGGGAGCCGAATGATCTAACCCACCCCGATCAGGACTGGGTGACGCTGGGTGTAATGTATGCTAAACAAAATATATCTAGATTTTGGGGGTTGGAGGAGGTACCAACACTTAAAGATTGGTGCATGGACCTGGATGTAGCAATGATGGCAGAGAAAGTGGTTTATCTGCACCGTGGATGCCCGCGGAAATGGGAGAAAATTTGGGGGGCCTGGAACAAGTACAGAGGTTATTTATGTGAACCACCAACACTGGAGGGGGAGAGTGAGTCTGAGTAAGAGATGGGAGGGAGGGACGGACCCTTATGAAGTACCAATGGGAATGTGTTTCTTACCGCCGTTTATGCTGATGGATATATTGTCGCAAATATCTAATGCACATTATCATACCCAATGTCTGTGCTGTTTGATTGTCATATGCCCTACATTGTTTTCAATAAAAACATTCTTAAAAAAAAAAAATGAAAAGCGCAATTATATTTGCTTTGATCCACTTTATAATCTACCCTAGTATCAAGGTTTGTTTGCAGTTATAATAGTAAGTACACAGTGCATTATAGTCAGTGGCCAGTCCACTTATGTATGGATGCCATGTTGCATGTTTGTGGGTGAGTTTGTGTGTGATGGTGCTCCTGTATAGACGGCTTGTCAATTTTGGTCTACTTGATCTAGGATGTATGAAATGCCCTGGTGCCAGTAGTAGGGAGCATGCAAGGTTGCTTAAAGGGGTTTCCCGTGCAGTGTGCTGCTCCTTGGAAGTTAGTGTTCAATGTTGCGGCAGTTCATGTGGTGCCGTCAGGCAGATTAAGATGTCTTAGAGGGTCTTGCCAGAGGTAGGGGGACGCAGGCATCAGCAGTGATGCATGGTGGAGGTGGTTAGCATGCATGCTTAGAAGGGAGTAGGCCAATAGGACCAATAAATATGAGTGTTGTAGGCAGGGTAGCTTGTGGTGCTCTGGTTGGTGAAGCTCTGCCAAGAAGACCACAGACGTGAAGATTACAATTGATCCTTAGCTAAACAAGACGTGGGAGCCTGGGTGTTTCAATCTTTGGCACCATGATTCTTAACAATAAACATGACACATATAGGGTAGTGGGCTGCTCACTTTCAAGCGGTTGCCCATAGTGACAAAGGACCATAATGTTAGCCTCTTCTGCTTGTTGAGAACAAGAGATAGAATAGGAAAGGAGCAATTTTTTTTCCAGGTCTTGTGGCAGTCAGAGATTACAGTGCAGTATATGTGATGGGTAGTTTAGATTAGATTGTCAATGTCCAGGGCTCTGGCATACCATATAGCATTAATAACCTTTTTTTATATGGTGCTTCATACCACACTCTCGCCACTTCTTAGTGCTGTAAATAACAGAAATTATTATTATCCACTTTTAGAGGTTCTAATTTTACTGACCTCAAGTGGATGAACGGCCGAGTTCAAAATGCCAGGATTCAAACTTGTGACCTGCAGATCATGCCAGAAGTGGCTACCGTCAGCTCAATGAGACATCTTGTCAGCTGTGCTGACTATGTCCTATTGGACCGACCAAGTAATAACATTGTACTTTGGAGTCTCGAAAGGTATTGCAGATTGGCTGTTAAACCTAGGTTGTGGTAGTAAGTTTAAAACTCAGATTTATTAGACACTGTATACACATAATTCTAATGTCCTATCAGACCTAAACTTTAGAAATGTTTAATTAAGTAACATAAGGCCACTTCAACTACATCAAAAGAGGTGAGAAACTAAGGGGTAGCCATAGAATCAGTCTTATCTCTGATACCACATGTTAATTAGGTCACAAAGAGCGCCTTTTACTCAATATAAACACCACACCACTTGTTCCCATACCTTGCATACTAGCAAAATGTACAATCTATCCTCACAAGCGTAATCTCCAAGCTCGACCACACCAAAAGCCTATTCCTCAGCACCCCCAGTTTCATCAAACACACAATACAACTAAAGCAAAGTACTACACTGGATACCTGTAGGTGGTTAAGCAATGTTCAAGACACGTTGCATCACTCACAGAGTCTATCACTAGAAATACAGTTCAAGCAATTCAAACATAGTAGGGCACTGCCCTCCAGGTTTGCACCAAAGATCGTCATAATGCCTTACTACAAGAGATCGATGGGGGGCACTGCTTTCTCAGTAGAAGCTACAAAGCTCTGGGACTCCCTACCAGCCAAGATGTGAAGCATTCAGGAGCATTTAGAGTTCAAAATAGAGGTGAAAACATGGCTGCTTCCAAGATAGCTACACCATCATATAACCTTGATCGAGAATCTGGAACAATAGCTCCTTTAAGGCCCATCTACAGTCAACAGATAAGGAGCTGTCTGACCAGCACACAACTTTCTATATCCAGGCATGTTATGACAGTCTGACCTGTGTCTAGGGTGGATGTTACATGGTAAATTCATACATATCCTTCTGACCCACACTACTACTACTAATACCATAATACTCAGCAGTCATGCAGCCCCTTGTGGTTCAATCAGGCTGCATAATAATTTCTCTTGACCCTCCTATACATACATAAGACAGAACCACTACAGGTCCTGTCTATCACCCAGTACTGTACCAGAATAGCAATAAACAACCCATTGTCAACTAAACAGGCATGGAATAACTGAAATCCTCACCACATACCGCTGGCCACTGGAGGACTTGAATTCAGTGTACCACTGCACGTTCCAATAAGTACATGCAATGAAGGCTCCTTGGCGTGTCTCAATGACATCACATAAGGATGATAGTAACATATGGGATACAATACCCCTGCCATACATTACAAGGATATTACAAGTCCCTGAGGACTTCCATGACCATATAGAAGAGCAAAGGCAGAGTTCCTTTATAAGGTTATGGAGCTCAGAGGTGACTTGCAATATCCTTATTATATACATTCATTCATTTGATAACTTTATTTCGGTCGTGGACCATAAAAGTGCAAATAAAATACGTACAAGCACAACATTAAAATCCATTGATAAAAACATTAAAAAGTTATTAAACAGTAAGTTATTAAAAAAAGGGCTATTTCCCCAGTTAATTCCTTAAAACGAAATTGGTCCTTCTGCCCCAGAACCCATGTAAGAAGCGGGAAAGTGCAAAAACAATAGGAGGGGAAGGGTCGTAAATTAAAATTCTGCAAGCCTGTGCACATTGTTTAAGTCCCAGGTTTCTGCACAGTGGTGTCAACCAATATTTCCGTATTTTATTATATGCCGGGCAGAAGAAAAAAACATGTGCAGTATCTTCTATGCTATTGTTGCAAGCTGGACAAGTTCCCTCTTCTGAGTCGGCCCATTTAGAAGTCAGTGCCCTAATGGGCAGGCAGCCATGTCTTAGTTGAGTGTAAAATTTTCTTGCAAGGGGAGGCTGCACCAAATCTAAAAATTCCTCCCTCTTTGGTGCAATTTTCACCTGCAAAAATTTGGTGGACAGCCTACCCACAGTAGTCGAGCTATGTAACACACTAATGCTATACTATCTCAGAGAGGCCAGCAACTCCGACCTCTGCACCCTCGGGCAACTCTCTTCGGGGGACTCCCACAATTGTGGCAGGCCAATTTGGTAGGAGAGAGCCTTGATGTGAGATAACCAGGGTATATTTTTGTTCTTTATCTGCCCCCAAACTGCAGAAAATTCTGCTCTAAAATCTACAAGCTTCGGTACGGACCAAAGCCTTCTCCAGTAGAGCAGGGGGCGTGCGCCTATCAATTCTTTGATGGACTCTAGGCCCAGGTCTAACCGCAAAGATATGAGAGGGGTACTTGGGGGTAGGCACACCAGATTTCTCATAAAGGACTGCTCAACCTTTAATAAACTCAGTGTGTTCTTGTGTCCCCAAAGTTCAGCACCATACATAGCTGCTGACCTTGCCTGGGTTCTATAGATCTCAAGAACAGGGGCAACTGGTTTAAAATGTGTTGTTTTATGGAATTTGCAGATACCCCCTATAATCTGTGTAAGTCTCAAGGCGGAGCTAGATACCTGGGAACCCCAATCAAAATCTTCGGTCAGCTTGACTCCAAGATAAACAAAGGTTTTCACCCGTTCAAGCGGGGTGCCATTCAGTACAGGGTTCGGGCGGGTATGCCTCGGGGGATCGAAGATCATAAACTTGGTTTTCTCCAAGTTTATCTCCAATCCTCGCGAAGCACAAAAGGTTGCAAACCCGTCCAAAACTCGCTGGATGCCCGTTGATGTTCGGGACAACAGCAAGATGTCACTCGCGAACATCAAAGCGGGCACCCGGCCAGTAGCCAACCACGGGGCATCACTATCCCTGACTCCACCTAATTCATTCACCAAGCCGTTAACGTAAAGGCTAAAGAGTGTAGGGGCCAGGGCACAACCCTGGCGTACGCCTATGGTTACGGAGAAACAGGACGATAGTTCACCGTTCCTCCTACACCTCACCTGGGCGTAGTTCCCTGCATGGAGTCGAATCAGGACATCTACTAAGTAAGACGGAAAGGCCTACTTCTTCCAGCACCTTCCATAATCTCTCCCTGTATACTGCAAGGGGCACTTTAGTCCTATGATTCGTGGTCACTCTATCACCTTTACCACAAGTCATTTAAATCCTTGTTGCATAGCTCTTTCATATGAAAATAGAAATCGAATCTCTAGTGCGAAATTAAACACATTAAAAAGCTGTTATATATTAGTTGCAGTAGATATTAGAATCAGTTTATTATGTCTGCTTTATTTTTTTTTAAAAAGGGGCAGTAATTCGGAATGTGTAAAACATGCAACATGATTATACATTTTCTAAAATTAATTCAGGAGTGTAAAAAAATAAAGATGTTAACATAAATGTCTCCTTTTTGCTTGTCATTACAAAGAAAAACAGAGAAGAAAGAACATCCACGTTTTGTTTGTGCTTTCAGCAGCTGCTTTAATTATGCCTGTGGCCTGACCTGCCTTTCTCTTAAACTGCTGACTCTGATAGCAGGTAGTGTGATGTCAGAATTCAACTGCAGTAAGTTATAATAGTTGAATTCTGACAAATTCTTTATAATCAAGGACTGGGTGCATCACTAGTTGGGGATTATAAAACATTAGAGGCAGGTTTTTATAATGGGATTGCAGAATTCTGTGCATTAAAAAGTCCATCAGAGCAAATCTCTAGACCACCTCTTCCTCCAACCTATGCTTGCTCAAAATCATAAAAGTAAACAAAAAGCTCAGAATGCGCAACCATATATAGTAACCAGCTTAGTGGACTATGATCATATGAAATAATATGAAAGGACCTGAAGAGCTTAACAAAGATATTAGCTTAATGTAAAGAATGAACTCCAGGCCTATCTTTTACAAGTCCTCATACACACAATGCTAAGCACTGCATCAAATTACACAATAAGCGCTCTTTGGTGCTCATCATGAACAACATGAAAACACTTCCCACCTAGGATCAAAAACAAAGACAACACCCTTTCAACTACACACCATACCTGGCGCGCCTTGCTGCCCTTGTAGACGAGTGCTTCAGTGCCCCCGTTATTACCTAATAAGAGCTATATAAATGCTACAATGCAATACAATAAATGTGCAGGAAAGACGCAGGTCATTCCTGGTTCAGTTTGCTATTCCCCATTCTGGCAGCCCCAGCTTGGAATTGCACAGTACTAAATCCCAGTAATACAGGCCCTGATATTCCTATACTGTGTATACCATGCAACTCGGAATCTGGAAATATGAAGGAAAATCTCTTTGACGGGAACCCCACCATGCCAGTGTGAAATGATAATATAGCCACACAAATGAGAACGTGCACCCAAAGACATTTCAATTCCTGTTTAGTAAGCAATTGCTATGGTTTGTGTCGGAAAGTAGGATATGCTTCTAATGGTTACCCACCCCCCCGCTTTTTGCTTGATGTTACACTGTTTTTTACTAGTCTGACTGGGATCCTGCTAATCAGAACCCCAGTCTATCTGCTTTTTCCCTAAAAAGTTTATGACATGTACTTAGGTACACTCCAGATTGGATACTGGGGTACCCTTGTCATTCCCTATTATATGGTACACAAGTATTCAGGCCATTGGTACCGCAGAGGCCTCCCATGGGCTGAAGCATGTAATTATGCCACCCATGAGAGGCCATGCAAAATGGACTACAGGCATGGCAGTGTAGCCTGTGTAAGCTGGTACTTGCACCACTTACGAAAGATATAGGTTTCCTATATCTATAGGTCACTACATTTAAAACCTATCAGTCGCCCCTCTAGCAGGCCTTAACAATCCTAAAGGCAGGGTACTGGGTTTTACGTGTGAGGGTGCCCCTGCATGAGCAGGGTACTCCTACAGCATTCAGAGACCATTCTCTGGGGTTGTCTGTGGTGCAGCAAGACATGTAGGTAGAGGCGCATTATATGTTTGTGTAAAATGCTATCTCGAAAACGGCTGCAACAAAACATTTTGTGTTTGGTATCAAAGACCTTGGAATCATACCTCCACACAGGTAACTGGTGTGGGAGATTTGATTCCACCCTTCTGAAGTGAGCTTCGTGGGGTCCCTGGTCTTCCCAGTACCAGCCTTCTCGACCCAGACAGCAAAAAATGGTTGCTGCCGACCAGATACGCATTTCTGCCCTCCTGCTGCTGAGACAAGCTTGAGCAGGTGAAGGCAGCACAATAAGCATCCTGTCACAGGGAGGTGTGACCACCTCCCAGACAGGATTTAGTGTATTGTGGCTTGATGGGTGCACTTCCAAAGTGCCTGAAAGTCTTCACGAGGGGCACAGTTGGTGCCACTGTGCATAGTCCAGTTCAAACCAGTCCTGGGAGCCGTGGCTCCTGCTCCTGAAACTGGGCAAAGAACAGGGGAGTATCCTCTCCACTGTACTGACCCTCCCCTGCGAGGGTCACCTGAATCTGTCCAACCCTCTCCAGTGAGTAAAAAAGGGATTATCTGGCTGAAGGACCCTAGATTTGACGTGGACAAGATTCTGTACAAGAAACTACTGATCTTCAACCATCTGGACACTCTGGACTTTGCTGAACTTCGACTGGGCCCAACTTAGTCTTCCTCTCTGTCCAAAGCATTGCCTGTGCCCGTCCACCTTACAGGCTCTGTGCAAGACCTGTGTAACATCAAGGAAAACTGAAGTTATCTCCCTTTGGTGAAAGAGTCACTCCCCTGTATTCGCAGGCACCGTAATGCAACTGACTTGTCTGCTGATCCTGAGCTCCTGTGGACTCTAAAGAATTCAGCAACACAGGAGGTGGGTTCCCATGTTCCTTGAGATTGAGCTACCCTCTCACCAAGTCTGGGGCCAGTATCCCTCGCGGGGACTGCATAACCTGAACCCCTGTACACTGAATACTTTTGCAAGTGAATATGCGTGTTGGTGTTGCCTGAACAAGTGCATTGGGCTACGAATAGCCACAACTTCTGGGCACATTTCCTTCAAAGAACTCAGGCCTCCTCACACTGTGTGCCCTGTGAGCCATTGCTTTGTAAATCTGCTTGAGGTCCCCTCGCGACTCCTGTGCCTCCGGCATGTTGGTCCTCTTGAGGGTCAATATTGGTTGCTCCAGCCATCCTACCCTGACTCCCTTGCTGTGTTGAGTCTCCTGGTCCTTACTGGGCCAGACCGTAACCTTACTTGAACTTCTTCATGGGTTGACGCTGTCGAGGCTTGTTGGTGCTCCCGCCGGACACCGATCCCTCAGCACTCAACATCCCCCATGGGACAGCTCGTATCCAACTCCTGGTTGACCTCGACGTCTCCTGGTCCCTGCAGCTGTAGAGTCAAGGTCTCCATCATCACACCTGAAGCACAGACATTGGTGGGCATTCGTATACTGAGCCCCTGGTCACTCCTGAGTGACCCAGACTCTGGTCCCTCTGCTTTCAGGTACCCTTCACCAAGAATCCACCTTTGGATCCCAACGGACACTTTTGTTCTTTGCTGCAGTGACATTCCCTTGAAGTCCTCCATTGAGATCGACGACGGTGTCCGACACCACTTCAGCCCTATGCACTCTGCTTCCCTAGGATAGGCAACTCTGGTACTACAGTATCCACAGGTGGGGTGGCTCTCCAACCTTCCATGATCCAAAGGGCTTCCTCGTTATCCACTGAGAAGGGTCCTTACATTTTAAAAATGCAACCACAACTCTCCCATTGATTTGTACATAACACAAGGTCGATTCTCACACTGCACCCATACTCTGTAGGGTCCCTCCTTACTCACCTTGGGTGGTTCCTTGGGGTCCCAGAGATTCTACTCGAGTCGTGGTTCTTATACCACTATTTTAGTATATGGTTTGGTCTCCCCCTGGAACCCACTGTGTATTAGTGTAACTTATTATTGTTTCTGTGCTACAATTATTGAGTGCTTTGTGTTTATCTGCGTGTAGCAGATACTGGGAGGTATTTAAGGTGTATTAAAATAATAATAAGTACATATTTTTATAACTACTGTGTGGTTCTCCTTTCATTTAACCAATACAATAGGATTGCATTCTGGTGAAACAAGCTGCTTAACATTCCTTCAAGACTAAGCCTGAAGGCTGTTCTCCAAAGCTACCACTCAGATAGCTTTCTCAGGTTATCTTTGACCTCTTAAATCACCATAAGAGTTGTTCTGACTGGTACAAGGTGCTCACTTTAATTAGTGGACATCATATACCAGGCCAACTTCTCACAGTTTGCATAGCAGCCTTTCATAATGTAGATGCGAAAAGAAAAATTGATGGACAGAATGCAGAACAATGTCATACATTCACCCCAGTACAGAGATCTGGGCCTAAATCCATTGTTTTTTTGCTCACCATGCCATTCCAGTTTAGACCCGGCCATATGCAAATCAGTCTTGACCCTGCGCCCAATGGGAACAGTCCAGCCCGAACAGCCAGGCCAGGTCCTCCCTGGACTGGATACAAGCATCCTAGGACCGGTTTTGGGCTTTCAGACCTCATCAGCCAGGATAATGTGAATCCAGTGGCATGGAGAGTACAGGAAACACGTCTGGGTATACCTGTCCCACTCGGGGTGACAAATACAAAAAGAATAATTGATGGACAGAATGCAGAACAATGTCATACATTCACCCCAGTGCAGAGATCTGGGCCTAAATCCATCGTGTTTTTGCTCACCATGCCATTCAAGTTTGGACCCAGCCATATGCAAATCAGTCTTGACCCTGTGCCCAATGGGAACAGTCCAGCTCGAACTGCCATGCCAGGTCGTCCCTGGACTGTAAACAAGCATCCTAGGACCGGTTTCAGGCTTTCATCCCTCATCAGCCAGGAACGGGACCTAAGTCTGGGCATACCCGTCCCACTCAGGTGACAAATGCAAAAAGAACAATTGATGGATAGACTGCAGAACAATGTCATACATTCACCCCAATAAAGAGATCTGGGCCTAAATCCATAGTTTTTTTTGCTCACCATGCCATTCCAGTTTGGACCCAGCCATATGCAAATCAGTCTTGACCCTGCGCCCAATGGAAAAAAATCCAGCCCAAACTGCCAGGCCAGGTCCTCCCTTGACTGGAAACAAGCATCCTAGGACCGGTTTTGGACTGTCTGCCCTCATCAGCCAGGATAGCTTGATTCCAGTGGCATGGAGAGCACGGGACCCACGTTTGGGCATACCTGTCCCACTCGGGTGACAAATGCAAAAAGAACAATTGACGGACAGATGCAGAACAATGTCATACATTCACCCCAGTACAGAGATCTAGGCCTAAATCCATCGTTTTTTTGCTCACCATGCCGTTCCAGTTTGGACCCAGCCATATGCAAATCAGTCTTGACCCTGCGCCCAATGGCAACTGTCCAGGTTAAATTGCCAGGACCTCCCTTGACTGGAAACAAGCATCCACGAACAGGGTCAAGACTGATTTGCATATGGCTGGGTCCAAAGTGGGGTGGTGTGGTGAGCAAAAGATTGATGGATTTAACCCAGATCCTTGTGACTGGGAGTGAATGTTTGTATTGTCCAGCATTCCGTCCATCAATTGTTTCTTTTGCATAATGTAGATTCCACCAGAAATGGTAGCTAATTGATTGTTGTAGATTAGGCGGCTGTCGTAATTTCTGGTGGCGTCAATGAGAGCTAAACATGCACCCAGAATCTGAGGTAGGCGGCCCTTCTAGTTGGACATCTGCCCTTTGCTGCCCTCAGGCTGGCACAATATATTGCTGAGAAGGAACTTTATCCATCTACTGCCAGAGTATTACTTTCACCCTCCTCTAATAGACCCTTAGATTTTTTTGTTTTACTTTGTGCTTTTAAAGATGAATATACTATCCTGTTTATCAAAGGTGATCAAGTGTCCCTGATTTGCTAAATCAGTTGATTTTTCATTATCTGTCCCAGCAAATTTAACTCTATTTACATGATATTTCCTGGTTTTATGGGATGGTCGAGTGAACTCAGAGGGAGGTACGTTTTCATGTGTTCCGGTGCAAAATTACTTTCCAGTCCTAAGGAAAAAAGCTATTTAGTTAACACAGACAATAATGTGTGCAAAAGTTGCATTTAATTCCCCTTACTAACACTGGGACAGATTTTCCAAGGTTTTGCATCAGGTTTGCGTTGTTTTTATAATGCAATCCCGACGCGATGCTATAAAAGCACTTGCCATGCACTGCTTAGGACTTCACTTATTACAACATTCATGACATCATTGATAACATCACTGATGACACCTGAAATTACATCATCGATTAAAGTCACTGTGCATGACGAGGGCACAAGTTATAGTTACTTGAGTTAGCTATAGCAGGTGAATTTCAGTGTTTTTATTACTTTAAAATCGTGTTTCATTTTGAATTTATTTAATACATCCAGACATTGACGTCCACACATATTCACATTGGATAATTTGCTATTCTACCAGCACATTTTGATGCTTGACAGTAGAATCAGGTGCAGGTTGAATTTTTCTGCACAAGTTTTTGTAAGTACAAGAGTTCACTGCAGAGGTTCACAGAGGTTCTGCTGACTGATAATTGTGGTCCCCTTGTATTAGTTGTTCCAAAAGGGTCTTGAAAAGCGTATTTTTTGCTGCTAACTCAAAGCCAGACTAAAGTGCAATAGTTACCCCTGTGTCTTTAATAAACGAAAGATTCTCCTTCTAACTAGTTAGCCCAATCTACATTTTCCCTCTTGAAAATCCTTTATTTTTCTTTCATAATCACAAGAGTTTTCTCTAAAGAGCTGTTAAAACGAATTAACTGATTACGCAGATATGGGATTCATTTCGCCTTTTGACGGTAACTTTCTGGCATCAATTTAAAAGTGCATCAGCGCCATCTGGTGTACTGGTGAGGCAATGTCAGGTATGTTGTTCATGGCCAAGTCTTCTATATTTTCCTCTTCCTTTTGAAAGGCATTAGGCACTATTACTTGCAATTCCTTATTCAAACAAGGCATTTGTGCCCTTGATTTTACATTGGCAAATGTGCTGGAACAGTCAAGGCGTGCCACAATAGATCACTCTAAAAAGAGAGAGTTTTCCCAAGCAAGCCCAGAAAGGACCGGGAAATATCACAATCAAACAAAGAAATTCCTTTCTGTGTGTTCCAATTCATATGCTCACATTACTTTGGAAAGTAATGTGAGCATATGAATTGGAACACATCGAAAGGAATTTCTTTGTTTGACCACAATTGATCACCACATTAAACATCAATGGAAAGTAGTTGACCCTTCTTTTACAATATTGTTTTATTATATAGTTTGAAAAGTAAAGCACTTCAAAATGGCTACAAGTAAAATTGGAGGCCTCTACTATTTATGAGAGCCGAGATATCAGCCCAGAAAGACCCAAAGCGCTCAGAGTAACTTTACCAAAATTAATCTATTAATTTATAGGTACATGCTTTCCTCTGGGCTGTCCTAGGGATGTCGGGAGTCCCCAGAGAGACTCGAGCTTATTGTTATATCTGTGAACCAGTTAGTGAATTGTTACTGTATTGCAAGAGGGTTTGGCCCAGTCTGGCCGGCAGTTTGTTTGTTTGGTACAAGGCAGCTCGGTGGGGCTTAGCTGCTTCCAATGAGTTCGGTATAAAATCCAATTTGGTCTCCTAATGGGGTTTTCACAGGATCCTCCCACGAATGTTAGTGATTTCTTGCTGTACTAGCCTTTCTTGGCTCAGTGACCGGTGCAGGTTTTCATGAAATATTTAAATGCCACTATTGCTGGACTGGCTATTCACAGTTTCAATTTTCGCGCTCCCATCCCCCCCAGTTACCCCACCTCCACCCCCGAGGTACTGTAGTTTCACCGAACCATATCTCATAAGTGGTAAGTTTCAGGCATGCTTTTCTATGCCGCGAGGGTCTAATCGTTCCTACATACCGGTGGGACTCTATAAGTTAAGCTGGGGAAACTTCTGCACCCAACATCTCAGGAACCTCTATTCACAGGTGATATAAAATGTTTTCGCTGATCGCTCAGAACAGGTGCTGGGTACATTTTGGGATGGGGAGGGTATGGCTTAATGTACAAACGAAGCGTACTTTGCCAACAAGTCCTCGAAGTCTCAAAGTTGGAGGACCCAGGGATCACTATGGATCTTCAGACATCTTCACAGCTCACCAGGACACATTAGGACCCTCGGCATCACCCAGTAGAACAGGCCAGTGTAGGATGACTGTGAGACGGGATTTTGACCAGAGGCAGGCCTTTTATCCCACCAGGCATTTCCCCGTGGACTGGTGCCCTTGAAAGGATGGTTTTCGAAGCCCAGAGACGTTCTTGGGGCCTCTTTCACTTTTCCCAGGTCTCCGAGGTTAACTGCAGTAGACACTGGGAGGTTTCAAGGGAGTGAGAGGGAGTTAGCTAGAAAGCAACCAGAGAGAAAAAAAGAGAGAAGAGATGGGGAGGATAGAGGATAGGATGGAAAGAAAGAAAGAGATTGCGTGAGCCGTGCTGGCGCAGACTGGGGCATCCCACTAGAGGATGGCACACACACGATCTCACTTTACACAGACAATCTACTGGTGTACATTAGAAATATCTGAGTAATCTCTCCACAACTAGCACACACTCTAGGAAACTTTGCCACCTTCTCGGGCTGTTAATGCAGCAAAGTCATGTTTATATCCCTTCAATGATACATGTCAAAACCCGATGTATATACTTACGAGGCACTTGTCCAGTGGAAAGCTGACACCTTCCGCTACCTGGGCATTCAAATATATAGACAACACACAGAATTGCTGGGTGGCAACTTAGGCAGAGCATAGATGGCCATCCGCTCCCAACTATCCTTCTGGGGCACTCCCGCTGTACGTAACAGGCCAGGTGGCCGTCACAAAAATGGTGATCCTTCCACGGTTCCTATACTATTTTGCAAATGTACTCTCTTTCATACCATTGTGAAGACAATCAGAGACTTTATCTGTGGGAGCTCTCGGCACCGAGTAGCTATTAAGAAACTCTACCTGTCTACAGACCAAGGAGGTCTGGTGGCACCAAACATGGAACAGTATTACCTGGTGGCACCGCTGCAGTGGGTAGCAAGGTGACTGGCTGATCGCCAGCTATGTGATAAGCAAACAGACAACTGCCCGGTCCCTAGCTACTCTGACTAAGTTGTTTCACCCTTGTTAAGTGTCGTATACTTGTAAAGCGCACAGCTGCCCCATCAAAGGGGCGTCCTTGCGCTGTATACCGCTGCAGAACCCATCCTGGCTTTCCCCGTGAGATCGACCCTCCTGGGCATCTCCAAGGTGAAGACAAGCATCCCTGGCGCTGATGGGGCCGTTCGTAGAGATTAAGCAAGCTATTGCCCAGAGTTGCTGAGTGGGACCCATGGTTGGAGTAGGCACCGAGACGAGAATTATCGAGTCCGCTGACCATGGCCCAAGACCCTGCCGCATCGGGAATCGAACCCTCGTCCCGGGTCGACCTCTGCTTCCGGGTCTGCCGCCTCTAACCACTGAGCCACACCACTCGTGAAAAGGTGAAACCGCTGGAGCCTCTGCTGCTCAATGTGGCATACAGATGTGATCACAGGAGCCTGTATATCACCCAGAGTGTGAGACCATACACATCTGCTTTACCGCTGGAGGGCCCACGCAGGGGACACTTCTTAACCAAGGTGACCGAACTACATAGTTGGCGTGAGGCGGGGATCCAGGATATGGGAGCCTTGTACCGGGAGGGTACCCTAATACCGTAGGCTACATTAGTGGAGGAAGACGGGTTACACCCAGGCCAATTCTTGCTACACCACTCGCTCTTGGCTGCCCTTGCCACCAATTGGGGAGACATGACCAGCAAGCCCCCAACACATCTGGCTATCCAGTACTTAGTTTATTGTCTGCCGTCCCGAATCGGCAGGTGCCCCCCCCCCCCCTCCCCATCCCACCCAAAAAAAAAAATGCTACCTTCGTGTCAACCATCGTCTTCGGGGTTGCAATTTAATGTTCCCACTTGACAGTTTTTTTATTTTTATCGCATGACCTGTATGTTACTTTTCAGGCTGGTAAACAAAAAAATAGGAATATGGCCTAGAGCCGGTACTTTACCCCTTCTCAGTACATAGTTGAAACAGCAAATGCAAGAAGCAAAAGTTTTAACAAGTGTTCTATAGCTGGCCTAACGTACCTCTGATTGGTGATGAAAGCAAACAGACCCAGAAAAAAGTCGCGTTAGAAATAAATACATCCCTGCCGTTAAAGCATCTTAAAACCCGAGCATGTTTTTTGCTGGAAAAGTTTGCAATCTATGCAGTTAAATGACAAGTCATCTGATCAGAGTATCTAACCTAACGTGGCAGACCGGAAACTCCATCTGTCTGGCATCATCCGCCTGACTGCCTAGAAACCTGCCTAGCAATAACAACGGGGCAGCAGGCAAAGGTCAATGATCTAAGATCCATTACAGAAGTTCAGTTGGGAGGGCGCGCCCAAAGCATTGTTCAAAGGAAGAGCATGAAAAGGGTGTGCAGACAATTCGGTCAAATGTGTGATTTTAAAAAAAAAACGTTCTCCGAAAAACCAAAGCGGAACTAGGGGTCATATATGCAAGCCCCTTGCTCCACCGGAGCGTCACTTCCTTTTCCGGTGGTCCATATTTACAAGGCTACACAAAGCCACCCTGAGTGGCTTTTCATGGCCTTGTAATTAAGGCCCCCTTTCAAGCATTACTTGTGAAAGGGGCATGCGTGGGTGTTGCTATGGGTGGCCCCACGCAACCCAGATGAATTCTGACACATTCCCAGATTTACAAGGTTTCGCAACCCTGGGAATGGATCAGACTCTAACGCCTCCCCAGGGGAGGCCTAAAAGTGGGACCACGACGAGAAATACCTTTATTTCTCCATGTTTTTAGCTCTATGTGTGCATTCTGTAGCGCACATAGAAGGGGGAAAACGCCATCAATTATTGTTTTTGTGCGGAAAGGTGTCTCTTCCTGCACAAAAACAATGATCCCATGCCACGCAGGCACCTTTGTGCAAGGGTGCTTGCGTTGGCGCTAGGCAGCCTATTGTGCGCCAGTGCAGAGGAAAGCACAGGGATGCATTGTATTGTTGTAAATACGATGCATCCCTGCACTTTCCTAATGATGCAGCTCAGCGCAGCAAGATGGCTTGCAGCACCGCGCTGCGTCATTATCTTGTAAATATGCCCCCAGATATTCTGATGAGTTCGCTAATAACTTCAAAACTCAGTTTCCTGGATTTATTGATAATAATGTAAATGTAAATGTAAATGTGGGATACTTGTAAAGCGCACTGTTACTCTACCCGAGTGTCCTGGCGCTGTAAACCGCTGGGGAACCCGTCCTGGCTTGGACTGGGGCATTATTTGAGGTGGGTGAAGTTAGTGTAATTAGTTTGGAGTTCAGAAAGTTAAGGAACATTCTTGCTAGCATTAATGTGCACATAGAACCTTCCGCTGGTAAAAACAACTTCGCCCAACTCTAAGTGATAACTTGCTACAAAGAGCAGATACAAGTTGAATAATAAACAAATGCCGGACAATACAATAAACCAAGCACAACACATAGTGCTGTTTTTACAAAGACGTGCAGTGCAATTCCACATTGACCAGGCATACACTAGTATTGTGCCAGTTCAATGTTATGTTGTATGCTTGGTTTGGGTCACTCATTTGCGCATTATTTTCAACTGGGTTCTTTAAAACAGATCCAAGTTTAATAAATGTTGAATGCAAGATCACAGGCCAAATAACTGTGCAATAGATTTAGAAGATCCAAATGTGTAATGAATTGAACTTAAAGAAGTGTGGCAAGTACGAATTGCATCTTATTTGCAATGACCTCACTCTACTTCGAATCGCTCATTGATTGGACATTTGAAAGCTTTGATGTCTGTACTTTCTGGTTTATGATGGACACTAAAATATCAGCACTGCATTTTTTACCTTTCCGTTAAACAATACTAACTGCATCTCACAGATTAAACTCTGGAAAGGTTTCCTCGTTGTATCTTAGGCTTTGATTATGCTACAGAGTAGTTCCCTGATGAAGAGCAATCTGCCAGAAATGCATTGAAACTTAAACTAAAGCAAACACTTATTTTGGAATGTATTCATGGATAAGTGTGTGTGAGTGCACATTGAAAATCATGGATTGAAGATATTAAATTCATGCATTGTGGAAAACACATTACATTCAATCAATTGATACAAATTGTGGATAAAAAATTTGTTCAACCAACATTGTTCCACTCAATAACCCCTACCAGGGGACAGATAGTACCCAGGAAGGACGCAACCATTGAATGATTACCTTACATTCCTAGACCGGAGAACATTACCCCAGGAGCACATCTAAAGTAGATAAAATTGATGAATTAAACTTTAAACTCTATCCAAAATAAGGTTGTGTGCGAGCACCATCATTTTTGGTAAGCATTCTACTTCCACCATCTCCTGTAGAGAAGATAGCTGTTGACATAGATATTCAGTCGCATAATCATCATAGTTATATTTGAAGGCTTGATAGTGAATTGTTCTTTACCGTAAACTCAAGCTGTTTATGGGAAGTTCACATCCATGGTCCAAAGTCAGCAAAGGGCCACAGTGAATATCGGATGATAGTGGGCAATGGTGGAAGATGTTGTTCAATCCAGTACTATTCTCTGACACAGCAATGTGGAGCAGGTAGGACAAGGAGAGCAGACTTGGCACTAGTCCTGGTCTAGAAGGGGTAGTCCTGGCTGATGGGGGCAGCAAGAACATGGTTTGTTCAGCCCAAAAGAGGAGCAAACCAAGCCTGGCAGAAGGAGGCTCAGGGACACCAGGCTCAGCAACAGTAGCATACTGGTGGTACAGAAAGAGCTTTCAGGGGCTAAACTAGGAATAGCAGTTTTCAATTCTGCTTGGTGAAAATTGTGAGATGGAAAGAAACGCTGTTGAATACCCGGGAGCACGTAACACCATAATACACCTAAACTCTAAAAATAATATAACATAGGAAAGATTCACAGTCCACAAATTATTAAATAGCCACATGCTCTTAAGTGGCACGTGACAAATTGTCCAGTACATTCAAGGAGCACCAAGCAAGCATGACCCTCTCTAGAAATGTTTCAGATTTAATCGCCCTACGAGGATTTTCAGAAATCGGTAATTAAAAAGGAGCAATTTTCAGCATAAATTCTAAAAAAGCTTCAGGTAATCAAAAGAGTTTATAAAATGCAGGGTTCATTGACCTGTCATTTATCTTAGTCGCTAACTATATTTACACGAGTTGCTTCCTTTCATGCACCTTCCGAGCAGATTCTCAATCATGTGTTGTAATCTTCTTGAAAGGAGCAGAATATCATAATATACGCAATCTTGCAATCTCAGGCAGAACATATTGCCTAGAGTGCCATTACAGACTTCATCAACAGACTGATTACACATATTAGAGTCAATTTTTTCATGAGGATCTCAGCATTTTCAAAGTAGTCATCCTTGTTAGTGCAGTTTCTCCGGATCCAGAGAAATCGTCCGTATGGCAAGTTTTCTTTGAAGGAACGGGGATGACCGCTTGTTAAATGCAGCAGGGATTACGATCAGTGGGCTTAGTGAACAGACTCACTTCTAAGTAGCATGTCAGGTTCGATAGCAGTAGGTCTAAGAAGTTAATGTTTTGAATATCACATGTCATGGTAAAATTGAGGTCTACAGTCCTGGACTTAAGCTATCCATGGAACTCCTGACCCACAGAGGTATAGTTTCAACTTTTCTCCCTTTCCCTCCCCACATCGGAACCTGTTTCCCAGTAGGGACAGTACCACATTCCAAGTAAGGACAATTGAAGGGAAATTGACCCCCCCTTTTTTTGATATGCATTTTGCATTCCACGCGGGCAGCTAACTACAGCAATCATCTACCACAGTGTTGCTTGGCACTTGATATACTATGTTTGTCCGGAAATGGTGCGATCAGTTCTGGGTCATGTTTAGTAGCGTATAATAGTTTCCGTGATTCTTTGTGAGTACATTCTTTTTAATTGTTTGAGTATGTGTTTCTCACTACACTCACGCAGGTAACTCATAAGCACAATAGCATGGGTAGACTGTGAGCCAGGGCTTTAAGTGGGAAAAAAACTGAGGGTGCTCTAAAATGGGCGGGGCAAAACTCTTAAAGGGGTGTGGCCTATCCAAGTAGGGACGTAGTCTAAATCAAGATAACTAGCATTATGTTAGGGTTGGGGCAGGATCACGCAGACTAGTTCCCCTCTCTGCGTTTCACTTGTTGCTGGGTTACACTGCAGCCTTGACGCTCAGTGTGAAAGGTCAGAGCAGGGTCGTGCTGGAGCAGGCTGCCTGTGATTGTCTCTCTCCTAATCATCCCACAATGTGAAGACTGACACCACGATGACATTGCACCTGCACTGCAAGAAGGGAAATCCTGAGAGAAAATTGCTCTCTTTAAAGCCCCGTTCCTCCTACAACGCGGCTCAGCTGGCATGCTCACTACCTCCACTGCTCAGTAGTGAGCAAAATGAGCATGCGCATATCGATGTGCATGCTCTCACTGCAGTCAAGGAAAAAAAAAGAAAACAGACTACCTTTGGAGGCCTGAAAATAGAGCCTGATAGAGACCCGTTTCGCAGCCCCCTGAAAATAACTGCCAGTGCTCAGACCCGGACAGACCCGGCCCACTTAAAGCCCTGCACTAAACAAACAACATAAACTGCTTTGATCGATGATTACCTTATGCACACTATCACTAAACTCCACGCGCGGTTAGAGAATTTGAGTAAGAGGTGAACCATGGCCAGCTGAACGTGTTTTGATTGCACATTAATGTAAGAATTTACGACTCAACACAAAATGATAGTTAACACTTGGTTGTCTGCTGTGACAGACTCTGACAATATACTTGGAGGAGAGGTGAACATACTGGGTCTACTTTACAGACTCGGTACAGTGTGTATCAGGCTGATTGAGAGGTATTTGGAAGTAACATTTTTATATACATTGATTTGAAGGTTTCTTGTTTTCCTACGTCCTGAAGAGGCCCAACTGCATGGCCAAACGCGCCAACTTCCACGAATGTAAGAGCTCGATTAACCCTTTCCATGCGGCCACGATTCCTCTGGTGTGCTGTAAACAACACGAACAGGGGCGGGCCGTGACGAACCCCAGCCGTCATCAGCACACGAGCACCGTAGTGCATGACGGCTGGGGTTCGTCATCAGCATGGAAGGGGTTAAAATGTTTAATTAATTGATACCTTGTGAAACACACAGCAAAGTTCTCGAGGGCTGGGTGTTCCCTCATGTGTGTCACCATATTGAGCAGGTGCCGCCGCCCCTAAAGGAGGGGCGCCCTTAGTTGCGCCACGGGACCAAGCACATATCTAGGAGGCAGATTTTGAGGAGGGGGACGTTGACATTGCGGTTTCTGGATGAGGCAGGGAAGTAACAAAACAGATTCCTAAGGGATCAGGTATTTAAGGCAGTGCCTCATGGTGAGCCCCCTCTTTGTCTCCCTGGGCCAGAGAAGCTGAGGTACCGGAAAATACAGCCAGGAGTGCGGGTTCCTTCGGCCCAAGGAGGGCAAAGAGGTGGCTTCAGGGAGGCCGGCACAGTGTTATGCTAAACAAGTGGGGGGAGGGCGAGTGCGCAAGGGAGCTTCTCACCCTCTGGCGGAGCACTAACACTTAAACAACAAGGGACATGCTCCACAAGGGAGGTTGAGTGACTGGATGGACCCCATGATAGGGTAGGATCGAAGTGTTATGAGGATTGACAGAGAAAGGGGGTCAGCCTGCCAGTGGTTCTCAACTCTACCTCCCGAACACGTCACTTAAGGACTGAGAGGAATCTTGGCGAGGCTGCCTGTGTTCAGGTACCTCAGTGGGCCGGTGCGCAATGAAGAGCGTTCGTTTTCAAGTAATGAAATAGTCGAGTGGGATAACCCAATATACCCTTGGAGGCTTGGGCGATTATAGTAATGACGGGTAGAGTGTGCCAGCAAGGGATTTTGTTCAAAGATGTGTGATTATTCAAAACATTCCTAATCCAATTATTCAATGGTTCAAAGTTCACCAATCTTAAACCAACAGCCAAATGAATTAAACAGATTATGCAATCAATGTGCAAAGAGTTAACAACAAAGAAATAGACATGGGAATATCTTATCAATATATTTGATAGGGTACATACAAAAAATCATATTAATTCAAATACAGAAACATGAAATAGGTACAGTGGACTCTGACCTATAATTCATGAATAAAAATGTCCATTCCAAATTAAATTTAAAAATTGACCAAAAAAACAACAATTATTAAGGAAACAGACAATACAGTTGACGTTGCGGTCTTCTTTTGTGTTAATCTCTCAGACCATCTTCAGGACAAAAAGATATTGCATGTAATAATGACCCCTAAAAGGACATAATGCATATTGTTATTTTCATGTCATTTTACTTCTGTTCATCCCTAAACTAAAACTCTTTAAAACAAAAGACAAGAGATAACCCGTGTGAAAGAAAGTTGTTATGCTCCCCTTAAACATTGGGATACCCGTTGCAAAATACACCTTCTGTCAGATATTTAGATTATTTCATCTCATCTCATAATTTCAAACTAGGGATATTTAAAATATCAAAATGCTTACTTTTCAACAAGGCCAGGCTGCAAAATATTGGCAGAAATGGTGCTGCTATGAAAACACTCACTGGTGCTCGTCACTTCGTTCCAAAAAATGAGACATACGTGGATCACTGACATAATATAGAATGACAAAATATAGACTTACCAAAATATAGTCACCAAAATATAGAATGCCGGCCCACCCCGTCGGCGGCCATGACGAGGGGCAGAGGCGGCCACACCGCGGCCACGACGGGGCCTATGGACAGGTTTGCTGGCCCGGGGAATGGTGCTGGAGCGGCCGGGGGGAGTCAGACGGCCGGCCCGGACAATGCAGCGTTGCTCACGGCCATCACGCAATCCCGGGACATGCTGGACGCGAAGATCGGCGCGGTGGGCGCCGACGTGATGTTGCTGCGCCAGGACCTCCGCAATGCGGTGGCCCGCATCACAGAGACAGAAACCCGGGTCACGACGGTGGAAGGCGATGTGGGTGCCCTGAAGAAGAGGGTCGCCGATCTGGAACAGACGCAGCGGGGCCTAGCGCTCCGAGTGGAGGACGCCGAAGGGCGGGCACGGCGAAACAACCTCCGCTTTGTGGGCTTTCCGGAGGGGTGCGAGAAGGGGCCTATGGACGTCTTCCTTTCCCGGTGGCTGGAGAGCTGGCTGCCCCCGGACGTCCTATCGAACTGTTTTGTGGTGGAACGAGCCCATCGGGCCCTGACACAGAAGCCTCCGGCTGGAGAGCGGCCTCGCCCGATCATAGCCCGGATCCTGAACTACCACGACAGAGATGTCATCCTCCGGGAGGCGAGGCTCAAGGACACCCTGCAGTTCGATAACTGCAAAATCATGATTTTCCCTGACTATACAAAGTTGGTCCAACAGCAGCGACACTCCTTTCTGGCGGCCAAGGCCAGACTCCGGGGCCTGAAACTCCAATACTCCCTGCAATACCCGGCCCGCCTTCGGGTCATTTTCAACTCAAGGACCCACTTCTTTGATACCCCGGAGGCCGTCTTTGCTTGGACCGACGAGGCTCGGGACCCTCTTTTGGGCGACACGCAGCCGGAGACAGATCATTCTGGCGGGGGGTCGTGACTTCCAACGGCCGACCCTTCTACTGATATCTACTTCTCGCTTGGGGTCACCTGCTGACACGGCGGAGCGCTGTTCAACGATCCAGGCTGGATCTGGTGCAGTATTACTTGGCCTTTACGGGCCTCAGCGAGACTCATGTGGACGGATATATGATGTTACAACGCGGACTTTTACTCCGCATACCGTTACAACGCGGTTTTTACAACGCGGATACTGTAACAACGCATGTATTTACAACGCATTTTTTTACAACGCAGGTACCTTTACAACGCAGACCATTACAACGTAAGTATTGGTAAATATATGTTAATATTAATAATATAATAGTAACTTAATTTTAAAAATATAATTTAATGTAATTTTAAATAATTTAATTTCCGTTAATTATTTTAAATTTAAATTAATATTACTTTATTTTTACCATGTACCCCTGTACCCCAGAAACTGAAAACTGACCCTAAACCCCAAAAATAAATTAAAGTAATTTTATGAAATATAATTTAAATTAATTATTGAAAATTAAAAAAAATATAACTTTATTTTTACCCTGTACCCCTGTACCCCAAAAACTCAAAACTGACCCTCAACCCCAAAAATAATGCAATGTAATTTAATTTAATTTATTTACTATTAAATAATTTAATTTAAAATTAAATTTAATTTATTTTTACCCTGTACCCCAAAAACTGAAAACTGACCCTGAACCCTAAAAATACCCCTTTACCCAAAAACTAAAAACTGACCCTGAACCCTAAAAATACCCCTTTACCCAAAAACTGAAAACTGACCCTGAACCCTAAAAATACCCCTTTACCCAAAAACTAAAAACTGACCCTGAACCCTAAAAATACCCTTTTACCCAAAAACTGAAAACTGACCCTGAACCCTAAAAATACCCCTTTACCCAAAAACTGAAAACTGACCCTGAACCCTAAAAATACCCCTTTACCCAAAAACTGAAAACTGACCCTGAACCCTAAAAATACCCCTTTACCCAAAAACTGAAAACTGACCCTGAACCCTAAAAATACCCCTTTACCCAAAAACTGAAAACTGACCCTGAACCCTAAAAATACCCCTTTACCCAAAAACTGAAAACTGACCCTGAACACTAAAAATACCCCTTTACCCTAAAACCCAAAACTGACCCTAACCCCTAAAAATACCCCTTTACCCCAAACATATAACATTTAAAAAATAACTATATACTTACCAATACTTACGTTGTAATGGTATGCGTTGTAAAGGTACCTGCGTTGTAAAAAAATGCGTTGTAAAAACATGAGTTGTAACAGTATCCGCGTTGTAATGGATGCGTTGTAACAGTAGTGCGTTGTAAAAAATGCGTTGTAACAGGTGCACACCCATGTGGACCAATGCACTATATATGCGATGTTATTGCTGATGCTTATTGATGGAGGTGGGGGGGGGGGGCATGTTTGGTGGGCTGCCTCCTGCTGTTGGGGAGGTTCGTGTTTTGGGGTGTGTGCTTGGTTAGTACTTGAGGGGTAAGTGGGATCCATTGGTATGCCTAACTTTTGGTGCTCTGTTTTGTGCCTTAACTACCGTATGCCGCGACAGGTACTTCATTGTTTCTTGAGGTATTGGGGTGGGGGTGGGGGGACGGGGTTGGTTTGGTGGTGTGTCGGGGGGGTTGGCTGTGTGGGGGTTGTGGGAATTGGGGTACTGTTCGTTGGGGTGCACGTGATCTTTCTGACCTATGCTACTGTGGGGGTTGGGGCCTGGGCCGGGGGCTGGGGTGTGTGGGGTTTGCTGTATCGAGATGATGGCTGACGTCCCTTGCTTGGCGCCTTCTGGCGCCGCTATGCACATTCTTAGCTGGAATGTCCGGGGTCTCTTGGATAAGATAAAACGGGGGGCGGTACTACGCTGGGCCAAAAGGGATCTTGCACACGTGCTCATGCTCCAAGAAACGCACATGCTTGGTACGAAGGCCCTAAGTCTCCAGCGCTTTGGTTTCCACCAGGTGTTCCATGCCGGGTTTGTCAGGGGCTCCAGGGGGGTGGCTATTCTTGTTCATAGGCGCCTGGCGTACACACACGAGCGCCAGTGGCTAGACCCCCAGGGGCGCTTCGTGTTCATCCAGGGGAGAGTTGGTGTGGAGCCGGTGGTGTTTGGGTGTGTGTATGCTCCCCCCCCTCTGCAATGGGCTCTGGCTGAACGGTTATTCGCTTTATGGGCTGAACTCCCCGATTCTTTGGCGGTGATTGGCGGCGATTGGAATGATGTGGTGAATGTGGCTGTGGACCGGCAGCGGAGTCTTGGGGTGGCGCCTGACCCCACTCCTACGCGTCTGGGCGCTATGTTGGATGTGTTGGGTTGGGCTGATGTATGGCGGCATTTACACGCGGAGCGCCGCGAGTACACTTACGTCTCAGCGGTTCATGGCTCCCTTTCGCGCCTAGATTATGTCTTCGTCCCACGGGCCTACCTTGCCAGAGTGAAAGGGGCGGCGATTCGGCCTCGCGGGCTCTCCGACCATTCCCCGGTGGCGGTCCAGATAGACCTACATAGACCGCGCCAGCCCTTCCGATGGCGGATGTCCACGTGGCATCTGCAGCGACCCGACTACTCCCAGCATATGCGTGGCGCTATTGCCCAGTACTGGCAGGATAATCTAGATGTGGGGGTGGACGCGGTGACAGTTTGGGAGGCCATGAAACCCACGCTGCGGGGTGTCGACCTAGCATGGTGCTCGTCGGCTCGCCGGGCGCGGTTAGAGGGCATAGCCGCGGCGGCGCAACGGGTGGAGGAACTGGAGGCGCGCCACAGAACTGCGGCGGATGACATCTCCCTGCGACAACTCCTGCAGGCGCAGCAGACGCACTCTGCAATCCTAATGAATGAGGCTCGACAAGCGTGGCTGGCCACCCGTAGCCGGGTATATCAGTGGGGCGACAAATCGTGCAAGATGCTTCATCGACTATGTCAACAAACCTTGCAGCCTCTTACGCTCCCAGGCCTTGTAGACGCTGCGGGTGTGGCTATCACGGACCCGGCTACTCTGGTCGCAAGCTTTGCGCATTACTATAGGGGTCAGTACGCCTCCCGGGAGGCTCTTGCTCCCGCTGCCATCACCGACTATCTTGCCTCGGTCCCCCCGGCTGCGGTGCCAGATGAGGTGCGGGACGCTCTTGACCTCCCCCTGACGGCGGAGGAACTTGGAGATGCGCTAGGTCAATTGAATGTGGGCAAAGCGCCTGGACCAAGCGGCTTCCCCAGTGAGTTCTATCGGAAATTCCATCTGCAGCTAGGGCCGCATTACTTGCGTGCATTGGAGGCAGCGCGTGGGCAGGGCCGCCTCCCGCCGGACTGGCGGCATGCTGAGATCGTTGTGTTCCAGAAGCCGGGGCGACCCCAGGACCGCCACGACTCCTACCGACCTATCTCCCTTATTAATTTCGAGGCCAAGCTCTTGGCCAAAGCACTCGCGAACCGCCTGCTTCCACACATCACTGCCCTCGTGCATCCTGATCAAGCTGGCTTTATGCTGCGCCGGGCGACGCGGCACAACATTCGGCGGGCGCAGGCGGCGATTGATGCTATCGGTGCCTCGGAGGACCAGGCGGCGTTGTTGCTGGCCGACATAGACAGCGCCTTTGACTCCGTCAGTTGGACCTTCCTATTCACTCTTCTACCGCTGTTGAACCTTGGCCCGACTTTCATCTCCTACGTCCGCTTGCTCTACACGGAGGTTACTGCCTCGGTGCGGATATCGGGGGTGGCCTCGGCACGATTCCCGGTTACCCGAGGCACACGTCAGGGGTGTCCACTCTCTCCCTACCTATTTGCGCTGGCCATGGAGCCGCTGGCGGCTAGGGTCCGCGCTGACGCGCTGTATCGGGGCTTCGTCTGGGGCTCGGACCACACTGACCGCATTGCTTTATATGCAGACGACGTGCTCTTCTTTATAACCGACCTCCGAGTTACTGGCCCCCGGGTTCTAGAGTTGATGCAGGGCTTCGGCCAGGCGTCGGGACTCTATCTTAACCCACGCAAATCGACTCTCTGGGTGCTGGGTGATGGCGCGATGGACTTTCCATGGGCAGCCTCCCTTCGGATGGCAGTGGAGGGGGTGAAGTACTTGGGAGTCTTTCTCTCTGCCTCGCCTACGGTGGCATGGGGCCGGAACATTCAGCCGGTCTGGGACCGGGTCCAGCTGGACATCAAAACGTGGACACGTATGCCCCTTAACATATATGGCCGGTCGGCCATCTTCAAAATGGTGGCCTTGCCTCGTCTTCTTTACCAGCTGCAGAACCATCCATACCCGATTGACCCGCAGTGGTTTCGCAGTGTTGACTCAGTGTTAGGCAGGTTCTTGTGGGCTGGAGGTGCCTCTAGAGTGGCGCTCCGTACGTGTTTCCTCTCTACCTACTGCGGTGGCTTGGCTACCGCGGATATGCTGTCCTACTATCAGGCCTCCCATCTCCTGGTGCTCAATGAGTGGTGGTATGGGGACCGTGGTGACCCGGCCTATGCCCTGGAGCACATTCTGATGGACGGCGCCTCTCTCCACACTCTGCTGTACTCGGCCAGGAGGAGACGGCTGCTCCCCCGCGTGACCCAGTTAGTGTTTGCCGTTTGGCGGAGGGCTCTACACCGCATGGGGTGGTGGGGCAAACTTACGGCGGAGACTCCGCTGTGGCATAACGGCCTGCTGCCGGCGCTGGCGTCGCTGCAGGGCTTTGACGGCTGGGACACAATCGGGATTTCGTCCCTGGGGCATGTTCTCTCCGGCACCACTCTTAAATCCTTTCTGGAGCTCAGCACTTAGTTCGACATGCCCAGGTCCCAATTCTTTCCATACCTCCAATTCCGCCACGCCCTTACTCCTAGCCTGGTGGGGCTGGAGTAGCTCCCAGACTTCAGTCCCATAGAAGCAAAGCTGTTTATGGGTGACTTGGGTGATAAAAAAAGTCTCCCAGATCTACCGATCCCTGGTCACGCACTGCTCCCCCTCACTCCTGACACTGAAGGCCCTATGGGAAGCCGATGTCGGCCCCTTGGACGAAGACGATTGGCGCGAAGCCCTGGAATCCCCCCGGGGGACGGCCATTGCAGTCCGCCTCCGCTTTATACAATTTAAATATCTGCACCGAGCTTATTTTACGAGGGAGCGGCTGTGGCGGGCGGGTCTGATTGCCAACCCGGAGTGTCTGCGGTGTGGTTCAGAGAGGGGCACCCTCCTTCATACTGTATGGTCTTGTGAGCGGTTGACTCGGTTTTGGGCTGGGGTTTGGGATTGCCTGTCTGAAGTGCTGGGATGGGACTTGCCCCGTAAACCCCGGTTGGGCCTTTTGCATGTGTTGGAAAACATTGGGGGCAACGTCTACAAGCGCCACCTGCTGCTGTTGGGACTGGTGGTGGCAAAGAGGGACCTGGCGCAGGCCTGGAAAAGCGAACGAGCCCCTCCCCTTGGTGCCTGGAAGGCAGGCCTGGACTTCATCATGGGACTGGAGCAGCCTGTTTTTGAGGCTCGGGGGTGCCCCCGCAAGCATTTCAAAATATGGAAGCGGTGGGCGGACTATAGGGGCCTCCCCCTCGACCCTCCCATGGACATGGACGATGCATTGCCTCAAGATGTGGACCCTGCACCTTAGGCCGCTGGCCGACCCCACATATGTCCCTCTTCTATTCTGGTTGCTTAATGATCACGTGCACAGTGTTAGGGTGGGATAAGGGGTGGGCAGTAGTTGGGGATTGGGGGGAGTTCTGGGGGGTTGGTGGGTGGCTGTGTGTTCTGAATATTTTGAAAATTGCTGTATACGAGGGGTTCGATGCTATGCCATAACTGTGCCTTTTTATACTTACTGTTGACAGTCTCCTCCTGATTGTGGAGGGCTGTGCCTGCATTTGCTTGACCCTCTAATAAAAATGGTTTTGAAAAAAAAAATATAGAATGCCAAAATATCGAATTCCTATCTACAAACAGGTAAGTACAAAAATATCGAATCCAAAATATAGTCTGTAAAAAATATAGTCAGTCAAAATATCGAATTTGTTTAAATGTCTTAAAAGTAATTTAAAATTAATGAAATAATAAATATAATTAACTACAACATACTTAAAAATATTCAAATAACCTTAAAATTAAGATATAATTAATTTAAATTATAAATAAAAAATTTACAATATTTTACCGTAGGATAGCAGGAGGGTAACATTTAATATTACCACTCCAGTGAGTGCAACAGTAGGGAAAGCGTTGGATAGCGTAGGGGTAAAAAATACTATTCCCACTCCAGTGAGTGCAACAGTAGGGAAAGCGTTGGATAGCGTAGGGGTAAAAAATACTATTCCCACTCCAGAGTGCAACAGTAGGGAAAGCGTTGGATAGCGTAGGGGTAAAAATTACTAATCCCACTCCAGAGAGTGCAACAGTAGGGAAAGTGTTGGATAGCGTAGGGGTAAAAAATACTATTCCCACTCCAGTGAGTGCAACAGTAGGGAAAGCGTTGGATAGCGTAAGGGTATAAATTACTATTCCCACTCTTGAGAGTGCAACAGTAGGTGAAGCGTTGGATAGCGGGAGGGTAAAAAATACTATTCCCACTCCAGTGAATGCAACAGTGGGGAAAGCGTTGGATAGCGTAGGGGTAAAAAATACTATTCCCACTCCAGAGAGTGCAACAGTAGGGAAAGCGTTGGATAGCGTAGGGGTAAAAATTACTATTCCCACTCCAGAGAGTGCAACAGTAGGGAAAGTAATGATTTATTATATTAATAAAAATAAATTAAATATCAATACCAATAAAACATTAATTGAAATTAATAACCAATTTAATATTATGTAATAAATAATTAGAAATACAACTACATATTAGTTATTAAAAATAATAACCTATTCATAATTATTTAACAACTAATTACTTTTCAATAACAAAAACTAATTAATAATAAAATTTAATACCAATTAAACATTAACAGTAAATTAATTATCAATACACAAAAAGTATTTTTAATATGTAATTAATTACAATTACATTACTTCCCACCCTATTCCCCTATAAACCCACATCCCACTACAGAAAATACATTAATACAATTATCATAATTATCAAATATTTAATTAATACAAAATAATTACCAATTAATAAAAATTAATTGCCAATTAAAAAGTAATTAACAATAAATTAAAAATCAATACCAATAAATGAAAAAAAATTATTTACTTAATTACAATTAAATTACTTCCCACCCTATTCCCCTATAAACCCACAACCCGCTACAGAAAATAAATTTAGTAAATTAACATAATTAACAATTAATCAATTAATACAAATGAATTGGCAATTAATAAAAATGAATTACCAATTAAAAAATAACAATAAATTCAAAATGAATGCCAATAAATAAATAAAAATATTTAATTAATTACAATTAAATTACTTCCCACCCTATTCCCCTATAAACCCACAACCCGCTACATAATTAAATTACGCAAAAATTAAATAACATAAAAATCATTACTTAAAATACATTAAACATACATTGCAAAAATTAATATACACTTTTCACACATATACTAACACACACAACACTTTAAAAAAATTGATATTATTAAAAAATCGATATATTTAATGCCTATATTGTATACTTCGATATTTTGACTTCTATATTTTGGAAATCGATATTACTTACCTTAAATTCGATATTTTTCACCACTATATTGTGTCCATTCGATATTTTGTCCATTCTATATTTTTACTTCGATATTATGCCCATTCTATATTTTGGAATCAATATTTTGACTGTTTACCGACATACGTATTATCCTGTTACTCCTGTTTAATACATGTCTGATAACACCATTCTACAACCGGTCTTATTGATATACCTGATGTAGCCATGGAGAGAGCAGTGGAATCAATTCCACAATTCGCGTTTACAGGTGGCCAATCTAGAAAAATGACAATACCACTATTTCAGCTTGTTCACCAATTTAGAAATAATGTTTACCAACATGATTGGAATAGGAACTATAGCCGTCTATTTCGCTATTAATCTCCCCATGACATCTAAATTGGGTAGTTCTTGCTGGACAAGGTAGCTGCTTCCTTATATCATACTTTATCCAATGCTGCTACCACTATTCTACATTTAGTTCTGATTCAAAATAAGTGGCGGAGACGGTGGCGTATGTCTCTTATTTACTCTATTTAGATTATCGATAGAATTCTGTACCTTATCTTGGTTTGTATTTCCAAACTATAATGAAACACACTACAGGTCAGGATTTACAGATCACTGAACCGTGTTTGTCAAATACGCCGGGTGGGTGGAAATAACCACCTCTGTGATGCATTCTCTTGCACGTTAACTAATCCTGGAGCGGATGTGTGTTGCTGCGCCCAACTACGTAACAAAGTTCAAATACACGTTAAAACTATCTAGCAACATAAATGTCACTTTGTTTTATATGGACTAATCCATTGTGAAGAAAGTTTATTGCGACATTATCGTTGAACTAGATACAAACTGTCTGCGCACATTGCAGTGATATAAAGATAGCATGTCATCACACACAACGCACTCCAGATCTATAAGAATTAAAGGAGGAATATTGCCTACCCGGTGATCAAAGAGAGGCAACTGTTTATTGAGGCAAGTTGTGGCCTGCCGGCACAATGTGCGCAGCAGAGGAATCTAGACTATGAACAACTTAATTCTATGCTCATCTGTGACGACATTTACAAATGTATGGTGCCGTTGATATGTGTATGCGGAAGGTTTTACCATGGTACTGGTACCTCTGAGGGCTGGTGCGTTATGCAGAGCCCTGGTTCAGGTAATGCAACTGCAACTGTTGGCTGTATCGCGTTATTGCCTGCCGGCATAATGTGCGCACTAGAGTGTTCAAGAGTATGGACCGCTTGATCCAATGCATAAAATGTAATGTCTATGTTAATATCTTAGTGCCTTGGTCATATGGAGGAAGCTAAATTGTGAAGCATGTATAACTATGTAGGATTCTTATGCTCTAGTAGTGGTTATGTGAATTATCCTGTTTGATATAAATAAATCTACGCCTTGGACAATATAACCGGATTATGTCAATTCATGGATATGACAAGGGTATGGGTAAAGGTGGATGTTGGCAATGGTTGAGAGGCGTGAGTGTCACGTTGTGCGCACACTATGGCCTACCTTATATGGACTGCATTTGACAAATTGAAATGTCAGCCATATCCTGGTATAAAATACTTCGTAGAGAGATGAAACTCATTGATTTGAGGGATAATATATATATGTTTTTGTGTTAAGTGGAAAACATTTTATTGTTTCATGTATACACACTCCTATACTCTCTTATCAATAGTTTTGAACAGTGGTCGAAGTGGGCGGGATCGGCAGGGCACAGCGTGCCCCTACTTCTTCAATTCCAATGATTCCCTTCCCCTACTTTTTTTATTTTGAAAATGCATCCCAAGATGCAAGAAATTACCATTGCCTATAAATAAAGCTCAGGGTTCCTGGCGTTCGAGGACGGGTGGCAGAGAAGTAACCGGACTTTCCCTTCTTGACCAGAGAAGTAAAATACAGTGTATACTTCTGCTCTGCCGCTTCAGCTGCCCCCCCCCCCCCACCACCACTCTTTCCTTCTTCCCTCTTTTTCTGTCTAGCAGTTCTTGTCTTACTGAAAACCCTGACTTCAAGAAGGGGTTCTCACTCTCTTTCCTCTCATTTCTTTTGTTTGCTCCCCTGTGAAATGGATCCAAAAAAAACTATTTTTGCTGGAAATGTATTTTTCTAAAGTTTTAATTTCACAGTGCAGCATCTGGCATAAAAGGTTAAAAATAGGAAAAATAACTAAATAAAGTAAGACAGAGTGGTAGCAAACTGGCCAGATTGATTTTATTCATACCCAAACACATTAGCACCACTTTTACAGAGTTTGCCAGTGAAGCGCTATTTTTGTTTTCTTATCTTTGTTTTCCCTGGGCTTGCAACTAGTGCACCAATCCTGGAGGTATTGCAATGTGTGGATTGGAAAACAAAATGTAAACTGCGGCTCTGAATCCAGTGATGTGGTCTGTTTACCATACTGCTTAGGTTTTGTAAGGATATAAGCAATGGACATTGAAATGGGTCCATTCAGGGCCCTGTAGTCATGTCCTTAACTTTTCAGGCAAAAGCACTCACTGATTTCTGAAAAAGGAGTGTAAAAGCGTGAAGGTAACCATGTTGTTCCTGCTTACATTTCACATTGTTTGTTAAATTTTGCATTCCCTATGAGTGTTTGCTTTTACCAGGATGTTGTTACATTTCTTTGGAGGCCACATATTGCTCTTGTCTAGTGCATCATTTAAAATGAGCCCCATACAGGTGTTTATAGCTGGCAGCAATTGGGTTGTAGTTGAAGGCAGTGTGAGTTTTTCTCAGTGGGGCAGTATGGTGTTCAATGGGGAGAGAATGTGGCACTATGGCCAGAGCTGCAGAATTTGGAACTGGGGAACCAGTTTAAGCCTTAATAATCAGTCCACCAGACCACTCTCCTGAGGGAGCACAACCCAATGCTAGACCTTAGAAGGCCTTACAAGACCATAGAAGCACTGGTGTCTTAGTACCATCATTTGGACACTAGAAGTGGCAAGTGTGGGTTAACCTTCAAGGTTTGTCCACCACAATCCATATTGAAGTTAAACTCCAGTCTTGCTGGCAGGCCAAGAAGCAGCACAGCCTAGAACAACAGTGAATATGTCACTGTGGTCACAGGACCCTTGAGAAGGGCCAGCTCTAGGGCAGTGCAACGGGTGTGACCGAACCAGGTGCTGACTTGGGTGGAGGCATTATGTTTGCAAGTATATTAAGGTTTTAAAAGCGATTGCTGCCTCCTTCCTGGCCTCCAGTAATTTTTCACAACAATAAAAATGTAATGATGACTCTGGTGTTTAATGTTCTTCCTAGAGAGAAATCATTTTGTCTAGTGGAAGTTTTTTTATTTTTAATATTTTTATTTGAAAGCTGACAGACAAATTTACTGTTACTCATACAATTCACCATGCAAGTTACATTTAGCATCACATTAGGAATCAAGTTCAGTTAGACCCACATATTACACAGTTTGCTCCCCATTTCTGTCCCTTCGCATCTCCAATTCCACCACAGGCGATACACAGATGTCTCCCCTATACAAGTTCCATTTGGACCATTTCCTGTCCCACTTCTTTGGGCACCCCCTTGCAATAAACACTTCTTTCTCAGCTATCATGCACCTATCCAGCTCCCTCTGCCAAACCGCCACTGCAGGTGGTCGTATTCCATCCCATACCATAGCAATTTCCAATAGTGTGAAACCTAACGTTACAAACTGCTGCTCTACCTCCGTATGATCAGTCGTCTCCCATATGTTGAGTAGGCCCAGTTGTGGCGTCAAAGTAAGCGGCTTCCCCAGCGTGGAGTGCATATGTGTCGTAATTCTGTCCCAACGGCTTTGCACCATCGGGCATTCCCATATCATGTGGTAAAATGTGGCTGACTGCCGGCAGCCCCTTAGACAAAGATCGGTACAAAAGGGGGTGGTGATGGACGGAGCATCTGAATCAATCAAACACTCACACCCAGTCAAAGGATCTGGGTTTAATCCATCACTGTTCTTTAGCCCACTCTGCCACCCCAGTTCAGACATGGCTATATGCAAATCAGTCTGACCCTGTGCCTCATGGGAACAGTCCAGCCCGAACTGCCAAGCCATGTCTTCCCTGGACTGGAAACAAGCTTCCGAGGACCGGTTTCTGGCATTCCAGCCGTCTTCAGCTGGCTTTCTTGAATCCAGTGGCAAAGTGAGCAAGGGACTCACGTCTGAGCATACCCTGCCACACTTATGGCCTAGACCCAATCCTCGCAAGAGTGACCCCAGTCAGGTACGAACGGTAGAAAATACGATGCTGGATAAGGCGAAATCTAAGCGTGATAGCAGCCTCTCTGGGAGACATTAACGCCTGCCTTGAATCCTCTTCCTCAATTGTCCCTACGTCCCCCTTCCACTTCTCTTTAAGCCTCCCGAAGGAGTCAGGCATATTATTACTAAGTTTCCTATAAGTGAGGGAGGTCGCCTTGGTGTACAGCTGCCCGTCCATCAGACGGTCCTCCAGAGGGTACGACTCCGGTATATCCACACAGCTAGGGAACGCCGTCATCAAAGCATGTCGTATTTGTAGATAGCGAAAGACCTCACTGGGCACCAACTGGTATGCCCTCTGGAGCTCCTCGAACCTAAGGATTTGACCTTTCTTGATCAAGTCACCAACCATCGAGATATCGATCATACCCCATTTATCGAATCCCGGGCATTGGTCAAGCATACCTAGCTTCTGGGAATACCACAGCGGTGTCATTTTGGTAAGCTTACCCGTTGAGTGGGACCTGCAACATGTGTCTTCCTAGTACTAGAGTAAAGTGCCCCAAGGTATCCAGATCTATCCATCTGATATCTATCTAAAGCACATGCCGGATCATCCGGCTGGGCATAGAGCCACCTATTCACAGTCACCAGTTGCGAGACCCAGTATTACAGCCGTATATCGGTAACGCAATGCCCCCATCATACTATCCCTTCATCAATTTCCAAAGTGCAATCCTCGGGGCCTTCCCATCCCATAGTAACATACGCACCTCACCTTCCACTGCCGTAAAATAGACATCTGGAACTCTGCGGACAATTCTGCAAAATATAGAGAAACCACGGAAGGGCGAGCATCTTAAAAAGAGCCGCACGGCCAACCAATGACAATGGCAAAGATCTCCAATGTTGGACATCAGCCCGCAACCGTGCCAAGAAGGGCGCTAAATTAAGATTATGAAAGAGGGCCGGGTCCAGCGTGATAAAAATTCCCAGGGATCGAAAACCGTCATCGGAGACCATTAAAGCGCAGTCTTTTGGAAGACGTGGGGTCTCTCCATGGAGCACATACAGCACAGATTTTCCCCAATTAATCGCGTACCCTGAATATTTCCCAAAGTTTGTGAAAATATTAAGGAGCATATGAATGGACCTATATGGGTTTGTAAGATATAACAATATATCATCTGCATAGAGTGATATTCTATCTTCGCACTCGTGGGACTATCTCAGACCTTTTATAATAACATCACGCTGTATCCAGTCAGCCAAGGGCTCCAGCATAAGCGAGAACAGCAGTGGCGACAAAGGGCAACCCTGCCTGGGGCCTCTTTGGAGGGAGAACTGTCTGGATGTGTAATTGTTCACTCTACACAGACATTCTTGGGCAGGTCAAAGTAGCCGTACCCACTGTATGAATTTAGGGCCTAATCCTGTCCTTTCCAGAACTTCAAACATGTACGGCCTTTCAATCGAGTCAAACGCCAAGGAGGCATCAAGGGACAGTATGACTGCATCTTCTTCTATATATTGCTGACGCGCCAGAACGTTATGAAGCTGACGGATATTTAGTGCCGAATTTCTCCTCGGCATAAATCCAGACTGGTCCGGGTGCACAAGGGAGGATATCACTGTTCCAAACCGCGTGTCGAGCACCTTCGCCTCTACGTTAATCAGCGATATCGGTCTATAAGACCGACAGTCATCCACCGGTTTACCAGTTTTATGCATCACCACAATGCTAGCCAATCGCTGATCTGGCGGTAAGGCTCCCCTTTCCCAGTTTTCCTGATACATTCCTCGCAGGTGCGGGACCACCTGGGAAGCCACTGCCTTAAGGAATTCTACCGGGGTACCATTTGGCCCCATCGCCTTTCCAGATTTAATTTGACCAATGGCCTTTCAAATCTCTTCCTCAGAAAGGTCAGCCTCCAGGAGCTTCCTTTCCTCTTCTGAAAGAGTCAGCAAGTCGCATTCAGCCAGCAGTTGACGTGAGTCTGCCGCGGTATATATGGCTGAGGGCAAGTATACTGTTTCGAAATAATTAGCAAATGCATCGGCTATTTCACCTGGGCGGTAAAGAACTTCCCCATTAGGCAGCGTCAATCGGGGCACCCATCTAGCACCTCGCTCCTTCCTTTCCAACCAAGCCAGCGTCTTTCCTGCCCTATCACCAAGATTATACAGCCTGTGGTAGGTAGTCGCCTGTTTAGCCAACATATGTTCACGAGCCTTTAATTTGTATTCCGCCTTCTTGAGCATTAGGCTATGGAGTGCCCCATCCGAAGAATGTGTCGCATATTCCGCCTCAAGCTGTTTAAGCGCATCCTCAAGCTGTTCTAAAATCTCACGGCGTTTCGCAACATATTTCACCTTCAGTGACAGGGCATATCCCTTTAAAACCACCTTGTAGGCCTCTCAGATCGTCTGTGCCGACTCTACCGAGCCCACATTTTCTTCCAGAAAGTGTCCCGTCTGCATCCCGAGCTCCTCCCTGATATCTGGTATTTTGAGCAACTATGGGTTTAGAACTATAGTTCTACTCTGCTGCCTTTCCACATGAGTAAAGTCTATCCTTACTGGGGAGTGGTCTGAAGTTACCAACTGAGGCCGTGTACGTTAGAAAGTAATCTATCCGGGAAAGGCTGCCATGCACATTTGAGAAATAGGTAAAGTCTATAGGAACACCTTGTAACTCCCGTCCCTGAGAGACCCAGTGCCATGGTAAAGTCTGCCATATGTTCATTGTTCCTCATGCCCTGCCGTCTTGGGTGAAATGAGTTGCGTCGTTCAGGTTGTAGTCCCCCCCATTAGTAGCACCCCATCTGGAAGATCGGTTAGCACTTGCCCAGCTCCACCAAGGCCGCCCTACCCAGCGCCGGTGGCAAATAAACTGAAACTATATTTAAGGCTCAACCCTCCCACTGGACCTCAACCACTGCAAATCGCCCAGCTGGGTCTGCCCATGTATTGCAAACTATCAAAGGTACGTTTTTTCTAACCAAAATACCTGTACCCCGGGAGCCAGTGGTGTAGTCAGCGTGCACATGGAGCTTGTATCCCCATCTATTTAGGGCCTTACTCTTATTACCAACCAGGTGGGTTTCCTGTAAGAGGACTAAATCCGGGGCTTGTCTCTTTAGGTATGGTTGAACAATACCTCTTTATTTTGTCCCCCAATCCATTAACATTCCAGGTACGGACAGAGAGCATGGAATCATGGTCAGCCGGTATCTAACAACTTGATTCCCATCATGTCCCAGGTCGAGAACGCAGTCAACAATATCATTGGCAACCTGCATCGAAAAGAATTCGCAACATTCATCAGTCTGTCACATATAAGCGAAACATAAGAAAGAAAACAATATAGTTCGTTACAGTCACAGTGAGGACAGTCCAACAGCTCCCTAGCAACAAAATAGGCTCGCCCACCATGAAAACAACCACAATTCCCCCAACGCCCCCCATCCCCCGTCTACCCCCCCACCCTGCTCCCCTGCCTGTGGATTTAGAACTACCCACCCCCAAACATGGCAAAGTGCCTCTCACCCCGCCAGAAATGCTAAAGATGCAGAGAGAACCGGTCCCCCTTCCCGCAGACACACTATACAGTTGTCATAAATCCGTGCCATCCTCATAATATTAAAGCTAAGCAACATCATATCACATCAATATAGTCAACAGATAAGTCACATCATTTACTCAGAGTGCAAAAACAGTCTCATTTAAATGAAGCAGAGTCTCACCCCCTGTTAAACCCCCTACTTGCGTATAGTTTCAAGTCCAGATCTCACCATGGATCCCAGGAGCTGTTCATTCCTGTTCCTCCAGCCCTCTCGTTTCCACCACAATCGCTGTCCCCGGCCTGACTCCGAGCAAGTGTCTATTAGCAGTCCAGGTCTATCAGGTCGGTTTCTCCTCCGATTTCCCACCGTGCTCCAGCCCTCCATCCAGTCCCACACTGCCTCTGGTGAGTCAAAAAACCACGATGTACCATCTGATTCCACTCTCAGCCGCGCCGGAAAGAACATTGCATATTTCACCTCTCTGTCCCTCAATTCCTGTTTGACTGCTTGAAAACTTTGTCTCTGCGCCTGGACCTTTGCCGTGAAGTCTGGAAAGAATGACACCTCGTAGTTATCCACTTTCAAAGGGGGGCCGGACCTCGATGTTTGCAAAATGATATCCTGGTCACAGTAGTTAAACACTCTGGCAATCAGCGGCCTCGGGGGGGGCGCCAGGTTTAGGTCGACCACCTGGCACCCTGTGGGCTCGCTCAATAGAGAAATAGCTAGACAACATCTTGGGCTTCTGGTGCTTCGTGATTAAGTCCTCCACATATAGATCCGCTGCTGGCCCTTCCGTTCGTTCCAGAACCCCCAAAATTCGGATGTTGCTGCGGTGGGACCGCTCTTCATAATCATCCAGCTGTTGCAACATCCTTTCCTATTTTTTTTGCAGCTCTAACATCTGGCTCTGGAGCTCCAAGGTGTCCGCCTGCAGGGCACTAGTCACAATTTTCAGTTCCTTCACCTTCTCGTCCATTTTCCTGAAGTCTGCTCTGAGCAACGAGACCTCCACCGTGACTGAATCAACCGAGGTAGGTACGCCACCTATTGCCGCCATATCATAACATCTGGTCTCGGCGCCTGGGTCACCACTGGTCCCTCCTGGTCCGACAGCAGTGAATCACCTTCTTCTCCTCCCTTAGCCCAAGGAAATTTCGCTAACTGCCTCTGGGGGTTGGATTACGCGCCTTTTCCTCCCGCTGCCATTCTTACAGATGTCCGTAGGTCTCTCACAGCCAGATGCGGAGAGCAGGCGTGGTAGATTTTATACTGCCAGGGTCAACCACTTATCGACGTTCTGTCACCCTTACGCCTGAAAATAGAGCGATCCGTCCCCATTACAACTGATGGCTCGTTACCTCTGATCCTAGGAGGCCGAGTAGTAATCGTGCCGGCATACCACCCCGTCAGGCACGCTGTTTCACCAGGCCCACTTGGAAGGTCCATTGTTCACTACTCCCCCCTTGATCCTAGGGAAGGAGCCTCTGTTGGTTGCAGCACAGTTCTTTGATCAGCATTCAGGGCCCCCCCTTCGTCCCCACGCAGGCCTATCAGACCGCTCATCACCCTCCAGGAGACCTCCTCTCTGTGCACAGGTAGTTGTCCACCAGCTATGACTGCTGGGATGAGTTATCAGGCTCCACCCTGGCCTCCTCTGGTGAGCCCTCGCCTCACTGGCAGGCCATCGCCCGAGACTCTACACTTTCCCAGCATGGACAATAAAATCAATCAATCAATCAGTGACACTTATAAAGCGCGCTACATACCCGTAGGGTCTCAAGGCGCTGGGCGGGACTGTATCTCCCGGAGTGCTTCACCTAGCCGTTACCCAGGATTTCCACCCGTGCAGAGCGTCCGCCTCCACCAGGGTTTATCCACTGGGCCCCTCTCGTGTTGCAGTAGGTCGGGCCAGCCACCCAAGACCGGAGCGTCACTGCGCCTACATCTGGGGCTTGCAAACTCCTTCACACTGTTAAAGGGAGTCTAGTGGAAGTTTTGATTCATGGAAAAGTAGCTCAGAAGGTTAATGTGCCTGCTGCAAAGAACATGTACCATGCAGATCACAAAGTGCACATATTGGAAAAAGGTCAGTGGGTTACTGCTTTTGTCAGAGAGATCCTTTTGTTACTTGCAGTTTATAAGTTAAGATCCTAATATAGAACAGTGAGCTATTAACTTTCATCTAAGAGCTGCATGCAGACTGCTAGGTATAAATTAGTGCGTTATGTTTTTCCCCTAGTCTTTGATTATCCTAATGTTGCAAAAAGTGTTCTTTTGCACAGAAATCAATTCTGATTATTAAAGAGAAAACCCAACCATGATGGTATGTTTTAAATTCGGAGTTTGTGTTTCTCCAGACTAATCACTATTAAACTAAACTGTCTACTAGTAAATGTAAATGTCAAGGTATTTGTAGAGCGCACTGTCACCAAGCGGTTTCCTGGCGCTATTACTCATACCGCTGTGGAACCCCTCCTGGCTTTTCCTGTGAAGTGTCCACTCCTGGGCACCCCCAGGGTGAAGCCAGGCATCCTAGCGCTGTTGGGGCCGGTGTGGAGGTTAAGCAAGCTATTGCCCAGAGTTGCAGCGTGGGACCCATGATTAGAATAGGCACCGGGCGAGAATTGTCAGGTCCGAGAAAATTGAGCACAAGACCTGCTGAGGCAGGAATTGAACCCTTGTCCCGGGCCAGAACTCTGCATCAGGGTCTGCCGCTCTAACCATTGAGCCACACTCCCCTTACTAGTATGGTTGTCATGTGACTCCTACACCTTGTAGTTCTTAGTCTTATGTAACATTTTCTATACAGTGATTTACACACATTGATTGTCTCTGAGCAATGTCTGTGATGTAAAGTGCTATGACACCCTACACTGGTATGAGTGGCACTGTCAATCAAATTAAATGCATCAGAGAGATGTGTGGTTATGGAGACTTGAGGGGTGCTGTTAAAGGGTGATAGTGAGGGAATCCATGGCAGAGGTGGTCATTGGGGGGCAATAACACACATTAATGGACAGGGCACCACCAGTGCTAAGGCCTGCCCTGCCCTTGAGGCCAGTCTGCCTCACCCATAGGTACCTCCATTGGCCTTGTTTCAGAAGTAGTAGCTGCAACTCACCAGGGAATCGCAATGCAGGATTTGCACGCACACCAAACTAAGTTCGCAAACTTCACAGTCTCCCTGCTTCATTCACAAGCACTTTTAACATGTGATGCTTGCTGTGGGGCCACTGGAATTAATTATGCAACAAAGGAGGACAAAATTAGTGTTGACTAAATTATGCATTAAAAAAGGCTGCAGTTTAATGCAGTATATTTTCAGATATTTTATTATTTTGACATGTGTACACATGCTAATAGTCTCTGGAAAGATTTTGCCTTCTTAGTAACAGTGTAACATACAAATGGAACAGTGAGCAAGGTAATCAGTCAGCCTTTGCAATAAGCCATCCACTCCGCAGCAAAACAAGTCAAATTTTGTATTACATTTTGATACGTTTGAGCTATAAACAATTTATTAGTTTAAATGGTCAGATCATGCCGCAGATCTTGCATAATGAGGCAAATATGGCAGAGCAATAACTATATAGAATATATTTTCAAGCTAGGATATTTTGTCATTCATGTTTGAACTACTGTTGTGGAAAAAGGGAGAAGTGCTGATGACAAACTCCCATGGCTCGGTGACAAATGGCTTGTGCTTCCACATTTTATCGTATTTAGGACACTCTGTGATTAGAAGCATATCCCACTTTGTGAATGTGTTTTAATGTCAATAACTTATTATGACCTTAATCATGTCTATCCATTGGTTGGTTAAACTGGGCAGTGAAATGTCAAACAAATACTAAAAATCGGGATGTTTGTGCAGTCTGGCCACACCTCTGGCTCCGCCCACTGATCCAATCCTTGGGTTATTCCCGCCCTCTGATTCTCCACCTACAGTTCTCCTACTTTTTTTCTCCCACTTCGACCACTGGTTTTGATTTTCCCTTGTAAAAAGGTCAGAATAAATGATGTTGTGTAATCTTGTATGCCAGACCAGTGATCAATTAATATTTTCACTGGCCTATTACCATTTGATCCCACAGGTTATCAGATTTTCTGTTTTCTCTACACAGGATGTTGCGTAATGGCCAGAGCAGCAGGCTTTGTAACTAGAGAAACAGGTTTCAGACTTGGTGTCAACTCAAGTCTGGACAAATCACTTATTCTCCTTGTGCCTATAAAATGAATTTGACCTTGTGTAATTTAACCTGTGCTCATGTAAAACACTCCAATACTTCCAGGACTAGTTTGCACTATATAAAAACTGCACAATGGTAATCAAAGAAAAATAATTATTCTGTCTTTGGGTCTGTAAGAATTCAGGGCCGCCCTCAGCATAGGTTCAGTAGCTTCGAAAGCAGGAGGACCTGGGATTGCAAGAATTGAATATGATGTTTCTTGTTTAAGGCTCACAGGGGGGATACAACTAATGGACTTCCTACACTTGAAAAGTCTTTACAAAATCTCAGGTATATTTGGACATTTTCAAAGGAGGGGGGAGAGCTCAACCCCCATCAGTGATACAGGCAGGTAAGAAGGTTGTGGCACTGGATAGTAATCTTGCCTTGTTAGGAGGTACACATACACCACTTCTCTTGTTGATTCAAGTAAGCAAGCTCATCAGAGAGAGCCACAACACTACAGCTATTCACCTGGACTTTTGCAGATCAATGTTGTCTTTCTCCCCGGGGCCCTGGATCAGCTCCATCTTTATGACTTTATTTCACTGTTGAGGTATCTGCAGTCTTCAGGGTGTATTGGTCACCTTACACTTCGCACATCATGGCGGGGTTCTTCAGTCACTTCAGAAACCTTTTTGACAGGCAAGTCATCTTAGGCGGAACTAGCAGACAGTGGACCCACAAATAGTGTCATGTTCCTAAGACCACAAAAGTCCCATAAGCGAAGCTTGAGGTCAATCCAGAACTGATCGCCATTACAAATCTTGAGGACTACTAAACTATTTAGGAGCAATATCGTTTTTCTGTCTTTTCTCCAATTTGGCACATTGAAAACCAGTCTGTGCTGGATTTAGAGGTGGACTCCAGCTTTTAAGTCAGACAGCTACAGAATACATTTTTTCTGTATACAATGACAAAAGAATCCGAGCTAGGGATAAAAAGAGGGGGCACGCATAATACTATCCCTCATCTCTCATGCCTACCTCATTCCCTTCACTCACCTCAAAGTTTATTGACCAACACATGCAAAACCCAAAGATGTAACCAAATCCACACTACTGCCTGGTGCTGAAGTCCAGGGAGCCCGAGCCTCTCCTCCCATGCTCTCTCTTCAGTTGGTGTGACACAGAGAAAATTGCCTTTGGCAGATGCTCCAGTGTGTATTGATTCTGTGGGTTCACTTTATATGGCTTGTTGAAACCAGAATCTTGTGCACAGGTCATAGATTCAAAATCAAAAGGACAAGCAGAGGATTTTATTATTATGTGGCGGATAAATAACCACCCCTAAGTGGTGCATTAGTACACATTTTAAAACAGTTTCATTTCATCCCCTAATCAGCTGACACATGAAGGGTTCCACATTTCAGGATAAAAAAAACACAAATGCAACGTTATATGGGAGTTTTTAACACTCATATTGTAGACATCTATAACTGAAACCACAAGACCATGGTAGCTCAACGACCCCAACAGAGTCGAACCCCAGCTGTCACACAGGTCACTTTGATTCACCCTGGATCAGGACTTGAAAGTGAAAGCACAACCACAACTGACGGAATGAAGTAAAAGTAAAATACCAAAAGCATGATTTACAGAAGAATGAAAAGTAAACGTCCAATATCCAGACAGACTCCAGAAGGGCCCTGCTGTCCTGGAACAGCCAAATGAAGAAATTCCAACTCCAACGTTTTTACATGACGAATGGAGGAAGCACAGTTGAAACAAGGAAGAAGTGCTGTACAAAATACTAAGGGGCATATTTACAACAGAAGTGACAGAGCGTGACAATAGCCTTCTTGGCTTAACGCCGCACTCCGCCACTTCTGAAAGACAGGGCTGCACCGCATTTACAACAATATGAGGCAGCCCTGCGTTTCCCCATGCGCTGCCACTAAATTTAGCAGCCTAGTGCCAACGCAGGTAGCCTTGCACCATAGTGCAAGGGCGCCTGCATTGAGAGGAAGGATTGTTCATGCGCGCTTTCATTTTTTAATGATTGTTTATGTACAGGTAGAGAGACACCTTCCTGCACATAAACACATAAACAATAAATGGCGTTTTGCTGTTTCAATATGTGCTGCACAAAGCAGCACACATGGAAACAGCAAAAACGAGAAGTAATTAAACATTTCTCCTCGTTGTGCCAGGGTAAGACCAGGTTTCCCCTAGTCTTAATTTTGGTGCTGCCCCATATTTACACCACCCATGTAAATATGGGGCAGCATCAAAATCAATGGGTGTTGCGGTGGAACACTCACCGCAAAACTCATTGCCACCCCTTTCATGATAATTATAGTGTGAAAGGGTGTTTTATTTACAAGGCAGCGTTAAGCCACCTTAAGTGGCTTATCACTGCCTTATAAATAAGGCGAAGCCCTCATGCCCACCACAACGTAGTGAAAAGTGACGTTGTGGTGTAGATAGGGGCTTGTAAATATGCCCCCAAGCCCAAGCGTAAAACTCTGCTCCGTTTGCGGAATCCAGCAACTCCACTTTCTGCGGAGAACGCACAGTTACCGTTAAACTCTGCAACAGAGCAGAGTTTGAAAATACATAAAATCACAATATAAATGAAAAAGCTGCACTGGAAAGGGAATACAATTAAAATTGAAAAAATAACTCAACCATAGAAGACGAAATAGTTAATGCCCCAAACACATCGATGATTTGATTCATCCATGATCTACCAGTGCAGAGCAGCAGTGGAAAATGTCCTAATGGACCATACAGTTCTCGTGTGTTAGGGAATTCCTAAACGAAACACAGCTTTCATGTGAGGCTAACATAAAACCATCAGCGATCTGAACTTCTGGAAATAGCTAGTCTTTAGAGGATAAGAACAGGAGCAATAAAGTCGTGAAAATGGTGTAAAGTGAGTTTATATTTACGATGCTTGTAAAGTGTCTATGTGAGTGCTGCGGTCCATGGAGTGATTTGCACTGGATTTTTCAATTAGCGTTCATGGAACGCTAGTCATGGAGCTTTTCAAACTGGTCCAAGGTCCAGTTTAGTGAACACAATGCACTGGTGAAAAGTCACACAAATAACTCAAACTGGTGCTGAGTTTTGTTTTGGGAATTACTTTCTAAACAAAACCTTTTTATTTGTTGAAAAGTTGCCTAAAGTAAGGCAAAGTAGCACTAAGTTACAGTTTTTAGAGCTGGATGGGCTGCTTTGACCTAATCATGAGAGCCCTCATACCCCATTCTAGTAGCCTCCTTCTGCAGTGTGGTGCTGGTGTGAACATTTTTGTCTGTGCTGATTTTGATTGCCAACCAGGCCGTGTCACAGAGACACAGAAGAGGGTATATGTTTGTTTAAGGAATGTTTGCCAGAATACTGATTCAGAAGTGTTGTCAGACATAAATAATATGTCCTAATATGGTTTACAAAATAAATTGCCCCATTGGGTGTAGATTTTCTATAATGTCCACAGCAGCGGTTGCCTCGCCCCTCCCCCCCCCCCCCCCAAATGGCAGGAAAGGATAAAAAAACACTCGTTTTATTTCCCCCGAGTCCAGCCGGTGATGGTAACAACAAATACAGCTCATGTTCAAAACACAATAGCTAAAATTACAATACAAACATTACATGCAAATGGGTAAGATGCCCACAAAACATGAACAAATGCCATTCTGGGTAGCTCAGAAAATTACACAGCTAGAAGCAGTATTCCTAAATACTGGTCAATATGAAAAACACAGAATGGTGCCAATCTTCTTGCCCATGGGCATAACACCACAGATGGAGGATTGTACATCGTGGGGTACAGTTTTTGCTGCCATACATACCAGACGTATTAAGACAAATGCAAAATGAGTATGGAGCAGAACCTGCTATGAACTTAGGTATGAAGTTACTAGGTAACTATGCCCAGGTATCAGCAATAATATTAGCGTTTATTAAAGGGGAAGCAGCATCACTGGCTATCCGCCAACACCTAAGGGAGTTCAGTCCTTTACAACAGAAGCACGCACTAACCAAAATAATTGAAACCTCGTATGCATAATTAGGCAGGGACAGTTTGGGTGGAAAAGCTATAAAACCACAACTGATGGGTAGTCCTGAGAAGGAGACATTCAAGCAGACACCTATGTTTTCTAAAAAATAAGTGGGACAATAACAAAAAGCAAAAAGTTATAGAAAACAGATCTCAATCCAGAGGTAAATCTCCTCCACAGGAGTACTCCGAGAGTGTGTATAACCTTAGGCACAGGGATAATATTAGGAAACTTGACAAATATCAGAATACTGATACATGTTCCTCTTGTTCCTTTCAGGGTTCATAAAAAAACTCTGGGAGAGAAGGACAGTCAGACAGACAAGAAGAGCGTACAAAGTCCAAAAATAAGCAGAACGCTCATGACTATACTTCCAAAAAGAAGATAAAGCCAAACCAAAACCACAGTTCAAAAAGAAGAAGGTTGCGGGTCTTAAGATCAGACATGCCCAGAATTCTGAGGACTCGACTACTGAACGGGGAAGGGGCTCAGATGATGCTAGACAGTGAGACAGAAGTAACAATAGCTTGCCAGAACCTGATGGAATTTCTGGTGACAGCGGACTTGAATGATTATATCACAGTGGAAACACCTGATACTAGGGTAAGTGTCCCACATACATTATATGAAATAACACTCCAAATGGAGGGGGACAAATCAAATGCAGGAAAGTTAGAGGTTTCTTTTGTGAGAACCGAACATTTGGTTATGACAATTTGTTAGCTGAGCAAGATTGGCTTCCAGCATTCGTCATGGATTGCCCAAAGGGAGAAACAGTAACTTTACCAGCATTCTCCGACCATGTTCCCAAATTTTTAAAATATACATATGCACAGGAGTGGGCGGTAGCCCAAGCACCAGCCTTACACAAAAAACATGTGCGATGGAATGAGGATTCAACCCACCACATAATTCCATTGAAAAATACTCCAACTGCACAAAGACAGTATCCAATAAAGCAAGAAACTCAAAAACAAGTCAGGGAGATCTTAGATCAACTTGAATATCAAGGGGTAGTTGAAACTTGCACCTCTCAAATGAATAACCCTTTGTTTCCAGTAGAGAAACCAGACAATTCATATTGTTTAGTTTTAGATTATAGACATTTAACACTTGCACTAAGATGTTTGCAGTTCAAAACGCACACAGTGCCGCATTAATGAATAAAATTGTGCAGAAAAAATACAAAACAATAGATATCTCAAATGGATTTTTTTGTCAAAATATAGTGCCTGAGAGTAGATATTTGACAGCATTCTCAGCGCTAGAGTCTCAGCGGCAATTTTGACGACTCCCCCAGGAGTATAAGAGCAGCCCAGGGTTTTTTTCAGCCAGAGTAACGGAATTACTCCAAAATTTGGATGAAGAGGCATTGTCCTATGTGGATGATATTTATCTAACAGACGATGACCTGGAGGAACACTTGAACAGAGTGAATACCATCATTTTTGGATTTGCCTCTGAGGGTTACAAATTCAACTTAAAAAATTCGGAAATAGCCTACCTTAATGTCCTTTTTCTAAGATATGAGCTTTCAAGTGAAGGGAAAAGCCTAGCAGCTAACTTTTTAGAAAAGTGCACGCTGCTCCAACCTCCAAAATCATTGAAAAACTTACAATCAATACTGGGATTCCTTAATATTGGCAGAACATACATTTTGGAGTAAGCAGAAAGAGTAAAACCTTTCGACGATTTAATAAAACCTGACTTTTCAGTTAGACAATGGACACAGGTACTCTTTGTTCCTTACAAGCTGACAGGATAGCTTCAAAACACTTACAGACATGCGTGAATGTATGCAACCTGGTGATCCGAATCATTGTGGGTCAATCTGGATACACATATCTAACACATAATGAAGGTAAGACAGTATCAACAGCATATAATTCACATTTGTACACAAATGCTGAGATGTGCTTTGCATCAACAGAAACAATTCTAACAACAGTACAGACTGCTGTAATTAGAGAAAGAGCCCTGGCTCAAGGGAAACATATAATAGTCATTACCCTGGTTCCAGCCTTAGAAGCTGCGACAAAGGCAAGCGTGCTCAACTCTAAAACCTTACATCCAAGATGGATACAATGGGCTAATTCTCCCACTGCAACATATGTAGAATACAGGTACGACCCAGATCTAAAAACACAAGCATGTCTGCAAGACGAGCAAGAATATCCCCTACCAAATGAAATAATGCCTCCGGGTTAGTATAAATACATTATTTACACTGATGGTTCTGCTCAACCGGCCATAGGGAGTAAACAGCAATACAGCGCTGCATGTGCTATCATTAAAGGACGTATGCAGGATGGAAAGCTTCATCCAAATTGCACAAAAACACAGTCTCTTAGAGATTGCACGGCATAGCTGGCAGAACTAAAAGCACTAATACTGCCACTACTAACTAATCGTGTGTGATTCCTTTTACTGTGTACAGTCATACAATGAATATTTACATCACTGGGGACAGAATGAGTTTAAAGATGCAAATGGTGGCACAATTAAGCACAAAACATTATGGGAACAGGTAGTGGAGTTGAAAAAAGAACTACCAAGGGCTCACGTGATTCACACACTGACTGATCAACGTGATGGTGTTGACGTTGAAGGGAATTCATTGGCTGACAAAGCTGCAAAGGGGGCTGTATGCACAGCTTCCGTAGCTACAATCACTCATTCAAAAACGAGAATAGACGGTGAGATAATGGTTGCAATTATTGCCACACGCAATAACTCGGTATACGGGAAAAGGGTCCCAGACAAAAAACAAGTGATTTACAATTTTATATAGTTATTTCAAAAAGACAAATTATTAAATGCAACAGAATGTATTTCAAAATTGCATTATTACCTTTCATTGGTTAGGTTTCTTCAATAATAATTCGACAAACTGTATGTATATGTGCCCACATACACAACAAGGAAGGGGGGTGAAGTGAGGGAAAGTGTCAAGGATAGAAAAGGATTGAGGGGAATAGTCAGAATCATTCGTGACAGATATTCATCATAGCTTCAAAAAACAATATTCATGTGGTTCCTTGAACCAAGGGCCACAATATTATGCTCATATAGAGTCCAGAAATCAAGTGATGCAGACCACCTAACTCGCCTTCAGCTGCTTCGGTCTAGCTTGGGGGTAGGAGTTGGTGAAGTTTATATGGTCTACGTTTCGACCCGAAAGATGCGTAGGATAGTAGTCCTTACAAAAGGGGTCTTCTTCAGGACAGATTGGTTGTGGGTGGGCAACCTCCTATCGCACAGGAGGAGAAGGACCGGAATAGAATTGGTCTTAGATTCACACGGGCCTTGGATTTTGTTCCTTAGGGGCGCTTGTGTGTGCTCTATTGGAGCATGGTTCAATCTCCGGTGGCAGGGACCTTGTCGTTTTTCTGCTGTAATATTTGCTTACACGTGCTTGGGAAGCGCGTATATTCCGTGTGTTAGGTAAGCCGGAATGCCACTATTCTTGGACCTCTAATTTAACTTATGGGGTCCGTGTGTGTGGCTGGATGGAATGCCTGTACCACTCAGGCACAAGGAAACATCGATATGCTTGCTCTCAGGGTTGCCTCCACAGAGATGATTGGGCGGTACAAATAAATCAAGGTTGGCACTGTCGACTGTGTCAAAGTGAAAGCACAGGGAAGTCTGCGTCTAAACCTCTATGGTTTTACTCTAAAAAATTGGATCTGAGTATCGCCAATGCATTAAACATACCAAACGAGCCTCCTGAACGAACGGTGCAGAAGTCAGTATAGTTCAGTAGCCCGGTCTCGCTTGTATTACCTCGCCATATGGTCTTACTCTCTAAAACAGGATGAGATTGCAGCAATGCATTAAATATACCGAAGAGGCCCTCCTGAATCGCCGGTTTAGAAGTCAGTGTACTGCAGCAGCGCTGCTGCAGTACACTGACTTCTAAACCGGCGATTCAGAAGTCAGTTTAGAAGTCAGTTTAGAAGTCAGTGTACTGCAGCAGCGCTGCTGCAGTACACTGACTTCTAAACCGGCGATTCAGGAGGGCCTCTTCGGTATATTTAATGCATTGCTGCAATCTTATCCTGTTTTAGAGAGTAAGACCATATGGCGAGGTAATACAAGCGAGACCGGGCTACTGAACTATACTGACTTCTGCACCGTTCGTTCAGGAGGCTCGTTTGGTATGTTTAATGCATTGGCGATACTCAGATCCAATTTTTTAGAGTAAAACCATAGAGGTTTAGACGCAGACTTCCCTGTGCTTTCACTTTGACACAGTCGACAGTGCCAACCTTGATTTATTTGTACCGCCCAATCATCTCTGTGGAGGCAACCCTGAGAGCAAGCATATCAATGTTTCCTTGTGCCTGAGTGGTACAGGCATTCCATCCAGCCACACACACGGACCCCATAAGTTAAATTAGAGGTCCAAGAATAGTGGCATTCCGGCTTACCTAACACACTGAATATACACGCTTCCCAAGCACGTGTAAGCAAATATTACAGCAGAAAAACGACAAGGTCCCTGCCACCGGAGATTGAACCATGCTCCAATAGAGCACACACAAGCGCCCCTAACGAACAAAATCCAAGTCCCGTGTGAATCTAAGACCAATTCTATTCCGGTCCTTCTCCTCCTGTGCGATAGGAGGTTGCCCACCCACAACCAATCTGTCCTGAAGTAGACCCCTTTTGTAAGGACTACTATCCTACGCATCTTTCGGGTCGAAACGTAGACCATTTAAACTTCACCAACTCCTACCCCCAAGCTAGACCGAAGCAGCTGAAGGCGAGTTAGGTGGTCTTCATCACTTGATTTCTGGACTCTATACGAGCATAATATTGTGGCCCTTGGTTCAAGGAACCACATGAATATTGTTTTTTGAAGCTATGATGAATATCTGTCAGGAATGATTCTGACTATTCCCCTCAATCCTTTTCTATCCTTGACACTTTCCCTCACTTCACCCCCCTTCCTTGTTGTGTATGTGGGCACATATACATACAGTTTGTTGAATTATTATTGATGAAACCTAACCAATGAAAGGTAATAATGCAAATTTGAAATAAATTCTGTTGCATTTAATAATTTGTCTTTTTGAAATAACTATATAAAATTGTAAATCACTTGTTTTTTGTCTGGGACCCTTTTCCTGTATACCGTATAACTACCCAGGTCCCGTGACTTTGCTGGGTTTAACCCTTCCTGTTTAACACACGCAATAACTCAGCAATACCAAAAAGATTTCCACTCAAATACTCCTACAAGTTAGGTGCCAACAATCTTCCATTTACTCAAATTCCTGGAGTGGGCGATAGAGTAATACCAAATATGGATTGTAGGTTAGGATTAATTCTAGCGGCACACAAGGGTATAGGTTCTGCACAAGCAGGGGTTTCTGCTACTGTTTCTCTATTGAAACAGTGCTCCTGGTGGCCAGGACTAAGAAAGAATAGTAAGGACTATGCCTCCAAATGCGCCATCGCCCAGCAGATGAAAGGCTCCACAGTAACACGCCCAGTGCAGACACCATTACTAATATCCACCAAACCACTTGCGTGTGTTTATTTGGACCACTGCGGCCCATTACAATCTGATGGGACTTAAAAGTATATCATGGTTGCATTGGATTCCTGCTCTAGGTTCCTGTGGGTGTGGTCCCAACATTTGGCTGATGCTCGAACTATTACAAAAGATTTGCGAGTCTTTATAGGGACATAGCGCAATCGGCACACTACATTCGGACTGTGGCCCGGGTTTAGCTCTAGGGCTTACAAACAAGCTATGAGAAGTCTGGGTGTAGCATTGCCGTACTCCTCTCCATACCATCCCAAGGGAAATTTGGTTGTGGAGAGGAAAAACCGGGACTTAAAGCAGTCTTTAACAGCTAGAGCAGTAGTTTCCAATCTGTGCGCCATGAAAACTAGCCAAGGACGCCACAAACAGATGCTCACACAGTTTGGGAATCACTAATAAATAGTATGTTTAACCTATTTGCATCTAAATTCAACACTGCTCTGTGTGCTCAGGCCTGCAGTGGTTGACTTGGGCCATTAGAGGGCAGTGTAACCTCACTTTCAAGGCGTCTACTATCAGAACAGGAAGGAGGCGAGGATGTTTCAATGTATTTGCTTTCATGCTGTCCGGTCAGGTGAAGTCGGCTGTCTGACCTGACCAGCAGAAACCACATCAGACAGCCTGTGGGTCTTTTTGCACTCTGTAATGCATGTACATACAGTGGGCGTCAGCTGTCTTCATTGAGCTGCAGTCGACAGGCTAAACAAGTAGTTCATTCTCCCTTTACCAAATTGGTAATGGTAATAACGGAAGTGCTTGTCCGCATTCGAAGAGTTCCATCAAGTCAAATTGCCCACAAATTCGGTCCTGCACGGGTTTCCTGCTGAGTTCGCAGCAGGTAGCAAAGGCGGCTGACTGTCTCTCCCTTTTACATCCATCATGGCATGCTGTTTGTCTCCTTTTTCTGTTCTACTCTAGAGGGTTTTTGCCCGGAATTGCAGTATAGCTCAACCCAGACTCTCCTGATGTCTTTTAAAGTTATAAAGCTGCTGCTGAGGCCTTAGCCAGAGATAGGCGGTAAGAGAAAGTATCTCTTTGCAAGGAGGGACATGTATTATGTATACCTTTATTCGGAAAAAGGTGGGGGTGGGGGGTGAGGAGCAGGGGATATGAAACAGTGCAACTTACAGTATACAACAAACATGCTCCGATCTCAGTAAGATAATTCAGAGGGTTGAGAGTCTGCTGCAATCACATGCGAGCAACAGACCTGCAGGTCACAAGTGCAAATGCAGTAGTAGCCTTTTGGGTTAACAGGGCAGTAGCGAACAACACAATATAATATTTGTTTTTACACTGCTTTTTTTAATCACAAATATTTACAATTTAGGGAGCATAAAAACACAGAAGTTTGACTACAATGCATGATTTTTAACCTGATAGACACCAGGGTTAACATCCATGTGTCTAAATTCCAAGGATGCTTTAGGATTTATTTATTTTTAGGCAGAAAAAATCTGCTTATTCACTTTAGAAAATAGGTTTCAGGTATACGCCTTTACAGTCTGACATACTATTGTAAGTAAACAATTCGTTATCATGCCTTCGCTTTAGCTCCCTATTGTGCCTTTCTTATTCTCTTTCCTGAATCTAGAACCGAGGAGCCTAGCAAACAGAATCACCTGTGACCATCAAATCAAATGAGATAATATTGAAATTGCAGGAAAACCACGTGCATTGCCAGTGCCCAACCTAATGTTTTTTGTTTGCCTTTTCTATTTGTCAGAAATTGTAACAGACTTACTCCAAACCTTGATTGTACTTGAATGTGTCTAGATCATGTTCGTTTTAATTCTTTTTTTCCATTGTCCTCGTTGTACACATTATATTCAAAAGGTAATTGGAATAAACAGCCATAGAACAGTGGTCCCTATGAATAGTATCATCCAATATATATTTGTTTGCAAAAGTGAATATTTAGTTCTGCAAGCTATGGCATATTTTGTTTCTCACAACGTGTTGGTAATTTGTTTGTGAATCCCTCCTCTGCTGTCTTTTTCAGAATTTCTAAATGGCTAGGAACCATGTCATGCTATGATTTGAGGTGAATAAACCTTGTCGGGGTTTCGTCTGATGAAGCTCACAGTGTGTCAAACAGTCTGCAGTGCACACACCAATGTGTTTCAGGCATGCATACTGACGTGCATTTACAATTCACTTCTCTGAGAACACTATGTCTTTCCAATTAGTCCAATCAGTTGTTGATACAGCATGGGGCTCTGAAGTGGCCAGGATATGATTACATCTATGTTTTAGAACACCTTCAGCTTCATCCCAATTAATTTCAGTAAAAAACATGAAAGTACTCCAGAGAATGGGCTTACATACACATGCTTCATCATCGGGTCACGTGTTCATTTCAGAAACCCACACGCTGAGTGAAGTTGTTGGATTTGAAGGCAAATGGAGGCATTATGACACACCAGCTCTAAAGGCAACTGGACTACAAGGAGTTAGTCTGTCATGGGCAGAAGAAGGAAAATATAGAAACCGTAGGATGTGGGCCATATGAAACCAGTCTATATTAACCAGAAGAGGATGGTTATAGAGGACTACTATTTTTCTTTTGCTTACTTTATTTTTACCTTTTGATCTTGTTTTGACGAATACATGTGGTAGTTGCAAAAGTAAGTTATATTGCTCACATAGTCATATTGATATCACCAGAAGTGTGTATGGTATGTCTGATGTGCTCTCTCTTTTTTGCAGGGTTCACGGGCTAGAGAGAGGTGAGAAACTCCTGCAGTGGCATTTGACTCAAGAGTGAACATTCAAACTGCTGCATCTTTATTGTGTATTTATCCCTTTTTTCCCCTTCCCTCGGTATGGTTCAATCTGTATGAGTTTTCACAGGTGGGTCCATATAGGGGGAGAAGGAGAACTATCTTCAAGTCATCGCTCCTGCTGTATCTGGCTGAAGAGGTTAGTTAACCTATGTTCACTTCATGACAACACTCTGTATTTGGAAGCATATTTGGAGGGCTGCCGCTGATCCCGTTTCTAATAGCAGTTATCCTGATTGTTGTTTTTCTGCAATGTAATGGATGTCCCAGTCACCAAGGAGATGGAAACAGTACTCCTGGAGTGAAAATATTGTGATCGCATGGTACAACTTCTAGGCACACCTCGCCCAGGGGAACTAAGAGCTTCTTGGGTCCTGTCATTTAGACCAGTCTGGATGGACTGCATCTTACCTGTCCTTCGACGCCTGTTTTGAGGAGAAGAATACGTGTTGGATCTCTGTCTGACACTCCCCTCATGTGCGCGACCGGACGTTGATGCTTTACTGGACCCGATAACAGCCCATGTTCTGCAGTGTCCCCAGCATATTCCCATGTAGATGTCGGCATTCCTAGAGCCACCACAGGTAGTAACAGCTCCTGTTCATATAGACACTGGTTCCTCCTCTGACACCTAGGCCTTGGATGGTGCACAGGCTGCCCCAGCACTGTCTGTGGACAGTACGGAAGATCATCTGTGCTCAACTGACTCTGCAAGGTGTTACAGGGACCATCGACTGCGGAGGCAAACAATGAGAATGTTGCGTCTACCAGGCAGGCCATAAACATTTGACTCATTTGGCCCGTCGTGTGCTGGGAAAAAAAAAAATCGGCGTTTGAAAAACAAACAGAAAATTAGAACTCCATATCAAAATTGATATTCCTTTTGAGCATGTATAGCTTTCAAAATGCTTGTAGTTATTCACACTATAATTACAGACACAACTGTAGCTTAAATATCAATTTCTAACATTTCCTCTTTTAAATTTTTTTTAGACAAAAAAAACCAATATTTTTAACACAATGAGAAACTTATGCTTTATCTATTTTGCGTACAAGGGTCTGGTCCACCTAGTAGTACGTTTAGAATTTAACTATGTCGTCCATTCGGAAGAGGAGTGGGTGTTCTATTCCGTATAGGTACCATAATATAGGCCTCGGTAATCTCATTACTCTTCACCTATATTCCTCCCGACATTACACTTGTCACAGTTTACAGTTTACCTTTTACCTAGATATTACACTGCATTCAGAACCCGGGTTTTCCCTAGTTCGAAATCTCATACATTATTCATGAGGATTCTTGGAAGCACAGCAAGACTACCATCTCCTGTATAAAATGTATGTATAAAGTTCATGCCCAATGTCATCCTTAGGCCGACACAGTAATACGGCAAGGTAGAACCACTGGGGAGACCTATGGGTATATATACATCACATCTTGCTAAGATAGACAGAGGAGACCGAGACTTCCGGCAGACACACTGCCAAGAGAGTGTCTGAGCGAAAGGTAGTGTTTTGTTTCCATGGTCCTGAGGGATCAGGGTTGTCATGTTTGATGGTTGCCAAGAACTATTCTGTCCTTGGTAAGAGGAGATTCTAGTGGCACTGTGAGCTAGTAAGTACAAAAGGGCCAACATACTCGGTGGGGCTGATCCGAGTTTGTCTGACACCAATCCACTGGTGTTTTGGCTTGGTAAACCTTCGCTCTGGTCGGACAGCAGATGGCGCTGGTGTGAGTGTTCTCTCTTCCGACCGCCACACCCCACGCAACGCGAGGCTGACCTGAACGGCCGGACTCTGCTATCAGTTCCCTGCCCTGGCCTTGAACGAACCTGAGCGGATGATTGAGCCGCCATTGCTGCTTGCCATACCCGAAACCCAGGTGCCTCGAGCTTCAGTCTATGCTCGGTGCGGGCATAACGTTACTGGATCACGCGCCTGGGTCACTGTTGTACTGCGGGCGCGGTGCTGTGTTGATTCCCCTTTTATCGTGGACCGCACCTCCTTAGCTCTTGCTAATGTAATTCAGAAGTGCTCGAGGCAACTGAGGGTTACCAGCGGAGGCGGCGGAATTCCATTGAGAAGCAAAGCGGCGGCAGGAGTGACGGAACGACTACGCGGGGTCAGAAAACTCTGAAAGCAAAAGGCAACACAACCCATGAGAACTACCAAGCCCAGAAGGCTCAGGGCATAGACACTCCTTCCAGCACCGCCCTGCCCCAGGTGCTTCAAATCTTCACCTGGAGCGCAACGCGGGACGCGTGCAGGACGCGCGCCGGGCGAAAGCCCGGGCCAAGGGCGGGCCCATTTAAGCCCTTTCAAGACCGGACGAGGCCGGGACGGGCTACCCCACTGGCATCCCACACCCTGTCTTGTGAGTACCGTGGATCTTAATATATCTTGGAGATACTGTTGACTGGTTGACGAACAATGCCACCTAAGGAGGTTAAGGGGAGAGCCGACACAGTTGTATTCACGGGAACAATGGACCAATTCATCAAAATGATGAACACCGTTGTAGATGAAAGCATTTCCATCATGGAGCGACGGGTTTCCCAGGAATTGACAATTGCAAGACGATCCTCACTAGGCCAAATTGCCAACGCACAAACCCCTGTTTCCCTGTGTAATGTTGTAGCTCATGGGGAGATTAATGTTTCGCCAATTTTAGAAACAACCATCCTGCAGGCATCTAATTACGACGCTTTACATGTAACTGATGGGAGTTATTCGACTGTATCAGAGTCATTATTACTATCTCCCCATAAATTGCCCATTGTCCCTAACGTGGTTAAAGTTCACAACACAAGACAACAGAAAGGAGCAAACACTGAGACTATTCCTAAGGTGAAATCAGGGCTATTGAACACTCATGGTGGAAGGAAAAAGAAGGGCGCAAAAAATATTGTGCCAAGTCTAGGCATTGTGGAAACGCCTGTTGTTGTAAACCCCCCAAGCCTTCCTCCTTCGCCTGTGGCTTCCGGAGCCACGGGCGAAGGAAGAAGCACAATCGTGCTGGGGGTTGATTGGACCCTCAAATACCCTCTGTCCAGAGCTGGCTCATGGGGCACTGCTCCCTACCTCCCTAAGCATACTACATCAGTATTTCTGTTTTAGCTAGGGCTGTGTACATTCATAAAATATATGCATATACACATTGATAGTAACAGTACCATTACACTAGTCTGTACATACACATTTATATATTTTTCTTTTTATTGTGGAAAGACATTAGTGAGTGACAGGGGGATCTGAACCCGGTCCTGACGAAGGGGCATGGCGCCCCGAAACATGTTGACCCACACAGGAAAGGAAGCACATTAACCCGCTTGTTCTTTCCGAATCACCTTTTTTAACAATACCAGCCAGTGTTTATTAAATAGTTTTTTCTATCACCAGGCCAGGTATTTTTTAACATCACGTATTTATCTCACCCCTGACCCCACTGACACTCACTCCATTTCACTCACACAGCACTTTCATCTCAAAAGGTGCTCCAGCGTAGTCGCTCGTCGCAGCACTGCCCCGTCCAGCAGCCGGGCGGGAAGACCCCGATGATGAAGCATGACACCAAGGGCCCTTTTGGTGTGTGAGGGGTATTTTAACACATTTTGTGTATTCCATTAACAACAGGATACACACTGATCCTACGTGAGGTGGACTTTGTTGATTAATCATAATTGGTACAGCCTGCGGCACGTCACTTCCTTAGTTCAGCAGAGGAGGGCCGGCTAAGTACAGTATTGCTACCCTTGCAGTGCTTTTCTATTACTTTAAGAGCACTAGTTTCATTTTCCGCCCTGTGCTACTTTTCGTCAGGTCAATTGAGCAACACTTTTCAGACTGAGTCGTTCATTTATAATTATTTTTAGGTATGGGGTGTTAAGTAATTTGTCAGCAATCAGAAGATGTTGGAGCCTCCCGCCTGACACAAACCTAGTTCTACAACTTCAAAGTTGTCCGCTTTGGCCATTAAGCCACATCCTCCCTAACTCAAAACAAGCAAACAATCAGTTTGTGCAAACATCTGTTTCCTGTTCGACCCGCCACCTAGCACCAACTTCCCCAATGAAATGAGTTGGCTATGCCTAGTCTCTATTTCATTTAACATACGTTAGGAATGGCGTCCATATTTTTTCGAACTTACATACTGTTTCCCTCAGAATGGCTGTCAACCTTTCCATCACATAAATAGATCAGACATTCACCCACCATTGGCCTATGATAGGTGATGTGGTGTTTCGACCTCTCTGGGCTATCACAAGGCGAGACGCCATGAGGAGAGACATGATCAACTTTTCTCCGGCCCAGGAAGCTAGGTCCTATGCATCCATGTGTCCCAAAAGTGCCGCCTGGGACGATCGAGGTAAGCTGATGTTAGTTATGCTTTATATGTACACAAACACCTGTTCCCAAAACGACCACACCTATGGGCACTTCCACCACATATACCCCCTTTTCACTACACGCTCTCCAGCATTCATCATATGTCCATACATCGCGTTTAGGCAGACGGGGTCAGATACCCCCATAGCAGGAGCCTAAAGGTGTTAACCTTATATTAAAATAAGAGGGAGGACTTTGCTGCCCTCTCCCAAATCAAAATCCAATCTGAATCTGTCAACGTGAGGGTAAAGTCGTAAAAACCAAAGTCCTGCATAAGACATATCTGTTAAAACAACAAGCCTATCCAAGGCTCGGTACAGTCGAGAGAGAACCCTATGCTGGATCCGTCTTTCAGTACTGGTGGATTAGTGGAGTAATGCGTCCATTGTAGGGCCTGTGTTTGACCTCATGGTCACAGGTTCAAATCCCAGTGGGTCCACTCAGCCTTTTATCTTTCTAAGGTCAATAAAATGAGGTCCATTAACGTCTTAACCGCGGCGGCAATTCCGCCGCGGTGAGGGCGTTTTAATTAGTGGGCGGGGCTGCGACTGCTGTTGGCCGTTCGCAGCACTGGGGAGGGAGTGCTCCCGTCACCCAACGGCCCTTGGGAGCACGGAACGGGTTAAGTTGTGCAATAATAAACATCTGTTATTCAGCGCCAAGATACCATTGAGTCAATATTGCTTTACAAATACACGTTATGTTATGTTACAGTCGAGAGAGGGCCCTATGAGTGTCCTAGTTTGTCATCTCTTCAATACCAGTTATCTCCTTCGTCCCCCCTTCCCTCACATGAAGGTGACAGGTCCAGTGCAGCAGCTGTGCAATACGATAGATGTCTGCGGGCCGGAGCTTAAAATCACTGGCAGTCTGGTCTCTCATCTTAGGGGCCCCATTGAAGTCAAATTGGCCAGGCATATTGTGTCCCTTCCCTCCCGAGTGCAATAATCCCCATCAGTCACCCCCAGGGGGAAGTCGGGGTTCCCCAACACCGCTGTCAATGGGGAGGGACATGTAGCAACCCTTTGTGTCCTGACTACCTTATTCTAGTGGTACAGTGTCACATCCATCGCCCAGGCCCTGGGCCCCACAGTGCAGAGCATCTGAGGGGACAGCCACAACAAGTAGTGCTATGGGAGCGGAGAACGATCCTGCTCCAGACGGCACCAGGGTTTGTCTACCTCTGGGGAATACCAAGTAGGGGTCGCTGTAAGTTGTGCCACCAGGATGTAGTGCTCCAAGTCATGGTCCTCTAGTTTCCCTTCTAGTGGTGTTGTGTAGTTACTATAAGGATTGGGGATTGGTGTCAGACAAACTCTGATCAGCCCCACCGAGTATGTTGGCCCTTTTGTACTTACTAGCTCACAGTGCCACTAGATTCTCCTCTTACCAAGGACAGAATAGTTCTTGGCAACCATCAAACATGACAACCCTGATCCCTCAGGACCATGGAAACAATACACTACCTTTCGCTCAGTCACTCTCTTGGCAGTGTGTCTCCCGGAAGTCTCGGCCTCCTCTTGAGGTTCCGTGACAATTGTAAGTGGTGTTTTCGACTCGCACGAATATGGTCGAGTCTGGTATCTATGAACCGCAAATGACGAGTTTAGTAAGTGTGCGCAGTTTCGCTGTGCTAACTTAAACCGTTCGTTTGTTATGTGGGTTTTTCATCTGTACCCACGGGTTCCATCTTAGATACGGCATCCATTTTGTCTCTTGCCCTCAAGTAGCCAGCGAACGGACGCTGTCCGCTTCGCGACCCTGGGACTCCCAAGATATTTGCGGAAGACACATGTTCTTTGTAAGTGTCTTTATGACGAGGGGGTTGCTGCTGTAAGGCAGATGGCGCCGCTCGAGGCTCATCTTGCCGCACGGGCTTATTGTCTCAGCCGTGCATCTCATTAGGCACATCCCTTTGATGCCTGTATCTCGTGTTTCTCGATACCTCCCCTTTTACACCCTTTCCGATCTCCCCACTGTCTCCGTCTTCCTCTGCACCTGTCTTTGTTCCTATTTTTCGATCTACTTTACTGCTGATTGGAATTCGCTAATGGTGGGAAGATGGGTTTTTACAGTTGGGAACCGCCAAATGTTTCCGTACTTATGTTCCGGACCTTGTGTGTTTCAAAGTGACCAAAGCGACCCCTCTGGGGGCTAATTGTGGGAACCGGGTTGTAAACTTTTGTGTATCATGTTATCCTATGGGTAAAAACTGTATAAAAGGAGCGATCCACAGAACCAATTTGAAGCAGTCTCCCCGAACTACACTCGATGTACTTCCTGTGACTTCTGTGTTCCCTGCAGCAAATAAACCTTGAATCTTTGACGTCAGAGGAAGTGTCCCGTGTCTCTGTGACTTGTACGCCGGAGCAGGTTACCCACGAAGGTTTCAGGTGTTGTGCCCTGGCACCGCTGGGTCCAAAAGAACCCAGTCCTTCAGTTGGCGCCCAACGTGGGGCTGCATCAGTGGTACCGGTCCAAGCCCGACGATCGTGAGGAACTTCGTGTGAAATCTCCGAGGGAAGGTGCACCCCGCTTCATCGATCCTGTTGTCGAAATAAGTGGCCCGAAGACTTTTCCCGCGAAGATTCCCGCCTCCTGACGGCTGCGACGGACTGCTGCCCTGACTGTAGACCTGTTTTGGCGCCTGGCGTAGACCTTGGTATAGCGAGACGATTGACGGGCCTTCCTGGTGACGCCATCGATCTTTGAGTTAAGTATTTCGTGGGTCGCTCCCAGAGTTCTTGGTTGTTGACACTTTAGCGAGTGTCTTTGTTGTAAACGCTGTGTGAGTGTTTTTGTCGGTGACACTTTGCTAGCGTACTTTGTTGTTGTATTGTTTGACGACTGCAGCCGCCAAAAACCGAGGGTTTTGTTCTTTGCTGGGACTTGGTAAATCCCGTAACCCTTGAAGTTTGTGAAACTCGGCTAGTGTGCAAGATGCCTGGTCGCAGTACTTTGTTCAGTTGTTTTAGACCTTGTGGTGCGGATTCCCTGCTGGAGGACTCATGTCCGATACCTCCGGTTGGAACTCCTACTTATGATTTATATAGCAAACATGGGCTAGGCCCGATTGCTTTTAACGATTATTGGGTTAAATATACAAAGAAAGACGGCGACCTTCGTTGGCCACCTCACGGTAGCTTCGAGGCGTCGATCTTAGATAATTTAGAAATAAAGTTGTTTGAACGTAAATCTAGGCCGGCCATGTTTGATGCCTTTCGGTTGTGGCGCAAAGAAGCCCGACAGAAAGAAATCAGACAGAATAAACGTAGTCAGCGAGATACTGTTGCTACTATAGTGAAGAAAGCTGAGCAGTTTCAGCGTGATAAGGAGGATAAGGATAAGGAAGTGTTTGAGAGACTACAGCGTATGACCATAGATAAATGCTATCCTGCTTTGCCTACGGAGTCGGATAAGAAGGAAGAGGCAGTTGAGGATCCTTTAATGTCCTATCTTATGAAGTCGCCACCTCCGTACGTACAGGGTACCGCAGCTCCTGTGGTCCCCGCCGTACCTGTTCTTCCACCTATTGTTCCTTCACTAGTTCCTCAACCTGCACCCGCTCTTCCAACTGTTCCTGCTCCTTTGTCTGTTTCTATTCCTACTGCTCCTCCGCTTCCACATACTCCTGCTCCCACTACTGCTCCTGTGTTGTTAACCCCTGTTGCTGCTACTGTTTCTATTCCTTCTCTTGTTAGCCCTGTGTCTTATTCTTCTCCCTCTACTCGTAGTCGCAATTCTCCCCTTGCAGCAAGTTTCTTTCAGTCGCTCGGACCTGTTCATGGATCCGCTGGTTCTGATGGTCCTCAGAGACGTAGTCAGCTTCCTGGAAACAGAGAACGCGTTGCGCTGTTTAATATGGCGATGGGTTGGATGGTGAATCCTCAGAGAAATCCACCCCGTGTTGTCCTCGAGACGTTTAGTCAATTCAACATACCAACTCAGAGATATGTGTTTGACGAAATGTGTAAGTTCTTACATGATCAGATAGCGGCCGATGCGCCTGACGAGGTGCTAACCGCCCTGTCTGAGCTTCGGCTTCAGTTCGCAACTGGACTGATAGTAGATACTAATGTTCGACGTGCTATTGAGCGGTTGTTATCTCTTCGTCCCGCTCCGATACCTCATGCATTATTTGTTGAGGATATTGAAAAACAACCAGACGAATCTGGCCAATACCCTATGCGTGAAGTTCCGCCAGTTTGGATGCCAGGTAATCCTGGGGCAAACCCCCCGGTTCCGCCATTCTTCCAGAGAGTATGGATACACCTCCCATGGAAAAGATCGGAAGTATTACAGGTGAAGCAATCTTTGCCTGACCCTCGCAAAAATCCTGCGGGGTATTATAAGGAATTATCGCAGCTCGTGGATGCTACGGTAATGAATCTTGCTGATATCGACATGTTGTTCGGTAATGTCGTACCGCAACCGGTATGGGCGAAGATTCGTCAGGAAAATCACGCAAACGAACTAGGTGGTACTTGGGCGGCCATTGTAGCGGCAGATGGGTTGCAAGTTGGTGGCGCTAAGCCTGAGCAGCTGATTGCTGCTCTTCCTCAACGAATCATAACGTTAATGAAAACGCTTATGCCAGCCATGAGAGTAAATTGGGACAAGTTGTCAGCCTGTAAGCAGAAGAAAGATGAGAGTGTTTCCGATTTCTTTACGAGGTTTGAGGAAGCATTCATTGATCATAGTGGACAGGATATGAGTACTGAGGGTGGACAAAGGTTGTTTGTGGATAAATTTGTGTCGAATTTGTTGCCCGATTTGAGCAATAAATTGAAAAATTCAGAGAGTGCATGGGCCGTTTCTACCTCAGCTCAGATATTGGCAACGGCACAATATTATGAGAATAGAGAGAAAGAAGAGAATGACCGTGCTGATAAAAAGACGAAAGAGCTAAAAACTAAAGTGTTGTTACAACAAGCGTATCCGCCACGTTCTAATCAGAGTACGTCTCAGCAGAATAGATCACAGTCGCAATTGAATCGATCGCAGTCGCGTAATGATTCCTCTTTCCAAAGATCCTCGTTAGGGTACAATCAATGTGCTTATTGTAGACAAGAGGGACACATTAAATTCAACTGCCCTGCCTTAAATGAACGTAATAGTGGTAATTCGTCTAAAGGAGGCCGTGGTGGTTCACAGCACGCGTCACGTGGTAGAGGTCGTGGTGCTCAGAATGATCGCTCAGACAACTCGTCTAATTCTAATAACTGTTTTGATCAACGTGGATCATCGCAAGGACGATCTGCACAGTACAATGTAGACGATTATTACGTCGATCAGGGAACTGACGATAGTAATTACTAGGACAGCCAAAGACAAGGAGAGGGAGTGGTATCAGTTCCGGTTGATCAGAGAGGGCCTTACGTCGCAGTTGCTACATCGGGCGTCGTTGAGCCTTTTCTGCTGGACACTGGTGCAGCGAAAAGTTCTATCATGCATTCGAAACTCCCTGGCGCACCTTTGTCTGGCTTAACAAATGTTTCCGTTGGATTCTCTGGCGCCCCCGTTAGCAATCCAGTTTCGCGCCCTTTGCCCCTTAAAATTGGGCCTCGTGAGCTCGAAGCTCCGTTGATTTTGACTACTGGTTGTGGCGAAAATCTTTTGGGTCTGGATTTGCTTAAACGTTTGTATGCAACTTTGTATTGTTCTCCTGCGGGTGTAAAGCTTACGTTAGGAGAGAGAGTAGTCTCTCCCATGTATTTGTCCCTCGATAAGCTTCCACCGGAATTGAGTTCTCTTCCTGCGTCTTTGTGGGCGACGGGTCCAAATGATGTGGGCCTACTTGATATCTCCCCTTATGTTGTTCAGTTGAAATCTAATGTGCGATTGCCACGTATTCCCCAATATCGTATCTCCCTTGATGGTGAACGAGCTTTGTTAGCGATCATCTATGACTTGATCGAGAAAGATGTCATCGAAGAAACTCGGGGAAACGTGTGCAATAGCCCTGTACTGCCCATTCTTAAACGTACTGATCCTACCAAACCGCCTGTTTATCGTTTTGTTATCGATTTACGGGAGGTAAATAAAATTGTAGTTCCTCAATTCCCTGTTGTGCCTGACATCACGGCGCTACTGACTCTGATTCCAGCTACTGCTTCATGGTTTTCGGTGATTGATTTGAAAAATGCATTTTTCAGCATCCCGATTGCCGAAGAGAGCAGGGACCTTTTCGGTTTCTCTCTTGGTGGACGTAGCTTCCGGTTCAAACGCGCTCCTCAGGGCTACTGTGAAAGTCCATCTATTTACAGTCAAGCCTTGAAGGGTCAACTGGATGCGTTTCGGTTGCCGGTTGGTGCGGCTTTAATCCAATACGTCGACGACTTATTGGTGGCTGCTGATACTCAGGACATTTGCAAAATTGCTACAGTGTCGTTGCTGCAACATCTCTGTGAGTTAAATCACAAGGTGTCACCTTCTAAACTCCAATATTGTTGTCAAGAAGTAACCTATCTAGGTCACTTATTGTCAAAGGAGGGAAGGAGATTGACCCCAGAGAGAATTGCAGCGATTGCGCGAATGGCTGTGCCACAAACTCAAAGAGATGTGCGTGCCTTTCTAGGTATCACGTCGTACTGCAGGCAGTGGATTCCTAATTTTTCATTGCTAGCGAAACCATTGGTGGCTCTTACGTGCAAGGATGTTTCAACTCCTTTACCATGGACGGAAGAATGTCAGAAAAGTTTTTCTGAACTGCGTGATTCATTGTGTTCGGCTCCTGTGTTAGGTACCCCCGACTACGGTAAGCCGTTCACGTTATATGTTCACGAGAGGGAAGGTTGTGCTTTGAGTGTTCTAACGCAACCTTTTGGTGGTAAGCAACGTCCATGTGCATATTTTTCCTCGACCTTAGACCCAGTAGCTAGAGCATTGCCGAGTTGTTTGAGAGCAACTGCGGCAGCTGCGGTCTCCATCCGACAATCAGCAGGATTGGTCATGGATAATATGCTTACAGTGATGGTTCCGCATGCAGTCGATACTCTTTTGAATCGAACGAAAACTCAGCACTTGACGAGTGCGAGGTTATCTGGGTACGAATTGACGCTCTTGGCAAGCCACATTCAGATAAAGCGTTGTAATGTCCTAAACCCGGCAACGTTGTTACCACTTAGCACAGAGTCAGATGAAGTAGCAGAACATGACTGTTACTTGAGGACGGAAGAGGAAACAAAAGGTCGTGTAGACCTTAAAAACACCCCATTGGAAGATCCGGATGGCACCCTGTATGTGGATGGGTCATGTTTTAAGTTGCCGAATGGCGATGTGACTACTGCTTATGCTGTTGTAACATTGAATACTGTTGTGGAGACTGCAAGATTGAATCAGAATTCTGCCCACGCTGCAGAGCTGATCGCTCTTACTAGAGCATGCGTGTTAGCAAAAGGGAAACGTGTGAATGTGTACACCGATAGCCAGTACGCTTTCGGTGTAGCGCATAGTTTCGGACGACTGTGGCGAGAGCGTGGTTTCTTGACGTCGCATGGCACGAAAATCCAGCATGGCCAACTTGTGAACGATCTTTTGGATGCGTTGACTTTGCCTGCGCAAGTTGCAATTGTTAAGTGTAGTGCGCATCGTAAAGTGACGGATGATGTTGGTCGTGGTAATGCGTTTGCAGATGAGATTGCTAAGGAGACTGCCCGGAACCTTAGCACTCGAATGTATGTGACGAGTTCGGTTAGGTGGCCTACAGAATCAAGTATGTGTGAAGATACCATAGAGAGCGTGAAAGCAATTCAGAATGAGGCCACTGAGACTGAAAAGACGAAGTGGAAAGAAAGTACGGGAAAATTGGATGTGAATGGTTGCTGGATTGATTTGTCGGATCAGAAAAGATGGATGTTGCCTGATGCGTATGTGCTGGCCGTTGTGACAATGGCACATGGGTTAGCACATATTAGCGCGAAAGGCATTTGCAAGTTGTTGGCTGCTGTGTGGAAGAATGATGGTATTACGAAGTGTGCTGAACGTCTGGTGAAGAATTGTATGGTGTGCATAATGTACAATCCTGGCAAAGGAACCCCAACTCCCCCTGGCAGTTTTGCTCCTCCTTCGTATCCCTTTGAGGTGATTCAATTGGACTTCATCCATATGGAGCGATGCAATAACCTGAAGTACGTTTTGGTTGTGGTTTGCGCATTCTCCCGATGGATCGAGGCCTATCCCCTCAAAGACAATACTGCTTTGTCTACTGCGAAAATCCTACTGAAGGAATACTTTCCTCGGTATGGAATGCCTAGAGTCGTGTGGTCAGATAACGGAAGTGAGTTTGTTGGAAGTGTGATGAAGAGTGTGTGTAAGGGCCTTGGAATTAATCAAAAATTCCATAGCGCCAATCATCCCCAGTCAGCTGGATTGGTTGAGGGGTACAATGGCACCCTTAAACTAAAGCTAGCGAAGATTCAGGCTACGACTGGACTTTCGTGGCCTGATGCTTTGCCTCTAGCATTACTGTCAACTAGGGCGACTGTACACTCCTGAATAGGGCTTAGTCCCTATGAGATAGTGTTCGGCCGTCCTGCGAATGTGTGGGGGGTTCCTAGGCCAGGAATATTCTCTGATCTTGAGTATCCGATGTTGATTGACTACTTACATGACTTGACTGCTAAACTGAGGTTAATTCACCAACAGGTTTACGACGCCTTGCCGACGCAGACGGAGGGTCCAGGCCACCAGCTCCAGCCCGGGGACTGGGTGGTTACTCGTAACTTCTCACGCAAGAACAATCTGGACCCCCGATTTACCGGACCTTACCAGGTACTCCTGGCCACGAGGACTGCCGTTCGTCTTGAGGGGCGGAAAAATTGGGTACATGCTACCCATTGTAAGCGAGTCCCTATTCCTTTGCCGGCAGACCCGTGGGTAAGGAAAGGCATTGCGTCAACAGAAACAGAAACATTGCCGGCGTTTGTACCTTTTAGCGACGCACAGCTTGTTGGAGAACCCTCAGCGCAGCAGAAAGCCACTGTTGAACACTCGTCAGCAAAAGACTCAAGACCAGATCAACCAACTGATCAGCAGGACGCTGTCTCTTCAACGGATCCTTTGTTCGACGAGCAGACACGTCCCGGGAAACATCGATATTCTTTGCGATCTCGCACTAAGGACAAATAAATTTTTTTCTTGCTTTGCTGAAATTGACAACTGCAATATCCTCGTTTCCCATGATCAATTTTGAACATTCGTGTCATTGTGATTTATATATATATATATATTGAGTTTCCTTCCTTGTATCTTTTTACTTCCACAGCTGAGAGACATTGTGCTTATATATATACATATTGTGTATTGAAGGCCGTAGGGCCGCGCGCGTACTTCCTTCTGGACAGTAGGTCTTGACGCTAGGTTAAAGGCCGTCGGTTCCTAGGAACTCCTGGGGATTGACTATTGCTGCACAGAACGAAGTGCGTCAAGAAACGTTGCGGACGGTCGTAGGGAATGGCATTTTCGAAGCTGAATGATTTGGAAGGAGCTCAGGTGTACAGATTCAAGCTGCAGCAACTCAGTCGTACCAAATGTTTTATATTACAATTGTTTGTGTTGTTTCTGACTGCTTCTGCATTTTTGACGGGTGGGGTGTATTACGCTATGTCTTACTTCTTACTTGTTGCCCCTACTCCTACTCCTTACCCTAACTTTACTTCGACTGCTTCTCCTCATTCCTTTCATATGTTACCGGAACACGAGCAGGCTAGACGTGTAGAATTCCGCAACAATTCCTTTATTCAGCTCCTCCATCAGCATCAGTTAGTGGTTAACACTACTAATTGTTGGGTGTGTGGGTTGATGCCACATACTACGGGTAAGGGAATTCCATATCTGGTATTACCGTATAGTTCCCAAGGGTCAGCTCGAGCATTTCAAACAATGTTTCGAAGCGCACTGGGTTTCCACCCCACTCAAGAACAACGTTCCCCCTACTCTGGTCCTACCTCGTATCAGAGGCTGCTATCGATGGCAATAGAGGATATGGAAGATGAGATCCATGACCCTTTTCTTATCCCTGAAGAAGAGGTACAAGCCTATAGGGTCCTAAGCAGAGGGGAATATAGTATGTTCACTAGTGAAAAGCAGCTTAAGAGCTCGCCACCAATATGGGTCGTACCCCACACTGGTAATCTTTGTCTTATGGGTCGTGGTTCGCAAGCCCCACTTGGAGCAAGTGCTTGCACTGAAAGTTACGTTCTGCCAATGTTCTCGTCCCCTGTGTTTCTGGCTGCCAAGGGTACCTACTTAATCTGTTATGATCGTGCATACACATGGTTGCCCGCAGACTTCATGGGCTCATGTTTTATTGCAAATTTGTTGCCTCCGATGTTCACTGTAGATGCCGATTATCATAAGACTAGAGTTGTACGAGGCGTAATTAGCGAAGAGGATACTGCCGGTCAAGAAGCAGGAGACTTTTTCAAGGGTTTCCTCCCGTTTTGGGGACCTATGGTTAATAGTAGGAACCTGAGACAGTTGACCCGAGTGGTAGAATCGACAGCTAATATTACTGCCAGTGCCCTTGGTAATATCACCACAGAACTTCAGGCGGAGAGACTTATGACGTTACAAAACCGTATGGTTTTAGATGTCGTCTTAGCAGATCGCGGTGGGGTATGTAAAGTGATCCATTCGAGCTGCTGCATTTTCATTCCAGATAATGCTCCTACTGTCTATCAAGCCATCTCGAAGTTGCATAAGATCTCCGAATCCATACACGTGGATGTAGGGGATTGGACGCTACTTGGATGGTTTTGGGGCCTGATGTCGACTTGGGGTTGGAAGATTCTGATGACCATCGGGGTTGTGGTAGTGTTCCTGTTCACGTGTTGCCTTTGCGTGCAGTGTGGTCCTGCCTTATGTGGCCTCTGTGCTACAACGTGTATGAGACAACCATCTGTTACCAAGGGGACTCGGTTGGACAGAGCTATGCTACAACGACATCTTGATGGTCTGATGAATATCGAATATGATTCCGACTAGTGCTTGCCTACATGAGGGCAAAAGGAGCGTCTGAGGTTCCGTGACAATTGTAAGTGGTGTTTTCGACTCGCACGAATATGGTCGAGTCTGGTATCTATGAACCGCAAATGACGAGTTTAGTAAGTGTGCGCAGTTTCGCTGTGCTAACTTAAACCGTTCGTTTGTTATGTGGGTTTTTCATCTGTACCCACGGGTTCCATCTTAGATACGGCATCCATTTTGTCTCTTGCCCTCAAGTAGCCAGCGAACGGACGCTGTCCGCTTCGCGACCCTGGGACTCCCAAGATATTTGCGGAAGACACATGTTCTTTGTAAGTGTCTTTATGACGAGGGGGTTGCTGCTGTAAGGCAGATGGCGCCGCTCGAGGCTCATCTTGCCGCACGGGCTTATTGTCTCAGCCGTGCATCTCATTAGGCACATCCCTTTGATGCCTGTATCTCGTGTTTCTCGATACCTCCCCTTTTACACCCTTTCCGATCTCCCCACTGTCTCCGTCTTCCTCTGCACCTGTCTTTGTTCCTATTTTTCGATCTACTTTACTGCTGATTGGAATTCGCTAATGGTGGGAAGATGGGTTTTTACAGTTGGGAACCGCCAAATGTTTCCGTACTTATGTTCCGGACCTTGTGTGTTTCAAAGTGACCAAAGCGACCCCTCTGGGGGCTAATTGTGGGAACCGGGTTGTAAACTTTTGTGTATCATGTTATCCTATGGGTAAAAACTGTATAAAAGGAGCGATCCACAGAACCAATTTGAAGCAGTCTCCCCGAACTACACTCGATGTACTTCCTGTGACTTCTGTGTTCCCTGCAGCAAATAAACCTTGAATCTTTGACGTCAGAGGAAGTGTCCCGTGTCTCTGTGACTTGTACGCCGGAGCAGGTTACCCACGAAGGTTTCAGGTGTTGTGCCCTGGCACCGCTGGGTCCAAAAGAACCCAGTCCTTCACTCTGTCAGTCAGTCAATAATCTTTATTTTGTTGCAATAGCATCATAAAAGATACACAATTAAAACATTTCATTACAATTTATAATTTTCTAAAATACAGAGTAGGTAACGGAATCTACTTAAAATCACATGGTAGTTAGAGCTCTTTTCATCCCGGTATACATCATCTTGTTTATGTGGAATTTCATAACAATCTTATAATTATGGTTTGGAATCATCACATGTTAAATAAATATACTATTAAAATATGAGTAACCTTTTTACATGATAAAAAGTCATTAAATGGGTAACCACCAAGGCACAATTTTAAAACTTATACACTGCGAAATGTCAAATAATAATACATGGTTGGTGTACTTCACAATACAGTTTAGATACCTTGCCATCCTACGCATTTTAGCATTTTTAATGAGCATGAGAAATATAAAAATTGAACCTTAACGTTTAAAGATGTAGACCCGACTTTATTCTAATAAAGTTAGCAGCGAGAAGAAATCTACTAAGACCGAATACAATTACCTGACTAGTGTCAGTTTTTAAAATTCTGCCGGCCTCCTTGTAGGAATTTGAACCAATACTACGACAAAGTGGCACTATCCACTTTTTCCTTGGTCTTACATAACTGCAACAAAAGAATAGAATATTTAGGACATCTTCCCTTGCGTTATTGGTACATAAAGTGCATAGATCACTGTTTGACTTCACCCAACTTTTTTCAAATTCCTTAGTTCTTAATGTTCCTCATCTATATTTTATATACAAGCTTTTTGCTAAAGGCGGCTGGATCTCATCCAGAAAGGTTTCAAAAAGTGCCAAATCTTTAATCAATAAAAAAAATTCAGTTAAGGGACCATGGGTTTTTATATACGCAGAATCATAGCTCATGTACGACCAGAATTACATTTTGAGGATTTTCCTGGAGCACGCATTCATAGCTTCTGGATCAGTCCAGAAATGGGATAATCCTATTTTGGCTAACCAGGATTTTACATGCTTAAACCAATAGATTTTGCTACTGCTGTCGAGATCCATGGCTTCTTTCAACCCTTCCTTATAGTCAGACAGTTCGGGAGTTATCCACAATCTAACCCACAGCAATAACGGTCTTAATATCGCATGTTGGTCCGTGCGTTTAATAATCATGTCCAAGAAAAGGGGTGTCAACGGGGTGCTAATAGGCAGTCTTAACAATCCCCTAAAAAACGTATTCTCGAAGGTTTCAAATGTCTTTCTACATACTGGTCCCCATAGTTCTGCTCCATATAGCACTGCTGATTGAACCTTGTACCTAAAAAGCTCTAGAGCTGGGGTTACTGCCTTATTCAAGCATTTATTGTGTCTTTTCAGAATTTTGAGACAATTTTGTTTGAACACTATTTTTGTCTTTTCTAACTAACTGTGGTCCCCATGCTAATGATGAGTCTATTAATACATCCAAATAAGTGAAATTCTGCTCAGGATCTAATTTTTGGCAGTTTAACATTAAATTATTTCTAAAACTTTTGTGCGGGCTCAGAGCCATGTATTTGGTTTTTATAATATTAATTTCTAGACCTTTCAAAATACAGTACGACTGGAACCTTTCCAGTAGGTTCTGGAGACCCCGTTGTGCTTGCGAAATGAGAATAGTGTCATCCGCAAACAGGAGGGACGAGACCCGTTCACCTACCAATCTAGGCGAGTCATTGTCGCACCTCTCCATGTAAGACGGGATATCATTAACAAACAGGGAAAACAGGGTTGGGGCCAATACGCACCCCTGTCGTACTCCCCTTTTTATCGGAATTGGTTGTGTTAGTTCCCCGTTTGGGCCCCACCTAACCTTGGCATAGTTCTCTTTGTGTAAACCCATGGCCAGTTTTAATAGGTCCATTGGGAGTACCTGGTTTTTCAATGATTCCCACAAAAGTTCTCGAGGAATAAGGTCAAATGCCGCTCGTAAATCAACAAATGCCAAATACAAGTGGCTTTTTCGAAGAATGACGTATTTCCAATACAAGCAGCACAGCCTTAGAACCTGGTCTATAGTTCCTGTTTTAGCTCTGAACCCAGCTTGGTATTTTGTTAAAACGGATTCTTCTAACAACCATGTGTTATACGATTTAATATATGCCTGGCATAGATTTTTTGGGTTATATCTAAAAGACTAATAGGGCGATAGGTAGCAGGATCGCTTCTATCGCCCTTTTTAAAAATGGTGATAATTTCCGCGCCATTCCATGTGTCCGGGATTAATTCACCAGCCGCGACTGCATTACACAAATGGTTTACATATGGTGCCCAAACATCCAGTTTATGCTTGAAAAGGTCACCTGGTATTTTGTCAAGTCCAGGGGTCCCTTGTTTGACTGAATTAATAACTAGTTCTGTTTCCTGTAGGTTAAAAGATATTTGTGAGTGTTCAGCATCTACAGGAGACAGAGCGTGCTATTCCTGCACTATTTCTGCGGGCCGTCCGGCCGCGTAAAGGTGCGTAAAATGGTCAATCCACGTAACCTCGTCAAGAAAGACCTCTCTAGAGTCCTTCTCCCTTTTGTTTCCCTTGGCCACTATTTCCCAAAATAACTTCTGGTCCTTAGTTTTAGCTGCAGATAACATTCTAGACCAGAGCTCTTCATCCCAGGAACACTTTGCATTTGCCAATGCCTTATTATATAGTTTCCTTTTTTCCTTAACTACTAGTACACTTTTGGCTTTGACTGCTTCAATCAATGAAGTTTTTGCAATACGGCATTCTTTACTGAACCATGGTTTACCTATAGGCAGTGCATTAATAACACCTGTCCCTTTTTTTGGCCTTTTTGTCATTAATTCTAATAGTTAAAAAAGACTTTTTGCAATTTTAAAAATTGACCAAATTCACATTCAAGGGGATGGTAAGTGTCAAAAGTTTCTGCAAATGAGCTATATATATTTGCCAGTAACTCCTCTTTTTCTAGGATGTATGCCCATTTAACAGACCGTCGGTTATTACTAAGTATAATATTATCTAGAATAGCTAGTTGTCCTCCCTCTTTAACTTCCAGCCCCTTTAATAAACTCTGTAAGAAGCTGGTTTCAAGGGGACGATGATCGCTATCAAATCTATCCTTAACCAACAGGTCTTTTGTATATGGCCATAAATCCGACGAAACAATGACAGTCTATTTTACTTTGACAGGTACGCCTCAAAAAAGTGGGTGCTTTGGGGCTGTCAGATGGCAGGCGCCCATTACATGCCCTCAAGCCGTGGCTTGTAAGTACCCTTGTAATCTGGAGAGCTAGGATAGTCCCAGCAACCAACCCATTACTAGCTAGAGACGGTATTCCATTAGCAACATCTTCATCTTCGTACGATTTGTGCATGTCTACAATGGGTTCAAAATTACAATTCATATCCCCACAAACAATTACACTTGCTTCCGAACCCAAATTGTCCAGAATTATCTCTAGTTTGTTAATACAAGATGATTCCTTATGAGATGGGCATGGTCTATTATACACATTAAGAAGATTAATCACCCTTTTGTCATCAGTGGTCATTTCCAAACCAAGTAGATCTAAAGAGTCAATGTTTAGTTCTTTTATACCAATATTAAGAGATACACTGACCCATATTAACAAACCTCCTGAGGCACGACCTCTAATTGATGGGACTGCCTCTATCTGGTAGGTTCTAAATCCAGCTCTGTGCAAGGGTTTTGTGGCCCACGTTTCCTGTAGTACACATATGTCAAAGGAGTTTATGTAATTGTTCCAGTCAGGATCACTTATTTTTGTACTCACTCCTGCTACATTCCATGATATAATTTTAACTAGCGATTCCCCAATGTTTAAATTGCTACTACTTGGTGGTAGGGTTTGGGTTGGGCTTCTAACTACCCCTGTCAGAATAATGTCATCTTCACCCACCACTAATTGGTCTATACCATCTATTCCTATCGTTGGTACTGTAACCTTTTCAGGTTCTTTTGGGTGGCTTGTGGGCTGCTCTAAGATGCCAGTGAACAACATTCGATCCGTTGCCTGATCTATGCAGGAACATGATACCCCCTTGATATCTCTGGTTCCCTCTCCTTTAAATTTAGGTACCCTTTTGTATTTTAATACCTGATGCCCATCTTCTGAACCTGATGACATTGGTGGTACAGGGGGGAGGGTATCGTGTAGTCAGTCAACTGACTCTAAACAATTAAAGCGATTGTGGGTAGGGATAGAGTCCAATTTTAGGGTTGGCATTAACGATCCCCTGGTTGGAGGCCCCCTCCTCTTACGATGCACCGTCGTCCAATCATCTGCCCATGAAGAGAAGTGGCCTGGATAGAAATAGGTTAGTTGGAAGGGGCGAACGGTGGTGCCTAGACTGGGGTACCTCCAATTGCAGATGTAGTTCACAACTCTAGGGTTATCAAAATTAATCAAAACACAATCCCCCTTTATATTTTTTGCCAAATGTCCTACCCAGGGTACCCGTCGAGTTGTAAGAATTCTACCCATCATATGTGGGGGCAATGGTCTATTTACATTCAGCCAGTGGACAACCCTATTCCACAAGGTGGTAGAGATTTCCACCTCTTGCCTACCCAACTCCGGCACTCCAGCCAGAATGACCACAAATGGGCAGGCCTCAGGGGGTTAGTTTATGGCATCTACAGTAGTTTCCGCTCTAGAGATTTTTTCATTACAACCCTGAGATGCATTACTTTTACTTGGCCTACTTGCTTTGGTATCTTTACCATCCTTGTCTTTGGCTGCCTCAGGGGTCACCTCAGTTGTTATTGGTACTGGGGGATCCCCGGGAGCAGCTGGGGCCTTGGTAATGTTAGCCCTGACCTTCGGTAGTGTATGGATGGCAGTGGAGCTAGGATTCTTTAGGGAGGATTCAGTAGTTCCCTTGATATCTCTCTCTATCCGTTTTAGGTGTGTGTCTATCTTGCTCAGCCTATCTTCAAGAGGACGTAGGAGGAGTTTTAGTGTGTCAAAAATAATATTTGACTCAGCAGTCTGCGTCCCTTCCGTAGCCCCTTTAGTTAATTGCCCTCCTGATGCTTGCATCATGTTCCCTAGGTCTATTACATCAAGAGCCGGGCTTGTGGGGTTTACAACAACAGGCGTTTCCACAATGCCTGGACTTGGCACAATATTTTTTGCGCCCTTCTTTTTCCTTCCACCATGAGTTCACAACACAAGACAACAGAAAGGAGCAAACACCGGGACTATTCCTAAGGTGAAATCAGGGCTATTGAACACTCATGGTGGAAGGAAAAAGACACTAGTCAGGTAATTGTATTCGGTCTTAGTAGATTTCTTCTCGCTGATAACTTTATTAGAATAAAGTCGGGTCTACATCTTTAAACGTTAAGGTTCAATTTTTATATTTCTCATGCTCATTAAAAATGCTAAAATGCGTAGGATGGCAAGGTATCTAAACTATATTGTGAAGTACACCAACCATGTATTATTTTTTGACATTTCGCAGTGTATAAGTTTTAAAATTATGCCTTGGTGGCTACCCATTTAATGACTTTTTATCATGTAAAAAGGTTACTAATATTTTAATAGTATATTTATTTAACGTGTGATGATTCCAAACCATAGTTATAAGATTTTTATGAAATTCCACATAAACAAGATGATATATAACGGGATGAAAAGAGCTCTAACTACCATGTGATTTTAAGTAGATTCCGTTACCTACTCTGTATTTTAGAAAATTATAAATTGTAATGAAATGTTTTAATTGTGTATCTTTTATGATGCTATTGCAACGAAATAAAGATTATTGACTGACTGACAGAGGAGGCCGAGACTTCCGGCAGACACACTGCCAAGAGAGTGACTGAGCGAAAGGTAGTGTATTGTTTCCATGGTCCTGAGGGATCTGGGTTGTCATGTTTGATGGTTGCTAAGAACTATTCTGTCCTTGGTAAGAGGAGATTCTAGTGGCACTGTGAGCTAGTAAGTACAAAAGGGCCAACATACTCGGTGGGACTGATCAGAGTTTGTCTGACACCAATCCTACAGTGTATGTTGTCTAAACGTGCAGATCCGGTATACTTCTTATAGTAACTACACAACACCACTAGAAGGGAAACTAGAGGACCACGACTTGGAGCACTACATCCTGGTGGCACAACTTACAGCGACCCCTACTTGGTATTCCCCAGAGGCAGACAAACCCTGGTGCCGTCTGGAGCAGGATCGTTCTCCGCTCCCATAGCACCACTTGTTGTGGCTGTCCCCTCAGATGCTCTGCACTGTGGGGCCCAGGGCCTGGGCGATGGATGTGACACTGTACCACTAGAATAAGGTAGTCAGGACACAAAGGGTTGCTACATGTCCCTCCCCATTGACAGCGGTGTTGGGGAACCCCGACTTCCCCCTGGGGGTGACTGATGGGGATTATTGCACTCGGGAGGGAAGGGACACAATATGCCTGGCCAGTTTGACTTCAATGGGGCCCCTAAGATGAGAGACCAGACTGCCAGTGATTTTAAGCTCCGGCCCGCAGACATCTATCGTATTGCACAGCTGCTGCACTGGGCCTGTCACCTTCATGTGAGGGAAGGGGGACGAAGGAGATAACTGGTATTGAAGAGATGACAAACGGGGACACTCATAGGGCCCTCTCTCGACTGTAACATAACATAACGTGTATTTGTAAAGCAATATTGACTCAATGGTATCTTGGCGCTGAATAACAGATGTTTATTATTGCACAACTTAACCCGTGCCGTGCTCCCATGGGCCGTTGGGTGACGGGAGCACTCCCTCCCCAGTGCTGTGAACGGCCAACAGCAGTCGCAGCCCCGCCCACTAATTAAAACGCCCACACCGCGGCGGAATTGCCGCCGCGGTTAAGACGTTAATGGACCTCATTTTATTGACCTTAGAAAGATGAAAGGCTGAGTGGACCCACTGGGATTTGAACCTGTGACCATGAGGTCAAACACAGGCCCTACAATGGACGCATTACTCCACTAATCCACCAGTACTGAAAGACGGATCCAGCATAGGGTTCTCTCTCGACTGTACCGAGCCTTGGATAGGCTTGTTGTTTTAACAGATATGTCTTATGCAGGACTTTGGTTTTTACGACTTTACCCTCACGTTGACAGATTCAGATTGGATTTTGATTTGGGACAGGGCAGCAAAGTCCTCCCTCTTATTTCAATATAAGGTTAACACCTTTAAGCTCCTGCTATGGGGGTATCTGACCCCGTCTGCCTAAACGCGATGTATGGACATATGATGAATGCTGGAGAGCGTGTAGTGAAAAGGGGGTATATGTGGTGGAAGTGCCCATAGGTGTGGTCGTTTTGGGAACAGGTGTTTGTGTACATATAAAGCATAACTAACATCAGCTTACCTCGATCGCCCCAGGCGGCACTTTTGGGACACATGGATGCATAGGACCTAGCTTCCTGGGCAGGAGAAAAGTTGATCATGTCTCTCCTCATGGCGTCTCGCCTTGTGATAGCCCAGAGAGGTCGAAACACCACATCACCTATCATAGGCCAATGGTGGGTGAATGTCTGATCTATTTATGTGATGGAAAGGTTGACAGCCGTTCTGAGGGAAACAGTATGTAAGTTCGGAAAATATGGACGCCATTCCTAACGTATGTTAAATGAAATAGAGACTAGGCATAGCCAACTCATTTCATTGGGGAAGTTGGTGCTAGGTGGCGGGTCGAACAGGAAACAGATGTTTGCACTAACTGATTGTTTGCTTGTTTTGAGTTAGCGAGGATGTGGCTTAATGGCCAAAGCGGACAACTTTGAAGTTGTAGAACTAGGTTTGTGTCAGGCGGGAAGCTCCAACATCTTCTGATTGCTGACAAATTACTTAACACCCCATGCCTAAAAATAATTATAAATGAACGACTCCGTCTGAAAAGTGTTGCTAAATTGACCTGACGAAAACCAGCACAGGGCGGAAAATGAAACTAGTGCTCTTAAAGTAATAGAAAAGCACTGCAAGGGTAGCAATACTGTACTTAGCCGGTCCTCCTCTGCTGAACTAGGGAAGTGACGTGCCGCAGGCTGTACCAATTATGATTAATCAACAAAGTCCACCTCACGTAGGGTCAGTGTGTATCCTGTTAATGGAATACACAAAATGTGTTAAAATACCCCTCACACACCAAAAGGGCCCTTGGTGTCATGCTTCATCATCGGGGTCTTCCCGCCCGGCTGCCGGACGGGGCAGTGCTGCGACGAGCGACTACGCAGCAGCTCCGGAAGCCACGGACGAAGGAGGAAGCACAATCGTGCTGGGGGTTGATTGGACCCTCAAATACCCTCTGTCCAGAGCTGGCTAATGGGGCACTGCTCCCTACCTCCCTAAGCATACTACATCAGTATTTCTGTTTTAGTTAGGGCTGTGTACATTCATAAAATATATGCATATACAAATTGATAGTAACAGTACCATTACACTACGCTGTACATACACGTTTATATATTTTTCTTTTTATTGTGGAAAGACATTAGTGAGTGACAGGGGGATCTGAACCCGGTCCTGACGAAGGGGCATGGCGCCCCGAAACATGTTGACCCACAAGGAAAGAAAGCACATTAACCCGCTGGTTCTTTCCGAATCACCTTTTTTAACAATATCAGCCAGTGTTTATTAAATATTTTTTTCTATCACCAGGCCAGGTATTTTTTAACATCATGTATTTATCTCACCCCTGACCCCACTGACACTAACTCCATTTCACTCACATAGCACTTTCATCTCAAAAGGTGCTCCAGCGTAGTCGCTCGTCGCAGCACTGCCCCGTCCGGCAGCCGGGCGGGAAGACCCCGATGATGAAGCATGACACCAAGGGCCCTTTTGGTGTGTGAGGGGTATTTTAACACATTTTGTGTATTCCATTAACAACAGGATACACACTGACCCTACGTGAGGTGGACCTTGTTGATTAATAGTACTTTGTTAAGAGGAGGACGTGCCCACCTTGGTGCCTCATAGCACCACCTCTTCACTCCCCCCTTTGATTTCTTGACTGTACCAATTATGAGGCAGTAAAGAAGAGCGACGCGACTAATGGTGAGTAGCAGGAGGGAATAGAGTGGTATTATTGATGACATCAGGTCTTGCAAACAGCGCATGCGGGCTGATTCTCGACCTAAAAAATAAGGTACTTACCTATTCACTTGAAGAGCAAAACCACGGACATGGTTGCAAAAGACATTAAATGAGGTGTCATGACATTTCTGGTGCATGAAAAAGTATCATAGTTACAGTCGAAGCCAGCATGCCTCGCGGGTGGGGAGAGGGGGCGGTCGGGTCGGCGGGCATTTGGGTCGTGCAGGTTGGCGGGGGGTGTTCAATTAAAATTAAACATGTAGCGGCTCCTGGCCATGTCCCGTTTTCCTGCTCTCCTAATGAACAGGAAGCAGACAGCCTCCCTCCCCTAAGCCAATCACAACTCTGGGGGGACAGCAAAACACACAAGATGATGGACGGAATTTTGCACAATGGCAAAACATTCACCCCCAGTCACAGATCTGGGTTTATCCATCGTTATTTTGCTCACCAAGCCACCCCAGTTCAGACATGGTCATATGCAAATCAGTCTTCACCCTGTGCCTCATGGGAACAGTCCAGCCCGAACTGCCAAGCCATGTCTTCCCTGGACCGGAATCAAGCATCCTAGGACCAGTTTCTGGCTATCAGCCGTCTTCAGCCAGGATAGCTTGTCGTCCGTGGCTTAGTGAGCACGGGACCCACGTCTGGGCATACCCTTCCCACATAGGGTGAACAGCAAAACCCACAAGATGATGGACGGAATATTGCACAATGGCAAAACATTCACCCCCAGTCACAGATCTGGGTTTAATCCATCGTTATTTTGCTCACCAAGCCACCCCAGTTCAGGTTGTTTAGGGGGGCTGCGCCCAGTCAGGTGCCTACGGGGAGGCCATTGTCAAAGTCAGAGTGTGCATGACTGGTTTGGTCGGCCTCAGAGGGCTGACCAAACAGTCAGGGCCCACAGCATTAGACAAGCCACTCTTCCCCAACTTGCCAACCCGCCAACTGCCAACCAGGCATACCCTTCTGCTCTCTCACAGTGCAAAAAGCAGAAACATATAATGCCATTTGTAACACCATTTTATGTTTCTGCTTCTCGCACTGCGAGAAAGCAGTGAGGCAACGCTCCTCCACCTAATGTAGGAGCTGCTCCTGCACAGTTCTTGGTTGATTGAGGCGGAAAATATCTGGTTGTTCACTTCATAAACAGGCTTCGGAATGGAAAGTTATATCATTATATAGCACATCGTACCATTTACGAGGATGTGATATGCTTCAATTTGCTTGGGAACCTGAGCAGCTTTCAGAGTATGTGGTCGAAAGAGTTAACTGTAGTAAGGCATGTTTAGGACTTGCTGAATGAGGTGACAGTGTGGGAGATTTGAATATTTAGCATGCATATTTAGTGGTGTTGCGTGAAGGAGAGAGCAGAACTCTGGCATATCTTCACATAAATGGTGCAGTTCTGATCTCTCAATGCGCTGGCTCAGTTGTGGCTGCCTAACGCCAATGCAGGCACCTGTGCACTACAGTGCAAGGTTATCTGTGTTACAGTCTGGATCATTTTTGTGCAGGAAAAGGTACCTTCCAGCACAAAAACTATCCCTTGAGGTTATTTCCTCTTTACATTTGTCAGCAGAGGAAATAACTAGGAGAAACACGGATCAATCATGTTTCTTATGAAGCACGACTACTCACCCGTGAGGGTCTCAAGGTGCTGATTTGGATATAGATCTGCGGTTCAGTCGAAGATCCAGGTTTTGAGGTCCTTCCTGAATTGCAGCAGCAATGGTGATTGCCTGAGGCAGCGCCAGGAAGTTCCAGGTCTTCGCAGTGAGGTAGGAGAAGGATTTTCCTCCAGCCGTGGTCTTGCAGATCTGTGGGATGGTGGCCAGGGCCAGTTGAGCGGAGAAGTCTGGTGGGAGTGTAGAAGGAGAGGCGGAGGTTGAAGTATGCAGATAATTCTCTTTGTTAAGCCATTCTCAAACTGGTCACCATTTTGGCTCAAATCCCGGTCTACAAGTCTTTAAAGATAAGGGTTTGTGTTAAACCCCATCGATCAATGCAAAGGATAGCCCATGCACACCCATGGAACACCTACCTGTGGCAAAGTTGCACAAGCTGGCACAATGCGTTGCCATTTTCTGTGCTTTGTAAATACCACAAAGAATTTTGTATCAGGATTGCATCAAAAAAGTGACACAACCCCGGATGCAAAAGCTTTAAAAATCTGATAGTTAGTACAGGCATGGGGTTTAAAGCAACACTGCATGGGCATGGAGCGGAGGTCATGTCATATATAAAGTTTTTTAACACGGCATGGTGATCAGGAGCTGGGGCATTCTGGGTCTGCAAGCACTCTTTTTGAGTTGGGGCCTGAGCTTTGACTTTAGAAGATAGGCCCGGTTTGGTGTAATGCTTACTAGATGATTCAAAGAGCTCTGAATGGGATTCTTCTAGCCATGGAGAGACAGTGCCCTGCCTTGAAGGCAGGGGTGATTAGAGCATACCCACTCCAATTTAGTACCTGTGTAACTGCTTCATTCTAAATCAGTTGCAAATTGCTTATTATGTGTTTTGAGAACGCAATATAAATCCTAGTGGTATCGTTTAAGAATGACACCACTTGAGGTCCAGAGGCCACAACCCAGAGCGAGGGTGCCAGGCGAAGGAAGATCATTCAAACGGTTCTCAGGATGAAGTATACATTTTGTTCACTTCATTAATTTGAAGTTGGAGGGAGAGGCTGGAATCCATGATCATAAAAAGGTTTGTTGTTTGCATGGTAGGGGTGACTTTGAACGATGCCATTTCCTTAAACCAGACAGTGATGGAGTCATATCTATGACAAACCCTGCAAGCAGGATCTCTGTTTTAGAGGAGCAGGGATTCAGGCGATTCATTAGTATTTAAGCATCTATTTCCCTGAAGCACTGGCAATGTCCAGACAAATCCAGGCCTCATGGTTTGACCACCATACGCATGATCTGCGTGGCATTCGCATAACTGTAGAAAGTGAAGAGGAAAGCGTTGAAGATTTGTGGGAGCTGGGATAGATAAACATTAAAAACGCAAGGGGGTAACCAAGATGGCAGATGGGTGAGACACTCCTCTTGCAGCTTCACACCGTCCCGGGGAAACTCTTCTGCCCATCAGCCCCATCCTGCATTGCAATGTTCCTTTCACTTTCTAGCTACTGTCCAATAGTGATTTCTCTACTGAGTGGTGGCCACAAAGACCAGGAGAGAACCAATTGGTGCTGCAATGTGACCTTGTGGAGCAGGCTGTTGTAAGCAAGATGAGGACCCGGAGCTCAGTCATGGTCATGGCACAGCTTTGAGGATGCTACCGGAGACCCTTTTGCACTTCTTGGGCGAGCTGTCCTTTGTTAAGGTATCCCTGGAGGGTATACTTGGCTGTGAGACTGATAACTCCAGTGGACTGGTGCAGTAAATAAGGAGCCTGGTGCTACACATGTGGTCTAGATGGTCTCTGTTGGCTTGGTGTGGCCTCTGCGCAATGCTGGAGTGGTCCCTGGTGACACCTGTATGCACAGTCCTATGCTGCGGCCTCCTAATACCAGGAGCTGCGGCTTGTAAGCCCTGAACTAGCTGGCATCAGCCCAGAACATGCCAGATTACAGTTCGCACTGCAGCAGTCCACAGTGGAATTTCTACGACCTTGCTGCCGCTGTGCTCCCCTGCCTCAGAGTAACCTGATGGTGGGGTCTTAGCAGCAGAGGGGGTAGCACTTCTAAAGTTGTCTGTGCTGCTCCAGTGGTCGGGCTGTTTCCATATGGTCCTCCCTGACCAGAAAGCCTAAGCTGAGGACTGGGCTTCTTAGCGAGGAGGGTCACAGAGTCTCTAGCAATAATTCAACAGCAGGCTTGACGTTTAACTATTAGCTTCTGCTCTGTAATTGATGGGACTGGGCAGCAGAAGTGGTCTGCTTGGCCCCAGCACTGAGGGGGCATTAATCTAGAAGCATGGTGGATTTTCACGTTCTGCTAGAGTGAATGGCACCTTACCCCTAGAGCTGGACTTCGGTGGATTCTGTAACACCCTCCAAAACACCTGTTTTGGGTTGAAAGGATATAGCTTACTGGTTTGCAGCTGCCTAGACCGTTTATTTGGAACGCAGAACCCTAGACTTAGGTGTTTCACAATCGTGCGTAGCGGCTAAAACCAAAAAAAACACAGTTAAAGACTTACTATTGAGGTCCACTACTGCAAAACAAACCAGCCAGGAGGAATTATGTACTCCTAATGTCTCAGCAAACATAACCTAAAGTATGGACAACTCCAGTTACAGCCACCCCATAATGAAAGAAACTTTTTTTAAAGACCTGAAAGAAGATATCCGGACACTAAAAACGGCTTGATACAGAAGCTTAATGAGCTCAATGTGCAGACTATGTCTGCTTGACATTCTAACTAGAGTCTATGTCTGTGGTATAAAGCCTAATGTACATTTGAAGGCAGTGCTATCCTTTAAGTCCAGTATTTATCTCTGACAGCGGGCGCACCAAAGGCAAGCCCGTCTGTGCCTGGACCATGCCCTGTGCCATAGACCCTGGTTCTCGGAACCTCCACCGATACAACGCCAGCACCCTCCTCACCCTCAACACCAGATGCAATGCCACCTGCCACCTTGCATCTTCAAAAGGACACTGAAGGAACCAGTCTTCTGCCGAAACTGCATCTGCACCCTGTCCCTCCGCACTCCAGCTCCTCCGACCCCCAAACCGAAGAATAGCATACCTGACTGGCTCAGCTGTATCCTCCTCAAAGTGTACTCCCTCCACAAATATGCCACAGAAACCTGGGACCTCCTTGACTGAGTCTCTCCCGACATTGTCAAGCCTGTTTTGTATTTATTACGGACAGTGTTGTTTATTAGAGCTGTCCTATGAGTTCTGTATTGCACAGGTGTGTGTATGACTGTTTAAACGTCTATAGGCTAAGACTATGCAGTAGGAGTGATCTGGTTTAGCTGCCGAAGTGAGGGGTAATTCATGGGAGATTTGAAGGGTTCAACAACTCCCTGGTACTTGAGCTGTTAGAGAACCTTTCTCACAGAGCTTTCGCTTAATGTTTGATGGGATATTACTGTTGCACTTGTGGTCCGGACCTTATGAATATAACGTGATAAGGTGATTTCTCATCCCAGCCAACATGGCTGCAGTGCCGGAGCTTGTGCAAAAACCCATTCTGCGGCATATGCTCATTTAACCTCTTTAACCTCTTTGGGAACAAGTACTGCAGGTAAAATGACTGACTCCTTTTGGTGCTGTTTGTACAAACTCCGGGGGCCAATCGACCTCCGCTAAGCGAATGTCATAACTAAGTGTTACATTTTCTTACAATATTACTTTAAAGGTCCACATTTTGTCACCCTCAATTTGTATATTTAATTTATAAAGTCTGTCCAGAGGACTGACGCGTTTATCTGGGATTTCGACTTCTATGAAGTCAGCAGTTGCTTTCACATTCAGAAACTCTTGAAGATTCTGGCGGACTATTGTGACCTTTGCATCACCGTCCTGCAGAGTCACTGCCCACATTTTGTTGTGAGAGTTTTCAGTATATGTGGCATTCTTTACAGGAATTTCATCGACCTTCTTTTTACTGACTTCTGTTTTTTGTTGTGAAGTTTTTCTTCCTTTTTTATGCGGACATCAGACGAGTGTTGGGAGTTCTTTTTCCGTTTCACATTCTCTTCTTGCATGCGCTCTGATAGCCCCCTCTCTCTGACCATCTCTCAGATTAGTCCTGAAAGGAACGAGTAGGACTTGTATTAATATACTGATACCAATCAGGCTGTTTAATGCCATCATGGTTCCGTAAATTGTAATGTTTTTCAGAGATCCACCCTGTCATTTAGTTTTTTTCTTTATTTTTATTTTTATCCCAGGGTTTTTAGAAGAATCTGGTGCTCGTTTGGTGTTGTTCAATTCAGAACTACTTCTAAGCTGTGGCTTATTTGGTCTGGCTCCCAAATTATCTCGACCTATGGAAGCATAGGTATCCGCAATAATTATTGGTAATGAGCGTTCCAGGTCTGCTACTGCAACCTGCGCAAGCCGTTGGCATATCATTGATGTTGCTGCTTACCTTTTAATGGTACTTAATGCAATGGAGGATACTGAGGCAAAATTGCCAATGAATTTCATCCTCAAATCCAGGGCAGGGGGTGCCCTGTATTCATTTTGGATTTGTTTTAGCACTTTCGGTAAAACTGCAAGTGATGGGGTACCAAGTGTTAGGATATACATTGCAGCAAAAACTGTACCTCAAGTTGCACAATCGGCAATAGGGGAAACCATTCCAAGCAGCAAGCACATCGTAATAATTCTAGGTTTATCATGGGGACTTATATGGGGAAAAACTGCTTCAAGCTGGTTTGTTTTTTGTGCAATCCAGAACAGAATTTCCTCTGGTGGGACATTTTTCCATTACAGAATTAATAGATACAGGATTAATTGCAGGTACAGCTAACTGTGGCTGCACATCTTGAACAGCCCATGCTAGGGCAGTTGTTATTGTTTGCATAACAAACTGCCTTAGTCATCTATATAGTCTAAATAAGTTAGTATATAGAGCATGTAGCTTACCCACATTAAGCAGTCCTAAATATGGGTAAGATGATTAGTCGGTTAGTGCTGGCCATGTAGACCCGTCATTGCTGAAGCGACCCAGTCATATATTGCTTACGATGTGTGGTAGTGTGCCTTGGAACCAATTTTGGCGTTCCTGATATATTAAAGTTATTTGTAAATCATTAGATGGTCTCTATTGGCCTGGTGAGTGATTTGATGCATAAAGCGCAACAAATGCTCATAGGTGTCAAGGTGCTATAGTCACAGCAGCCTGCACATTCCAGATATAAATCATACAGTTAAGAAGCCAAGAAAAAAACAGCCAATACAGTGTACAGCCAGATCTTTAATGCATTTCTGAAAGGCAAGTGTTTTTTGATTGAAGTCAAGGACTAGGGGAGGAAGTTCCAGAGTCTGGCAGCAGCAACTGAGAATGCTCTGTCTTGCCTTCTCATCTTACAGACTCTGAGCAAGGTGACCAGATTGCACTGGGCTGATCGCAGATCTCTACCTGGAATATACCAATGGAACATTCCCCTTATCCCAGCAGGGCTTACTTGATAAAAAGTCTTATGTATCATACAGATAGTCGTAAATTTGATACTCTTTTTGAGAGGGAGAAAGTGAATCTCACAGCCCCGTAGAAGCAGACTAATGCTTGGGAATGTCAAGAATAGCCCTAGTGAGAGTATTCTGTGCTACCTGCAGTTTTGGCTTGGGTACGGATGTTAGAATCCAGATAGAGAGCATTGCAGTAATCGATTCTGGACAGTACCTTCTTCACAATAGTGAAATGTTTGTGTGTTAGCATCTAGTGCTGTAAAGGTGACCCTTGCATAGAATACTTCAGTTCTCTACGCACTGGGGGCCTCAACCACAAATGTAATGTCTCCACCCACATTTTGCAGTCCATGTTGTGTTAAATGTCCTGTAGCAGTAGTTCTGCAATTTGCAGGAATATTAATTTGGTTCACCATTGTAGTGAATGAAATTTAGAGAGGGGTTAACTACTATTGTGAGGTATCCCTTTAAAAGCTCAAGCTTGAACAACCTACTGACAAAAACAGATACTCCCTATTTTGCTGAGGAGGATTAGTCCATAACCACCATGGACGTCCCCATATAAAGGTGACAAGGGGTACCATGGGCACACACAAGAACTACCCAGGAGAACCATTAAATGAGTACCTGACTTAAGAACGTTGGTGGCACCATGTTGTATGGTTCCCACTAGAAAATACAGGACTGCATATTAGGAAAACAGGACTTCAGAATTCAGGGACTGAGTCCATCCACATCATCAGATACTGGTGGCCCAATTCCTGGTTAGCTCACAGTGCCTCACCCACAAGCCTAACCTTTCAAGGATGAAAGGTGATTTGGCAACCTCAAACATGACATACCGATCCCCCAAGGGAATCGTGGAAACAGATCTTACCCCTTTCTCTGTTTACTCATGCCTGCCCTAGGTAAAACACAGGAAGTATACGAATAGAGTTTTCAATGCATTTATTAAAACAATCGTAATCTTGCATATAGAGAATGTGCTGTGATTATTAAGCAGAAGAAACAAAGTGAAGTAACCAGCATTGTGAATATGGTGAAGAGAATGAACAATCTAGCCATGGCAGTATGATTTCTATGTAACTATATCCCTAACTACCCCTTGTATGTAAGAATCATGGGTGTACACTCTGCCTGATCAATAGTCTGAGACCCCAATACCTGAGTGACATGGTCTGGAGTTGGATTGGCAATCCCCCTCTGCAGGATAGGTATGGAAGAGCTGAATGTCGAAACACATCTGTCCCATGCCCTTTGTGGCTGGAGTATCCCCTCTGACCCACAAAGGGACAGCGCAATGTTTATATAATAAAACAACTGTATAAGAGATACAGCTCTGATGCAATGATGTATCTAGAGGTTAGAAACTGCCTCCGAGCGGACACTGCATGTACCAGGATATCTTGTTCTATGTTCCTATCCTTGAACGAAGATTACAGATTATGTAGCAGAAAAGGCTTTCTAAAAACAAGCAGCATGTGCAGTGTTACATGGAAACATACCATGAAAATAAAATACGTGGAAGGTAACCGAGTTAAACCAAACTGGATTAAAACAAAGTCTGCTAACAATGTGTAAAATGTAAAACAGAGGAGAACCAAAGAGGGTCTTAGAGGGCTACACCACAAGATGGGTTTTATATAGCAGACCCACATCTTATCAAAGGATAGGGGCAGGCTGGATTCTAAATACTTCCCACAACAAAACTTTGCAAATTATCAATTTGGAAGCGGTAAATTAGCATGAGGTTGGACCTCATGCTAATTTACCGAAAACCTTCAAACCTGCACAAAAATGCATTTTTGAATGTTGCATTTTACACACACACACACGTCCTTGGGACATGTGTGTGTGTAAGTTGCTATTAAGTTTAATTTCAGGGGTGCAGGGAGGGGTTCTTTGGACCCCCCCTGCACCCTTGAAATTGCATTTTCAATTTGGGATTCGCAAATTGAAATACGCAAATTGTAAATACTTTCCCATTGATTCCAATGGGCCTCTTGGCCCATAGGAATCAATGGGAAGGGTTTTCCTTAATTGCGATTCGCAAATTGTGAATCGCATTTAAGGAAAATTACCGAATCGCAAAAAAAATTGCGATTTTTTCATGCATTGCCATTTGCGATTTCTAAATTGCGATTCCTTAATTTTCGCAATTTAGGAATCGCATCCGTTGAGGCATGTGGCCGCTTGTCACTTGTAAATATGCGGAGTTATTGTGGCCTCTGTTACACTTTTGTGATGTGTGGTAAGCAGCACTGAGAAAGCATGCTCGTTTTGGAAAAACCAAAGCTTCATCTAAGAAATATCTGCTTCAGTTTTCTGTTTAAGTAGAACAGGAATGTATTTGTCTCTCTTGGCAGGGAACTCTGTTAACTGCATTCAATTTCAAAAGTTAAAAGACTTTTTATAAAAATTAACTCTTCCGGTAAATGATAGTAGCTGCTTTTGGTTTCAAATGCTAAAAGACTTTCTTTTTAATTAACTCTTACCACGTTTATCATGAAGCTTGAAGAATATAGATTTGTCATGCTCAATGGTGAACCCGGTTAACTGCTTTCAGTTTCAAATGTTTAAAAGACCAGGGCCAGATGTAGGTAATCCAGATTTACCTATTCTAAAATACCACATTTTACTGATTCGGTATTTTAGGATCGGTAAATGGGATGTAGGTATTCATTCGGTATTTTTTACCGAATCTGTATTTACCGATTCGGTATTTCCCAGTCATCCCTATGGGTCTCCAGGCCCATAGGAATGAATTGGAATTACCGAATCGGTAAATACAGATCCGGTATAAGGGGGAACACATTCAAGGGTGGCAGGGAGTCACTTTGACACCCTGTTGCACCCCTGAATTGTGCATGTGTGCACATGTGGCACACATACATGACCTAAGAGCATGTATGTATGCCACATGGCACGGTCATAAATTGCAATAAATTGCTTTTTAAAGGGTTTTCGATATTAACCACCAACTTGTAGTTGGTGGTAAATAACAAATCCTGAAATGAATAAAGCACTCATTTCAGTGCTCCCTACTTTAAGGATTCGGTAATTTACCGAATCGGTATTTTGAGAATTCAGTAATTTACCTATTCCTTAAATCACCGATTCGGTAAATTACCAAATCCTTCATTTATGCCTCCTACATCTAAAAAGCCTAATACCGGTCCATAATGGTCGAAATTCAGTAATTTTGGCCGTTACCGACCGGTATTAGGTTTCCTACATCTGGCCCTTAGCAACAACAATAAACTCTTTTGAAAAAAATAAGACTTGCTTGTTCAGAAGCTCCAGGAAAGTACAAGGATTAATCATTTAACTAAAGGTGATCTCCGAGAGTAATTCAGTTTTATTGGTAATTACAGACACACATCAAGTATCATTGACATTACTTAACAACTGAAGCGAAACTCAGGTGACCTATAAACAATATTTATGTAGAATCAAACGCAGAGGAAAAGAACAGTTGTTGGGAGTTTCAAATACACAATGTATTCCAGCACGATATAAGCTCCCTCATGAGAGGATATTAAGGCATAACTATTTGACCCATTTAAATTTTCAAATATAATAGGCAGTTCATATATATCAAATCCATTCAAATAGCAATCTTCCATACGCTAATTTACAAAATCTAGAAAATGTATTCTCAAAGTTTAAGAAATTTGATGATCTCATTCTAGCCACAAATAAGCTCTCGATGCTTCACTCTATACATTTTAGCCAACCATTCTAAATAAGTTTTCCATTTGTGCAAAAACAAAGATCAACCTTCAAGCATTGAGATATAAATCAAATGATGATACCTAATTGGTAATCCCCCTACTATTACAGATGAACTTATTACTTCATTTATTTTCACAATAACTCTTAATTTCATTCCAGTGCAGCTCTAGCATATGCCAAACTATATTGTGAGGGTCTACTTTCCTACTTCATGAGAGACACACCTAAAACAACTAGAAGGATAATTTGGGTTAATCTTATTTAAGAAAGTAGGTGTATGATATATTCACCGTTTTGTACAAATTGCATCTTACAATTGTTAGCCCCATGTAAGAGTGAAAAATTCCTATCATTAAATTTATCCCACATAACAAAATGCTCCTCAATGTCCCATCTTGGTGAGAATGATGTAAAAACATCAATTTTCTTTAGGTTTGAAAGGCAATTTCCCATAAAACCATGGATCTTATAGTGTGGCATTCTATTAAATCCTGTACTAAACTCATTCACTGGGTTGATCACTAATGAGAAATGACAAATGGTATTATGACCACATAGACCAAGCTTTAACCCCTTGTTTGCGTCAGATGGCCGGGAGCTAACGTGCTCCTGTGCGTTGGACGGCTCCCGGCAGTCCGCGAACATGGCACTGGAAATCCCTCCGGAGTGGGCACCAGAAGGATTTCCTTCCCCCCCCACCCTGGGGAAGAAAATCCCCAGCTCCCAAGGTTGTCCCTTTGTTTCTCTGAAATGACTTTCAGTGCGCACGTTGCGCTGCTGTCATTTCAGAGAAACCAAACTGAAATGAGCCGCGATTGCATTTTTGGTACCGGACTCATGGGCCGTCTAGGGAAACCTACCAAACCCAGATATTTCTGAAAACTTGACACCCAGGGGAGTCCAGGGAGGTGCAACCTGCGTGGATCTCCCAACATTTTCCTACCCAGAATCCCCTGCAAACCTCAAATTTAGCAAAGGAAAAAAAATCTAATTTTCCTTATTTTCTGTGTGGGATCACTGGGCCATCAAAAATGTTCTACCACCCAGCACCAGGTCTCCCGATAAAAATGGTACCTCACTTGTGTGGAAAGGCCTAGTGCCCACGACAGGAAATATCCCAAACATACTGTGGAGACTTCAAAATGATTGATGGCGAAACTACCTGGTTTTGCGAGGAATCACCAGCGTTTTTAGTCCTGGGCACAGCAGCTCTCTAGGGAAACCTACCAACCCCAGACATTTCTGAAATCTAGACACCCAGGGGAGTCCAGCGAGGTGTGGCTTGTGTGGATCTCCCAACATTTTCCTACCCAGAATCCCCTGCAAACCTCAAACGTAGCTAAAAGAAAAAAATCTAATTTTCCTCATTTTTCTGTGTGGGAAAGTTGTGAGACCACCTGACCACAATGATTTTCCTACCACCCAGCGTTCCTCCAGGTCTCCCGACAAAAATAGTAACTCTTGTGTGGGTAGGCCCAGTGCCCAAGACAGGAAGTGACCCAAAATGTACTGTGAAGACTTCAAAATTATCTTTGTGCGGGATTCACCTGCGCTTTTAGTCAAGGGCTCAACGGCCATATAGGGAAACCTACCAAACCCGGTCATTACTGAAAACTAGACATCCGGGGTTGTCAAGGGATGAGTGGCTTGCATGGATTCCCCAACATTCTCCTATCCAGAATCCACTGCAAACCTCAAATTTAGCAAAAAAGAAAAACGTATTTTTCTCACATTTCTCATTTATTTGTACACCTTCTAAATGTGTAGCTGCATTTAAATTGGGGATCAAAACATTCTTATATAATTGATTTCTTCTTTTATAGACCATTACAGCACATTATAGAGTACTGTTTTGAGAAATGTAGGTAATTGTAAAATGTCCATTCTATTTTCATTATAAGAAAAATAATCTTTGACTTATTATCAAGGTTCTTATATGCACTGTGCAATTTTGATATCGGAAGCATATAGGACCAAATGTTGCAAACTAATACATCTTCATGTCTGGGAGATCCAGCCCTTTAGTCCTTCTTCTAGGACTGTTTAAAGAGTGAAGTGATATTTTATTCCCCTAAACAAATGTAGAAAACATATTTTCAAGTTCCTTAAAACAATTCTCATACAAAACACAGGGAACCCCAGAAAAAAAATTCAAAAGAGCTAAAACTGACATTCTAATTCAAGCAATCCCACCCATAATTGTTAATGGCAAGGAACTCCAACTGGATAGTACATCTTTTACTTTTAAATGTAAGAATCTATCATTTAGATCAAAATTATCAGCAATTCTATATGTAAAATGTGTCCCTAAATAATGCTTTACAATATCATAATATAATGTTTTCATTTCTGCAGGTAATACATCCAAAGTGTAGTTACCCAATAAAACAAATTTCAAAAACTCTTTCTTGCTCATCTGGTTTCAGCAACAGCATTGTATCATCAGTGTAAAATTTAAATGTCACCATGTTTTGCATTGAGGGAATTAGACTACGTTTATTTTTAATTGGAATTTCAAGAGATTCAATAAGTAACGCAAATATTACGAGGGAGAACTGCTGCCTTGTACCATGATTTACGTTCAAAGAGGCAATTTAATTATAATTCAGTATAAGTCTAGCCTAGACAACACTATGAAAGATATTCAATGCCCTTGTGAGCTAATAAGGAAATGTAAATGCTTCTAAAATATAAAAAAGACTTTTTCAACACATGAGGCCTTTTCTACAGCTGATGAAAATACCAATACTGGAACTTGTTTAGACTCAAAATATCCAAGGATTCCAATATAAAATTTGTAATCAAACAAAGTGGATGACCAGCTATAAAGCCATTCTGATTGTTTTGTATGAACCTATCAGCTTCTCTATTAATTCTGTTGGCTATTAGCGTAGCTCTAATTTTATAATCCGAATTGGGTGGACTGATGATGAAGTATGACACAAACTGCGTGTGAGGCTTCCTCTTCCAAAACATTGGTCCTCTCACATGATCATACATAAATCCTGTGACATCCAAATAGGGCTCAGAATTGAAGTCTCAAATAGCAGAAAAAAGCACTCTTTCACCTTGATTTTCCGTACCTTTTTGTGTTGTAGTGTTTAGTTTAGGGAGGACGTATGGTGGCCTTTCCTCCCCCCTCTATTTACGTGTCAATAGGTGTATGTTGCTGAGAATTACAAATCCAAACTCAGCATGCATGTTTTACCCCAATTTGATACCTCGCTGGACTTTGTAGGCTTAAGTGGAGTGAAATTGCTAAGGTAGATCTTGCATATATGTATTATATAGTGAAAACATCCCAGAGATCCCAATAACCACTAAAGACCAACTCTATGAATTCACACTTATATTGCAAGGCTTAGCCCAAAGAACCACTTTGTCGATGATTTCAGAGAGACATATGCAGAATTAACAGCCATCAGAGTGATAAGAAGCTGTTTTTTTTTCACAGTTCAACACCAAATGCACCCAAGTTCATTTTTTTTCCACGGTCTGGTCAGTGTATTTGTGTAAGATGTTGGCGGTAGCGGCTGTATAACATGAAGGGCAAAACCGAAGTATAGAATGCCACGCGAGTTGGTTGCCCGACTAGTTGTTGGAGGTCAATAGCTTCAAGGTAGAGATGAGGGATATGAAGCAGCTATGGCTTGAGAAGTTGAGGTCACCAAAAAAAATTGATTTTGGTAGTCAATGACCATGTCTGAGATGGAAACCAGGAGGGTGTATGGAAAGGCTTTATTGCAAGAGGATAATCAATAGAAAACAGGGCATAGAGTGAAAAATGGATGAGATGAACATTACACTGATAAGGACTCACACCAATGTCATGGAGTCAGATGATGGTGGTTGGTAAAATATGTTAATGAAGCACCACATTCTCTCACCAGTTTACTTGCTTTGATATTTTCTGAATAGTTATCCTTTAAAAATAGATTAATCTAGGATTAATGGGGCAGCTTCACCCAATTAGGTTATTGGGATGAAGATGAAGTCAGATTCTCTGGATGGGGTCAACTGACCAATATAGCTGATTGTTCGAAGGGTTGCAACAATTACTCAGGTTGTTTTGGCAAGTGTTAGAGCGAGTGGTAGTGGGAAAGATGTGCACACTAGCAATGACCCTGGTGATTGCTATAGGCAGTGAGACCACAGAGGCTGTGAGTCTGGGAACGGCTCTTGCCAGAGAGGCAGCAGGGGTGAAGTGGTTGATTTGCTGAGCCCTTTGTGATCATTTGATGTCTAACGGTTGCCTCTTTGGACTAACACTCTTAATCCAATGGATTCCTAAAACAGTATGGCAGCAGTATTCAAGGGCAAGATGAAGCACTAGGTTGGTCAGGTAGGTCAAAGAGGTGAATAGGTTTTTTCCATTGTTAGGATACTTAGTGTCATTAAGCTATTTGGCTAGTTACATACTAGACAAATGCAACATATATACCCAAATCTTTTTTTTGGGGGGGGGGTTACATAGCACAAACTTGACCTGAAGTTATTCGATAACAGAGCACTATACATGAGCACCAGTTACGTTACAGACAGACACATTCATTTTGTTAGGCGCGGGGAGATGAAATGATGTGCCCAGAATCACAGGATGTTGAGCGTCCCTGCCAAGATTCGAACCTGGTTCCCCGGCTTCGAGGTCAACTGCTCTAGACATTAGACCATACCCTCTCCCCACATTCATTCACAAAGACCTACATTTATTCTTTCACACATATCTAAAAGTCTGAGAAGACAGAGAACATAGTAGGGGTGTTCATTAGATAGGTAAAAATAGGAAAGGGGCTTTAGGGCCTTTGAAGATGTTTTGAAATTTGACAAAGGTGGAAGAGGGATGATTGAAAATGTAGAGTGTTGTGTATTAGATGAAGGTTCATCAGCAGGTTGACAGTTATCTAAAGATGGGATAGATGCATGAAGCATATGGGAGGAAAATGAGAGTATTGTGTTTTAGACAGTTTGAAGGAGATGGCAATAAGAGCTCAAGGCACAGGGGAATGGGACTCTAGGAGGGAGAGAGGATACATGAACGAATGAGAGATACAGCAAGTGAGGTTTCAGCATCAAAAGAAAGAAATAGAGAAGTGTGTGGGATGGGGAGTGCATAAAACAAAAGGTGGGTAGAGGTAGATAGAAAGTGAGTAGAGTAGGTGATGAGTTAGGAGAGGAGTTAGAGAATGAATTCCTATGAGGGAAGAATAGGCAGGAGGGAGGGCGGTTATTGGTACCTTGGGTTATTACAAGGCAAGCGTGAGTAGGTCTCGGTTAGTGGGCATTCAGTAACCAGAAACTCTTGAATATTTTTTCCAGGAGGTAGAGAGTTGTTTTGGGATTTAAAGAATAATGCTGAAGGAGGATTTAGTTTACCAGAGGTAGGCTACAAACGCCACTTAGATTCTTCTCAAGTCAGATTGTGGTGCAAGAATCTGGCACAGCAGATGGTAAATGAGTGAAGTGGGATCTGGGAAATAGAAGATAGGCTTTTAGGACCAAGTGGATATGGAGCAGAATATGAAGCAGTGGAAACAAAATTACTAGAACCACTCTTATATTTCTAGATTGGAAGTCCAACTGAGATCAATGGATATTGAGTTAGGCGGTGGCATACGATCTGAAGCATAAAGGGCTTTGCGGGACACAATCTAATTTTCAATATGGACTGTAGTAGTGAGACTGTCGTGAAAGACCTATGTAGTGTAAAGTCATCTGGTTGTTTTTGACCCTGAAACCCCTAACTACCCCTTATCGCTACCCTTCCTTGAACCCTACAAACACAATACTGCCCCTTAGCGCTATCATTCCCTAAACCCCAAGCCCTTCCTACTCCTAAACACGGTCAGCCTTAAACTCTAAAAAAAAAACACCTTACGACTACCCATTCTTAATCCATAAAACTCTTTTCTACCCCTCAACACTCCCATCCCTGTACCCTAAAAATTCTGTACTACACCTTAGCGTTATCTTTCCATGACCTCGGAAAAGCCCTTACTATCCCTTAACACTACATTCCCAAGACCCTAAAAACTCCTTACTAACCCTTGACACTACCCATCTCAGAACCCTAAAACCCATGGTACCACCCTTTCATGAACCCTATAAACCCCTTAAAGCTACCCATCCCTGAATCCATGAAATATCTAAATACCCCTAACACAACCGCACCTTAAATCCTAAGAACCCCTTTTACCCCTTAAATTTACACATCCCTGAACCCTAAAAATACTTGCAACCGGTTAATGGTAAACATCCCGGGACCCTAGAAACCCTTACATCACATTAATGCTACCCATCCCTGATCAAAACTCTTACTACCCCTTATGCTACCCTTTGCTGAATCCCTCAAACTCCTTGCTGCCCTTCCCTGCTCGCCGGTCATACGGAGCAGACGAAGAATTCCAAGGTCTACCACCGGTGAGCACATTCACCATGGGGAGCCATCAGGTTAGCAGTCTTCTCTAGAAATATAGCTCAGTTATTTACTGCGTCTCTCTGTTTTAGAACGCGGTTTTCAGACCGGTTCATGCTCCTCCATTAACTTCGATTGCCCAGCGGAGCTGACCAGGAGTTTCACGGTCTCCCATCGGTGAGTTCATACTCCGTGGGGAACCATTGTGGCATTAGTTTCTTAAGCCTAACGGTACAGTTATTGACTGCGTCTCTTTGTTTCAGAGCGCAGTCGAAGATTCACCAGTGTGAAACTTTCACGAACTGGCGTTTAAAGGTCTAGGTGAGTGTTGATTTAGGGGTCAGCATTAGGTAGATTTATTAGAGTATCTCTGAGCGAATTCAATCGTTCACAATACTTACACAGATTTCATTTTCTCGTAGAGCGATTTTCACTGACCTAAACAGCAGTCACAATACAGAAGTTGTTTTTCGCTCTGCACCTCGGTGAGTCCAGAGACAACAATTCATTTCAGTCACCCTTTTTCAAAGTGGCAATGGTGTTACCATACGCGAGTTGTTCTAGAGTTAGCAGAGAGGCAGAGTCATTTTCACTCGAGTAAGGAAAGATAGCCACGATTAATTCTCCATGACCACTTGCATAGTAATAGTGAAGTATATATTTTATCGGCATCTTTAACACCAGTGAAGCAGGAGCACTTGAGCGCATTTAAACATTCAGTTAAACCATACGTAGTGGTGTATACAACAGCAAACATACTGTCAAGGTTTTTTTGCCTAATCAGAGGTACTTCTCCTTCTCCAGGTTGTACCAGTATTTCACATCGCACCCGCAGACACTTTTTGGGACATCTTTTGTTCATACAAGATTCAACCGCTCCTAAAGTAAGGAAGTACTACTAATATGAGGCAATTCTCACCATCATTTGTAACTGGGATTGCAATCGACCTATCAGCACAAATGGTTCAATTAAGAGCTTGATCCTACACACAACTAACTAGTAAGCACATTTCAATCTTGGTGGAGGTTTCTATCATAGGCGGTATTATTATTTTATATAGGTTACTTACTGGGGCTACACTTGACCTATCTATAAGTCTATTCAGGAACTTTACTTTGTATTCCAGTATTTTCAACTGTTTTCTGAACTGCTCTTTGAGTAAACTCCAAACATGTATATGTGCTAATGTTTAGCATTATGTAAATGATTAACACAGGAACTTTAGCATACAGCTTGTTAATATATTGTTTTCACATTAATTTCTCCTACAGTGCCCCTGAAGAAGGGAGTCTTCCCGAAATGCATTGGGCCATTTTGAGTAGTCGCAACAGTGTCAATAAGTTTTTCCAAATAATGTCCTTTTCCTTTGTTTGTGTATGAACTAACAGTGCATTTATTAACACTTGTTGATCATATCTAAAGTATATGAATATATAAAATGAATTGACAATTTTATATAAAATGTGTACATGGGTTAAAAAAAATTCCAGTATTAGATTGAATTTCAGATACTTTGATTTAAGCACAGATACCAGTGTTTTTAATTGACATACTTTAAATCAGTAGTGCGTTTTGTATACTAGTGGGGATCCCACCAGATGTTGCTCTTCATACATATGGCCCATTTATACTTAATCATACAAAGCCCTGAAACCTAAAAACCACTGCTACATCCTAATGCTGCTCTTCCCCAAACCCTAAAATGCGCTGAATCCTACCCTTCCTGAATTCCTAAAAATGTCTTACTACCCCTAGACTGAATTCTAAACACAAAAAAAACTTTACAACCCCGTGCTGCTACCCTTCCCTGAACACCAAAAACGCCTTACTACTTAACAGTATCTTTCCCTGAAAAAAAAACCTCTTAAGGCTATCCTTTCCTGAACTCTACAAACTCCTTATACCGCTCAAAGCTCACTGAGGGATTCTGCATGCTAATAATAAGAGAGCAGAGGTGAAATACTGGGAAGAAGTGGGAATAAAATCAGTGCTTAATTTGAGCAGGTGCTTTCAGCTGCTCAGCACCTGCACTTCTTTCACAGGGCCGGGGCTACACTTTCTGAACCTGCAGGTGGTGGTCTCAATATTAATTGTTCAATTCAAAATAAAAAGAATAACATACATTGCATGGTGACTTGCAGGTAAATGTTCATAAGCAGGCCAGCATATGCCTGTCCATGCAGGCATGGTTGTGTATCAGCACTTTAGTGATGATGTCATCACGCTGATCACAAATCCAAGAAGTAATCAACAAACTATGGCTTGCATTCTATTCCCCGACTCTGCTGCACCCTGCCACTGCCTGAGCCTAAACCTCCCATTGGATAATTGTAGCTGGGGGTTGGGTCATGACAGAGTTGAGGCAAGGAAGCTGCAAGAGAGCATTTGGAAACTGAGAGTGAGGGCTCTTGAGGAAGAATAAATAAAGGTAAGCGTGGACTTTCCACTTGTTGCATAGCCAAAGTATCATATCCGGTAGCCCTGAATTGCTGCTATCCTCAATGAGCTCGATGTGGTTGTGGCCCAACAACTTTTGTGCGCCATCGCGTCACCAGTAGAATCTGTGCGCTGCACCCCAGCATGGTAATTGCTGAGCGTGAGTGAGTCCAGTAGGCACCACAGCCATACTTAACGGCATTGGCAGCATTACGGCTGGGGACAATACCTGTGCTGTAGCAGGCAGGATCACAGCAAGCTGAGCAGTGGATGCTTGTGCTGTTGTCATCCCTGGACCTACTATTTACAGGCAGCACCAGCAGTGAGATGACTGCTATGCTCAAGAAGTCGCCTGTTCCGCAATAAACCCAGTCATACCACACTGATTAATATATGCAAAAAAGCATTTTCATTTGGTTCACATGTTTTTGCAATGGGTGTAGGTAAGAAAGTAAAACAAGTCATCTTCCGCTTCTTTAGGAATGACAACAGGAAAATGCAGAGTTCAAAATAGCAGGGACATCTACAGGCTGACGACAGGGGTCAAAGGCAGCAGCAGTGTTAGAGATGATAGCAAGAGTAAAGAGGAGAAGAAAGAACAAGAGAGGCGAGAGATAAAACAGAGCAAAGTAGAAGAAAAGAAGGAGAGTAAATCAGATACAAAGAGAAAGCAGCCATGATGTGAAGAAGAGAGCATTAGGAAAAGAGAGAAGATGGAATGAAAGGATGTGGAGGACAGGACAGAGGAAAAAAGCAGACAAATTATAAAATGGAGACACAGCTAATCACTGCTGGAGAGTGATAGTATAGAGCCAAGTTCGAGGGGAGCAGAGAATGGATAAAAGTGAAGAGACAAAAGGGCAGGGCTAAAATTAAAAGATGGCAAATCAGAAATACAGTGTGTGACAAAGGTAATAGAAAACAATTAGAGAGGGGAGAGGATAGGCTCTTAGAGCAAAGACTCAGGGGACAGACAACAGATCAAGGTTAGAAGATAGAGACTGAGGCAGTGAGATTCTTGAAAGTGGGGCTCACCGGAGGAAGACTTGAGCGATGGCCTCCTTGGCAAAATTTTTAGCACCTCCACTTCTTTTTTTACAAATTAAGCACTGAATAAAGTTACTGATGAGTCCAATTCCTCATTTCTCAGACAACCCTCAGGGTTCCACTTGCGTTCCCAGTTATTTCGATTGCCAGCTACCTCCCCACAGTTATCAATGTCTATGTTATGGGGGACTGTAGGGAGAATTTACCGAATGACATCAGGGTTGTTTTTATGAGTCTCTTTTGTGGTATCAAACAACATGGAAAACCTTACCTCTTTGAAAAGTAAGATGAACATTTTAGGGCACCAAAGGTAGCACTTTCAGGTCTACATTCTGCTGTTTATTTACTGTGGAACTATGCTGCTTTGCCATCAGGACCACACCCCACTAATGGAGTAATTTACAGAATAGCGTACATTTTGCAATTCAGTAATACCATTATCACGACCAGTTATGATATTACCGCAAATGTATTTATAAATGTGCAAGCATTATTGGGGTAAAATCAGCACCAGCTTTTTGTTTTTGTTAACACAAATTTGTACGGCTGCCCACATTTACAAAATTACCGCAAAATGTGTATATATGTGAAAATAAAACCCCAAATAATTGTGCATGACTATTTCAATTAATCTCTCTGTAGAAGGTACACTTCAATTACTTAGGCCAGGCTTGACTACAATTCCCAGGATGATATTTTGAGCAATTGTTTAGAATTTGTAGAGTGTGCTTTACCATGGATCCACCAAGAGGAATATTATTCTTTCATCTCAAGCAAACAGCTGGTGAGGTATTATTCGGCCTTCCAGGGAGTGCTTCAAGTGATTATTCTAAATTTATGAAAATTAAACCCAACTATGCTATTTGTGGGGAGGAGTGGTCACCCAAGATGGCTGGAAGGAAGTGAAACTCTAGTGCACGGTCCTCCTTGTAATTAACCCTGTGGAATCCTGAACCGTGCTGTTGAAGACTGCGCTGAGGAAATGCTGCACTGTGGGTGGAGTATGAAGACGAGTGGAGAGCGCCGGAAAAGCTAAGCAACAGGAGAAAGCTGTGCCTGAATACTACGCTGCAAGCCCACGGCTTTAAGGCCTGCTGGGCATGGCCTGGGCCCGCCTGGGGATTGCTGCAACGAGGAGCTGTGTGGCTGATAAAGTCAGAGGAAAGTCGCCCCAAAATCTGCATTAAAACCACGGAGGGGGAGATAATGCTGTTGCAGAACTATATACATGATGTATTTTTTCAACATTATCGGGACTTATATGTGAAACAACCTGATTCCTGGGCATGAGATAGAAGTGTTCATGGGCAAGGCACAGCTGACGGGCTGGATACTCAATAAATAGAGGAGCTAATCACGGAATTGGAAGTTATGGAGTCCATCCCAGAGCTAGCGCATGGCAAGAAACTGGGCCAGACGGTCTGTGAGAAGAGTTTTACCACACTTCTAGGGAAATCCTGGCTCCGTGCCTAGCTGAAATGTACTTGGGGGCGCCTAGAGAAAGGCATTTATTTATGTAATGCATTTTTATAAAGCGCGGACTTTACCCGAAGGGGTCAGCACTGTGCAATAGAACCAGTTACGTTACATGAGAGAACTGTTACAAAAAAATGGAACAAACAAAAATAGACGTAGCTGTTGTACACTACCAGGCAGACCGAATTACACTGACCCCAAAGTTCTGTAGCGATGCGCTGGATGTAACAGCACATAGACCCCTATCCATGCTCAATTTGGACTAGAAGATCGGCAGCAAAATACTGGCTACCGTTTAAAAGTACACTTACTGACACAGATCCATCGCGATCAATGCGGTTTCATACCCCAGTGCAACACCTCGCAGAATATCAGCCAGCTGCTCAGGGTGATGGATGAAACTCCCATGCAATACTGCAGTACCAACTGAGCCTTACCCATAGATATACAAAAGGCATTTGACACCATTCTTTTGGTGTATCTCAGAGGCATGATAAAACGTATAAACCTGGGCAGGGGTGGGATAAATGGGTCACTCTGTTGTACTTATGAGACACGGCTAGGGTACACACCAGACAGTGCATCGCTGAGGCCTTTGCAGTATACCGGAGCACACAGCAAGGCGGTCCACTGTGCCCAATACTATAGCTGTAGAGTAATTTGCCAGTGTAGTCAAGACGAAGAGAGCAGTAGAGCGACTCCCCATTGGAAGACGGGAAGCATATCATCTTGTTATAAGCAGATGACACGCTCTTGTACCTTAGGGACGCAAAGACAGGGATTCCCTGTAGTGCTGAGCACCTGAGTGACGTGGAGCAGATTTCCGGCCTCTGCATGAACTGGTGCAAGACTTGTGCCTTCCCAGTGGCCAGCAACATTCAGGCAGCTTTGCAGGCTGGCATTAGGTGGAACCTAGAGCCTTAAGGTACCTGGGAGTTAAAGTATATCACTCTGAAACCGATTTTAGAGAAAGGAAATGTGGGCGGGATTTATGTTGCCTTGAGGGGCAACATCTTTTTGGTGGTCCATGAAATTGCCAATAATGGCAAGAATTGAATTGTCGAGAAAAGTAATGCTGCTGCGGGTTGTATTATATTTCATTTACAACTTGGTTCAGGGATTCAAACGTGCTGGTACGGAAACTGATTTGGAATGGCGGCAAGTATCGGCTCACTTTATACAGACTATAATGTCCAATAGTGGAGGAGGGATTGGGTGTTGCGGATTTTGGAATATATTTTGGATTGGCGCAGCTTAAGTAGTTGGTGTGCTGGCTGGTGGGACTTAGGTGGTGGGTGTAGTGGAGCAGAGGGGCCTTAGTCCCTTATTGCTAGAAATCAAGGTGAAACTAATGAGGCAACCCGCTCTGCTCACAGTGGCACTTCGCTGCTGGAAGGCAACGGTTAACACAAGACAACACATACTTCACGCATCTGCCCTCCCCGGAGTGGGTCTGCCCACTGCCAGAGGGGCGGTTTTACAGAAATGAGACAATAAAAATGGAGCAGAGTGGGGTTTGAAGTCGTAGAAGATTGTTGAGAGTAACACTCCGTACTATGGAGGCCGGGATTCCTTCCTGAACGGTCGCTCCCCTGACTCTCCTGCCAGAACCATTATTATTGCCATCACCTGCACCGCAGCTGAAGCCCTGACTGCGCCTGGTATCGTTACCATTACAAGCGCTATCGCGCTCAGAAACTTTCACTCGCGCAGCGCTTTAAAATTCTTTTTTGCCATTTATAGAACTGTGCCTGTTGCTATTGTATTTTCCGCATCCCGCTCTGTAACACACAATTTTTAAAAGCTTACCGCGTGTATCAGCGCTCTGTAACTGATTAGCGCTTCAGAACCCTCATTGTATAATCACATTTGGCGCTCTGTGTTGATTACGTGCACCTCATTGCTGCGCTGTGTTTAAACTTTCAGTAATATCTAAGTGGCGCTTTGGCAGAGGTATTGTGGTGAAATTGTATGCCTTTAGCTGCCTGTTGACGATCTTTGTGCTGTGCCCTCGCTGCAGCTTTTGCTTTCACTTTTGCCCTCCATTTTGCGTTCTCTTCTCCCCTGACCCGCCTCTCTGATCCCGCCTCCCAGCTGACCCTCCCACACACGAAGAATAGACTCTCCCCAGCCTGTACCCAGCTGTGACCGCCGGGATTCCTTCCTGAACGGTCGCTCCCCTGACTCTCCTGCCAGAACCATTATTATTGCCATCACCTGCACCGCAGCTGAAGCCCTGACTGCGCCTGGTATCGTTACCATTACAAGCGCTATCGCGCTCAGAAACTTTCACTCGCGCAGCGCTTTAAAATTCTTTTTTGCCATTTATAGAACTGTGCCTGTTGCTATTGTATTTTCCGCATCCCGCTCTGTAACACACAATTTTTAAAAGCTTACCGCGTGTATCAGCGCTCTGTAACTGATTAGCGCTTCAGAACCCTCATTGTATAATCACATTTGGCGCTCTGTGTTGATTACGTGCACCTCATTGCTGCGCTGTGTTTAAACTTTCAGTAATATCTAAGTGGCGCTTTGGCAGAGGTATTGTGGTGAAATTGTATGCCTTTAGCTGCCTGTTGACGATCTTTGTGCTGTGCCCTCGCTGCAGCTTTTGCTTTCACTTTTGCCCTCCATTTTGCGTTCTCTTCTCCCCTGACCCGCCTCTCTGATCCCGCCTCCCAGCTGACCCTCCCACGCTCCGCCCCCTCCACTCTCCATTTATGACCACATGCCCCCACGCGCAGCGTCCACGCGCTTCGGCCACGCCGAAGGTGCGCCAAAGGTAAGCCCGTCTACGCCCGTCCGCGCCTGGACCGCGCCCAGCGCCAGACCCCCTGCCCCTCGCGCTGCCCAGCCCCCCCGCACTACCTACGATGCCGCCACCCTCCTAGCCCTTAACCCCGGTCGCGCCCCCAACTGCGTCCAAGTCGCTCCTGGACGCACCCATGGACCGTTCTCCTGCCGTTCCTGCAAATTCATCGGCACCGACAACATCTCCGCCACGACCACTCCACAGATTCCCGACCCCAACCACCTAGAATGCATCCTTCTCAACACCCGCTCGGTCCACAGGCACGCCATTGACCTTTGGAACCTACTAGACACCATCTCTCCTGACGTCGCCTTCCTAACGGAAACATGGATGAACGCGTCCTCCGCCCCTGACATCGCCATTGCCATCCCTGATGACTATAAGATCACTCGCAAGGACCGCACCGACCATACAGGAGGTGGAATCGCTATCGTCCATAAGAAATCAATCCGCATCTCAACCAGCTCTGACGCCAACCTCGCCAACTCCGAACACCTTCACTTCCAGATCCACATCGACCCCAAAACCACACTCAGAGGCACCCTCCTCTACAGACCACCAGGACCCCGCGCAAAATTCTGTGAAGACATCACGGACTTCATCACCCCACACGCGCTCCCCTCCAAAGACTACATCCTTCTGGGAGACCTCAACTTCCACCTTGAAAAGACCAACGACCGCAACACCGCCACCCTCCTGGACAACCTCGCCAACCTCGGACTTAAACAGCTGGTCACTTCCCCCACCCACATCGCAGGTCACACTCTCGACCCCATCTTCACCTCCAGCAACCATGTCTCCTTCAGCCACGCTACGGATCTCCTCTGGACTGACCACAGCTGCGTTCACTTCACCTACAACAAACCGAAACCCATCGTCCACCTCCAACCAACTCTACAAAGAAACTGGAACAAAATCACCACGGAGCAGATCTCCACATCGCTCCTTCAAACCTCCCCAGCCCTCTCTTCTAACGCCAACGAAGCCGCCTCCAACCTCACCCTTTGGTTATCCAACACCGCCGACACCTTAGCACCACTGAAAAAACGTCAACACAAACTTGGCATCAAGAAGGCCTCATGGTTCAACGAGGACCTCAAGAAGTCCAAGAAACTGTGCCGCTCCCTTGAAAAGGCCTGGAAAAAAGACCCATCCACCAGCAACAAGGACGCCTTCAAATGCGCCATCCGTACTCACCACCAACTGATCCGAAAAGCCAAGAAAACAGCATTCAAGGACCGACTTGACAACAACGCCCACAACAGCAAGGAACTTTTCAACATCGTCAAGGAATTTTCCAACCCCTCAGCCAACTCCAACGACATCACCCCCTCTCAAACCCTCTGCGATTCCCTAGCCTCTTTTTTCCACAACAAGATTGCTGACATCCACAACAGCTTTGACAACCAACCCGGAAGCCAACCCACCCTACCATCAGCTGACCATCTTCCCCCCGTTAACACCCTTAACGCCTGGAACCCAATCTCCACTGAGGACACCATCCGCCTGATGAATTCCATCCACTCTGGATCCCCCACAGACCCATGCCCTCACCACATCTTCAACAAAGCAGACTCCGTCATAGCTCCGCACCTCCGAGACGTCATCAACTGCTCCTTCAACTCCGCTACCTTCCCAGAAGATTGGAAACACGCTGAACTCACCGCCCTTCTGAAAAAACCAACAGCAGACCCCACCGAACTCAAAAACTACCGCCCCATCTCGCTTCTTCCATTCCCGGCCAAAGTCATCGAGAAAGCTGTCAACAACCAGCTCGCCGCCTTCCTCGAAGCCAACAATTCACTCGACCCCTCACAATCTGGCTTCCGAGCCAAACACAGCACTGAGACCGCTCTCATCGCAGCAACAGACGACATTCGAACTCTACTGGACAATGGAGACACAGTCGCCCTCATCCTCCTCGACCTTTCTGCAGCCTTCGACACAGTCTGCCACAGCACCCTTTTACAACGCCTCAGAAACATCGGAATCCAAGGAAAGGCACTGGAATGGATCACCTCGTTCCTCACCGGAAGAACCCAGAGAGTCCGCCTCCCACCATTCAAGTCCGAGGCCTCTGAAATCATCTGCGGCGTACCACAAGGATCTTCACTCAGTCCCACCCTCTTCAACGTATACATGAGCCCCCTCGCGGCCATCGCCCGCCAACACAACCTCAACATCATCTCTTACGCGGATGACACTCAACTGATCCTATCTCTCACCAAGGACCCCAGCACCGCCAAAACTAACCTTCACGAAGGAATGAAAGAAGTCGCCGAATGGATGAAACAAAGCCGACTGAAACTGAACTCAGACAAAACAGAAGTCCTCATCTTAGGTAAATCCCCCTCTGCATGGGACAACTCCTGGTGGCCGGAAGCCCTCGGAAATGCACCCATCCCGACAGACCACGCACGGAACCTTGGCGTCATCCTGGATTCTTCACTCTCTATGAACAGACAAGTCAGCGCCGTATCCTCTTCCTGCTTTAACATTCTTCGCATGCTCAGAAAAACATTTCGCTGGATCCCCACCGAAACAAGGAAAACAGTAACCCATGCTCTGGTCACGAGCCGACTGGACTACGGAAACACCCTCTACGCAGGTACCACCGCTAAACTCCAGAAGAAACTACAACGAATCCAAAACGCCTCAGCCAGGCTCATATTAGACATCCCACGCAACGAACACATCTCTGGTCACCTTAAAGATCTCCACTGGCTACCCGTCAATAAGAGGATTACTTTCCGACTGCTCACCCACGCACACAAATCACTCTACGACATCGGACCAGATTGCCTCAACTCCCGACTGTCCTTCTACACCCCCTCCCGCCAACTTCGCTCTTCCAGCCAAGCCTTCGCCACTGTACCTCGCATCAACAAGACCACCATGGGAGGCAGATCCTTCTCTTACCTGGCTGCCAAAACATGGAACTCACTCCCCGCTTACCTTCGCCTCACCCAGAATCACCTAGCGTTCAGAAAGCAGCTTAAAACGTGGATATTTGACAAATAATCCTCCTCCCCTTCCTTAGCGCCTTGAAACCCTCTGGGTATGTAGTGCGCTATATAAATTTTATGACTTGACTTGACTTGGATGGAAGAGGACACTCCTGACTCTGGGTGGCGGACATAAACTAATAACGTTAATTTACAAAATGTTTTTGTCCATGATTCTTACTGACAATGTGCCCCTACAAACTAGATGGGAAGGCTCGTTGGGCGGGCAGTTTAGGAATACGGAATGGGAGCAGACCCTAGAGCAAGTATGCAGGATGGAAAGGAACTGTAGATTCAAGTCGATACAAATGAATTACTTCCAAACTACATATCTCACCCCACGCCGAATCAGCTTCATGATGCAAGTGGACCCTTTAGATATCCCCGCTGTTCTCTGTCTGATGTTGATTTTGAACAAATTGTGTGGAGCTGTCCTACCATAAGGTGGTTCTGGGCCAACATAGTAACATACACTTGACAAGAGACTTACTGACTATGGAGGTACGCTTGTTGGGACTTTATCCCCATAAGCCGGAAAAGAAAGTGGGAAATAGATTCTTGGACCTGCCTCACACAGTGGTCCACAGGCACATAGAACTGTATTGGTGATCGAAGGATGGTCTGCTACTTTGTAGGTGGTGAAGTGCTGGGCGATAGCTGAGGGAGCTGCCTTAAGTGTGGATGAGCAGAGAGGGAAGCGAAAAAGCCCTATTGGGACTTACGGCAGGAAGTGAAGTCGCTTTTGAGTAAGGGGACAACAGATCGGGGGATAAATATCTCAGAGGTTCTGCAGGACGGGCCACTGAAAACATTTGGACCTTCAATCTTGTGCACTTAGTGCAAAGAGAATGGTGCACACTGCAATGCTAATCGTATACAAGAATGATGGACATTGTCAACGAATATGGAGGAGAGTGTCTACTGATAAAGCAAGAACAACAAACATTTAAAGAGGGTCAAAAGGGGATTTTAAAGACCAAACTCTGATGCGGCCCCCACATATAATGAAATGAAATTTGATTTGTAGAGCGCATGGCTGCCCGAAAGCATCCCAGCGCTTGCTTAGGGAACCCGTCCTGGTATTCCCCTGCGAGATAACCCATTACTGGGCATCCCCAAGGTGAAAGCCAGGCATCCCGCTGCGAGGGGCCGTTGTGGAGATTAAGCAAGCTATTGCCCAGAGTTACAGAGTGGGACTCCATGATTGGAATAGGCACCGAGGCGAGAATTGTCAGGTCCGGGGAAGTTTGAGCCCAAGACCCGCCCAGGTGGGGAATTGAACCCTGGTCCGGGCCAGACCTCTGCATCAGGGTCTGCCGCTCCAACCACTTGAGCCACACTTCTCCACTTAATGAAAGAGAATTAAGTATCAGAGGGTCTGGGATCACAAGAACGCCGGATATGCACCTATAGAGGACTCTAGTACCATGCCATGTGTATACTATAGAGACATAGGTCAGCCTTACATTAAACCCACCAAGTGATCAGATAAGGATGCCCATCAGTCACCACACAGAACCGCCCTTCATCATTTGGGTTCCTCTTAAGACCACTGTTGGTGTAATCTATTGTCTTTCACAAGGAGGGCTAAGATCTACTGATAAAGCAAACCTTTACTCATGATGTTGCTTTGTGGGTATGTGCGTAAGTGAACCAACATAAGTTTCAAGTTTGATTGTTAATGCAATTCAACGGAGAGCCCAGGGAAAAGTGGGTTGGATGGGTGGAAAATTTCCATGTATAACAGGGGAGCATATTTAATGGTTTACACTGTGTTTATATCCTATATTTGATTGTACAAAGTTGTACAACTACCACATAAAAACACTTCAATAAAAATTAAATAATATGCGGTTTGTCAGGGAAAGTTATTTTTCTCCTCTATGTATTTTACTCAGGAAGCAATATTCTTGCTACTTTCTCTCCGGCCTTTTCAAAGGCAGTAATTTAGGGTTTAAGGTAATAAACATTTGTTCATATAATGCATGCAAACAGCATCCGATAATGCAGGTATTTAAATGTGTAGGTATATTTAAGCCAGGCTGATTTACTTTGACAATACTAGTTAAGATGGAGGACGAAGCTGGAGGCAGCGGAAATGTATTCCTGTACACAACTGGGACAGCTGACATCAACTTAAATCCACTCGCCCAACAAAACACAGCAGGCCAGTTGTCATCTGTAGCTACAACATATCACTTGATATTTGTCTCACATAATATAGGTTTCTCAAAGGGTTACCCCCTTGCGCCAGAGACTTTATTAGGGGAAGGTCATGCTCCAATGCCCATTCAGACACAGACCCTATGCCCAGGTGTGATACTTTGATCAGGCCCATTGACAAAGGATAAAGGACATTGATATATATATATATATAACAAACAGTCATAAAATTTATATGAAAATATAGGAAGTGTCTCACATAAGAGACTACCATGAGACAGTTGGCTGTTATTCACCAACGTGCTCGCTTTATCTTCATTGGCAACTTTCCCATAATAATAGGAGGAACCAAGACTAAAGTTAACAGTGCTCTTTGTGTATACTTGTCTTCTCTAAAGTAATATAACACATATCAAACTCCTACAGGTTCTCGTTTATGAAGAAATGGCTATGCGGTCTTCCCAAAAACAAAATATATATACACAACAAAAGGAGTCAGATGTGCAGTTCAGTGCTAACGGAGGACTCCACCCAATACAGCGCCCATTTTTCTTTGCTGTTTGCAGTCTATTGATAGACACGACGACATAATACACTGGAATGGCCTTAAACTATCTTGTCGTGCCAGTGCAGACTTGGTGGTTACAAAAGCAGTTTGCCAGCAACTGCGGCAAGTGTTTCGAAAGGATGTTTGATCCTTGGAGTTTTGAGAATGATGAACCATTTTTGTTAAGCGGTTAGCGGAGTGGTGTGGTTGAGGGCACAGTAAAGGGTGGTGAGTGTATGATTGGATGCTTGGCCTGAAAGAGGTTTCTCGCTGATTTTCCACCTCGTAGCAGTTTCATGAAGCGGTGATGTGTGAGAGCTATACTTTTGGGACAGTTAAAAACTGTGGTTTACTTGGTATTTCGCATTTGAGTGTTTTTCCCGCTACCCAGTCCATATGCAAACTGAGGGGCAGTGACTACATTCGCAATGAATACCCGTGTAGATACGATGTTCTGAATACAGAGATTTATACCTACATGATATTAAGCAACTTAAATGTTGAAAAGCCTTGTATCTTTTGCAGGGATTGTTTTGCAGGCAAAATTAATTATAAAAATGGACAATATGTTTTAACAGCATATTGATTATATTCCCCTTCTCAGGCAACGACAACTTGAGTCCAGACACGTTTTCTGTATGGCCTACTGGTAGGTGTTCACCTGGGGGCCGGGGGTCATATGGTAAATATCACATGCCCTTCTTACAAGGGAAAAGTATGGGCGTTGAGGGGTTCTTAAACCCTTTTGAATATTATTTGTATAGGTTTCATTCCTGTTGTCTGCCCACTTCTTCTTTTAATACAGGTCCAGTGGGTGAATACTGGTCCTTGTGGCCTGATGAATTTGCCATTAAGTCTCTGTGTGGCAACAAAACAGGTTGGTCATTCACAATAAAACATGGGACTTTTTTTAAGCAGGAGTATGCGCATAGAATAAAGACATATCCTGTATGCCATATCCGACTCATTTTTAGTAAAAAAAAATATATATATAGGGTACTGTAATTCAGAAATACGAACAGATTAGCTCCATGCTAAGCACACGTATCCCACTCCTCTGAACCTTAACAGTGAGGATAATAATGTGATATCAAAGTATCAACACAAGTTCACTTTTAAAAAAAAAAAAAAAATGCACTTTTATTTACTTTCACCAGGTTAGGAGCACATAAAGTAACTAAAATAGGAAAATCACGAGTAAAGAAACCATCAATTCAGTACTGAATAGCCCTAAACCACTATAAATTGTGGTGTTTTTGTGTGAGCAGAGAACTACCAGAATGCCCACTAGGGCTCAATTCCATTGTAAAAATCTCTGTTCGCCAATTCAAAATGATTGTTTGAAGTATAAAAATGAATTTCTTAGACGCAAAGTGGTTAAGGCATAACAAGCGACAGTATGAAATGAAATCTCTAAGTGGTTTGACTATGTCTCATTAAGGCACTCATTCACAGTTAGTGTTTATTTTTATTTTTTGCACTTTTCACACTGTTTTCCTTTTCGTTGGCTGCGTGTATATAAGCATTTATATTGCTATGCATATATATGAATGAATGTCTTACCATTGATTTGGGCATAGATTAATAATGAGTTTGCGACGTATTGCATTGAAATTGTTTCGAATTAATTTGTAATAATAATCATGTCATAGTTGCAAACTGCACTTGCAGTGAATCAGAATCTGAAATTGCAAAGCAATGCCCATTCACGATCAAATTCTGTATGAGTAATGTGAGGAAAGATTTTTTCTATGTCTATTTAAAAGCCAAGGTAAACAAAAAACGTCATCAGACTGCTCCGACCATCGAGTGGTGCTTGTGTATATAAACTGTCTGTTTTAAATACAAAGGTGTTGTGAACAAGGCGGCTTTTGTCCGTCGAAACGCGTTAAGCCATACGTTTAGGGTGAATAAATCCCTTTTCGTGAAGCCCACGGAGTCAGTGCCTTTTTTCTAATCTGGACGAACAAAGGTTTGGATTGTATATAAATATATATATATATATATATATATATATATATATATATATACACACACACAAACACACTAGCAGCCCGTCCCGACGTTGTCCGGGAGCAATCATGGCTCAGGGCCCCCGCCCACCCTGACGTTGTGTAACCTCCCCAAGTCACTGCTCATGTCAGTTTTTCCTGCTGTAATGCCCCGTTTGCTACCCGCTCCACTTTGTACGCTTTTGTCACCTGCACACGTTTCTTTTTCCTCCTGTTAACCTGCCACGTCACTTTTTCCTGCACACGTTTGTTTTTTCCTCCGGTACCTGTGGCTCGCTCACTGCTCCTCCACGCCACCGCTCCTCCCTCACGTTTGTTTTGCTGACTGGTAACTTGGCGCCCTACCTCATCCGCCGCTGACCGCTCCTCCCCGCCGCCGCTCCTCACTGTCTACCTGCCTATCGTCACCGCCTGTCCACTGGTCATGTCCGCTGCTCCCCTGATCTCCGCCGCTCCTCGTCACTGCTCCTCCCCACCGCTCCTCGCGTTTACGCCGCTCCTGATGTCAGCACGCACGTCGCGGCCGGCGCTACTTTGAAGGGACTACTTTTTTTTTTACTTATATATTTTAATAACGTATTTATTTTTAATTTATATAGCCTATGTCCATCTGCACACCCTGAGGATTACAACGATGTATCGGGTGTGTGGCTTAGCACTGTGGTTCCTGAGTTTACCTGCCTCAAAGCCTCAAAGTTCTTCCTTTATAATAGTAGTATAGATATATATATATATATATATATATATCACGCAGTTTCCGTATCAGCAGACACAAAACTACAATCCCAGTAGTCAAGAAAGATACGGACACGGACCTCAATTCAGTGCTTCTCTTTATTTTCGGTGCTTAAGCGTCACGACGCGTTTCGGTCCCGCCTTGGACCTTGATCACATGACACAGTGTGAGAGATCACATAGGTTTAAATACTCTGCCATTGATGATGACATCAGCACGGTGCAGCAGGTAACAATAACCATAGACATAAAAGAGTTCCGAAGGAACAAAACCACAGTTTCTATCAGTGTTTGAATCAATATGTCAGTTTAAAATTGTACATAAAACCCATGTTTATCAGATTACATTTATAACGTGATAAAGTGCAATAATAAACACAAATAAAGTTAAAATCTTGTTTTGCCTTATTCGTTAAAGTGCTAGTGCAAGTGCAAAAAACAGGTAAATTCTTATAGGTGCGCAATGATGTTCACAAGAGTATTTACAATTTTGAGCCCAAAATTGGATAAATATAGTGCGCATAGAAGTTGTAAATGACCGTATGAATACCCGAACTTTCCAATCTTTAACAATAAACATATTTGTCACATGGACAATTTTCAGAAAAGATCTTAAACATATTAGGAAAGTTCTTTTAGAGGATTCAGAAGGATTTTGGAGCCCCAATAAAAATAAGTTTAGACAATTCAGTTATACAGGAGGATAAAACTTCACTACTTTGCAGTCAAGGGTTGATTTTGAAAGATTTAGCTCATCCGACACGTTTCATCGTATTGGTTTCTGTGCTATGACAGTAGCTCATTATAGTGACACTCATATTATGGCAGGTTTGGTTGCACAAAGTGGATGGTTGCCCACAGTAATAAGAAGTATAGACCTTCATAGGATGATCTCATACTATTATGTATATGCATACGTATCATTGATAAAATTCATAAATACATCCTACAATCCATAAATATAAATGACAATATAAATATGGATAAAAAATAGGATAAAAACTGCATACACAAAATGTGGAAAAACCCGCAACACTAATACCAGCCTAAAGAGTTTCTATATGTGAGAGATAACTGTACAAAGTTCAACAGTAGATGAGGTACTTAAAATTCAGATCAACCAGAGAACTATGCAATTGTGCCAGATGTATTAGACATGAGAAGGCTTACAGACAGGTGGACAAATCTTCAGTCATGTTTAAACCTGTAGGCTGTTTGGTGTTAAGCTAGAGAATGTATCTTGTTTCTAGTTGACGCAGTTTTTCTTCACGGTTACCACCCCTTCTACTGGCTGGTACCGAGTCAATCACGAAGAAACTAAGTTCCCGGCTATTGGAATTATGTATAGATTTAAAGTGCCTGGCCACCGGATATGTGTTATCCTGATTGGATATAGCCCTGAGGTGTTGTAAAATACGTTTATGTACCTGGAGTTTGGTACTCCCACGTACATAAGTTTGCAGGGACAAGACAACACATATACTGCAAATTCTGTTTTCCATGTTAAAAGCGGTTTTATCTTGTGTTTTTTATGGTCAAAAGGCGAAATATATGATTTAGTATTTACACCCTGCTTACAAGCCTTACACACTTTACAGTTGTAGAATCCGCTGTGAGTTTTAAGCCAGTCTGAGGATTCTATCACTTCTGGACTGGTCTTTATAAGTTCATCCCTCATAGAGCGGCCTCTACTGTATGTGATAGACGGTCGCATCGGTAAGGTACCACCGAGGACCGGATCGCACAGTACAAGTGGCCAATATTTCCTGATTATAGACTAAATTTTTTTATGTTGTTGACTATACTGTAGTATGATTCTAAAGGGAGTAACCCTAGTTGGAGTTGTACCTACAGTGGCTGTAGAGTTATTGGGTCTAAAAGGACGAAATGAATGTCTGAAACGCGTAAGGCAAAGCAATTGATCTTGTGCAGAGGGACTGTGTTGCAGCCTGATGTTACTGGAGTAAGCAGATGGAGATTGCTTCCTAAAGCTTTGAGCACCTGTGAAACTTGATAAATTACTCGGCAGCTCTGCCGGGGGGATTGCACCGCCGCAATGAGCAAAAGCGGTCCGATGGGCTCTTCACGGAAGGAGCCTTATGCCGGTCCATCTGTGGGGCGTTTATTGATGTGCAACAAAGTCTGCCATGTACGAGAAGCCCACTAATGGCTGTATTGAACTGTATTAATTTTGAGTTGGCAAAGTGAGCTTTATGATGAACTCTGGTGTTATAGAGACTACGGATCCCAGAATGCTAATGTGTGGTCATGTGACCCCGTAACTGTGGGTAATTAAAGGAACTGGTGATGTTATCCTAAATCTCTACCATTTATTGTTTGCCACTCAGCCTGTGAACAAGGACGAAATGAATGTCTGAAACGCGTAAGGCAAAACAATTGATCTTGTGCAGAGGAGGGACTGTGTTGCAGCCTGATGTTACTGGAGTAAGCAGATGGAGAGTGCTTCCTAAAGCTTTGAGCACCTGTGAAACTTGATATATATATATATATATATATATATATATATATATATATATATATATATATATTGCATGCAATGTGATCCTTCAGACCCTGTTTTGCGCTCGACTACTGGTGCTCAGCATAGGGGCCGGACCATGGCCCAAAACAACAATTTTACTCCAATGATGCGGCACTTCAGACTTGGGTGATTTCAGCTTGGTTTATTTTAGCAACAACTCAAACCAACGCGTTTCAGCCTAACCTCGGCTTTGTTCACGGTAAGTGAGTAATCATTACTTTTTACTATTATAACCCATTTGCCATTATGGGGCATTGTGGGATATGTAGTGCAGTTACTTATTTACAATTTTGGACAGACATCGGGTTATTCTTATATGCATGATTTTTTGTGACTTGCATTGTGTGTACCTCATGGGTATAGTACCCAATTTCTTCATTACTCAGCAGTTTCAGTATTAGTTATACTCATAGATCTAGTTATTACAGTGTCGATTGGATGTGATGCTACGCTTGTCAACGCCAATGCACGTTTTCCTCTTATTTACAGTCCTTTTCTCCTCTTCTTTGTTCTTGATATTTAATAGATACTGTGATATTTTCAATTTATTTCTTCCCATTTTGTTTTTTTTTCCCAAAAATTGTATATTATATATATATATATATATATATACGTCATGTGATCAAGCCTCGTTTGAGGTGAAACGCGTTATGGCGGATGGCTGGTGAAACACTTGAATAAATCACCGAAAATATTGCACCTAATCTGGGCTCACTCTCGTTATTCCATTTGACTGTAGAAAGGAATGGCGTTTTGTTCATATATATATATATATATATATATATATATATATATATATATATATATTTAAAAGAAACCAAGGTGCCCCAAAGCATTCAGAACGCACTCTACTTCAAAAGGGAACCATCCGCTTTATTTTCAGAAAAACGTGCAGCAGCATTCATGTTCAATCTTCTCCGACGCTCCTGCCTCCTACTCATGGATAATTGACATGTTGCAGAAGTCTCCAAAGCAGCCTGCTTAATAAATACCTTTAGTGGGCGTTGCTCAGTGCGTGGTTTTCGAAAGGCAGGCTGGACCTTGTAGTAAGGCAGCACCATCCTAAGACTTTCAAGGAGGCAGCGTGAGTGGAACTCTTTCCAGACTCAAAATGCAGCGCAGCAAATGGGATAAAATGAACTTTAACATTACTCTGGGGCCCACTAAAGGTGAATTAAAATGAATTGAATTGGTTTTAAATAATGAATGTGCACGCAGGATTTACAAGTGTAACTACAAGTCCCGGCATGCTGCAATTAAAATGATGTACTGAACAAAGGTCCACTGGGGGCTGAATAAAAGCATGCAGAGCAAAACTTACTGTGAGCCCTTCATTTCACAAGCGACCTTTGAGAAAGAGGTGATTACCTTGAAACGAGTCAGGTCTAAGGAAGAATTACCTAATTTATTTATTTATTTTTTAAACTTCTAGGGCGCAAACAGCTACCCAAAAAGGCTTTCCCGGCGCCTAAGAGCACAGCACAATCGATAGAATAAGTTCAGCAGAGGTCGTTCAAGATTACTGATCGAACAACCAGGTCTTTATCTCTTTACGGAACCTGGAATGACTTCCCTCCTTTCGTATATGGAGTGGTAGTGTGTTCCAGATAGAAGGACCCTGGTGGGCAAAAGATCTTCCTCCCATCCTGGAGAGCTTGAATCTAGGTACACAAAATTTTTCAGCTGATTGAGACCGTAGGTTTCTTTTTGGGATGTAGGGATGGGCTAATGCCTGAAGGTATTTGGGAGCGGTACCTGCTTTGATTTTAAACATAGAGTTTAGGGCCTTAAATCTGATACGATTTTCCACCCTCAACCAGTGCAGTTCACGCAAGTAGGGGGACACGCTGGTGTTTTTAGGGATATAACAAAGGAGTCGGGCAGCCGCATTTTGTACAAGCTGCAGTCTCTTTATAACTGCCTTGTTTGCACCCAGGTACAGGATGTTCCCGTAGTCAAGCCGAGATGTAATTAAGGCATTGACTACTGATTTTTGCATGTCGATTGGCAGCATGCAAAGGATCTTCTTGAGCCATTTTATGATGGTAAAGCAGAGGCCCACTACTTTGCTAGCCTGTTGCTTCATGGACAGTGAATTGTCCAGAATTACTCCCAAATTTCTTGCATGAGGCACTGGTGTATGAAGATTACCCATCTGGGCAGGCCAGTGTGATGTACTCCAAAGATCTGGCTGCTTGCTCAGAAGGAGAATCTCAGTCTTGTCTCCATTTAATTTCAACTGGTTAGTTGTCATCCAGTTGAAGATGTTCAGGAGACCTTCTTTGAGAAGGGACGAATATGACGATTGGGATTCAGACAATGAAAATGGAAAGGGGCGACCACTCGGTCCCCCCGAACGTATGGTTGGGGGCCCAGATCCTCCCGGGAAACCATTTTGGGCGGGGCGTGTCACGGCTGGTATGCCCAAAGCGGCGTAGCCGGGGCGCGCCTTTTCCCGCCCAAGAGGGGTTGTCCTAGACACCTACACCGATGGCCACGCCCAGTAGGCGTACCAGCGGAGGGTACACGCCCTCCCAGAGAAGAATAAAGAGAGCGGGAATCCGAAGAAGCATCCTCTTGTTCCTGTGCTTGGAAGCTGCACCCACTCGTTGCACGTGAGCCCTCGACGGAACAAGGAGCAATTTTGAGAATTTATAATTCTTGTGTTTCTCTTCCAGCGACTTCAAGGCTAAAAGGCCTGGGACCGTTTCTGATCGTCTTAGAGTGAATACTCGAAAGGAATGCCTGGCAAAAAGGCAGGAAAGAAGTCCGAGACTGACCAGATGCTCCGGATGTTGGTTAGTAGAATGACGAAGATGGAACGAACCGTTGGACGAGACATGGCGACCATGAAGAAGCAGATGGCTGTGATGAACAATCCGGGTAAACCAAAGAAGGTAATAGGCCCGGCATTGCCGGGTGTTGCCCCGGAGGGTAGGGGGAGGCGGGTCAGGAATAGGGCCCCAGGGGGGGAGGTCCCCGTCCCCGAGGTACCCCCGGTGAGCCCTGCCATTCCGGTCGAGGCCCCGGTACTCCCAGACGCGGGTCAGCCGATACCGGTGGTGATTACGCCCGCTAGCGAGGAGGACATGCAGCCTGAATTGGCCCCCCCAGTTGGCCGCATGGCTCGGCAAGACAACAGGGGGTGCTACGGCACCTGGAGACACGGCCGAAGAGGCCAGGTTACTAATGCAGCAGTTGCGGCAGTCGCGAGATGCCGCAAAGGCGAATCTCCCTCTTCTCCCCCCACAGGTAACCTCGGAAGGACCGGCAGCTGGCGTGGAAAAAACAGCAGGAACTTCAACCTTACCGGGTAAGCAGGCATTGCTAATTGCGGGGGGTGGCTCATTGCCCTCAAGACGGGAGAGAGTGGTTCAACATATCCCGTTGGCCACGAAAGAGTTAATTTGGGCTGACAAGTATGTTAATATGTTTTCTCTGTTAACTGACCATCGCGAGATGGAATATGCTAAAACACAGAAAGATTTGTGGCACCCGAGTGTCTGGCGAGCCAAAATGGCGGGATTCAGGGTGGATGAGACAATAACAAATTGGGCCAAGGCCTTTGCGATGTTTACTGCAATTATTGGGGAACGTAAGCCCGAGGTTTTGCCTGAATTGTCTTGCTATCAGGCACGAATAATGGATTTTTACGAAACATATGAGGGTAATGAATGGATGGGTTACGACATGAAGTTCCGTATGGCCAAGGAGTACGATTCATCTCTGACGTGGGATTGTCTCGACTCGATTTCTTGGCAGAAGCAGCTCCTGCCGGGCGCGACGAAGACGTCCTCGCCAGGCGGGAATGGGTCGGGGTTTTCCCGCCAACAGATCGCGGTGCCCTTTCGAGCGGGCGCCGGTGGCGATCACCAACCAAGGTCCGGTGGGAATGGGGGAAAGCGGGGGGTCTGTTGGAGCTTTAATAGAGGCAACTGCTCCAGACCGCAAGGGGCATGTAAGTTCAGGCATGCATGTGCGGGTTGTGGGAATTCCTCGCACCCGGAAAGTTCGTGCAGATCCAAAAATGGCGGGTCGGGAGGTAAGGGAGGGTCCAAACAAGACTAAGGAGGGTCACCGTGTACCGTTACCTACCCCCGTTGATATCATGGCAATAACCCCCTGGCTAAACAAATACCCTGATCATGTCTCCGCTGGGGTGCTGAGGAACGGATTCTTGTACGGTTTCCGCATCCCGGCGGGGGATTTTCGTGGGGAATCACTTTGTAGAAACCAATTATCGGCTCGGCATAATCCGGCGGTGGTAGAGAAGAAGATTGAAACAGAGGTTTTACTAGGCCGGGTGGCGGGCCCATATCTGCACCCTCCAGTGGGAAATTTTGTCTGTTCCCCGTTGGGAGTAGTACCCAAAAAAGACCCAGGGGAGTTTAGGATGATCCATAACTTGTCAGCACCGAAGGGTCTCTCGGTGAACGAGGCGATTGACCCAGGAGTTTGTTCGGTGCGGTACGCATCCTTCGATGATGCCGTCACCATGTTGAATCGCCTGGGGCCCGGAGCGCTGATGGCGAAGTCAGATATCGAGACGGCATTCCGGTTGCTCCCGGTACACCCACAGGACCAGCGTCTGTTAGGCTTTGTGTTCCAAGGACGTTATTACATGGATAGATGCATGCCGATGGGTTGCTCCATCTCTTGTGCCTATTTTGAGAAATTCAGCTGTTTTTTGGAATGGGCGTTCACTGAGGCCACTGGGCATAGCCATGTTATGCATTACTTAGATGATTTTCTGTTCTTGGGGGCAGCCGGCTACACAACATGTGCGCAGGTGTTACAGGAGTTTTGCATCCTCATGAGGGAATTCGGGGTGCCATTGGCACCAGGTAAGACGGTGGGACCATCTACTTCGCTCGAGTTTCTGGGAATTAAGCTTGATTCTGTGGAGGGATGTTTCCGTTTGCCGGTAGGAAAAATAGCGAAATTTACGGCTTCCCTGGAACTGTGCCTTAGTAAGGAGAAAGTGTCCCTGCATCAGTTACAACAGGCAGTGGGTCAGCTTAACTTTGCCCTGAGGGTGATACCAATGGCCCGCCCCTTCTCACGCTCTATTGCACAAGCTATGGTTGGTCTCAAAGAAGGACACCACTGCACGAGACTGTCTGCAGAGGTTCGCCAGGACATGCGTATTTGGTTAGCATTCCTGGCGGACTTCAACGGTCGAGTATTGTGGAACAAGCCGCCAGCGTCTTCGGACGAGCTAGGTTTGTGGACTGACTCGGCTGGGAGCGTGGGGTTTGGCGCCATTTTCGGCAATCGATGGTCGGCGCAAACATGGCTGACATGGTGGCACACCAGCGGTCTCACAAGTAACATTGGTTTCCTCGAGCTATTCCCTATATTGGTGGGTCTGAGGGCATGGCCGGACGAGTTCAGAAATCGCTCTGTGGTATTTTGGTCTGACAGTATGACTGTTGTTGAATGTGTAAATAATCAGGCAGCACGCTGCAAGTGGATATTGAGATTGCTGAAAGAAATTGTACTAATTTGCATGAGACTAAATGTACAATTCAGGGCAAAGCATGTGCCGGGGGTACTGAATCATGCTGCTGATGCACTCTCTCGTTCACATATGCAGGCGTTCAGGGGTTATCTACCTACTGCGGACCTAGCGGCGGCACCATTCCCCGAAGTACTCTGGCTACTCGATGCCCCGGATTACAAGACCTCGTGGCAGCAAGCTTAGCCCCCAGGACAAGGAAGGCATACGAAGGAGCGTTTCGTTCCTATTGTACATTTTTGGGTCCAGCAGGGGATCAGACATGGGGCCAGGAGGATTGCTTCCTGAGGTTTCTGGTAGCATTACATAGGGAAGGCCGATAAGTGGCGACAGCCAATAGGCACCGGGCGGCCATTTCATTCATGGCGCAGGTGCATGGCGTCAAGGACCCGACAGCTTCCTTTTTGGCGAAGAAAGCCCTTCGTGGCTGGCAGCGCCTTGAGGGTCGGAGAGTAGACGAGAGGCGCCCGATTGGGTTAGAGAGGTTGTCCCTGCTCATGGCGATACTACCCACGACATGTTCCTCCCAATTCGAGGCAGTTCTGTTCCGGGCCGCATTTGCATTAGCATTCCATGGGGCTATGCGGGTGAGTGAACTGGTAGCAAAGAATAAGAACGATGTGGAGGGAGGTCTGTGTAGGAATCACGTCCTGATTAGGGGTGATTCAATGGTGGTTACAATAGCTAAGTCCAAGACTGACCAGACAGCTATGGGAGACAGTGTTGTGGTCCAGCGCATACAAGGGTCCCCCATGTGCCCGGTAAAGTGCATTGAGGAATATCTGGCGCTGAGGGCGGATACATGGGGTGGGAGTCTGCTGAGACACATCAATGCCACCCCACTGACGAGGTTTCAGTTTCAGAGGGTGCTAACATTGGCAATCGCAGCAGCGGGCTTAGACCCGGGCGATTTTGGGACCCACTCCTTCAGGATAGGGGCTGCTACTGAGGCTACAGCCAGGGGTCAGAGTGCCGAAGAGGTGAAACTGTTGGGACGATGGTCCTCGAATTGTTTTAAAAGGTATGTGCGGTTGCACATGTTGTGAAGTCAAGTTACATGCACTCACGCTTCTTGTCTTCTGTTTGATTTACAGTTTCGCGAGCATGTTATGCGGGGCGGAATTTGCAGTCGACCCGGCTCCTGGGGACCAGCGGTCAGAGATCACCGGCTGAGGAGAGAGTGGTATGGGTCGTGCGCCACTCATACGTGAGGCGGGCCGGGGACGTATTCAAAGCAGGTGACACGACTCACGCAGCTGGGGAATACGGGTACAGAGTGACCTTCCATGGAAGGGGCGGGCTCTGTATTGACCAGTTCGAATCTTTTATCGAGGGACTCTTAGGGCGGCAGAAGTCACCGCCATCTGTAATCATAGTACACCTGGGGGGCAACGACATGGTGACACACGGTAGGCGAGTATTACTCGAGCGAGTTTTGTCTACCGTTAGCTGACTGGCGAAAAGGATCCCGGGGTGCACGATTGCATGGTCCCACATGATTCCCAGAAAAGTATGGCGGGGGGCCTTTCGATGTCAGCACTGAACCATTCAGTAAAGAAGGTCAACAACAAAATTGGTAGGTTGTTTCGCTCAGCGCAGTTGCACAGTATTCCGCATGGGTGTATTCGGGGCGATCACATGTATCTCGAGGATGGGGTTCACTTGTCCCGGGAGGGGAATGTCTTACTCATAGGAGACTTCATAGCATGGTTAAGGGGTTTAAGAAAGCATGACCTTTAGGAGGAGTTTGTGGGGGGGCCGGATAGCAGGTCATCTATCCGGCCTGTGGCGGTAAGGTCATGATCGGTGAGCAGTAATTTCAAGGTCCCTAGAGGGGGGCGCCACCCACTATGGATGGGAGCGCCTGGGGGGAGGCGGCCATTGGCCCCTCCCATGGGGAGGCGGCACCCACTAAGTATGGGTCGCCTAGGGGAAGACGGCCATAGACCCCTTCCAGGGGAGGAGGCGGTTATATGCCCCTCCTACGAATTTCCCGGGGCCCGGATATCCGCGACGGCGGATGTGATAGACAGTGTGGGGTGGGAGGGGGAGTCCACGCTGCCTTCTTACAGACACCTCACACGGGTCCTCGGACGACCTTTAAGATGGCGTCGAGTTTAGATGGGGGCCCCCAACAAGACAAGGGAAATTGGAGTTGGCACAGAGGGTACAGTCCTCTGCGCATGCGCCACTCACACCGTGAGGGCGAGAGTTTTGGTAGTAGGGATCTGACACCGGTTGCGACCTTGCCGTTGGCCCGTAATGCTAGGGATGTACAATTTTAATTTAGAAAGTATGCATTTGCAGGATGTTAGACTCGGCTAGGAAAACCTTTGTATTAGAGATTTGTTAAGGTTAGCCAATGAACATGTCTTCATCGAAATGTAATAAATGAAAATTGTACATGATATGAAACTTTTATTTAATGTTTTAATTTTGTTTCATATTTTAATAAATACGGCCGGGAGGGTAACTCCCTCCCGCCTTCCAAAAGTTCAGAACGACGTCCGTCTCCCATCATTGGGGATTGTGTTGGGAGGGGGTGACGGGCATCCCGGCCATATGGAAAGGGGCGACCACTCGGTCCCCCCGAACGTATGGTTGGGGGCCCAGATCCTCCCGGGAAACCCTTTTGGGCGAGCGGCGTGTCACGGCTGGTATGCCCAAAGCGGCGTAGCCGGGGCGCGCCTTTTCCCACCCAAGAGGGGTTGTCCTAGACACCTACACCGATGGCCACGCCCAGTAGGCGTACCGGCGGAGGGTACACACCCTCCCGGAGAAGAATAAAGAGAGCGGGAATCCGAAGAAGCATCCTCTTGTTCCTGTGCTTGGAAGCTGCACCCACTCGTTGCACGTGAGCCCTCGGCGGAACAAGGAGCAATTTTGACCCACCCACCAGCCCCTTATGGCAAATGTTTTTCTGCAATAAAGTCTTTTTCCTTTTGATAAACATCTTCTTCCCTCAGGTGTTGCGATGTATGAAGGTCTAGTTTAATGATATGATTTCTGTCTGAAGGTACTGTTTTCTTGTGGCATAGACAAACATGCAAGTAGATAAGATGATGTTTTTTTCTCTTTATAGGTAATCAATGTCGTATTTATAATTTTTTGGTCGGGCGGTAAGGTCATGATCGGTGAGCAGTAATTTCAAGGTCCCTAGAGGGGGGCGCCACCCACTATGGATGGGAGCGCCTGGGGGGAGGCGGCCATTGGCCCCTCCCATGGGGAGGCGGCACCCACTAAGTATGGGTCGCCTAGGGGAAGACGGCCATAGACCCCTTCCAGGGGAGGAGGCGGTTATATGCCCCTCCTACGAATTTCCCGGGGCCCGGATATCCGCGACGGCGGATGTGATAGACAGTGTGGGGTGGGAGGGGGAGTCCACGCTGCGTTCTTACAGACACCTCACACGGGTCCTCGGACGACCTTTAAGATGGCGTCGAGTTTAGATGGGGGCCCCCCAACAAGACAAGGGAAATTGGAGTTGGCACAGAGGGTACAGTCCTCTGCGCATGCGCCACTCACACCGTGAGGGCGAGAGTTTTGGTAGTAGGGATCTGACACCGGTTGCGACCTTGCCGTTGGCCCGTAATGCTAGGGATGCACAATTTTAATTTAGAAAGTATGCATTTGCAGGATGTTAGACTCGGCTAGGAAAACCTTTGTATTAGAGATTTGTTAAGGTTAGCCAATGAACATGTCTTCATCGAAATGTAATAAATGAAAATTGTACATGATATGAAACTTTTATTTAATGTTTTAATTTTGTTTCATATTTTAATAAATACGGCCGGGAGGGTAACTCCCTCCCGCCTTCCAAAAGTTCAGAACGACGTCCGTCTCCCATCATTGGGGATTGTGTTGGGAGGGGGTGACGGGCATCCCGGCCATATACAATTTGTGAATCGTCTGCATACGTCATGAGGGTAAGTCCAGATTTTTCCACTAGGTCTGCTAGGGGTCTAAGATAGAGGTTGAAAAAGAGCGGGCTGAGGATGGAGCCCTGTGGTACTCCATGAGGGGAGCAGAAATGTCCAGAGCATGCAGCAGCAGATGCTATTTGGTATGTCCGTTGGCTCAAGAAGGATCTAATCCATTGCAAGGCAGCTCCACAGATTCCGTTTTTTTCAAGCGTGGTGAGTAGCCTTTTATGCGACACAGTGTCAAGGCTGCGCTTAATTCGAGTAAAATAAGCGCAACCGTGTGACTGTCGTCGAGGAGTTTCCTAACGGTTTCAGAGACTCCCAATAAAGCAGTTTCCGTAGAGAAACCAGCTCGGAATCCTGACTAGGTTGGGTGGAGAAGGGCGTTTTCTTCTGAGAAAAGAGTTCGGGCTGAATGCACATGTCTTTCCAGACATTTGGAAAAAGCTGGGAGGAGTGAGATGGGCCTATAATTGGCTAATTTTTCCGGATCTGCTGTGGGTTTCTTTAATAGGGGGGTCACTATGGCATGCTTCCATAGGGTAGGTACTGTGGCGAGCTCTAGAGACAAATTTAAAGTGTCTGCAATGATTTCAAGAGAGGGCGTGTCCAATAATTTTATTATATTGATAGGAATGGGATCCTGCGGAGAGCCAGATTTAATCGTCTTCATGATGGAAATAAGAATATCGATTGTAATGGGCGGCCATTGTTGTAGGGTCTGATTTACAGTCGGGGTATACTCCCACTCTTCCTTAGAAGCAGTATCAACACTGTTGCTGTCTATTTCAATGATTAATTTGTCGATTTTATCGGAGACTAATTGAGCTAAATCCTGACATTGCCTGATTTAGCTGGCGCGATGGGGCTGTAGTTTGAGCCCCAGCTAGATCTTTAACCGTATTAAACAGTGTTTTAGCTTTATTTACAGCTCCCGTGATGGTATTGGCTACATATACGGCACGTGCTTTCTTACATGAGGTATGGCAAAGATTTCTAGCTGTTTGGTACCTTATTTTTTTTGTCAGGGTCGAAATCTTTTCGCCACACTCTTTCAAGTGCCTTACATTTGGTTTTTTCCTCTTTAAGTGAGTCATTGAACCATGGGGCGGGGGGACGATGTCTATTACCCTTTGTGTTAGGAGTGGGTAGGCAGGCTCTGCCGCAGTGGTGAGCCATTGTTGGGTGGCAGTTGCAATACTTTCCATCCTTTGGTTCTTATTAGGCGGATTCATACTGAGTTTTATGTTAAGTTATAGTATTATTAAGTAAGAATATTGCTTCAAGTTTCCAAAGTGAAAATAAACAGAATGGTTTTCATTTGCTGAGAGTGCATTCCTGAAGCTTTCGGGCGTTTTTGTTTAACATGGATTAACACGGCTGCCCTGCCGTGAGGAACAGCACCATCCTAAGACTTTCAAGGAGGCAGCGTGAGTGGAACTCTTTCCAGACTCAAAATGCAGCACAGCAAATGGGATAAAATGAACTTTAACATTACTCTGGGGCCCACTAAAGGTGAATTAAAATGAATTGAATTGCTTTTAAATAATGAATGTGCACACAGGATTTACAAGTGTGACTACAAATCCCGGCATGCTGCAATTAAAATGACGTACTGAACAAAGGCCCACTGGGGGCTGAATATAAGCATGTAGAGAAAAACTTACTGTGAGCCCTTGATTTCACAAGCGACCTTTGAGAAAGAGGTGATAACCTTGAAACGCGTCAGGTATAAGGAAGAATTACCTAAGAATATTGCTTCAAGTTCCCGAAGTGAAAATAAAAGGAATGGTTTTCATTTGCTGAGAGTGCATTCCTGAAGCTTTCGGGCGTTTTTGATATATATATATGCTCCCAAATTGAGTTTCTTCTCCCAAGAACCACATAAATGACTCGCACACCAGGGTCCGTGTTGGAATTGCGTTTATTGGCGGCGCGTTTCGACCAGACGGTCTTTTTCGATAGCCAGCCACATATAAACACAATCACCATTTTATACATAAAGCAGTGCTCAAGGGTAGTGGTGAAAACTGAGGTAGGACCACAAAATTACCAATGACTACAATTCATGAAAACTACAAATAGGGTAGAAGACAGACTTGGTAGTACACAGTCTCATACTTAATACATTGCTGGAATAAGGAATTTTTTAAGTAAATCAATAATTAAATTAAAATGTACGTGATTTGTGTTCATGTATTTAATTCATCATATTTTTGTTAAAGCAGGTCATATTGATTTTTCATTTGTTCAAAGTAACACAATTAGAATGATACCAGTGATGTTAATGACACATACAATGACCATAATGGTGAAGGCCAAGTGGCCTACGATTCCCAGAATCCTCTTAGAGTCCATATGTTACTACCACATTATGTCCATCCTGTTCTGGTTGAACCATAAAGTTCGATGGTCAAGGGTGAGGTGGAAGGTGAGTTTCGAGTCTCGGCCATGTGGCCAATTCATCCATATATTGATTATAGGTAGCTCATTAGTAGTCTAAAGAGAAACTACGTGTCCCCTAAACGGGGGGTCCTCCACAGTTTAAATATCGGACTGCTCCCGTGTTTGGAAGAGCCTCTCCAAAGAGATAGTCAAAATAAAAGAAATTAAGGGTGAAAAAGGTTGCCAAAATGCCTCTTTCAGCACCGTGAGTTATAAAAAACGTGAACCCTGTGCTGACTGTGGTTCGCCTAGCCAGGCAAACACCTGACAGTCAGTTTGGTGTGATTGTGAAAATAAAATTGTGAAGGGAGGACGTGCCTGTGAGGGAGTCGGGAAGAGTTAATTATTTTACTGGCGGTGATGGATATATATGTATATATTGTTAGGAAGACCACATAGCATTTCTTGCCAAATTAGGTTGATGTGTTTTTTGCCTTAAAGAAGACAAGTATACACAAGGAGCACTATTAGCTTTATTTAGTCTTGGTGTTGGTTCTTCCCATTATTATAGGAAAATTGCCAATGACGATAAAGCAAGTTGGTCAATAAAATCCAACTGGCTCATGGAGGTCACTTACACGAGGCACCTCCTACATTTTCATATAATGTTTATGAACTGGTTATCCTATATGTCCTATGTCACTGGGCCTGATCAAAGTATCACACCAGGAATGACCTTCCCCTAATAATGACTCGGGCACTACGGAGTTACCCTTTGAGAAGCATAACGTGAGACAAGTATCAAGGGCTGTGTTGTTGATATGGATTTTTGAGTGGAGGACGCCCTTAATATTTTCTCAATTCCTCTGTAGCTCCTTATGAACAGCTGCCATTTGTCCTAGTTGGCAGTTGACGGAGCGAGAGGTTGTTAAAAGCTCGCAAAGTTAAACTTCCATAATGTAACCGTATTAATAGCATGTGTTGAAATAATTAATCAATCTAGATTAAAATTGCACACACTACACGCGGGACTAATGTGCTTTCATGTTGCATTTGCAAGTTTGTGAAAAATAATAAACTAACCTTGTCTATCGTTATTGTCAGTATTAAATGCGGCTATTTAATTAATAGCATGTGCTATATCTCTGTGCATATGTTTTGTCGTGTCTTTTCTGTGGCAAAAGCTCGTGGAGAATTCTGGTGGCCTAAAAGAAGAAGGTTTTCATATAAGCTGCTTATATGTGCCCTGCTAGGCAACATAATTAACTTGGTTAATATTTAGCAAAGGGGAGGGTAACAGAATGGGTCTCAAATCTCTAATTAATTACTGTCTTGTGTTTCTTTAAATACTAGTTTGAGTGGGCCTTAGAAAATGGCTGACTGGCAGTGCTGAAAAGTGCAAGACTTGACCAGAGTGAAGCCGTCACTCGCATGCAAAAAAAAAGAGTTTCCTGCTAAAACAATGGAATAATAAGCAGAACTGTTATAGTTGAGTTATGCGTGTTCTTGGGGAAGAGCACCAAGGACAGAAAGCCTGAATTGCCTGCCAAGATTAGGAAGTAAAAAAGTTTTTGTGTTCGGTGAAATGTTGCTTTTCCGAGGAAGCTAGAAGGATGGAATCTAAGAACAATAAGGGCTTATGATGTGCACCGGACTTGGTCAGGAAAGTATGACATGAAGATGGTCTGGCATCTGTCAGCCAATGGGAACTCTGAATGACAGAAAATATGATCATTTTGAAAAGATTAGCTCGTTAGAAAGGTATAAAAACTGGTCCTACAGACAGGAGGGGGCTCTTGCTTCCCGATTCTTGAATGACGTGGCGCACGTAAGGATAACAGACTTTATCATCTTATTAGGTGAAGAGTGTTTTAGACAGGGAAATAGAAATTAAGGAATGGAAACGTTATTTTGCTTTAATTCATGCTAAATGATCTACTTTGAAATGTCAGACTAATACGCCTTATCCTGAATGAAGCTTTCAAATTGCTAATAAAATAATGATTTCTGAATAAAGAATGCTCTTTCTTTGAATAAAATAAAGCTAATAAAATAGATTTTGAAATGACAAGCTGGTCTTGTTTATTCATGGTCTAGTTATCATTATTAGATCCATTCGCCTATGTGACTTAACTAATGTTGTTTGATTGAAAACCATGGTTAAATACATTAAACTGCAGTTGTATATAGTTTTGTAAATTGTTTCTGAATAGAGTGTTGTAATTAGGTCACATGATTCAGTCACTCAAAAATTGTCTCTTTCGTTTATGGGCCTAGGTAGTGATTTATGATTAATGGTGAGTATTGTGGAGATGGGTAGCATTTGTGAGACAGTTTTTCATTAGGAGCGCTGGATCACCTTCAACCCTAAACAACAGCTAGGTGCTCTGTTCTCCACTACTAACTGCTTACAGCGACAGCTGTGACCTAGCACAGTATAAGATTTTTCTTTTTAACTACTCATCTCCAACAAGCCCTATGCCTTTAGGCAGAATGAAGGTTGGATGTGGGTTAAAACACCAGCCTCTCAGCCATTACACATGAAGGGGTTTTGCATGTTTACAGGCTTTTGACATACACAAACCAGCACTGGCAACGCCAATAGGTCTCCACTATGAGAGCTATTGGGTTTGGCAATGATTTGTAGCCATGTTGCCCAGGAGTGCAGCTGCAGTGCTGCATGACTCAAATGAAAAAAAATGTAAAAGCTAATACCCGGCCAGCACTAAAAACGCTTTAGCACTGGCTGCATCTTCGCGCTTTTTAAATATTAATATTTTTAGCCATGTGCTCTCCCATTCTCCCTCACCTGTCCTCTCCACACTACTAGTGCCCTTCATTTACTCCCCTCCGTGTTGCCTCGTCTCGCAACTCACACCCCTGTTTGTTGGGGAAAAAAACAAACAGAGAAGTGGGAGGAGGGGGACAAGTCAAAACAGGGTCGGGAGAGAGGAACATGGGTGGGGACAGGACTAGCAAGAGATGATGGGGCACACAGACTACAGAGGGTGGGTGAGAAGCACTGAGGTAAGCACACAGACAATGGAGGCCTGGCAGGAACAGCTGGGGCAGGTACGTAGACAATGGTGAGGATCGGGAAAGCACAAAGACAACATAGTGTGGGTGTGAGGGGCTACCGAAAGCATGCAAACCATGTTGAGTGGGTGGGAGAAATTGGGGTAGCATCCAGATAATGGTCGGTGGGCAGCAGTGGATTGGTGGAGAAACACAAGAGGGGAAGAGGAAGACAGCTGAAAAACACACTTGTAGAATGCTTATACAGAAAGAAAAAAGTAGCACCTAAAAAAGGCAAGCAGAGAAAGGACACAGTAATGTGTTCATGCTGCATGGGAGGAACAAAGCTTACAGAAGTTAGCAAATGCCAGCAAATAGGAGTGACAATGAAGAAAATCAACAGTAAGGAAAGGCAGCCTCTAAGCCCACTGTAATGTAACATAAGGTTTCATAAGAAACAATGCATGCGCAGTCTTTGGCAACACCTAAACAAAGAACAAAAAAGTGAAATGCGCTATGTTCCCAACACAAAAGAAAAGGAAAAGCTTAAAAATACATTTTAAAACATAAGGGATACATTTACTTTTAAAATCTCTTTCACTATTCTCAAAACAGGAGGGATTATTGGCGTCCTCCAATTCTCAATCAAATGATTCAGCAAGAAGTCGGTTGTAAAGATGCTTAAGGACACCTAGGCAGATTTTAGCAGTTTCATTATGCGGGACGTAAATGGGCAGAGAGTCAAATCAGACCCATGCCTTCCCATGATCTTAATTGACTATTGGTGCAGCATCTGAAGAAGGCCAATGCAGTATTCAAACAGACATCATCACGAAAGCTGGTTTGCCACAGCCAATTCCAAGTCATCCTGGCAAGTGGCCTGTCACTACATGGTTTCTATTCCCAACATGTACAGAAAAGCTGAAAGTATCAGGAATGCAGGCTTGATGCCCACGAACTTCAGGTGCTTGAACCCCATTCCAACAAATAATTATGACAGAATCACAAAGATAGGAGCGTCAACCTCTAGAGGTAGGATGTCCAACAGCAGTGAAATAAAGGACATTTAGGGAGCAAAGTACACAAACCTGTAATTAAAAAAAAGACAAGTCAAGACGCATTCATTCTCTTTATTTGTTTACATGGAAAAGGAACAAAATCACCAACCAATAGACACAAAAATGTCCTTCAAATTAAACAGTACTTAATTTGTAGAGTACATAAAGAAATTACAGTGCGTGATGTGGATTTAAGTGACACCAACCACATTCCAGGTGAAGGAAACAAATTACATTACATGTGAAAAAACAATTTGTTCGAGAAAGCTCAGCACATACAATTAACAGAGGATCTGACATAAAACACACATAGGCCATAAAAGAGAAGCAATGACATATCCAGAAATCGGCTTTGGAGACTGTGCTTTTACAAAAGACACCACCACAATTGTGTGTATGTGCCACAGGACTATGAAATGCACATACAAATGTTAAAGAAAACAATAACAGAAAAATAACACCTCCAAGAACGGTAAACCTTAATCCAAACTCTTAACTGATTCGTAAAAATCCTCCCATTGTTCATCTGCAATCACCCAAAAACCTAATGTTGATGCTTTTTTAGTAACTACAGAAGTAAAAAGTGAGCACATAGAAACTGCGAAGAAGCTGTTACTAACGGACTAGTTTTGAGGAAAGTATGAAAGAAGTATTTACCGGTAGGCCAAGAAATCCACTTTAAGCTAAATCTAGAATACAGAAAACATTCATCCAGTAGCTAACTGGGCAGCACTCTGGTCTGCAGTAGGCCCATACCCTGTACACCTACGTAAAAGTTTAGCCATAATGCGACTTTGCCATAGATGAAAATGTATCCTATACAATTTGAAAAGCTAACATTTACCTTCCTTCAATGAGGTGAAGTGTTATTGTTTCCCAAATAGCAACAACCTAAATCCATGTTGGCCCCTTCATCTTTAGGTGGCATAGTCTGCCACTGGTTCTTGTTAAATAGGTCAATGGCAATACAGGAATTTGAATCACAACAAAAAAACAGCAGCTTTTAAAAATTGGACACTGCCATGTAGATAGTCAATAGACATTCAAGGCAGTGAAATGCCAGAGACTAAAGACAAGGGTTGCAATGAAATGCTTTATGCCTCAGCAAGCTAGTAGACAGTTCAGTAAAATCAATTGGATTGTGCAACAGTATTTTATATTACTCAGTGCTTGGTATCCATTACCTTTTCAACGTGGATAAAAGAGGAAACGTTATCTTCTATCGAGTGAAATCACCACAGGATATGCTAAGTCATAGATGCTCTATAGTAGGAGGAATATAATAGGACAAAGACTGCCTGATACGAAGTCCATAATCTGTTGGGAAATGGTCAGCAGACAAGTCAAAGGAGCACCACTATGCAGCCTGGGATGGGAGATCTCGCCTGAGGGTCAGTGGCAAGAAGTTTTTTTGCAAGGGTGTATTGAAGAAACAGTGCATACTGAAGTGACACGCAGTGCGGCTTCAGGTGATAAATTATTAAGTGCAACACAAATGCACACACATTTGTGAATAACTACCAAGGACTTAGAAACGGCATATTAAGCATGGAAGTCGAGATATAAGGCCTTTTTCACAGTATGATTTTTGTTCTTCAACTGATAATAAACTTGCACATCAATAAAACAGACCAATATTTTCCCTTCTTTAAAAAAAATGGCATTCATACGAAAAGCTCAGGATCTAATGGCCGGAGATAACAAACTTACTACAGGAAGTAAATATTGTGACCCACCATGTTTTGGAGTTGGAATTTGGTGAAACTTTATTAGTTAATGGAACCTATGAACACATAAGGAAAGCTGATAGGAGTGTTTTAAAAATAAAGACACAACTCTCAGACTTCCAGTGTCAGTTACTGTTTATATTGCATATATTTCCGTTCCGTAAGCATAGACATTGCTGTACACCATCTTGCCAGGAAAAACAATTGAGAAGGCTGTTATCAATTACTCAAAATCGATTTAACAGACAGGCAACACCAATAAAAGGGACCATAAAAAGGAATTTGAATACTATTTCTTACAGAAAAAGAGAATCAAAAAACATTTGGCGCAGTGTTGTAAAAAGCAGATAGTGATCTTATATATATATATAATGAAGTGATTATATACATGCATACTAAGCACATAAGGATTAAAATGTGCTTTTGTATGTTCATTTTATGTTCGGTTCCCAAAGTTGAATTCCCAGAGTCATTCAATTTAATAAAATAGCCAGAAGGATATCTAATAGACGTTAAGGTTTCAAAGGCTTCAGCACAATTTATGATGGACACAATTATTCAAGTGAAAAACTGTACACAATAGTCTACATGAACTGCGTATAGAACTTCTGTATTGGGGGAAGGCATATCTGAGAAGGAGGAAAGGGAAACAAAAGTTTGCAATGGAGCATGCAAAAGACTGAATGGGCGTCAGCAAGATGGATATGCGCCAGGAGACAATTCCTTATCTAAAGACTTAAGAAGGTGAGGCACCTATAACCTTGTCGAAAAGCATCCCTTTGGAAGAGGACCAATATTTTATGATGAAGAAGACTTCGTAGAATATTTTGCTCGATTTGATGGGTCAAGGATCCAAGTGCATGAGGACAGAAATATTAGTGAAAAATTCAACGCAACTCTAAAGAATACACATGATCCAGCTATGGCCAATACGTGAATGATTAATTATGAATATCCCCTTCTTGAAGGCACAAATGATCAACGGCTCAATTTTAATTGTTCTAAACTACAGTGCAATATTTAAAAAGCATATGTGGAATTGCGGTGTTCAACTGACCACTGCACAGCACATTTCAGAAACCAGCAAATAGTTAACCTCAAAAGCAAAATCCTAGGTTTTTCACTTTAGGTAGTGGTAAAAATCAGACGAAAGGTGGAAAAGAGATTAAGATAATTTTGTTGATAAATTTTGTAACAAACCAGCCATCTCACTGCTAGACAAGTTTTTCTCCAACCAGCTTTCCCAAATCTAGTTTTAAATGTTCACAAACACCTAGTGAAGGCTACGTATTGAGAATAGAAAGTATATAATTTGCGTACAATGATAAGGCTAACCTGTAGCGTTAATGGAAGAGAGAATCAGCGTAACGGCACTCTCAAGGCAGGTTAATTCTGCAATCATTGTTTTCTGCTAGAGGTAGAAAATGACATTTCTAGTGGTAATCTGTCACAAACATCACAGTTGAGTTGCTAATTCTTTTTTTATTTTGGTGTGTGGCAGACATTCATCTGTGAGCAGATTAGATACCCTTAAAGAAGAATCTCAAAACAAATCTGCGGCAAAAAAATCTTTTGGGTATAAGACCCTCACAATGGAAGTGGAAAAAAAAACAAGAGACACGTCCTCGGGAAAAACAAAAACGATTGTCAAGCAGTACCAGTTGAGACATGGAGAACAGGTTATTCAGCATACAGACGCTTGAAAGGCTTACATCTACTCTGAACCGGTTTTAACAGTTCTAGGCTGGCCTTCCCATCGGAAGCATTTTATTTTTCTACTGAGACCCGCTGAAAGGCTCAAGGCGTTGATTTTCAGGGCACTCCTTTCTTCCAAAGAGTACACAATAAAGAGACTTGTAAAAAAAAAAATCTGACAGATTTCTAAAGGTGCACTGTGAAGTCAGCCAGTAAACAATACCTGAAAAGGGCGTTGCTGTCCCAGATTAACTTGGTTTTCTACATTCAGCATACAAAGATGCAGGAAAAGCAATATATATTTCTTTTTTTCAACTCCATCCTATAAAAGATTCAAAAATATAAACTTTCAGCATTAAACAGCAGCCCTGGCACCTAGAAAAGGGGCATTACAAAGGCTCACAATAACGATATAGTAGTTTATTTGAAAACTGTAAGACGTTCAGTGGAGATCTGATCTATCAATGTGCATTGTCCTCCACCACAGTACAATAAGTTTTGTTTTTCACAAAGAGCTAGAGGTTGCTGGGACCTGTGACGAAAGCCATTTCTTTAAATCTACCTAAAAAAATACATAGCAGCAGGCATGGCGCATCTGAAAACAAAAACGTCCAAACTACAGAGTTTTTAAACATTTGTTTACATTTCAAATTAAGACATTGGAACATATGCTTTCACAAAGAATCTTTCAATTTTCAAGGACAGATATGCAAAGATTACAAAACTCACTGTTTTTGAAGAATATATATATATATATATATATATATATATATATATATATATATATATATATATACACATTTCTTCGAAAGACAGCTCTGGGAACATTCCCACTTATGTTTCTTTGCATGTGGTCAGATGGTGGTGATGTGTGTAGCTGAATCTTGTATGCATTTATTGTAAACTGTGATTATTAGCTCTAATGGAACCTTCGGCTTGTAAACGTAGAGCTACACATTACAGTTTCGAAAAAATAGTTTGTGGCTAGAATATGTGGTACCCCATTAATGGAAATATCGCCTTATAGTTCCCTGATACACCTCTACTGCAACTGACTTTAAGACTCCATGATGTTTACTTCCCCACCTGACAACAGCACTTCGAAGGGAGTACAGAGGTTATCACAGGAAATGCTGGGGGAGGCCAGGCCACTGCCGAAGGGGACAACATCTAAAAATAAAACCATGAACAAAGGCCTGCAACCAGAAAAACAGCAACATTGCACAAGACCTGCTGCAGCATCCTAAATATACATACATAAATATGTACATCAATTTACATGTTAGGTGTGAGTGCGATTTTGGGATTTTTTTTTTTTTTAATCGCAATAGAAATTGGAATTTTAGTGCAGAATGGTTTCGCTACCTGCCACCACCCTCCTCAAAGCCCCATGTAAAGTCACAGACTAAGTGCTCTTTAGACAGGCAGAAACGCAACCTAAGGAAATTTCCTCCGCGAAAGGTCATTTATTAAACCTATATTGACAACATGTTTCTAACAAATGAGCTACAAAATTCCCATAAATGTAGGTTTCAGGCAACATTCTGTTCCAATAAATCACACAAGCATATGCTTTGATCAGAAACACACAATTTAGAGCCAGTGGAAAAACAGCCCATTATGTTACCAAGAAACAAGTCCGGCCCCTGTACAAGTGCCACCACAGCAACCCCGCAATAATCTTTATAGAAAATAAATGCAGTGTCTAAAATGCCCAAAAAAGTAAGAGAGTTTGCAAACAAAACGAAAAAAAAAAAAAAATCTGAAAAATGTTCTTAGATATTTGTGCTACGAAACCCCTAGTGCAAAATCGAAACAATCAACCTCAGCCTCATTTGCTGATACATGTATTTATTTATCTGTTCAGTGTTCCACCATTGCAAAATCTAGATCTTCAGCCTGCCACCAACTATCGATACTTCATCTTCCACCACAGTTAGAGGAATCCATTAGACCTAATATTGAGAGGAAAAAAATAATTAGAAAACACAGGATGTATTCCTGAACATAGTCATAAGTGAATAGCATAATGTCAATACCCTGTACACTGATAAAGGCCCCACAGCAGCTTGGGGGATCGTCTCAGTAGTACAAGTGACTATCGTGACGAATGATGTATAGACACTTTTTTAGATCATTTGAAAAAAATTAATTAACAAGAAGAACAAAATTCAGGAATGTGGCCTCAGTTTGAATCGAAGTAGGTAAATATGCCTGATATACTGATTGACCTCAAAAGTTGCTGAACTAACTGTCCAACATGCCTACGAGGGCCTCAGACACGACAGATATTCATGGTAACTACTGACAATGCAAAAGCATTCTATCAAATTTACAAGTGTATACATTTAGCTCATGTGTCTATTCTGAAAACTCTTTAGATCTGGCATGGCTCCAACTCTCATGGATCAACGTTGGCTACCAATGTACTAAACAATCAAACGAAAATATCTGGCAAACAAAACAACAACTGTGCAACGCAGGTATGGTTAATGGCCAATATATAAATGAAGTTAGTATCACAACAATACATGTCATACCTACTACCTCACCAAGGGGATGCTGGACATATCATCTGAATTACTGCTCTCATCACTTTTAAAGACTGTATATTCAGGAGGTTTACAGTGGACTCGAGATAGGGCACAGATGGGCATGGTTTAAAAACTCAGGTCTATTAAGAAGCCCTCAATACCGTAAACATGCTTTTGCTGGGAACATAACAGCAAGTCAAACCAATAGAGAAAGTAATTAAGAGTACAAGATTACAAGATGGAGCATTTATGGTGAAAGGGAGCCACTAAAACCAGACGGAATGACTTAAAAAAAGAGATGCTTAGGAGTTCTGTCAGGAAATATTGGTCATAATAGAGTAGTGAATAAAGAGAACTTCATCCACCAGAACTGGTGGGGACAACTAAAAACAAACTAATAAAAGTCTGGGACAGAGTAAGGGGAACAATACTACTGACAGGACAAGTGTAAAGCAGGCAGGACATGTATGTTAAGAGAATGAAGATTAATGGGCAACTAATGTGCCATATAGTCCAAGTCGAGTAGCCAGATCTACGTTTCTGTGACAAGTGTTAGAAGTTGCTCCTTGGCCAGAGATAAGCTGGGGTGGTTTTGGTAATAAAACACAAAACAATATTTGTATTTTATTTACATCACACCTAAGTGGGTGCAGGGATGATGAAATGACGATTCTCATTCAAATGCAACATAATAGAATCATTCAAATGCATTGTACAAATATTGCAGCTTTATGCACTACAAAATATACTGCATTCTGATGAACAAGCAAAGGGTGCACTAACTAATTCAGTGCCATTTGATGCTCCTGACACTTAACTAGTGCACCTGTGAAATCGACTACCAATCAACAGTCAACACGTTTTGGTCTATACCTTTGACAGAGGACAACCAACAATAGCTATCGCTTTTTAGGTCTCGTCCTATTAATCGCGCAAGCGATAATAGGACGAGAGTATAGAGGCTCAACCAAGCTCTGAAACCATCGCGGATTTAGTCGAGTGCATGTGGTCGTGCACGCGCTTGCCCGAGCCTCCTGCCTCCGGGAGCTTAGCTTCACTTCAAAGAGATCCGCTCCCCGCCCCCTGCTTCACACTTTTCACGGCCGCGTCTCGCATTTCTCCTCCCTCCCTCCCCACAGCAATGCCAAGAGCTTGTTTTCTTTAATTTCCTTCAATGTTTATTTGTATGCTTGGTAATTGCGTATTTATCTCTTGCCTTGTGTGCTATTACATACAATATGAATAAAACTATAGATATTATGTAATTTAGAGTGTATTATGATTGTATGTATCGTTACAGTGCATGCGTTTGTCTCCGCTAAGTTTATTCACACTCTACATTCACTGCAGTGAAAGCACCTTCCTTTTAAGACGCTCTAAGCACCACCTTTATTTACTTTTTAACCTCTAATCGCAGGTCGAGCTATCAGCGTTTCTGCCGATGCAAGCAGGCTTTCTTCACCCTGGTAAGCACAGCACTGTTTTGCTGCTTTAATGAATGTTTTAAGCGTTCGAGCCTCGCCTCCTTACCGCTGGCTGTTGCATGTTTTACACCTTTGAAGTCACGATTGTTAGTCGCAGTGTGCACGTAATTTGTTACGCCTCTAAAAGCGTTAGGAACTTGCTAATTTCAGCGAATTTTAATATAGACACTGTTTTTTGCACATGAGTATTATCCTGGGCACTTATCTTCACGTAGAGCATTTGCTGTTCCCTGATGCATGGTCCCCATGATTTGGCACTACTGCAGTCATTTAACATGAGCACTGTCGTTTTCTCTGTTTTCCATCATGTTTTTATCACGGTTTTGAGCAGCATGTGGTTTTCATTATTGCTGCATGGGCAAAGCATGTCATCTTCGTGCAACAACATGCTGTCTTATAGCCTTGCTATTAAAGGCGGCACTACCACAACACCACCACAGCACCACCACAGCGCAACCAAAGCACCACCTCAGCGCAACCACAGCACCACTCAGCGCAACCACAGCACCACTCAGCGCAACCACAGCACCACTCAGCGCAACCACAGCACCACTCAGCGCAACCACAGCACCACTCAGCGCAACCACAGCACCACTCAGCGCAACCACAGCACCACTCAGCGCAACCACAGCACCACTCAGCGCAACCACAGCACCACTCAGCGCAACCACAGCACCACTCAGCGCAACCACAGCATCACTCAGCGCAACCACAGCATCACTCAGCGCAAACACAGCATCACTCAGCGCAACCACAGCATCACTCAGCGCAACCACAGCATCACTCAGCGCAACCACAGCATCACTCAGCGCAACCACAGCATCACTCAGCGTAACCACAGCATCACTGGTTCAAATATGTTCTCTCAATGTTTCAAGCTTTATTACAAATGTCACAAAAAGATGTTAATATTTCACTTCTGTTCTTGGATTTTCGTCACAATAAAATACACTGAACATAATCTTCACAAAAGTTATTTACAAAAGTTTAAGCTATTGCCATTATAAATTACAATCACTTTTATTTAAGTATTAATTATTTTAAAAAATGAAAAGCCATGGTTATTTGTAATATCAATACATCTAAGTCACGTAAATACAAAACATGTTGCATTACAAATGCTATAGGTGTCACATTTGCGAAAATTATAACTATTGGCATTGTAATTGACAAAGCTATTAATTTAGCTACTTTCAAAAACAACACATGAATAAAAAAAGTGTCATTTACAAGACCAATAGCTCAAACTTTCGTAATACGAGACCTATTGCATTGCAAATGCTTGTTTAAATAACAGATCGGTTATCCTTACTTTGCCTCAATGTCTTAGCTTTTTCTCCAATTTATAGAACTGGGACTGGATTTGCAGCAGAAGGTTTGGAAAAAAAGTTTCAATAGCTTGGACACTAAGGTTGGAGTTCTGAAAATCTTTCCCTGGACGTTTGAAGAAACTAGGGCTTCCACATCAAAAGTAACATCTGAGGAATGCAAACCTTTCAGGAATCCTGCAGCACTTTCCATGGAATACTTACAGAGAAGAGGCCTCCAATAAGGGTAGAATTTTACCTTGTTATCGAGGGACTGGTAATTTGTATCGCTGGCACGCCAACCACCTTTAGATCTTTTCTCCATGACGTAAGCAATGATCTTTGAGAAAAGAAAAAAAAAGAGAAAAAAATGTAAGCTTTGCTGCCTTGAAGGGTCTTTGTCAAATACTACTAATATTCTTCTAATCCAAGTCTACTAACAGGTAGGATAGCTAGGTCTCTGCAGTGGGATGCACAAACCAACATGGTATTAGGTTATTGGGGTACCATCAGCAGCAAATCATCAAGAACACACAGTCACTCAAAGAACTCCTAGAGGTGACGAGTCTTCCATATTGTAGCCAATCAACAGGAGTCGCATTTTAAACTGATACTTCAGTCTCACTTTGTACATCTCCACCAACCTTTGGCTGACCTATTGTTTCCCACCTACTGTAGACACTAATCATGGTAAGTCTGCCTTTAAAGCTGCAACTTGAAGTTTCTGCCTTCAATCTCCTGGAGAAGTTTCTCTGTTTTCTGCTATTCTCATATAACATACACCTTTTCCCATGCTTTACCGCACACAACCAGCATTACAAATGGTACAACGGCAACATGTCTTCATCATTATCTGCACACAACAAGAGTTTAGCTAGCCCAAAGTAGATCTCCTACCTACACGCACTCCTAAGCATGTGCTTCTGGAACAGTGCGAGACTGTCACTAGTGGGGAGTGTGAAAAAATGGCACTGGCAGGCAGTGTGAGCAGCTTGTGCTGCTGTGGAAAAACTCAGGCTCTAATGCTCTCAATTTAGCAGCTTTTGCCAGCACCAAATTCAGACCATATTACACCAAATTGTCTTAAACAAACATTTAGAGGAGGACAAGAACAGAGAATTTTGCCAAAGGATGATAAATTATGAATCCGTGCCACGCAATTTAAGGGTGCAGCCCATCAGAAATGACGCCCATGGAATATAATCAGCTAGAATATGGTGGCAGTAAGCCACGCCATCCAGTTGCTGAGCCAAAACCATACAAATCATAAAAAAACAAGGCATACCTTGGTAAAGGAGTAAGTTGCCTCTAACATGCACCAGAACGTTTGAGACAAAATGTTTCCCCCTGGACTTTGTTGCCGAGCCAATTTGTGCTTTTAAGTATATGTTTGTTATTTTAATTTGCCTTTGCTTTGTGGCAAATAAAAAGCACTAACACCATAACCTCTTTGCTCATTGTGCACAAACAGACCAGTTTTTAAGTGTAGGAAGTTTTGGCACAGTAAAGGGGAGACCTTGTCGGAGGCGAGCCAAGAGTGATAGTTCCTGAACACTTCACTGCTCCTGAATTTTATGTTCATCTCAATGTGGCGGGAGAAAACTAAGTCTCTGGATAGCTGATGGCTGACTGTCATCTTTTCAGACTCTACAGAAGTGTGTGTGTGAAGGTCCTATGTACTCTTGTTTCACCATGTTCGTATTCTTTGTGGGCCCAAAATCACCCTATGCTCCTCATTGACAGACGTTGGTATTTTTAACTATGTGATAACTTCTGCATTCCCTGTTAAGGTTTTGATCCAGTCTGATCTAAGGTATCAAACAAACGTAGGAGGTGGCTACTCTGCTTCCTCTGTGTGGCCCGACAGCCTGAGATCAGCCACAATTTCTGATCCACAGCTTTATAAACTGCATACCATTGCTGGTTTAAATACTGCTAGGCACATCGTTTTGGGGCAGGACTGCCCTCTGCCTTCTATTACATGAACCGAAAGGTACTAGGATTCCTTGTTCAACATTTCAGACATCAATATTGCCCTTTAATAGGACCACCGCAGTTGCTCAGGGCTCCTACCTTCCCCCTGTGGAATAACGATTGAGTAGCAAAGCCATGCAGTGTTGGGGAACCAAATAAAGTTAAAGAATTAAATTGAAGGGCGTTTAAGAACCTGATTGTTCCTCTGCACTGTAAACGGAGACAGTCTATCAGAAAAGGGCGACCAAAATTAATGGTCAGCAATGGCCCATCATGAAGAGGGGCCAGATCTCCCGATTAGGACTATCAGAAACGTCTCTGATAGACATCATGTCACCAGCACCTATAATTGTTCAGTCCTACTAGAAACTCAAAAGGGGAACTTTTGTGGTGGTGTGCCATAAAAAATGCAAGGCAACCTGCAATCTCGCCAAATTTCTTTGAAAAAATACTTCATTTTTGAGGTAACTGCCTGCAAGCTTGTCCTTGCCCCGGATAAATCTTGGGACTGTCACCTGCATGCATTGTTCTCTCTGGGGTTTTGCTAACTTAAAGGATGTCGTTAGTGATTTCATCAACTCCGTCATAGGCTATTATCATCTAATTTTGATCATGAGATATTTGGGTTGATCAGCATAACATGGCAGCAGTGTCTTGCTTTGGGAAGGTAGTGGTACTAACCCTGGACTGGGTTTTGATCCCTTAAAATCTAGTTGCACAATACATTAGAACTCATGTCCTTATCTCTTGTGCATTTTATCCTTCCAGAAACAAAAGGTCTTATTGGCAAGCTTTACTATCTGGGGCCACAACCTCCTGCTCAGCCACATCCAGTAGGTGCTGGTGTACCCCTTCTGAGCAGAGGTTAAGATAATTTCTGTCTGGCACAGTCTGGTTTCCAATAACGATGTACTAGCTCATTTTGACAGATGGGAGCCATTCCATGTCTCCCTAAATCGTCCCTGCTTATCAACCTGAATGTAAAAAATGTTAATAACTTGAGGATCAGGGTAGTATTTCACATCTATGCACATAACAGAATGCATTTCCATTCAGTGGGGATTTCCCCGACAATTCCTTAGCTCTAACAACTGGTGGAGGAGATCCAGATCTGCAACCGGGCTAGTTGGATCATCTTTCATGAAGAGTAGATCGAACTAACATTAGCTGGGTTTCCTTGCTTTGGTTGCCTAACGTCATGTTTTTCACAATCAATTAAAGGAACCTAGGTGGGTCCACTATTAAACTTTCTCCTAAGGTTAAAACCCTCTGTGTGGTATTTGATGACACTATGAGGATATAGGGACAGGCCCAACCGGTTTAATAAATGGAGCTGTCCCTATAGCGACCTGCTTCACGTCTCCAGTCATGGCTACCGGAATGGAGTGGAGATTCTCTTACCCAGGCAATTCCAGGTTCTGGACAGAACTACAGTCCTGCCTTCTTTGTAACCATCCCACATAAAAGTCTGGTAGTAGTGCTTAGCCCGTTTTGAGCAAGTTACTCCTACTCTCGGGGTACTTCATTGGCTCCCTGTAGCTAAAAAGGAACCAATTTTGAGTGTTGCCTCTAATTTACAAGTCCACGTAGGCGTTAGGTCAGTCCACTAGAGAAGAAGGCTTCTCTATAGAAACCGAACAGCTCAAGAAGGGAGGTTGGAAGCACCCAAGATGAAATGTGGGCTCCTGTGGAACAGACTAGCGCAAGTAGCAAGAAATAAGGATGGGAAGGATCCGTCTCTCGGCCTCAGTTTAAAAGTAGATCAGAAAACTTCCTTTTCTGATTTTGGTCACAATCATTTCAGTTCCCTTGTTGCACATACCACCTGAATACCCTTGGCTCTGGGAAATTTGCAAAGGTTGGTTTTAACTAGGGCGAGAAGATAGGTGGGAAATGACAGTGAATCTTGTGATACATTCCACTAAGGAGGTAGAAATTCTATTATCCAACACTAATCATGTCAGAATCCAACTATTACCGCTCTACTGCCCACTACCGTTCCCACAAGAGGCCACAAAAGAAAGGCACTTTGAGAAACCACTGTTGCTATAGGAGCCTACTAAAAATGCAGCATATTTTCGACCACCGGTGCCTTAGAGGTCCTCAATCTGCCACACAGAAATTTTGAAACTTCAGCAAAACTCTAAATCAGGCCTTTAGTTTGCAGAGCAAGCTATACGAATACTATTCAGTTGTTCACTCTACTGTAGGGTCAATGCACCATTAGCCACAACCTTTGATACAGACCACAAAGTCTGGGCCGAATAACCAGGCTTCTGGGGCAGTTTTCAAAATGTGAAATGCGAGTGGTTGCTGTCGGTAGGACAGCTCATTAGGCAGACCAAAACTTTGCAGAGACAAGTGCATAACCTACAAACTACAAGTACGAAAGAAGACAGGGAAGTCTCAGACTTTTGTCAATTAGAGTCAATCAGATGAGTGCTTTCAAGACGGGATAACTGGAACACACAATATCTTTGCGACAGCCTACGGTGTCCACTATAGCCGGTCAGCATTTATGATGAGAAAGGTATGGATGAGTAATCCAACAGGGAAAGGTATTATTTTTAGATTAGTTATTGCACATAAAGTAATGAAATCACAAGCAACACGGAAGAGAGGAGGGAGCATGGGTAAGTGGACAGAAGAAGAAGATCAGGTAATTGTTAACCTAGCGCCTAGAGCACAGAATGTGCTAACAGCAGGCTCTAGGCCAGGCCACTGTGAGTGGATAGCGAAGGCGCAGCTTGAAATGTCATCTGCTTCCAAACGATAATTAAATGTTTGGAATGCGACCGTTTCAGTTGTGCAACTTCTGCAAAACATCATCTTGTGTCACTCAGGAAAGGTCTAACAGATCAGAGAATGATTAAGCTTTAATATTCAAGATGTTATGTTAACACCGTTTGTATGGTGCTGTTTGTATGCAAACTCTGTTGTCTCGTAGATCTTAGAGGGTCAGGATTTTTTTAATGGACTGGAGTCATTGTGGTCTAGTACTTTTGTGCTGGGTCTGTTGATAGTATTAACTAGTGTTGGTTCGCATTTATGAGTGGGAGAAATAGGACAGGTCTGCTGGGAACCTATATACTGTACTTTGTGTACAGTGTGTGTGAAAAAGTACCCTCATTTATTTTGCTCCACATGGATGAACATTTGTCCTCTGACAGCCTGAAGAGTCTGCGGATTTAATTATTTGCCTATTACATAGCTTTGATGCATTTTTGGCTGAATGCAAGTGTTGGCTCTGTGAGGTATGGTTGTGTGAATAGTGGTGTGCTGCTGGCCAGCAATACTGATCAAGTTATATGCGTGCGGCGCATGTGGTGTGGGGAGTTCCAACTAATATGTTCTCTTGGATCTGCAAGGGACAGTCGTCTGAGAACTGTAATTTGCTGTAGAGGCATCAATGAGCTGGTCTCTGGGTTTGGCACCATGAGGGTGCAAGGAGGACTGCATGTTGTTCTAAGGTTTTAGCTTTCCTCCCACTAGTAGTTTGGACTATGCTTATTACAGGGTCCTCTAGAGACACTAATGGACATTTTCAAGAGATCTTAAGGGCTTTTGAGGACTGTGTTGTCTGCGCCTACAAGTGTCACACTTAAGGATTGCATTTACATTAAAGAGGGTGCTTGGTCACAAAACCAGCCTGGAGAAACATTTGCAGCGCGGATATCTTTTTTTTCCCTAAAGGTATGAAGAGTGTAGATGGAAATGTAAACTGTAAAAGCCTTATTTATGTTGCGGAATAGCCTCAGAACCCTGTACTAGAACATTGAACACTGCATATTTGTTTACGTTCCATGGCTAAACTGAATTTGGACTATGCCATGCATTGCATATAAACTTCTGCTTAGATGATAGCTAGACCACTTGAACTGTGGCGTACTATCACAAAAAGATATACAGACATGCAGCCATAAAATAGATTTTGCAATATTAGTGCTCCTCTCTTTGAAGTCTGTTACAATAACAAATCATGTCAATATTCTTCAAATTTGTTAAGGCTCTTTATGTTATGAAAAGAAACGTATTTTCGTGCCAAGAATTTTCTTTTGAAGTATAAAGGGCAGGGGATAGGGGTAAACTGTGACTGAATTTCAGCAGGGAATGCAACACTATTTCAAGGGCGACATACCCTCCCCCAAACCGCAACTATATTATCCTGATGGAGCCATTTTGTTAGATTGATTTGTTATCTGGTATACATTTAACAGGGCTACTTGTATTTAGGACATATTGCCAGAACGTCAATCAACCTACGAGATGGCAGATGCTTATGCTTAATTTTGGCCTGCAGAAATCATTCTTAAAATGTCCTTATCAACACAAAAGCAAATCTGCAGATGCCCATGCCTATTAAAGCACAATATTGTTCAGTATTCTGGAAGATGTACTCCCACTGGCAGACGTTTTTAAATTAAAAATGCAGAAATTGTAGCAGGATTGTATATTTAAATAACAGAGTTATATTGACTTCTTTGATAAGCTTCTGTTGCATAATGATCATAGGGTTAATTTTTTTAATTAAATATTGGGTTAATAAATTAAATCTTGTTTAACTGGCCACCTGTATACTTTAGATCCGAGTAGTAAATTCTGAGTTGTCACTTACGTCAGGGTGCTACCTACAGACAACCTTACTTTGCAATATAGCTAATGACATTACAAAGTCACATTCATATAGGTGATATATCTATACATTCTCACTTTGCTATCTTCATATATGGTCACTTTCATCTAGGTATTACATGTAGACCGTCTTATTTAGTGTTAACTGAATCTAGATGGTACATGTACAAATTCCTATTTGTATTCTTACTTCGCATACAAGGGTTATATAACGTTACTTGTGTTTGGATGCTACCCGACTTCAGCATTGCTCTGCTTCTGAGCTGTCATTGTCTCCAAGTCAACTTTCACCATGAAATAGCCAACCATCCTTATTTCTGAACGGTATTATGGTGCAAGTGTGTTAGAACGTACATCTAAGCTATGCATCTTGCTTGTAGTACCATGAATGGAGGCCATCTCTGGCACTTCAGCACATATACTTGATCCTTGCATGCTTACATCTTCTCACAAGAATGCCCGTGCTCTATCTAGCAGCCTTTGTCCTAAACGTCTGGCTCAAGTGCTCTTCACAATACTTCTCAAAATTCTTTGTGTGTTATGTAGAGACAAGGACACTGGGAAAAGAATGGAGCCCTTCTCAGGTCCTCATCACCAAACTGTTGATATAATTCCCCACAACCAACATCCCTCCTATCCACGCATATACGACCCTGCTCTCTTTTAGAAGGCAAGGTAAGAAAACTTCATGCAACACAAGCGGTTGTAGTACAATGAAGGACCCTGCGATTTTCCAACTAAGGCAGAGGTACTAAAACCTGCAAATCCGTCTGTCAATCTCTGTATCACTTAGTGCTTTTCCTAGACTAGGCTCCACTATGGCCATCACAGGCATCACAACTGTTAAGCAACATAACCAGCAGCTGTTAAGCATGTAAATGAGACATTCCATTTAAGTGTAGAATGGTGGCCACAGAGAACAATCTATCAAAAGGTTCCATACCATATCTACCTCCTTTGGATTTCAATTGAGTTGTACAAGGAGAGTAGACCTCTAGAGAAACAGGCTGTTGTACATTGTAACGAGGTGATGAAGGAAACCATGAGGTGTATGTATTATGGAATCCAGACAACTCTTGCCCTCTCCCACCCCTCTACAACTACCACGCCTAAAGAGGTGTGGCTTCATTCAACTCTCAAAAGGAGGAAAAAGCCACAGCTATGAATTAAATTGAGGCCAAATTACAGTGTTTCAAAGAACCATAGCCTCACACACTAGCTGTATGGGACCCAGGCTGGGCCCTTTCCTTCAAAACCCAGCAAAATGGAAGTGGCCTCACCTTGCTAGATTAAAGGCATTAGGATAGTAAATTGGCATCTTGTGTCATCACCTGTGCATAAGAAGCTTTAGTGTTCCTCGGCTCATTATGGACATAATGACGAGCACAAACATAAGAAAAACAACAGATTTAACATGACAGGAGAAGAATGAAAGCACAAATGTGTACAGATAAACCATACCTTTCCATTATAGTGGTAAACGGCATAAAAAAGAATTATGAGTATCGCAGTGGCCACCAGGTAGGCAAAGAAATGCCTGCTTAAAAACTCTTTTGGGCTGTTCCGATTCTTCTGGTCTGAAAAATCATATCCAGTCTTGATACCATTGTTGTTGTCCGGATACAAAATTTCATCAAAACCCACCGATGACTTTGGCGCTGCATCATCATTGTCATCTTCTTCCAGGTTGACTAGAACGCCATCTATGTCAGCGTCATCTTGCCTTTGTGAAATTAAAACAGTGCTGTTCCCCATAATGCTTTCATTGGAGTCACCCTCATCATCAATGGCTAACCAAGTCATTTCGCCATGTTCTACCCAGGATTCAGAAGTTGCATCTTCTGCATCCTCATCCTCCTCGAAGATCAGCCAGGTGTTAGCATTGTCATATTCCTCCTGGGATTGGGACTTTGCATCTTCATCATCATCCTCTTCAAAGACAAACATTGCATAGCTGTCATCCTGTAATTTTTCATTGTCTCCCATGTGTGGGACTGAAGCTATCTCCATGTCATCCTCGTTCATTGGACCATTAGTCACATTTTGTTGATCAACCTCTGGTTCCACTGCAAAGTTTGAGGCATTGGCTTCCACATTGACATCTTCCCACAATGCTTCGAACAGGGCCTTTGCCGCTTCATCATCCTGAGACCAGGGGTAATTCACACCCTCCCCATCTTTCATCAGAGATTCCTCCTCATCCAATGGCACCTCCTCTGAATCCTCGCTGAGAGACGACTCATTGTCTGACTTACTCACTTTCTCCTCATCCAATGTTGGCTGTTCAACCTCCTCCCAATTCTGAATTGATGGATCTATAACCCACGCCTCTTTGGTTAGGAATTTCACTCTGGTTTTCTCTTCATTTACTTGATTTGGCAGTTCCACCTCCTCATCTTGGCTTGAAGAGCTTACCTCATTCTTACTTTCATAAGTCATAGGTTTCACTGTTTCAACTTTGGTCAGTGGTAGTTGGTTCTCCTCAACCTTTTCTCCATTCTGTGTTATTAAATACTTTCTGTTCTCTTTTAGGGCTTTCTCCTTCTCCACTGTACTCAGAGGCACCTTCAATTCCGCATCTGGTTGGTTGGGTGCTGCAGTGTCTTCTTCATACTGTGTCCTAGAATCTTTTATTGAGGTGCCAGAAAAGTTCTTCCCGCTGGTCAAAGAGACATTAACAAACCTTCCTTTTTCAGCAACAAGCGTGTTCTTCTCTTCAGAATCATCCTTTACCACACCCTGAACAGCTGATGGTTCAGTCACAAGACTTTCGTCAACAGGACCTAAAAAACAGAATAACTTTTAAGTTAGATAACTGTATTTACAACTGCCCCGTAATCATTCATCTCATATTATGCTCCAGTCTGTAAAAGCAATTGAGTGCTCAAAATTGCACCTTAAACTCTAAAGTACTGTACCAAAAGGTAGGTCACCAAGAAAACTGTACAAATGAAGAAGCAGTCAGGCTTTTTCAGTTATTGTGGTCAATGTCAGTGGTCAGGTATGGAGAGAAAGTGTATTGAGGCGCAGATGTAGTGAGATGGTGATGGGTGAGACAGCATGTGTCCAAGTTAAAGTGACTCTCTGGAGAAGTCAAAGTCACTTGGGGTCTTGCTGGACCTTATACTGCCCAACTGTGTGGATGCCCTTCTACCCTGTTTCTGCATTTCCCTTTCTGGCTTCCCAAAAGTACCAGCTTCTGGTCCCTTTGCCTCCATCACTGTGTTTTCAACCTATTTTAGGAGGCTCCTTGCTCGCATTATAGGCTCACCATTCTGTTTGTGGTGTGAAAATGCTAAGAGAAGTTTTTTCTGAAAATACACACAAAGGGAGTGTACAAAATGAGCACCTTCATCTATATGTCTCAGGAAATTCACAACTGTTGAAGTAATTAAAGAGAATCCTAAAGTAGGTCTCTGTTAAAGAATCTGGGAAGCTTTAAAAATGGCAGAAAGAATAAAAGAATATTTTCTCAAGTCATGCCTAAATGAGGGTTTACTCTAGAATATGTGTAAAAGTATGTAAAGCACATTGTGGGGTGAAGGGTTAGGGTTGCCTGGATCAAGAGGATCAAAAGGGTCAGGTCTCTAAATAAGTTAACTTATGAATGAATAGAAAACGTATACCACAGTGCAGGAATTAAAAAAAAAGTCTCCCAGTGCATAGGATGGAAAGTAATAACAAACATAACAAACAAGCATAGAGAAAAAAAAGCATACTTGGATTCAGCAGTAAACCGCCAAGGTAATTGGCTGTAATGGGGGGTGCAGTAGGCACTGTAGTGCATTCCACGAATCTAAAATTAGGAATTGAGAAATGCAAATGATCTGGAACTCAATGTTATGGTTTAGTTAATAAAAACCATAACAAAATGTTTTTAGGTATATCCTTCTGGGTACAGCTGCCATCGAAGTCCAACTTTCCAAAAGAATGCATTTCTCAATATCAGTAAAATATTCAAAAAAACTGAAAGTGCATACAAGTCACCCAAAGATGAAATTGAATATAGGAAAAACATTTAAAATTCAGAAAGCTAAAAGAGACAACGGTAAACCCCAAGGCATGGTAGTGAAAGTGTGGTAGTGCAGGATACCAGTCTGAGGCATAAGTAATAGTTAGTCAGAGCAGCATAAGACAGGTGGGCTGCTGGGCCTGCCATGCGGCTGGGTATTTCAGGGCCTTATTGCAATTGTCAGTCATACGTTTTTGAAGTTGACGGACACCCAAGGAATGAGTGTGATTATAGAGAGATAGTTTAAGATACTGTAAGCGAACACAGACAAAGATAACATCCAAGGTAGTAAAAGTGCACTAGTGCAGGATAACAGTCTAAAGTACAAGTAATAGTTTGACAGAGGCAGCATAAGACAGACGGGAAATTAGCCGTGACATACAGGGGTAGGTGTTTCCAGGTTTCTTAGTGCAAAGATCTACAACTCATTCATATACTGTAAAGGAAGGAATGGACAATCAGGGAAGAATGGAATGAAGGTCTTGCATGGTAGATAGATGCCATGCAAAGCCATGATACAAAAAAAAAAAAAAAAAACAAGTTGATGTGCCTAGGCATTTAAAGACTATGCTTTTGTGCCTGAGCAAATACTAAAGATTGACAATGTGCCCAAAATGTGGTCCTTTCATTTGAAGCACAGAATCATCCAAGCTGACATGTTCTGAATAACCCGAATGAGATCAGTGGCATTTGCAGAGAATCTGGTGTTCAATCCTCAACACTTTTCTATTTAGTGTACATGCTTGTGTGCCACCCACAAAAACACATCTAGCTTCTTTGCTTCATTCCCTAAATGGTGAAAAATTACATTCTGTGGAGGTTCTTCTTAAGTTTGATTTAGAAGTTTTCCAACAAACTTTTATCATCCATTTGTTGCTTTCTTTGGGATATAAAAATTAACTCACTACAAAATCTGTTAAGTAATTTCTGAAAAAGTTGTTAAAGTGCCTAATCTGGAATATTTTTACCAATGGAGCAACTGAATTTTCAACTGCCACACTTCGTTTCCTCCGATTTGTCTCTTGGCTCAGATGCATGCAGCCACCGTACGTCGAAATATTTAGTGACATGACACATTTGATCTGTTATTCATCTTACGTAGAAACAATGGATACACTGACCTTTCCCAAACTTTGGGCCTCTGAGGTCCTGTTAAAAACATTTTTGGGCAACGCACGCATTTGGATACAAGTAAAGATAAGCTTCTCAGTTTGTTCCCTTCACAATCAAATGACCAAAGGAATGCAGTTTTCAAAAGAAGAATACCATAGGACCCTTTTAAATTACAATCAGCGTGGTTATCTTTTCTTTTGTTATTAAGGTTGGACAGCATAGGTTTAAAAGTGATGTGGAATTATCTGCAACCTAACCTTGAATTAGAACCCTGATTAATATTAGGGAGAGGTCACATCCTAACGCGCACCAGAGTGATGATGAGCAGTGCGAGAAGAGGTATTGTGAGCATGTATACGATTTCATAAACCTGTTATCTTCTAAAGTTTACCCATTCATAATTCCTTAAGAGTTAATGTAAAATAAGTTAAATAGGAACACATAGGCACTACCCACTAGGCAAAGGGAGGGGACAGAAGATAAGGAAACTATGATTGCCAACTTCAGATGTTCAATGTCAACAAATTCCCAAGGCAAAAGTAATTTCATTCCCAGGGTCATCACTTCACTGAACAAAGAATATGGATGGAGTTCGGAGGGGGACCCTAAGGTAGGAAGGTAACAGAAAAAAAAAATAGGTATCACTTGACTAAATGGCCTAAGACAGAGTCCACACATCTGGGTTTGCAGTTTATTGGTTCATCTGACTTACATAAGTAGTGGTTCAGGAGGAGTTAAATTTTGAAAGGAAAAATACCGGCAGGATCTCAGGGCCAATGTTTTAATCCCCAATTGTAACTCCTCCCAAACAGGTGTTTATTTGATGGTTTACTTATACCACAGTACAACACAACCATTTGTTGCAAAGAAGTTATCACTTCAGCGAGTTATATAATTGCAAATGAGTGCAGGGGCTGAGCAAATCACTGGTGCATATTAGTGCCAGCAATAATAGCTAATATACCAGTGCGCTTGCCTTACCCTATCTCACCAACAGACACTTTGTAGGACCAACCAGTCGGAGTGCAGTAACTTCAAACATTCAACATTCGGATTACAACAATTGAGAAAATTAATTCCCTGCACCACAATAGTTGGAATAAGGGGCATTTGTTTAAGGGTTGATCTGTGAAACCAAAGACTAACGCCCTGCAGGATGAAAGGCAAGAAGGCAGGACAAAAGGCTAAAACACCACTAACACCGTTTCTTATTCGACACTACTGAGTGGAATATGATGACCCAGAAAAACGCAAACAATAAGCTCCCAAATGAGCTTGCACAAAAGAATAAAATAGCTTTGATGAGAAACACCTCGGGGGGGGGGGGGCGCAGTGTGATAGTTTTGAATAGCATAGCATTGTTGGAACACTTGCATATGCAGAATGCACTTATCATTTGTTCAATTCCTGCACACATTTATTTCAACTATACAACTGCTTGCTGAAGTGAGGCTTCATTTGAACATGATGGCATGCCATATATGCAGATGATCTGAAGGCATCATAAAACAGTCAAATGGACACATGTAAGAGCAGATGCGGAAGCTCAAGATGTAAGAGACAGGTCGCAAACACATGAGTCAGTTGTTTTTCGATATATGTAGATGCAAGTGGGCATGTTATTGTTCGGTATGAACCGTAATGCATCCTACTATGTGTCGATCACCTTGTCCAAGGGGTCCTAAGTAGTAAGTGGTCCGTTTCAAATTGTGCATACCGGGAAGATGTGGAACATGGTGATACTCGAATTGCGTGAGTGACACCCATAAACAGCCAATAAAAGAAAATAGTGAAGTAAGCCCTGTTTTGATTCAGTCCAGTCATGGATCATATTATTGACTAGCTTACACAAGAATGACTATAGAGCATCCACAAAACAATCAAGAGGATAAACTGGATAGTGAAGAAAAAGTGTATAACTGCAAAATAAAGTCTCTACGCAAGGGGAAACAAGCTGCCCAAGGTGAACGAGGTTGCATATAGTATCTACAACCTCGATGAAATTACAGAAATAAAGCCAAATAGAAAGAATCATTTTCAGAAATCAACAAAACCGCTATGCACTTAAATTAATGCACTTTGACGTTTGCGACTGAATGCTTGTAAAACTTCTTATCTAAACAATCCAGACCACATAAAGTTATCAAAAGACTGAAAACCCAATCAAGACAGCAGAACAGGAACCTCCAAGTTTTAGTGCAATGCATGGGCCAATAAAGAAGGACCCCAAACATATGTGAGAAGACATACATTAATGAATTTGTATTAAGTTATATTGCACTGTCGGCATCAATAAATCACAACATTTGCATGTTTTCTTGGCTGCCTTAACGGAACGTTGGTAATGATGTTCTGTTTTGTGACTTAGGTGTTTGAAGAGGATATTTTGCTGATGACCTAGTGGACGGGTTTGGTCATGTGGATAGAACAATTATTGGTGTTTTTGGCTCAGTCGTGTATAGCTTGGGGATCCTTTTAAACGTAGAAGCTTCCAGTCTCTTGGCTGCAGTGGTTCTGTGGGCAATATTACTATCTGATATGATGCTTGTATAGGGAAAGTGGTAGAGGTCTGGCTTATGGAGGCTGAGCAACACAAATACTTGAAAGGATGGAAAGAGGGGTTAACTCTTGGTTTGGAGAACACAGTTGTCTATCTCTTGTTTGAGGAAATCAAAGAAAGAAATGAGTGTAGATTCCACACTATTAGATTGCCTTAAACCTACCTGTGATCGGCCTAGCTAGTTTTTCATGTTAATGAGAAACTGTTCTTCAAGGGATCTAGGAGTCTTACTGAAAACACATCAGGGATTGGCCAACAATTTGCTGAATTGTTTTCTTTCTTCTCAAAATAGTTTTCATGTATGAATGCGAAGAGGTTTAGGACTGTTTTGGATACAGCAATTTCAAGAGGTATGGAAAGGGTGGTAGGTGTTTGAAGGGTTAGCAGTTTTTTCATTAAATGAAGCGTGAAAGGAGGGCAAGAATGATTTTTGGGGGGTGATGTGCTAGCTGTTGGGATTAAACCATGCTGATGGGCATAATTAGTCCAGTGAGATGTGCTGGTGAAGTATCTGCAGGCGGATTGTAGTGTTTAATTTTCAATATCTGTCACCTTTGTGGTGCTTGGTTATTAGCTGTGAAGAAAGCTGCAAGTGTTTTTGTATTGGGCCTGGGAAGATTGTGTGTGCTTGGTAAAGTCTGTTAGGGAACTTTCCATGGTTAAATTTGTTTGATACTGCCACTGCACCCCCGCATCCCCCTGACATCAGTACAATCTGTACTGATCACATCCCTGAACAAGCATTTGCAATGCAAAAGGTCTCGCATTAGGAAAGTTTGAGCTATTGGTAGTGTAAATGACACATTTTTTATTTATGTGTTGGTTTGGAAAATAGTGAAATTAATAGCTTTGTCATTTACAATGGCAATAGTTTTAACTTTCGCAAATGTGACACCCATAGCATTTGTAATGCAATATGTGTTGTATTTACATGACTTAGATGTATTGATATTACAAATACAAATGTTTTTTTTTTAATACTTAAATAAAAGTTATTGTAATTTATAATGGCAATAGCTTTTGTAAATAACTTTTGTGAAGATTATGTTCATTGTATTTTGTGACGAAAACCCAAGAACAGAAGTGAACTATTAACATATTTTTGTGACATTTGTAATAAAGCTTGAAACATTGAGAGAACATATTTGAACTAGTTGTTGTTGAATGGTTGCACAGATTGATGCTGTGGTGGCTCTGAGTGATGTTATGGTGGCGATGAGTGATGCTGTGGAGTTCAGTGATGCTGTGGTATTGCATAGTGATGTTGTGGTGCCCCTGAGTGATGCTGTAGTGGTGCTCAGTGATGCTGTGGTGGTGCGAAAGATAGAGTGAGTGTGATAGATAGAGTGAGGGCGATCGATAGATTGAGGGTGATAGATAGACAGATAGATAAAGTGTATTTATGTTGCATTGAGTAGAGTAAATATGAGGTGTATAATTATATGGCACTGAGTGGTATTATGTGGAGTGTATTTATGTTGCATTGAGAAGAGTGCAATTATGAGGCTTGTAATTATGTGGCACTGAGTGGTAATATGGAAAGTGTATGTTGTATTCAGTAGAGTGTAATTTTGTGGCGTGTAATTATGTGGCACTGAGTGGTATTTGGAGTGTATGTTGCATTGAGTGCAGTGTAATTATGTAGCATATAATTATGTGGCACTGAGTGGTATTGTTTGGAGTGTATGTTGCATTGAGTGCAGTGTAATTATGTAGCATATAATTATGTGGCACTGAGTGGTATTGTGTAGAGTGTGTGTTGCATTCAGCAGAGTGTAATTATGTGGTGTGTAATTATCTTGCACTGAGTAGTATTTGGAGTGTCTGTTGAGTGCAGTGTAATTATGTTGCATATAATTATGTGGCACTGAGTGGCATTATGGGGAGGTTATGTTGTATTCAGTAGAGTGTTATTGTATGGCATGTAATTATGTGGCACTGAGTGGTATTGTTTGGAGTGTATGTTGCATTCAGTGCAGTGAAATTATGTAGCATATAATTATGTGGCACTGAGTGTTATTGTGTGGAGTGTGTGTTGCATTCAGTAGAGTGTAATTATGTGGTGTTTAATTATGTGGCACTGAGTGGTATTTGGAGTGTATGTTGCATTGAGTGCAGTGTAATTATGTTGTATATAACTATGTGGCACTGAGTGATATTTGGAGTGTATGTTGCATTGAGTGCAGTGTAATTATGTGGCGTGTAACTATGTGGCACTGAGTGGTATTTGGAGTGTATGTTGCATTGAGTGCAGTGTAATTATGTGGTGTGTAATTATGTGGCACTGAGTGGTATTTGGAGTGTATGTTGCATTGAGTGCAGTGTAATTATGTGGCGAGTAATTATGTGGCACTGAGTGGTATTTGGAGTGATTGTTGCATTGAGTGCAGTGATGTGGTGTGTAATTATGTGGCATGGAGTGGTATTTGGAGTGTATGTGGCATTGAGTGCAGTGTAATTATGTGGTGTGTAATTATGTGGCACTGAGTGGTATATGGAGTGTATGTTGCATTGAGTGCTGTGAAATTATGTAGCATATAATTATGTGGCACTGAGTGTTATTGTGTGGAGTGTGTGTTGTATTCAGTAGAGTGTAATTATGTGGTGTTTAATTATGTGGCACTGAGTGGTATTTGGAGTGTATGTTGCATTGAGTGCAGTGTAATTATGTTGTATATAACTATGTGGCACTGAGTGATATTTGGAATGTATGTTGCATTCAGTGCTGTGTAAATATGTGGCGTGCAATTATGTGGAACTAAGTGGGATTTGGAGTGTATGTTGCACTGAGTACAGTGTAATTATGTGGAGTGTAATTATGTGGCACTGAGTGATATTTGGAGTGTATGTTGCATTGAGTGTATTGTAATTATGTGGCGTGTAATTATGTGGCACGGAGTGGTATTTGGAATGTATGTTGCATTGATTGCAGTGTGTGTAATTATGTGGAGTGTAATTATGTGGCACGGAGTGGTATTTGGAATGTATGTTGCATTGAGTGCAGTGTAATTATGTAGCGTGTAATTATGTGGCACTGAGTGGGATTTGGAATGTATGTTGCATTGATTGCAGTGTGTGTACTTATGTGGCGTGTAATTATGTGGCACTGAGTGGGATTTGGAGTGTATGTTGCATTGCGTGCAGTGTAATTATGTGGTGTGTAATTATGTGGCACTGAGTGGTATTTGGAGTGTATGTTGCATTGAGTGCAGTGTAATTATGTGACGTGTAATTGTGGCACTGAGTGGTATTTGGAGTGTATGTTGCGTTGAGCGCAGTGTAATTATGTAGCATATGATTATGTGGTATTGTGTGGAGTGTGTTGCATTCAGTAGAGTGTAATTATGTGGTGTGTAATTATGTGGTACTGAGTTATTTGGCGTGTATGTTGCATTGTGTGCAGTGTAATTATGTTGCATATAACTATGTGCAGTGATGTGGTGTGTAATTATGTGGCATTGAGTGGTATTTGTAGTGTATGTGACATTGAGTGCAGTGTAATTATGTGGTGTGTAATTATGTGGCACTGAGTGGTATATGGAGTGTATGTTGCATTGAGTGCTGTGTAATTATGTGGCACTGAGTGGGATTTGGAGTGTATGTTGCATTGAGTGCAGTGTAATTATGTGGCGTGTAATTATGTGGCACTGAGTGGGATTTGGAGTGTAGTAATTATGTGACACTGAGTGGTATTTGGAGTGTATGGTGCATTGAGTGCAGTGTAATTATGTGGAGTGTAATTATGTGGCACTAAGTGGTATTTGGAGTTTATGTTGCATTGAGTGCAGTGTAATTATGTGGCACTGAGTGGTATTTGGAGTGTATGTTGCATTGAGTGCAGTGTAATTATGTGGTGTGTAATTATGTGGCACTGAGTGGTATTTGGAGTGTATGTTGCGTTGAGCGCAGTGTAAATATGTAGCATATACTTATGTGGCACTGAGTGGTATTGTGTGGAGTGTGTGTTGCACTGAGTAGAGTGTAATTATGTGGCACTGAGTGGTATTTGGAGTGTATGTTGCATTGAGTGCAGTGTAATTATGTTGCATATAACTTATGTGGCACTGAGTGGTATTTGGAGTGTATGTTGCGTTGAGCGCAGTGTAAATATGTAGCATATACTTATGTGGCACTGAGTGGTATTGTGTGGAGTGTGTGTTGCACTGAGTAGAGTGTAATTATGTGGCACTGAGTGGTATTTGGAGTGTATGTTGCATTGAGTGCAGTGTAATTATGTTGCATATAACTTATGTGGCACTGAGTGGTATTTGGAGTGTATGTTGCATTAGAGTGCTGTGTAATTATGTGGGCGTGCACATCTAAAACAACCATGTCTTTAGCAGTCTCTCGAAGCTGGTTAGCTCACCGCAGGCCCTAATGTTCTGTACAATTAGTTTGGAAAAGTGGCAACAGCGTTGCCATATACGAGGCATGAGAACCAGAAAAGAACAGAGATTGGCACATGTCACAGGGGTTTCACTCCCATATAAGCCTGCCGAAATCATGCACACACACACCAGATATAGGAGTCAAAGTGGGTGGTGACCTTCTGGCCTAATGTCAAGAAGGATGGTGGTGGGGTCAAGCCGGCGAGGAGAGATATATATTATATATATGAGAGAGAAAGAGAGAGAGAATTGTCAAGCAGCTTACAAGACATTTTACCAGCAGACAGGTAAAGAAAACGACAAAACAAACTGGGAACTCAAGTAAACTTAGGTCGGGGGCTGGAAAGAATATGGCACAAATTACCGAGATATGCAGAAAAGAAACATCCGATTGGGATGCAGCACTATCTAAAAGGCTAATTACTGTACAGTACAGCCTTTTCGGTCCCATTACAGGAGAACAGTCCGAGGACTCAAACAGGATACAACCAATAAGATAACAATGCAGCCACTAACGTCGATTGCTCCTAAAAGGTGGACAGCATCTCCAAGCCATGAGCAGGTGTTCCGTCGGCAGAGTAACTATTCCCGACTCGATATTCAAAGGCATGGCGGTAGGAGGAAGACGACGAAACAACTGCCTAACAATGCAAGTATTATAAAGTAACGGTAGAAACAGACACGGTATTCGACACCATTAATGAAGAATAGAGGTTACAAAACTCTAACAATAATGTTCACGCAATAAAAAGTTTCATTTTTCCGGTATCTCCTGGTATAATGTAAGGGGCGAGAGTCACTTAAACATCTTACTGCTGTCTCACAAAACCTCGACCTGCACCAACACAAAGCTGCACGTGGTACAAAGACAAGCACACCGCCCTTGAACAAATAATTATAACAGTGGAAGCACTGCAAAGAATCCGAAAAACATGGGCTCAGTTTATTCAAAGGCCCATAGACGATAGGCCCTGGTACCTTGCCGATCTTATTATCCACAACTTCTTTTCAGACACTTTTTTTGGTTCAAGTAAGCCACACTATCACCTTTACGATTCTACCACCCATGACCCAGAGGCCTCGGCTCATCGAAGACTTCCCCACTTCGGAACTCAGTAGTAACAAGGATTAAAGCAAGCTGTATAATTAAGACAGTCCCAGTAATCATAAAATAAAAGCACAAACGATTTACTTCTGTAAATAAAGTACAATAAAAAAAAGAAACCTTAGAGGACATGTTTCCAAAACGGCAACACTTCTTTAATGACTCAGTGCATCTAAAACAAGCTGGAGGCGGCTCTGGCGCAGCACGTCGTCTTCTGGAGACGTGCGAGTTCACAGAGCATAATCTGCTCGTGCACAGGCCAGTAGCCGCTCGTTCACAGCTCTATCTCCCTTGCCAGTTAGCACAGTGACTATAGAACTTGCGCTGGCGGGAGCGCTTCGCGCTCCAACACCAGCTCGACCTAAAAAGGAGGAGACATTGACTTTCAAACTATAAGTATGTAACTAGGCTGTGGATCCATGCATGGTCTTGTTTATATTGCAACCATTATAATTTGTGACTTGAAAAAGATGCCAAAACCTAAACAACAGAAAGAAGCATATCTACTCAATGGATAAAGAAGAAGCTACAAAAGTAATAGTTACCATTCCCTATGCCTACACCAACACAATGGACTAAGATGTTCTGATGGGAAGGCTAAAAGAGTGAGCTTGCTCTAAAGTTGATGTTTATCTCCTCAAACTATGCAAACAAACACAGATCGGGTCAATGCAATCAAAGACGTTCAGTGTCTTGTGCACTGTGTCAAGTGGGTTATAGCTGCTAATCAATATGTAGGTTCACCCTTTAGTTCAACAAAAGTATCAGCCCCTCCTAAAAAATAATGTACACCAACAACACCCAATTCCACTGCTAGTAGGAATGTCAGCCAGGGAACATGGATAACACCTCAAGATAAATGCTTAATCTCAGGAAGCTTAAATGCTCTCCCTATCTTACTCCTATTTGTTCGTTCAGTTTGTATAACAACCTAATGTGTAGGTTCAGGGTTCCTCTTTCCTGGTGTTAGCCTCATCTCTAGCTTTTTCACAGATGCTGCTAGACCTAGCTGAAGCCTCTCTGATCACAGTGTTTCTAGTGTTCTCATTCACTCTATGCTGGATTTGACTTGATTTTTAGTGAGACAAGTAGTGTTGATTCAATTATGTGCATTAATGTTTGACACATATATGTTTCTCTTTGAGCTTCCTTAAAGACTATGTGCTTTTTGATGAACCACAATTATGCCTCATTTCCACTAAACAATAACAGTTCTCAGAAACCAATAATCATGAAAAGTCTATGCCAAGGAGCTCGCTCAAATGATTCCTCCTAGACAGACAAGGATACAGATTTCCCCAGTGCCTGGGTTGTAGTAGACCAGTGGCCTTATGGTAATATGGACAACTGACTGATGTATACTCATGCCAACTACTCAAACTAAAGTTAGAGCTTTGCAATTACTGCTCTAGATAATTAGTATAACGAACACTAGCAAAAGCTCTAAGAAACATTTCTGGCAAATTATATATAGCCTGAGCAAAAAATGTGTCTGCTGTTCACGTAACTTAAAAGATTGGTGAAAGCATATTTCTTGAAGCTTTAATTTCCATGAATATGAACTCGAATTACATAGAAAATAGATTCCTGGGGTTTAGAACAAATTACATATTTGCAAACTACTGGGTGAAATGGTCAATCCCTAGTAGAGACCCAATAGCACTTGCCATCAAAATAGAGATGCCTTAAAAATAAAAACTCACAAGTCCTTCCAGGTTAGAAGTTGCCCACAGATGGATTACGTATTATAAACCTGGTATAAATTGAAACATGTTTGAGTCTGCTGTTGGGTTTGTTTGATGGCGGCTCAGCAATTTTCGATAAGAAACAGTCATGTTCTATTCAACACCAATCTGTTGCTCCTCCAGTTAATGCTATAGTGAAGAGTTGGCAACCTGTATTTTTAGGTCTCTCCTGAGCCAGCGCTTGCGAGACATTTAGTAGCTGCTTTAAAAGTGCTATCTTGCCAGCCACCAGCTTTTTATTACACATATAAGCACGCGCTACGTGCACACAGCTGTCATCTGGCTTTTGAGCGCACGCGGGTGAATCCCCTCCCCTACCCCCCCACTCCCTACTCATCAGCTTTATTTTCACTTTCGCGCGTGTAAATCCCCTCCCCTTCTTCCCGCTACTTTTACTTGTTTTGCTTTAATAATCGGGAGACCCGCCTGAGTAATGGCAAGTAGTATGCTCCTGGAGCTTAGCTTACAGGTCGCTGACAGACCCTGACTTTTCCACCCTCTCGGCGTGCCATGAGGCGCACTCCCTTACACTGTCCCATCTAATAAATTAACACCAGAGGCCAAGAGGCATCATCTTCTGGCTCCGGTCAGCGTACCTGCCTACAACAGTGCCGGATCTTGAGCGGCTGGTCCATAGATTGCATCAACACCTGTGTGAGACTTTCCGGGGCAGACGTGGGAAGGTCCTTACTCTTCCAGAGCAGTAGGGCGGTCTCTTTGGGGTCGGGGTGGGTGGGTATTGTTGTTTCACCAACTGCTTGATTCACTACAAGGACTACCTCAAACACATTCCTAGACCGCCCCCTGGCTTGTCAATCAGAGTAAACACCAGCTTTCCCATTACCTCCCCTTGCCTTCGCATATCTGCGTTGGTGAGAGTAAGTCGGTGACAGGAGCACTGCAGAAGCAATCGGATGTTGGAGGATATCTTTGGAATACAGTAGGTAAGGCGATCTGTAGGGAACATGGGGAGAGTTTTCATTCATATTTAGTCTGCTGAATGTTTTACTGTGTGCCTTACGTTTGTTCCGAATGATTTGGCATGTTGTGAAATCAGTTCTCTTGTGAAGCATCTGTAGCGATTGGTCACATGTAGTGACTATATATTTTTTGCACATACAACCGACTTACAGCAGTACTGGTTTAGGGTGACCACTACACTCCGTATAGTCACAGATACAGTGTTTCCAGATCCATTAATCACAGCATTCATTTGTAAGTGAAGCCAAGGCTATAACAGAGATTGCAGACAAGGTCCACGAACACATTGTACCGCTGCGTGCTCTGACAATCTGAAACTATTTACACAGATCTCAGATTAATTAAAGACTGTATACTGGTATATGAAGTGATCTGCAGGTCACGAGTTTGAATTGCGGCAAGGCCAACTCAGTCTTCCGTATTGGAGAGTCTGAAACAGAGTACAAATAAATCTGGCAATAGTAACACCTTTTAATTGGAAAAGCATTAAAGGGCTTATGAGAAGTGACTCTTATGATGACATCTATCCTAAGTATATCTTTAAATCTATGTAGTGCTTCATACTCTGACAAGGCTGTAAAGCACTCTGATTAACCAGGAGCTATAAGAAATTACTCTAGTCAGGATGATTGATATCAGTGTTATAGAGTATATTTTTGAATGTATATAGTGCCTGTGACAAGGCCGCAAGGCGCTATGATTTCCATACATTTCCAGGCACTCGTCAAGTGCATTGTTGAAAGGTGTGGCTGGCTGCCTAGAGCCCCAAAGCCACCCCCCCCCCACCTGAGATCTTGCCTCTGCCAGTGCAAGGCTTTGAAGCCAGGGTTGATCCAGAGGGCGCTAGAACTAGAGATCTGCTTTAGGGTGACTAGGTTTCCCAGATTTGCCCTAACAGCCCCGGATTTTCACCTGCTGTCCTGGCAAATTTCAGGAAATATAGCTTCTGTCCCGGTTATTAGAGAGGGGCGATTGAAAACTGTGGGAGGAGATGTTTTTACTTTACAAAGCAGGAATAGTTAGCAGTTGTTTCAAGAAAGCAATTTTATTAACAGGCAAGCTACTGGGTTTAAAAATCGCATTTTATGTATGTTCTGTCTGTTCTGTAATTCTCTGCTGAGGAGCGCTGTCATTCTGAGCCCTCGTTTGAAGTAAAACTGTAGTCCTTCTATTGTCATGAAATGTCACGGTTTTTGGCTTTAGAATTCTATTCACCCTGCTTTGGTGGCAGATGCAGAGTTTATGATGAAGAATAAGTGGTCCAGTGCACTGGGGAAATGATATTGTATCTGCCTTCTTCTTAAAATAAATATTAGCACAAATTGCACATGTTTGTAACGTTCCTTTGGATATCTTATCTGCCTTCCCTTAAAAACAAGCATTGGCATAGCCAATGGGTCTCGCCTTTGGGACCTTATAAGTGTTTAGCCATACAAGAGTTGATGTTGTTGCACCAAGGACATTGTGCTGCATAACTAAATACTTATAAGGTCCCAAAAGCGAGACCTATTGGCTATGCCAATGCTTGTTTTTTTATGGCACAGCTAAAATACAAGTCTTTTTTCTGAATATGCAATGTACTGCAAATCACGAGGTTAGTGGTAAACAATAGAAAATTAGACTTACAACTTTTGTTCAGGAAGAACATAAAGAATTCAATAATGGCATTAAATTAGTGTTTGTTGTTGAACTGAAAACGATATTCCATGATGAATATGCTGGTGCATTAATCATTTTAATGCATCATTTTTGGCAGGTGAAAAACTAGTTAAGAAAATGCAGCTTTGCTAGTTTCAATTATTTCCTATATTGGCCCTACTCTTTTCTCTGATCAACAGCTTGAGCCTCTGCTATAGCTGTTAAATCCCTTGCAAAAGAGGTGGGAGAAAGTGGGTGTACTGTGTCCCCACCCACTATATACTGGGAGAGACTTCGCCCCTTAGGTAGAAGCACAGGAAGGTACTGAGAGGTAATAGTCAAGTCACCTTTTGACTCACCGACGCGTGCCCTCGTGTTTTCTAGACTATGGTATCTCATACACTTAAAATATGACTTTAAAGTATTTTAAACTCTCCATCTCACTTGCATCTTCCTCTCTCTTTGAGAATGGCCTAGCAAGAGGTTGCCTCTAGAGCGCCTAACTTTTGGCTGCATCTCTATAAACTGCATTTTCTTTGGAAAAGCCCAAAATTAGGAAGCGACAGTAGAACAGATAATGTCAGTTAAAGGCTTCCTCATTAAAGTAATCGCAAATTATAGTACGTTGAAACTAATAGGACTAATGTGCTATTGTGAAACTAAGCCCTTCCCAGAATGCTAAAAGATAGGCCAAGCATAGCCTGGGGTGTTGTCTTTATCGCCTCCACTTGGCTGTTGATTCATCTGCAGCAGTGAGACACTAGTTGTATATGCCAGAATAGATCTGAGCCAGATCATTATTGTGGGAGCAGAGCACAGAACGCTGCTTTACTCCAGGATCATTGGTAGAAAAACATGTAGGGTTGTTTTCTCTCTCTTCTCACCATGTCTGACTTTCTCCTGCTTTCTACCCTAACTCTGGTGAGGTACTACAGGTCCTCAACAAAAGGGGGGAGCTTGAACTAAGCAAAACCAGTTCGTTTGGGTGTGAAAGGTGGTCAATTAATAGTGAAGAGAGCAGATCAGAATATTGAGAGCTATAAGTTTATTGTATGTAATTCCCCATCTATGTACCTCGATATGGTATATGACGATATGCAACATTATGATTTTTACCTTTAAGTATTTGCAGCCAAGTCCATAATGGTGCTGCGTCGGTTTCTTTTTTTATTTTGTTTTGGTAACGAGTTGAACTCATCATCACATCATACACAAGCTTATAGAATCAGAAGATATATCACATAGTACAAAATCAACATAACAAATACCTCTGACTGATTGACTCTCTTTGTTACATAATGCTGACATATAACAAAAAGATCCCATACCCTTCTATTATCCCTGTACCTTACAGTTTCCTTGCTTCTAAAGGAAAAACAATCACACTGTGGTTCTACCCTATTAATGTATGTATCCTAATCATTGTAGCATTATCTATCTGAGCAGTCCATTTATTTTTGTGAAAATTCTGATAATACATCCAATTCTATTTCAGGACAGGAGGCTCCGATTATGCTAGTCTCATTTCTTTATTGAAATGCCCAGCAGCCAAGTAAAAAACCACATTACCCAGAAATACTTGGGTGATAACCATAGAGTCTTGCACTATAAATGGACATGTAGACAATCCCACTTCCTCTTTCTTTGCTGCTCCGCAGCCAGTTAAGTGCTCTTACCTTACTATTGTTGTATTTGCGCTTTAATGTGCTTGTATTGCTGCATTGTGTGTGCCTTATAGTGCGCTCTGCTTGCGCTTTTCGCCGCGTTGAGTTTTCAAAGTTCCGTTTTCATTTTCGGCATCACGCGGCTGGGAGCGAGGGTTCTCCTTCCAGGGGCCGGGCGCTTCGTGCCTGTGCTCTTTTCCAGTTTTGTGGAGTGGATTTAGGGGGCCTCGCGCGAGCTATCCTGTTTCCTGAAGGCAGCCGGTTTTCACGCATGCGCGCTCTTGCATTTCCGGCGCTCCGTGTTTACATTTCACTGGAGATTCACTGACAGACGTCTTTCACGACGTTATCGCCCACAGCCTTCAGATTTAACCCCTTTTGACGCCGGAGTCTGGCAAAAGTCTCCGGCTGTAACAATTTGCATAGGCTTTGCCTAGAGTGACGTTTTTTGTGGCAGTGAGCCCTCCCTCCACTCTTTATTTATATTTTGTCTGTAGTTTTTTTCTACAGTTTGGCTTACTGTGAGGGTTTTTTCACTCCCCTTTGAATTTGCCTTATATTTATTTTCCTTACTCATTTGTGGGCTTAATTTTCACGAACCTCGTGCATCATGAGTGAATTCTATTATGAGGAAGAATTTGATGAGGAGGCTCCTGACACCATGGAGCAGAATCTTGTGGAGGCTTTAGACCGGGGGGTCCAGCACTCCATGAATAAGGTCCTTGTACGTGCTATAACGCCTCTAAAGTGGCACTTGACTAAGTATGCCAGACAGCAAGGTTGGGTCCCTTTAGCCAAGAGGTCTTCTTCCTCTTCTCCTGGTAATCCGCATGCTTCGGACTTCAGGAAGTTGGCGCAGTCCTTGTCCTCTGCCAAGCCTGCAACTATTGTGGAGGATGACGAGAGTGATGAACAGCAATCCTCTTCGTCCTCGGACCCCGCTCCTCCCCCTCCCAAGAAGAAAAAATGTAAGGAGCATTTTGTCGATGCATCATCACACCCTCCAGTGCTTACTTTTGAGCCGGCGGACATTGTCCATCCCCAGTCCACGGCTTGGCTTCCATCCCCAGCAGTGACGGAATACGTCCAACAACACATTCGTCAGCCATTCGAGAAGGAGGTACGTGCCCGCCTCCGTTCCGAATGCCCACGACCCGATTTGGCAGACCACCTGGCAGAGACCCCTGAGGTGGACCCCACCATGACAACATATTTGCGCAAATTTGCGAAGGATCCGAAAAAGGGTCTCGACAGATCTTGGAGGGCTTGCCAAGACAAGGTTTTAGATCTATTGGGGCCCCTCACCAAGATGTTAGACCTTGGCTTTCTGGCGAAGAGTACGAACAGGAGGGTTGACCCTGATGAACTCATTCAATGGGCTCAACGCGCCATTTGCCAGTTGGGTAATGCCAACTGTGCGCTCTCTAGCGAGCGGCGCCGCTCCATCTTACTTAAGCTAGACCCTAAGCTGGCAGAATTGGCGACATCTGAGTCGGGCCCTGCGGCTCAGGGTCTGCTTTTCGGACAACCATTTTTAAAAGAGTTGACCAACTTCGTCAATACCTTCAGTGGCCTGGATAAGGCACAGGCATCTCTGCGCCGGACCTTTCGTCCGGTTTTCAACAGGGCCGGAAGAAGTAGGGGACGTTCCTCCGGCCGTGGTCAACAACAGCCCTCCCAGAGGGGGTATCAGTCCCAGCGTGGAGGCCAGCAGGATTCGGGCTATACCCAGCGCTCCAACTTCTATCCATCACGAAAAGGCCGTGGCCAGTATAAAAAAAGGACGTGCTGGTGGCTCCTTCGGCGGATATCACGATTCCACCACTTCAGGTGAGAATTCTTCATGCATGCAGTGTTGTTCTGGGGGGGCAGGATTCGCCTTTTTCTAGAGAACTGGCGCTCAATCTCCAGCGATGCATGGGTGCTGGAGACGGTTCAGGGTTTCAAACTAGAGTTTTATCAGCCTGTTCGTCAGTCCCATCCTCCCTTTCCTCTCCATTTTTCAAAGCAAAGTCAAGAGTTCATCACAGAGGAACTCAAATCTCTAGAGCTGAAAGGGGCAATTGTGCCGACAGTGCGCCACCCTCGGGGCTGTGCCAGCTCAATCTTCCTGGTGGAGAAGAAGGGAGGGCGATCGAGGTTGGTCCTCAATCTGAAAGAGTTCAATGCAGGAGTGGTTTACCGCCACTTCAAGATGGAGGGCATCCATCTGTTGAGGGATCTCCTGAGGGAACGAGATTGGATGGTCCGTCTGGACCTCAAAGATGCTTACCTCTCTGTTCCGATTTTTCCGCCCCATTGCCACTTTCTTCAGTTTCAGTGGCTGGGTATTTGGTATCAATATCGGGTTCTACCCTTCGGCCTTTCGTCAGCACCATGGTGCTTCACGAAACTGTTGCGTCCAGTTGTGGAGTCCCTCCGCAGTCGCGGAGTCCGCTTGATCATCTATTTGGACGACATCCTCCTGCTGGCGGATTGTCCGGTCAAGCTTATGACTCACCTGAAGTGAACCGTCGACCTTCTTCAGTCTCTGGGGCTTTTAGTGAATGTTCCCAAATCTGTGCTTCATCCTACTCAGGTGATAGATTTCTTGGGGTTCCAAATCAATTCCCTCTCGTGCCAACTTCTGTTACCTCGTCAGAAGATTCGATACATCAAGCGGGAATTGAGTTCCGTTATCTCGAGTCCGACAGTGTCATTGAGATCATTAGCACGAGTTGTCGGTCTTTTAGCGTCTTCCCTGCAGGCGATATTTCCGGCTCCGCTGCATTAACGAGCATTGCAGCGCCTGAAGATTCAACATCTTCAGAAGGGCCTTCGTTATTCCGACCACATTCCTCTGTCGGAGGAAGCGAAGTCGGAAATGACGTGGTGGTTGAATCACATGGAGCCCTGGAACGGCAGGGCCCTCTTCGGATCCTCTCCGGAGATTGTGATCGAGTCGGATGCCAGTCGTTGGGGCTGGGGAGCCCGCTGCGGCTCGGTCACGACGGGGGGACGATGGTCCCCACAGGAACTTTCTCTCCACATCAATTGTTTGGAGTTACTGGCGGGATCGTTCGCGATCAAGTGTCTGTCTCCTCTTCAGTCCCGCTGCTGCATACTTCTCCAGGTGGACAATGTATCAGCAGTCCGTTACATCAACAAGCTCGGAGGGACTCGTTCGAGGTTGTTGGCGGAGATAGCCAAGGAGTTTTGGCATTATTTTCTGCACAACAAGATCACAGTTATTGCGGAATACCTTCCGGGTTGTCGCAATATTGTGGCGGATTGTAACTCCAGGTATCTGAGGGATTTCAGCGACTGGAGACTCCATCCGCGGGTGTTTCGACAACTTCTACGGACTTGGGGCCCTTGTCAGATCGACCTCTTTGCGTCCCGGCTCAACGCCCAACTTCCCCGGTTCTTCAGTTGGAGACCGGATCTGGAGGCTCTGGCAACGGATGCTTTCCTTCACCCGTGGCCGTCCTCCCTTTGCTATGCGTTTCCCCCGTTTATGATGATCCCCAGGGTTCTGGCCTATGCGACACGTTTTCAGGCGGAGTTAATTCTGATTACTCCTCTGTGGCGGGCTCAACCGTGGTTCCCTGTTCTCCTGGAAATGGCTTGTGCATTGCCATTTCTTCTGCCTCTGAAGCGGATCTAACAGGAGATTCCGCTTCCCCTGATTCAGTCAGGCTCTCTCCTTCTCCTGGCGTGGCGGATTTCGGGGAACGTTGGGCAGTGTCAGGCCTTTCTGCGGACGCTACCAGATTCCTCAGCAACGCCTGGGCCCCAGCTACTCACAAACGTTACAGAGGTTCATGGAAACGTTGGAGTGATTGGTGTGCTCAACGGCAAGTTGATCCGACATCAGCAGATGTCTCTTTGATAGTCAATTTTTTGGCTTCTTTGTCTTCAGCTTCTGGTTTGGCGTACCGTACAGTCAACAATTTCCGTTCCGCAATTTCGGCGGACCATCTTCCTATTGATGGGAAACCTGTGGAGAGCATCCTCTGGTATCTAAGATCCTTAAGGGTATTCGTATGGCTGTTCCTCCACGTCCCAAATATGTTTTGTTATGGGACGTTTCGGTTGTCTTACGTTTTTTGGAAGGCTGGCCGGTGAATTCTTTGCTATCTCGAAAACAACTCTCGGCCAAGCTTACTATGTTGCTGTGTTTGCTTTCCTGCAAACGGATTTCAGATGTCCGTGCATTAGACCTTGCCGGACGCAGTTTCACTCCGGAAGGGGTTACATTTCGCCTTTCCAGGCGCACCAAAACTAATACTGAGATTATTTCTTATCCTTCTTTTCCGGCTCGTCCCAACCTTTGTGTGGTCCAATGCCTTAAAGATTATGAGGTGAGTACTTCGCTTCTTCGATCTGATATGCAAGGTCAATTGTTGATTGCATTGCAAAAGCCCTTCCGCCCCGTTGCTCCTGCTACTTTAGCTCGCTGGGTACGGTGGCTTATGAGGGAGGCGGGCATTGATGTTTCTGTATTTGGTGCTCATTCTGCACGTGGGGCCATGGCCTCTAAAGCTTTTTCATTGGGTGTCACCTTGGGGGACATTATGAAAGCGGCTGATTGGTCAACAGATTCTGTATTTAAGACTTTTTACTTTAAGCCTGTTGTTACTGTTGCTTCTGTGGTGTTGGATGAGCTTTAAACAAGCATAATCGGAGCCTCCTGTCCTGAAATACAATTCAAAATTTGCTAACATTCGTGACAAGAATTTTCAATTCTATTAAGGACTAGGAGGCGAGAATTATCCCACCCGTGGTCTATACATTGTGTTTACTGACAAATGTTTATGCATTATTCTGTTACAACAGTATCTATTGCCTTGTCTTATTTCCCACCCTTGTTTCGACATGTTCCTGTTTATACTGGACGTGCATTACGGCTTTGTGTCTTTTTTCAGGCTCTGACCCCAAGTGATGCGTCTCCGGTGCGACGTAGAACTGCCTGTTTTCTTCTTTGAAGATAGTTCCTGTTTTCTGCCTTCGGCTGTTGTGGTTTTGGACCTTCCGTCAGTTTCCCTGGACTGGGGTTTGCTATTGCATTGACTCTTTTGAACTGTTTGCTGTTTCCTGGATTCTCCTCACCAAAGAAAGAGGAAGTGGGATTGTCTACATGTCCATTTATAGTGCAAGACTCTATGGTTATCACCCAAGTGTTTCTGGGTAATGTGTTTTTTTACTTGGCTGCTGGGCATTTCAATAAAGAAATGAGACTAGCATAATCCTCGCCTCCTAGTCCTTAATAGAATTGAAAATTCTTGTCACGAATGTTAGCAAATTTTGAATTCTTATGTAATTAATTGCCTGCACCTGTGTTTATTCTCTAGCTCATATACATTTTGTTACTTGGGAAAACCTGGCGGAAAAGGCGGTGCCGTTTTTGGCTACCAATGTGTAGTTATCACTGACCTTGCAACTAAAGTTGAGTGAAAGCACATGCGTCTTACTGACTTGGGTCTAACTACCAAATGACCAGTGCTTCCAAACAAAATTGTAAGCAGATCTAGGTTTCCAAACATCTCTTCTCGAAACTGTGGAATTCATTCTAAAATTCATTTACGCTACAGCCCTATCATGTGTGCCCAGTTTGCGGGCTTGTAATATCTAAGGCATTGTTCCGAGATATTCGGGTTTCTACTGTGAAAAAGAGTCGGATATAATATGCTTGCCACGGAGCATACAGTTGCGTTCTCCTAAAAACAGCGCCTCGGAAACCTGTTATTTTGTGCTCAGAAGCTTTGCACTAAGAATCAAGATTCATTTTGGATGACGTTTCTTGTTCCGATTTATAATTTTTTTTAAACACAGATTTGCTTATATCATTATGGAGTTAATGTTCAAGAGGCTTATATAAGCGACCCACTGGTCAATTCCTGGCTGAATTAGATGATAACATCAACCTGTGTATCGTTACTCTATAAAATCATCCTATTCTTTCAGATTGACCGTTGTTTGGACTTAATGGGAAGTGATTGCACGTCTATATAACTGCATTACAGCGGGGCAAAGAAACCAGGAAATATGCAGAAAATAACATGGAGTTGCGCATAATCAACCAACGAGCTTATAAAAGCGTGAAACATAGAGGCAGGTCGGTAGCTCCAGACTGTGCAATGGACCGAACACAGGTTTGAGAGCAGATCCTAACTTCTTGCACTTCAGGAAATACCTGAAAACCGGTCTAAACAAGATGACCTGCAACTGAAAACTAGAAGAACAGAGGCATCAATTTAATGCCAAATAAGAGAGGTCCGCGCTGAGTTTGCTTAGACTAACATCTGCCTCTGTTTACATCATGCTTTCTTAAAATATCAGAAGCCCTCAGATTAAAATAAATAAATAAATAAATTACACTAAAATTGGAGCGTGAAAGGGCAAGGTAAGAGTTGGCTAAAACGTTGAAGCCGATAAGACGTGTAAGTGGATAACGTACACGGCTAAGGCGAGAACACAACTTTCAGTGTGTGAAACAATAAAAAGAAAGGGGTAGTGGTAGTGCACTGTTTGTTGTAAAATAAACGGCTCAGGTTTGCAGTGAACAAATCAGTGACAATGGCAGGGTTTATCAATCATGTAATCTACGTGCACTGCGTTGAGCACGATCAAGAATGTTAAGAGCCAGAGAAGGGCGGTCGGGTGAAATTGAGGTAGGGTTCGGTCCTAAAGTGCAACAGGGTGGAGAATGTATCTTTTTTACTCCCCCTCCATCCCCCAAAATAGTAATCTCAGCATTTACCTACTTTCGGTCTTTTGGTCATTAGTACCACCTCATTGTCCACTCACAAGATTACTCTTCCCCCCACACTTGAGATTCACCAAGTCCCCAAACAATAACCAACGCCGCCAAATGAATAACAAGGGAAACCATCAGAGAACCATACATATATATTGAGACCCCCCCCCCCCCTTTCTCAAAGACACAGCATAACCTGATCTCTATCTCTATTTCACCCCCTACCGTCCTATCCAGCCCCGCCCAGTTCTACTTACCGCCTGAGTTCCCAATGGCCAGGACCCCGCTTAATAACACAATTACCACCAGGAGACGCATCGTTATCATGGAGACCAGCTGCAAACAGCAAACATTAATATGCAGACACTTCCGCATGCCGCCCAGGCTCATGCGCATGCTCCTGCAACCGTCGAAAAAAAGGGCGGACTAACCGGTAACACAAACAGCTGTGACCATCTTGGGAGAGGCAAAGCCCAAGAACCGTGGGTCGCGTGACAGATGGAAGAGGATTTGAACGTAACTTTATTACATTTACGAACAGGGCCGTACCACACATCAATATATATACTTAAATAAAAAAGAATATAATTCTTTTTGCCTTATTGTTCGTTCCTACTATGTATCAAACAACTAAATCCTGTACTTTTGTTTACTTCGCAGTGTACAAGCTTGTAGTACACATTTTTCATTTAAATGTCATTTATTTTCCTTTCATAGCACTTACTAGCACCGTTCGGGGCAAAATCTTTCAAATATACAATGATCTTACTGTAGAGTTCTGGGGCGAAGGCCTTGCCTGACACGGGCACACAGGGTTTGCCGTTAGTGGCCAGATACATACTGAGAGACAAAGAGACGTTTCACACAGCACGTAGCGGGAAAAAGGTTAATCAGAAATGTGATGATGTAATGTTTTTAAATATCGTTGGGCCATGATAATACCTAACGGTTATGTTTGCTTAAACTTTTAGTGATGCCCCTGAAGAAGGGCTGTAAAGTAAGCCCGAAATGCATTGGGACAAAGAAGAATCGCTAAAGATTTGTTTTAAAGTACGGGCATACGACAGCAAGAGGCTTGCGCACAGCTGCCACGTAAAAGCACTGATACTTTTGACGGTCTACTATGTAACATATATTCAATCTGAAGGAACAATTTGAATTAATTGTAAAATAAAAGACTAAACTTTGAATAAATTGCGGACTTTTGACACGCTATTTTTGGCATTTGCTGTGCGCTCGAGTTTGAAGTACATCCACATCCACTTCAACTTCCCAATATCAGATACATACTGAACCACGCCCAGGTCCCTAGGCCCTTTATTAACCTTTCTGCGTGCTGGCCGAGCATGCGCTGGGCCAGCCTATTGTCATGACGCTGTCTGGGTCTCCAGAGACAACCCTCTCACACTAGTTGCGAGTTGGGCTGGTCCACTAGAGACAACATCACATTCCTCCTTTACCCAAAGAACAAAGCACCGAAACTGGGTGAACAGTTTAAACTACAAAACACTAGGCATAAGTCTCTGACATGACAGATGGGACACTCATGGAACAGTCTTACTTGGTTTGCTGGGGTTCTGCTTCCAGCTTACAGGGGTCGGCAGCAGGCCACAAAGTCCTTGTACTTCTGGGACGGCCGAGGATGGGGCCGTAGACTGTACAGACTCTGGCTACTTCTGGCTGGAGGGGTCGGAGGCACCACCATTGAATATTCAGCTGCCGGCGCTGACTAGCTACTTCGGTGTTCTTGGCTTTGGGATCTTTCTAAAGCAGGTATCATTCGGCCGTCTTCTCCGCTGGTAGCCGAGTGGCAGCTACTGTCACCTCCTAGTTCAGGTGGGTTGTCCAGCTCCAGGGCGCTAGGTTCGTCGGGCATAGGGAATTCTTCGAACTCGTCAGCTGGAATCCTCTTGAAGAATTACACATGCCTGGTTACCTTTTCGTTACCTCGGGTGGCCTATACCATAGTGCCTTTGACTTCCGTCACAGTCCATGGATCTAACTCAAACGGCATTCAACTTTTCACCCGTGTGGCGGTCTCACACAAGTACTCGGTCTGCGATTGCGATGGAACTCTCTTAAGCACGTCTCCTCCGGGATGAGTCTTGGTTCGTCTTTGTTCATCATGCCAGTGACTGATTCGGAGGGTTTGGAGACTCCGCCCACACGGAATGGTGTGGGATGGTGTTGGTCACTGTTCTGCCAAAACAGAGGCGGCTCGGGAAGACTCCAGTGGTGCAGTGCGGTGTGAGGCGATATTCCCGAAGGAATTGGTACAGGGCCAATTCCAGGATGTGGTCGTCAGCTAGGGCTATTTGGATTGTCTTATTTAGTGTCCGCATCAGCCGCTCTACCTCTCTGCTCTCTTGGGGCCACCTGAGGGTCACCCGGCGATGCTTGATCCAGTGGGACGAAAAGTACTCTGGGAGCTCAGTGCTGGAGAAGGGTGGGCCGTTGTCCGTTCGGAGTTCCCCAATCAGGCCGTCAGTTGCCATGACTTTTTCTAGTTTGGAGATAACGTCTCCCGCTGTTGTGGAGGAGAGAATCTCAACTTCGGGGTACCATGAGAAGTCATCTACGATTACCAACATGTACTTCCCTCCAGGGAGGCTGCCGAAATCCGCACTGGCTCTTTCCCATGGGGAGGTGGGGCCCGCTTCTGTGATCACCAGCGCTGGTCGGCTGGGAAGGCTGGTCGCCAGACACACCGGGCCGTGCTGGATGATGGACTCGACTTGTTGGTCTAGGCCCGGGAACCAGACCTTGCTCCGGAGGCAGTTTTTTGATTTCATGATCCCTTGGTGCGCTCCATGTGCCAGGAGGGCAGCTTGGTGAGTCAGGCGCTCCAGGTAGGACAAGGCGAGGACCTCTTAGGAGGCAGCCATCTGTGGAAATGGACAGTTCGTTGCGCACCTGGTATAAGGATTTCAAATTGGACTGTGCGTCTGTGGTGCGAAATGGTGTTGGGTTTTGGAGTGGCTTCCAGTCACCTGAGGAGAGTGCTCGGATGGCGATCTGGAGGCAGTCGTCCTCTCTTGTGGCCAATATCATCTCTTCCAGCGAGATAGGGAGGGGCCTGGACCGCTCAATGATCATCCGTACGTACTCCTCAGTTGCTGTGGCTTCAGCCACTTCTGGCTCCGTGGCTGGTCGGGCGTGTCTAGACAGCAAGTCGGCTGGGTTGCGGGTACCTAGTCTGTACTCCACTGTGAATTGGAACTCTTGAAGTTTTAAGACCCACTTCTCTATTCTTGGTGGAAGGCATGAAGATCCCTGCAAGAGTGGAATGAGGGGTTTGTGGTCAGTTGTTACCATAAACGGACGGCCGTACAGGTAAATGTGGAAGTGGCGACAGCCCCACAGGATTGCGATGGCCTCCTTCTCGATTTGAGAGTAGCGTTGCTCCGTGGGTGTGAGGGTCCTACTAGCGTAGGCGACAGGGGCCCACTCTCCACAGGTCTCCTGCTGTGCCAGAACTGCTCCTAGACCCGTCGGACTGGCATCTACCACCAGCTGAGACTCATGTCTGGGGTCGAGGTATGCCAGAGTCGTGCCAGCTGAGAAGGCGGCTTTGGTCCTCTGGAATGCTTCTTCTTGCTCTGCTTTCAACACCCAGTGGTTGGTGGCTTTGGTGAGGTCTTGCAGGGGGCCAGTCAGATCCGACAGATTCTGCATAAAGCATCCGCAATACGTAACCATGCCCAGGAAATTGCGGACTCCTGACACTGATGTTGGGGCGGGAGCATTCTGAATGTCCTTTAATTTGTCCTTGTCCGGGCAATGCCTTTGTTGGAGAAGCGGTACCCAAAGAAACTGATGCCTCTCCTCAGGAACTCGCACTTCTCACGGTGGAGGGTGAGTCCGGTATCCTGGAGTCGGGCGAACCCGGCGTGGAGGCTTTGGATGTGCTCTTCTAGAGTGGGTGCATGCACAAGAATGTCATCGCTGACGTTCAGGACACCGTCCAGCCCTTGGAGGACATTCTTGACTATGTTTTGAATCACCTCGGCGGCACTGAAGATTCTAAAATTGAGGCGGGTGTAGCGCCAGAGCCCTGCGTGGGTGGAGAACGTCGTGATGGGGCGAGAATCCGGATGAAGCGGAATTTGGTGGTATCCCGAGCTGAGGTCCATTTCCGAAAACCATTTCGAGCCACACAACTCTCCAATGATGTTGTCCACCGTTGGGGTCAGGTGGCGTTCGCGCTTGATGGCGAGGTTGGAGATTCTCATGTCCACACAGATGCGGACGGCATCGGGTTGCTTCGGCTTCTTCGCGACGACGATGGGTGACACCCAGGGGGTAGGGCCACGCACCCGTTCGATGATTCCGGCTCTCTTCAGAAGACGCAGCTCTGCCTTTACTTTGGGTCGGAGGTGGAAAGCAATCCTCCGGTGGCGGAGGGCAACTGGGGTGACTGACTTGTCGATGTGCAGGCAAATAGCAGGGCCTCTCAGGCATCTGATTCCTTCGAAAAGATTCTCGAAACCTTGTAGCAGATTATCCAGGTCATTGGCATGTACGGTGAATGCAAAGTGGATCAAGTTGAGGTCCTGCGCAGTCTTGCAGCCTAGCAGGAACCTGGAACCTTCCTGGGAGACATACACCTTGGCGTGCTGGTGGGCGGCTTCATGAGAGACATCGGCCTGGAATACTCTGCATAGCCTTAGTGGAAACTTGGTGCCGTAGGCGTAGACTTGTACTCTGGTGGGGCGTAGCGCCGGGGGATTCGGCAGATCCCTGTAGGTGCTGGCTGCCATGAGGTTGATGGTGGCACCTGTGTCGATGAGGACTGCAACTGCATGGTCCTGTAGCTTGACGTTACACATGGGCGAGGCGGGCTGTGGCTCTGGACCGTGACTCCGGGGTGTCGGTGTGAAGGGTGCACACCGGTTCTTCCTTGACAGCGACGGCGAGTTTAGGGTCCATGTGCGCTGCCCTGGCCTTTCGACAGGTCTTTGGAGAGGCCAAGCGTCAGAATGTCTCTTATCTGCATGTTGTTTTCGTGCAGGACCCGTTCGCGCAGTTTGGACGACGCACAACCCTGGATGAACTGGGCACGGATCTCGTCGTCCTCGTCTGGGAGGGTGCTGGTGCTCGCTAACTCTTTCAGCCTGGCATAGAATACGTCCATAGTCTTCTCCGGGAGTTGGCGAGCCTGGCGGAGCAGGAACTGCTCGTAGTCGGGGCTGGCAAATGGCTCAAAGTAGGCCGTGATGGCGTTGCGCATTGAGGCGTAGTTTCTAGGTGGGACGGCCTCCCTGACCCGTTTGGAGATTTTGTGGATGTTTGCCCCGCCTAGATGGAGCAGCATGGACCGTCACCGTGGAGCTGCGATCTCGGTGGCCTCGAAAAAGTTCTCCAGGCGCTCTACCCATTCCTTCCAGAGTACCGCCTGAGAGGACGGGGGCCCCCTGATGGTTAACGGCTCAAGAGTGGGCACCGTAGTCATGTTGGCACGGGCAGAGGATTTGGCGGACTGGGCAACCAGCAGGGGGAAGACGGTCCACAGTAGGTACGGTGGTCGAGCGTAATACTGACTGGGTGTGCTGTGGTGGCAGACTGGGGCTGCTGCAGGCAGGTATGAGCCAGGTGCGACCATGGGGCGTGCTCAAAACGCCATGAGAGGGTGCCGTGCAGGCGGTAGCTTCATTTTCACGAGACAGGCACTGGCCGTGCTGCAGACTCCAGGAAAATGCGGGCGCACAGTGTCTCAACACCACGTGGCAACAGCAGTTCAGCAGGCACTAGAGACACTGTGGCCTAGGCAGGGGGCTTGATGTGTCCACGTTGGGCGTGTGTTGCTCAGGGGACACCAGGGAGCTCTATGGCGGCATGCGCAGCACAGAGCACTCACCGTTGTAGGCTGCAGTCAGGGAGGAGGGCCACGGCTTCGTCGGGGCCACAGGCGCGCGTGCACATGCGTGGCCGGCTTTCCCTGTTGCGGAGACAGCTGTGGGCCGCACTTGGCTGAGGGCCGCACCAGGGCAAGAGTTGAGCCTTCCAGCGGCGTCACGGATGGCACCAGGAGCGAGGTTCACTAGAGTCAGGTCTCGCTGCAGGGCTGCGTGGGCGAGCACACTGGAGGCGAGGTAGGCCGGTCAGGAGGTGCGGCAGGGGCGCTCCAGCGAGGAGAGTGCCGGCAGTGGGCACAGGTGAGACAGCGAGGTTCGGCGGGTTGGTTAGACCACCTCGTCACGTCGCCAGTGTAGAGTTCTGGGGTGAAGCCCTTGCCGAACATAGACACGGGCACACAGGGTATGTCGTTAGTGGCCAGATACATACTGAACCACGCCCAGGTCCCTGGGCCCTTTATTAACCTCTCTGCGTGCTGGCCGAGCATGCGCTAGGCAAGCCTATTGTCATGACATTGTTGGGGTCTCCAGAGACCACCCCCTCACACTAGTTGTGAGGTGGGCTGGTCCACTAGAGACAACATTACACTTACCTTCTCTTAGATACGCAATAATAAGAAGGCGACTCATATCAAAGTATGTACTATACAGAAGTAATATTCTGGGAGAAAAAAGTACAAAAACACAACATCCTGGCAAGCTTCAAGATTCAGTAAACAATGTGAAATATAAACGCAAACTAAATCACTGACATGGATTACCTGAACATTTATTACATTAATTGTTCGGACATCATCAGTGTTTTCCCAGTAAAGTTAAGGGCATGAATATAGGGTCCGATAGGGACCTGTTTCAATGTCTGTACTAAAATACTACCTGGTCTAAGACCCATGGGTACCTAGTCCAATCAAAGTACTGCATGCACTTCCTTAATTAGAAACGGAGAGCTTTTTCAGGTATGCTGTGAAAGGTGTGTAATGGGAGAATACTGTCACTTCCCAGAAACAAATAGGTTTGCATACATGCCAACATTTCAGAAGAGGAAAGTAGAACATTTTGAAAGAGAAATTGAAGCAGATGCAATTTCAGGTAAGAGCAGGGCTTTAAGTGGGCCGGGTCTCAAGGGGCTGAGCACCGGCAGTTTTTTAAAGGGGGCCTCAAAACGGTTCTCTATCAGGCTCTGTTTTGAGCCCTGGCACAAGCGGTCTGTTTTTTCTTTTTCCGGACTGCAGAGACAGCAGTTTACTGTCACTGCAGTCCGGGAAATTGTCCCTGGGCGCAAAACAGCCCAATAGAGACCCGTTTCGAGACAGCAAGCACATAGATGTACGCTGGCCACTTCTCACTTCTTACTAGTGCAGAAGTAACAGCCTTACGTCATGCCAGCTGAGTGTTGTAGGGGAAGGGAAATCCTTTAAAAAGTCATTTTCTTTCTGGATTTCCCTTCTCTTTCTGAAACGCAAGAGCAGCAACATTCTAGCAGGGTCACCAGGGCTTTAATTGGAAGTTTTTTCAATATTATATGTAACAGGCCATAGCTGCAGCTTATTTTTCTTATGCAACTGATAACCATTGACAAAGCCAATAGTCCTTACTTGTAGGTATGATGTTACTTGTTGTATCACATATCTGGATGCAATGACAGAAACAGCAAAATATAAGTCGGGCGGCACACTATGCTAAACACAGATTTTTAGTGAAAGTGTTTTAAAGCCATGCCCCTAATTATACTGGCCACGCCCCTTTGAGAGGCCCCCAGTTTTTCCATCCCACATAAAGCCCTGGGTGAGAGACAACTAAAATAAATCTATTTTTGGCTTTGAAAATCAGGAGTCTCCCGTCTGAATCGGGTCTGTTGTTTAGTAAGTTGCAGCACTTCTATATTTCCATATAAAGCACAGAACCCAACAGTTTTAAGAAGCTGTCCGGATAATAAAAAACAGTCAAAAAAACAAGTTAATAAATCACAATGCTCACAAACCAACTTTTGTTAACCAATTAAATTAAATAATGCCCTAACCCTACCCTAAAACACTACCGACCCCCTTTTGCCATAAAATAGTAACCCCCACCCCAGGCACAATCCACTCCTTGTGGTTCCTCTCTCTCCTCCTAGTTCCTGCGGTCATCTGAGGGGCAGTGCATCTCGTTTTGAAGAAACCCGAAAGGGAAGAGTCTTTGTTTCCTTACAACAATCCCAAAACGGAAGAGCCTCTGTTTCAGAGCCTCTATTTCCTCACAATGACTTGGCTCACCTACATTTTTTTTACATATGTGCTTTGCTTTTACCATACACACCAAACACAAGGAGATGATGGACGGAGTGCTGGAACTTTTCAGATACTCACCTCCAGTCACAGATCTAGGTTGAATGCATCATCATTCTTTAGCTCACTTCGCCACCTCAGTTCAGACACAGCTATATGCAAATCAGTCTTGACCCTGTGCCTCATGGGAACAGTCCAGCCCAAATTGCCAAGCCAGTTCTTCCTGGAAACTACATCCTGGGATCAGTTTCTGGGTAACACCCTTCATCAGCCAGGCTAGCTTGAATCCAGTGGTAAAGTGAGCAAGGGGCCAACGTCTGGGCATACCCTGCCAACTTAGGGCGAACAAAGCAAACACAGGGAGATGGTTGGCGGAGTGCTGAAACTTTTCAGACACTCACCCCCAGTCACAGATCTGGGTTGAATCCATCATAATTCTTTAGCTCACTTCGCCACCTCAATTCAGACCCAGCTATATGCAAATCAGTCTTGACCTTGTGCCTCACGGGAACAGTCCAGCCCAAATTGCCAATTTTGCACAATTTTGAGCAGTTGTGGTCACAATGAGGTTTCATGACCTCTGCTGATTCTCCCATTAGAAATGGACTGAATGGCTCCAATTTGTTAGATGCTTTACAATTGCCAAAGGGAATCACAGTAGTAAAATGTGCTGTACATAAGAGTGGCCATGATTTTGTCACTGAAGGCAATCGCTATGCACATGAAATTCTCTGATATTGTGCTTTTGAGTCTAGCACCTTTCACGTGGATGAGTCATGAAATGCAGATGGAGAGACTATTACCAAGATGCTACTGAATACTGTACTTACTTTCAATGAGATGAGAGAATTACAGCATTCTGCCCCAGAGTTAGAGAAGGCTAAATGGGAAAAGATTTGATGTGTGAAAGATGCCAGCGACTGTGATGGTATGGCACATACATTGCCCCACGCTTGTGTGTTCAGAGGGAGTGGTGTCCACATTTAAATTGCACTGCCACAATCCTCATTTTCGTCAATGGCAGAAGGTTTCTGTTAATGTTGTGCTAGTTGTCAAAAACAAAATATTGGCAATAGGAGTGTGGCGATCATGAGCCACATTGGAAAGTCTGATGGTCCCTTCAACCATCTCCAGATTAATTTTGTTGAAACGCCTTGGTGTAATAAAGTGAGTTAAATCCTCATCATTGTATGCTTTTCTCACATTGGGTTGAGGCATATCCCACCCGGAAATGTGACAGCCTGACAGTGTAAACTATTGCTGCAGGAGTTTATGCCCCGATTCTGGATGCCAGTTCATCTTGAAATGTATCAAGGAAGTCACTTCAAAAGTGTGGTGATGCAGTTCCTATGTACTGCATTAGGAATTGATCAGAAATTCTTTTATAGCTATAGACCTGAGGTGTTAGGCATTATAGAGAGAGATTGCATGGGAGAAAGAAGGCTATGTTGGCAAAGGCCTGTACCTCCATGTCACTTAAACGGCCTTACACTCTTCCCTTGGTGCTGATGAGCATTCAAAGTACCCCTTGTAAGTGAACAGGATTTGTCTGCACGCAAGGTGTTGATGGTAAGAGCCATGCAAATGACTTCTTGTCCTGCAACTGCTATTGTGACTATTACAGATGACCTGGTTCTCGAGTACTGCAAGGGATTGTCTGATGTGGAGCGTTATCAGGTTGATGCTGCTACTCCAGCTGTCAGAGAATCCACATGACGAACTGAACCACATCGACTGGGTTCACATAAAGAAACACGTTCCCAAGTCCTGCCAGAAGATGCACTGGAGAAGTCCTTATCAGGTGATCCTGGTCACTAACACCGCAGTCAAGTGTGCTGGTCAGCCAAACTGGATACATGCCCCCCACACAAAAAGGGAAAGATTAGAAGAGGAAGAAGCAGAGCCAACATTCACTAACTTCTCAAGTCACCATGGGTTTGAATTTTCTGAGGGTTTGCCAGTAATTATGGCTAGGGGCATCTTCGACCACTCCCCATTAGGCATTACAGTTAGAGGCCAGAATACCAATAGGCCACCATTCCCTAGGATCGACCCCTGACAGGTAAGAGATCCTGTGCTCCTAGATAAACTCCGGAATGAAACATACCACTACTTTAAAGAAAATACAGGGTTAATAGAGTCGCATCAGACTCTGTGGGAAGCCTACAGGGCTGTACTGAGGTGCCGGACACAAGCGATCATAGGAGGCAAAAATAAAGAGGAGGCACTGCAAATGAAGTTGTGGAACACAAAATACTCCAAATGGAAAGGGATGTCATAGCCAAAAGGAATTTAGACGGGCGACACAAGTTAGCTCTGCACCAGTGAGAATTGCATGCTTTGGCAAAAGGCGAGGCATGGGCTTATGCCCTTGCTACACAGCACCGGCTGTATGATGTGGGTGACAAGGCCTCCAAGCTACTAGCCTGGCTTGAAAAGCGAGACAGGGAACGATCGTGGGTGGTAAGTATATGAGACAAAACAGGGGTGTTCCACACGTCCAGTGTGGAAATAGCAGGGACTTTCGCCTCCTACTATGAAGGCTGTTAGAAATGGGGTTCTCTAGTTGGCAAGGGTTTGCTCCTTTTTCCAAGTAGGGACCCTTCCTTCTAGTCAGGATAAGGGAGCTACACTCCTAAAATAACCCCTGCTCACCCCATAGGTAGCTTGGCACGAGCAATCAGGCTTGTCTTAGAGACAGTGTGTAAAGCATTTGCACATAACCAACAGTAATACAGTGAAAACACTACAAACGGACACATATTGGCACTAATTCACTATTAGGACATGCCACACACACCAGGGCATGTCCTACCTTTCACATACACTGCACCCTGCCCACAGGGGTACCTTGAGACTATTTTAGGGGTGACTGATAAGTAAGAAAAGGGAAGGTTAGGGCCCCACAAGTTAGTACCTTTGCCAAAATGACATGGCAGTCCCAGACTGCACACAGGCTCTGCAATGGAAGGCCAGAGTTACATTTACAGGCTGCTTGCGTGGGTCGCACAACCTGTGCTGCAAGCCCACTAGCAGCATTTGATTTACAGGCCCTGGGCACACGTGGTGTACTGTACTAGGGACTGACTAGTAAATCCAATCAGCCAATCATGGAAACACCAATAAATAATAACAATTTACAACAGGTGCACTTGCACTTTAACACTGACCAGCAGTGAGAAAGTGCGCAGAGACACTAAACCAGCAAAAACAGAGTCAAAACCTGGCGGTAAGAAAGCAAAAAGACGGGAAATATGCCAAAAGATGCCAAGTCTAACACTACACTGGTGTGCACACAATCTGAAAGCGATTCCGAGGAACTACTGAAAGATTTTTTGTTGCCAATTTGTTCCTCAGAGTCACAAGAGGCCTTAGATGCTGACTTAACAGGGGAGGAATTGTCTGAGGCTTTAAGATCCTTGAAATCCAGGAATGCGGTGGGCCCTAATGGCCTCCCAGTCAAACTATACAAAAGTCTAGCCTCCAAGGTAATACTGCCATTGCATAGTACGTTAGTAGAAGCCCGGGAAGAGGGACAATTGCCTATAGACCAGCAAGTTGCCACCATTGTAGTCATACATAAGGCGGGCAAGCCTCCAGACCAATGCAGTTCTTACCTGCCAATCTCATTGCTTAACATAGAGGCAAAGGTGCTTTCAACGCTCTTGGCCAAAAGATTGGTGTCTGTCATAACAACCATAATTCATGTAGATCAATCCGGCTTTATGCCCAATAGAAGCACTCGTCATAATCTGCAGAGACTCTATCGAGTGCTCCATTTGACAAAGGACCCCACCTCTCAGCAGACGGCACTAATGGCGCTGGACGCATCAATGGCCTTTGACAGTTTAGAATGGCCGTTCTTATTAGCGGTGCTCACCAAGCTTGGCTTCGGCTCGCCTTCTGCAGCTGGGGGAAACTGCTCTACCAGCGACCACTGGCCTGAGTAGGAGTCAACGAGGTGCTGTCCAGGATATTCCAGGTGCGCAGGGGCACAAGACAGGCCTGCCCCATCGCCATTGCTGTTTGCTTTAATGCTTGAACCAATGGCACACTGGATAAGAACAGATCCGAAGATTTGGGGCATTGAGACGCTGGGGGGTTGGTAAGAATGTATATAGTTATACGCGACAATATAATCGCATATATTTCAAGACCATACTACTCTGTAGCACGAATATTACATATCTTTGAATTATTTGGAAGCTACTCTGGATTTTCCATAAACTTGGCCAAGTCTGTGATCTTTCCTATGTCTGGCCCCCCTCTGTGGTTGCCGGCGAAGTGTGTAGCTTCAATCGCGACTGATGGGTTCAAGTACCTGGGCGTTCACATCACTCGAGACTAACAGTTATTTCTGAGGAGAAACCTTACCCCCCAGCTAGATAGACCCCATACGGACATACAGCACTGGCGCACCTTGCCGATATCCCTCATAGGCAGAGCCGCACTGTACAAGATGATGGCCCTACCATGCCTTATGTATATCCTGCAGAATACCCCATACTCAGTCCCTTTGGCAATCGTTAGACGCGTGGCTCAAGAAATCCGTACATTGTTATGGCAGAGTGGTGCACCCAGAATAGTGCTGCATAAACTGCAGAAATGGGTTTACGATTGCAGCCTCGCGGTCCTGGATATAAAACTATACTATTGGGCCTCGCAGATACTAGTCATGAACAACTAGGTCTTATTTGGACCAGAGAGAGCCATCCTGCAGGGCCGACAGAGATGCAATGTCTTGGGGGAGCAGTGAATCACTTTTATACACCAGGAAGACATGCCCTGAGTGGCCTAGCCACACCGCAACAGAAATGGAATGCTGGTGGGAGGCAAACAGACTTCTGGGATGGAGGGGCAAACAAACTACCATGATGCCCCTGTGGGTTGTTAACCAACTGACTGAAGTAGCGACATTAGAAGGCTTCAAGGGCTGGCAGACATTGAACGCCTGTGAGACGTGTGGAGAAATGAAGCTCCTCTTCCTTTCATGAATCTGCAAGAAGAATACAGTCAGACTCCGACCCAGAGATTTCCCTATCTCTGAGGTTCACACACGCCTTGCAGAGACTTATACAATGGGGTACGATTCTTCCAGACCACTCCTGTAGGAAAGTAAGATCTGCTTCTTATGGTTACCCTCGCTGTTTTTGACCTATGACTGGGATCCTGCTAATCAGGACCCCAGTCTATCTACTTTCTCCTTTAAATTGCTATACATACACTTTGGTACACTTCAGAATGGATACTGGGGTACCCTTATCAGTTCCTAGTATATGGTACCTATGTAGGGTATAGGTACCACAGAGGCCTCCAATGGGCTGAAGCATGCATTATGCCACCCTTGAGAGGCCATGCAAAATGGAACTACAGTTCTACTTCTGCAACCTGTGTAAGCTGGTGCTTGCACCACTTACTTTAGATATAGGTTCACTATATCTATTGGTCACTTAAAACTTTTAAGTCACCCCTATAGCAGGCCTTATCAATCCTGAAGGCAGGGTGCTGGGTTTTAAGTGAGAAGGTGCCCCTGCATGAGCAGAGCCTCTCTGCAGCCTTCGGAGACCATTCTCCCGGGTTGTCTGTGACTCAGCCAGACATATATATAGGACTTATAACCTCGCTGTAAATGCTATCTCGAAAACGGCTGCATAGAAACATATTGTGTTTGGTAAATTACAGCTGTATAGGGTTTTTTAGAAATTTCAGATAGTGAGGGCGCTCTGCCTAAAATTCAACGTTAAAGAGTCACTGGAAAATGAGTAGGTGAGTGGTACGTAAAGAGCGAACGGAGAAGCCCTTAACCGTTCACACAGAAAATCAGAGGACTTTCACGACATATAGAACAGCAATGCTCTCGCACACACAAATTAAAGTGTAACTCCAAATATTCATGTGTAACACGATAAATGCTATTGTAACAAAAATAAACAGATGCAGATCCTTGTGCGTTTTCCTTGTAGGTAGGTTGTTTAATGAGTCCACAACCGTAGCAATGGTCCACAATCAGCCTATTGTGTGTGCGAGAGCATTGCTGTTCTATATTGTGTTTGGTATCAAACACCTTGGAATCATACCTCTGCAACAGTAACTGGTATGGGAGGCATGATTCCACCCTTCAGAAGCAAGTTTTGTGGGGTCACTGCTCTATCCGGTCCCAGCCTTCTCGACCCAAACAGAAAAAAATGGATGCTGCCATCCAGAGACATTACTGCCCTCCTGCTGCTGAGCCAAGCTTGAGCAGAGGAAGGCAGCACAATAGGCATCCTGTCACAGGGAGGTGTACCTCCCAGTCAGGGTTTAGTGAATTGGGGCTGGGTGGGGGCACTCTGACAGTGCCTGAAAATATGCACTTGGGGCATATTTGGTGTCCCTTTGGATAGTCCAGCTCAAACCAGTTCTGGAGCCATCGGCTCCTGCTCTGGCATGAAACTGCACAAAGGACATGGGTGTAACCACCCCTCTGTCCTTCCCCTCCCCTAGGAGCGTCTCTTGAATCTGTCCAACTCTCTCCCGTGGGTACAAAAGGGCTTACCTGGCTGTAAGACTTTAGATTTTAGGTGGACAAGATACTATAAGAAGAAACCACTGACCTTCGACCGTCTGGACACTCTGGACTTCGCTGGACATCAACTGGGCTCAACTTCGTTCCCCTTTCCGTCCAAAGCTTAGTTTGTGCCCATGCTCCATATAGGCTCCGGTAGGACCTGTGGTGCACTAAAGACAACAGAAGAATCTCCCTTGGAGTGAAGGAGTCACTCCCCTGCATTCGCAGGCACCTAACCACAACTGACCGGTCTGCTGCTCCTGAGATCCTGTGAAGATTTCAGAAACACAGGATGTGGGTTTCTTAAGGTCCCTGATGTCGATCTGCCCTCTCACCGAGTTGAGGCAAGTATCCTTCATGGGGACTGCAAAACCCCAACCCCTGTGCACTGCGTCCATTTGCAGTTGCATATGCTTGTTGGCGATTTCTGAGCTTGTGCATTGAACTCCATCTAGTCCTGACTCTGAGCAGTATTTACACCAAAGAACTTCGGAATCCTCGCATCAAGTGCTCCGTGGGCTGGTACTTTGCAATCTTGCTCGAGGTCCCCTTGCAGCTCTTGGGCATTCGGCCTGTGGGTCCTCCCGAGGGTCATCTTGATGTCTCTTGGACTTTCCTGGTTGCTTCAGACCTGCCCTGACTCCCCATTGCCTGGTGAGTCCCCTGGACCTTGCTGGTCTACACCGTAACCTATTTGACCTTCCTCCATTGATTGCTTTGCCAAGGCTTGTTGGTGCTCCCGCCGGACACCAACCCCTTAGTATTCAACATCCTTCATGAGGCAGCTCACATTTAGTATATGGTTTTGTCTCCCCCTGGAGCCCACTGTGTATTGTGCTACTTACAACTGTTCTATTGTTCCTGTACTGTGTTCTTTGTTCTATCCTCGTGTAGAGGATAGTAGAGAGTGTTATATTATTAAATACCGTATTTTCCGGCGTATAAGACGACCTTTTAACCCCTTAAAATTTTCTGGAAAGTCGGGGGTCGTCTTATACGCCGGGTACAAAATTTTATGGTATTTTTTCATGCGCTTTTTCATAGCGAGGACTTCACTCGAAGGTGTCAGACCGCTTCACAATACGAAATAACAAGAAACAACACACCTTATGTTAAAAAATACAGCCACCGACCCTGGCAACGTCCAAAAATACAGCCACCGACCCTGGCAACGTCCACACCCAGGCCCCGCGCCATGAATTGTGCAAGTATCGAAAGCGAGCGTGTTTTTGTCATAGCGAGGACTTCACTCGAAGGTGTCAGACCGCTTCACAATAGGAAATAACAAGAAACAACACACCTTATGTCAAAAAATACAGCCACCGACCTTGGCAACGTCCACACCCAGGCCCCGCGCCATGAAGTATCGAAAGCGAGCGTTTTTTTCATAGCAAGGACTTCACTCGAAGGTGTCAAACCGTTCACAAGCGAGCAAATGGCGCCATGAGTCTTACCTCGACTGCCGCTGCCGCTGTACACGCGCCTCCAACCGCTTGCACATCCCCAGGCAGACGAGGCAGCAGGACGAGGCAGCAGGACGTCCGAAACACGGTACATGGTAATGGGCAGCCAGCGCCGAAGATGGCAGCGCCCAGTGTGTTGACACGTTTGGCACGTTTGGCACGTTTTGGCACGCTCACCTCTCCCCTTGGCATGGGCGTGGCATAGAAAGGGGACTGTACAATGTTCCCGAATGTTCCCGAAGGCAGTAGAGCACTTGCCGTGATTGGCTGGTTGTTGCTAAGAGGAAAGGCAGTCTCGTGACCAGATAGCGTATTTGCCGTACCGTACGTGTGGTGTTGAAGACAGTCTCTGCACCTGTCCATACTGTACAGCACCAGTACCGTACATCGAGTGCAAATGACTGACAGTCAAGAACCCGGCAAGGCTCCAGCAGCACATTCTGTGCAAATGGCAGACAGCGAAGAACCCGGCAAGGCTCCAGCAGCGCATCCAGAGCAAATGGCTGGCAGTCTAGAACTCAGCAAGGCTCCAGCAGTGGCAAGGAGAAGGAAATATGAAGCCAGCTACAAACTCAAAGTTGTGGCTTTTGCCACGGAACATAATAACTGTGCTGCTGCTAGGCAATATGGAGTGACAGAGAAGATGGTTCGGGCCTGGAGAGCAAATGAGCAAGCATTGCGGAGTATGCCAAGGGGCAAGTGTGCACTAAGAAGAGGCACCCCACATTGGCCAGAACTGGAAAAGCATGTAGCAGACATGGTGGCCGAGCATCGGCAAAGCGGGTATGTCGTGACCCGAAATAAAATCCGATTGGTTGCACTTCAGTGGGCCAAATCTAATCCCGATCTCAGCCACAGATTTAAGGCCACTGTGTCCTGGTGTACCAGATTCTTGGGAAGGCATAATCTGGTATTGCGGCAAAAGACAAAAATTGCCCAGAAATTACCTGCGGATCTTGATGCCAAAATGCATAGCTTCCATCGCTACGTCATTAGGCTGCGCAATGAACATGTGTATGCGCTAAGTAGCATCGGAAACATGGATGAAACTCCGATGAATTTTGATATGATTGCCAACAAAACTGTCCATCAAAAAGGCGAAAAGACAATTTTAATAAAAACAACAGGACATGAGAAGTCCAGTTTCACTGTGGTACTTGCATGCACAGCTGATGGTGGCAAACTGAGGCCAATGGTTATTTTCAAAAGAAAAACAATGCCGAAACTCAAGTTTCCTGTTGGTTGTTTTGTGCATGTGAATGAGAAAGGATGGATGGATGAAGAAGGGGTAAAGCTATGGCTTGATAACGTATGGAGCAGGCGACCAGGTGGACTTCTACAAAGGCGTAGTCTACTGGTGTGGGATATGTTCAGGGCTCATTTAACTCCCAGCACCAAGCAAAGGCTGGCAAGACTAAAAACGGATGCTGCTGTTATACCTGGAGGACTGACATCGTTGGTGCAGCCACTGGATGTGTGCCTAAACAAGCCATTTAAAGATCGCATCCGAGAACAGTGGAATGAGTGGATGGTTAGCGGTGAAAAAACATTCACAAAAGGAGGAAACATGCGTGCGCAACAGTTGGATGTTTTGTGCAACTTTGTCATAAAGGCCTGGAACGACATCGATGCAGAAACAGTCATAAAGTCTTTCAAGAAGTGTGGCATATCGAATTCATTAGATGGTATGGAGGACGACTATCTGTGGGAAGGTGAAGAGAATGCCGAAGAAGAGACCACATCATCTGATACGGAATTGGTACAAGATCCATACGATGACTGCCTTACAGATGTACCACAAGATCTCATTGACTTACTTATGAGATCAGATGACGAAGAGGAGGATTTTGAAGGCTTTTAAAGGGAACGTTATAAATCCTGTAGAAACCGCTTGGATTTATGGGAAGTTATGGAACGTTTAATGCACTTGCACTGTTTCATGCACTACGTTATTTATGTTTGCCGTACCGTACCGTTATATTCAGAAGTGACAGTTTTTGATATGGTTTTAAATAAAAATATTCAGAGTAAAGCAAGATTGTTTCTACAACCAATTTCTTTGCGTTCAGTCTTTCAGTTTGTAAAATAAACGCTTATAGGTACCCACTGCCCACTGATAAAGCCTTACTGCTCACCCACAGGGAGGAGGACTAGACTAATACGGTAAGTTCAAAATACCGGTACATACTCGGAATGGCTATGCTGCGCTGGAAGTGGGGGGTCGTCTTATACGGCGAGTATAGCACAAAACCTAAAATTTTTCTGCCAAAGTAGGGGGTCGTCGTGTGGGTCCCCTTCATTTAGTAATTCAGGAGGTCATATTCTGGTCAAATAAGCTGATTTACATTCCTTCAAGATTAGGCCTGAAGGCTGCTCTCCACAGCTTCCACTAAGATATCTTTCTAAACTTTATTTTTGACCTCATACATCATAAGGGACGTTTGGACTGGTGCAAGGTGTCCCCTTTAATTAGTGGGCAGCATATATACCAGGCCAACTTCTCACATTGGTGTGCAGCGGGTGGAATTCAAACCTGCATTTTTTTACCGGATAAATCTCATTAAGTGAAGAACTGAAAACCACTACATTATTAGGCACATATAATACTTCAAGATTAGAATAAGTAAGTTCTACTGAAACTGGGGTTGTGTAAGTTAAGGGCTTTGCACGCCCTTTCTCTAACCTAAGAGGTATAGTTCCCACTAGGTTAGGTAGGTTCATACACCACACCATACTAGTATGTCTTCAAGAGGAGATGCCAGTGGCTCTCTGCCCTCTAGGTACAAGGGTCTTTCATTCCAGGAATTGAAAGCCATATGTGTGTCTAGGAAGTTGAAGACAGGGAGAAATGTCAACACCCAAAGTCCCATTGAGGTGTTATCCTTAGATGACCGTAGGAAGACCCCAGGGTCTGATGAGGTAGAAAGAGGGGGTGGGGCAGGGATTGAGGACAGGCTAGGAAGTGAACTCTTCTTTGACCTATAATCAAACCCTGACCAGGAGAATCAAAATGATTCCCTCTTGGACAACTTAGATCTTCCAGCAGGTGGCGGAGAAGGCCCCAGTGGCCCTTTCTTTACCCCTCCAGGAAGAGTGCAGAGTTTACCCAGGAGATCTAGATCTCCCTCTGCAGAATCTGACCATTCAGGATATTCTGTAGAGACTGCCATATCTCATTAGAAAGACAGCTCTTCTGACAGAGAGTGCTAATTTCTGGAGCTTGAGAAAGTTAAGCTAAGGCTTAGGCAAGAGCAATTGGCACTGGATAAGGAATCCTTCGAACTCAAGAAGGCTAGAAAAAGATTGGAACTAAAGTCTCATGCTGGCAGCAACACTGTCCCTAGGATTAAGGAGTATACTTATGATCATAGGAACCTGAGCAGGATAGTACCTCCCTACCATGGTGGGGATGACATCCACAAATGGATAACTGCTTTAGAGAGGGCCTGTAAGGTACAGAAGGTCCCTCAAGAGCAGTGGGCAGCTATCTTGTGGCTTTCCTTTGCTGACAATGGTATAGATAAGCTCCTCACTGTTATAGGAGAGGATACTGACAACTATTCAGTCCTGAAGAGTGCTTTCATTGATGGGTTTGGTTTAGCCACTGAACAATACAGGATTAAGTTCAGAGGCACCCAGAAGATACAGACTCAGGACTGGTTAATTTCCTAGGGGACTTGCATCAGGATACTAGGGCTAACCTGAGGTATTCACAGGACCTTAGGGTGTCCAGGGACTTTAGTGTCCACAGGGGTGTTAAGCAGGGCTGTTTTTTGGCCCCCTTTCTCTTCAATGTATATATTAACAACTTGGAGGAGTTTTTACTAAATACTGGTGCTGATTACCCCTATGTCGGTCGTAAGGGTCTGCCCGTTTTATTATATGCGGACGCCGCCGTTTTGTTGCCTAGGACCGCAAGAGGTCTTCAAACCCTATTAGATGCTTTTCACAGTTTTATGAAAGCCCGCGACTTATTTATTAACAACACTAAATCCTTTGTAATGCAGGTAGGGCAGCGTAACAAGAAGCCATCTTTATTTCGGGTTAACAACGAGAAGGTCCCTACAACAAGAACCTTCTCGTATTTGGGCGTTCTGTTCGACGATCAGTTAAAATGTGGCCCATCACTCCAGAGGAAAAGGGGGTAGATATAACTCAGGCTAACGCTGCTATCTTCAATTTTGCCAGGAAAATGGGCAAACGCCCTATTGCTGCACTATTAAAGATCTATCAGGCAAAGAGTGTGGCAATAGGAAACTATGTTAGCGAACTCTGGGGGTATGTGGCAGCTAACGACATTGTGGTGGCAGAGAATAATTTCTTGAAACAATTGTTGGGGGTCCCGAGGGGGACTTCCAACCTAATAGTGCATGAAGAAACTGGCACTCCTTTTATAAGTGATACCTTAGCACTACGGGCACTAATTTGCTGGTTAAAATGTTGGCTAAATAAATATCTGACCTTAAACCATCCAACTACTGAGAGAGGCCTTATCCTTGGATAATATGCTCAAAATCCCATGGCTAAAATATTTGAAAGACTGTTTCTTTGGTATGGGGCGTTCAGAACTCTTTTCAAATCCTGATTCTATTAGGCCAGCTGATGTAGAGTCTGTGAGGAAAACTTTTTCCCTTTCACAACATATGCATCGCGAAGAGGTAGAACTAAACAAACCGAGTGTCCGGAAACATGCTATCTTGAAGACTACACCTTCTATGGAGCCTTTTCTATCTTGGCCGATGTCGGGCCTTGATCAATACCTGCTAACTAGGTTCCGACTGGGCTATTTCCACCTCATGTTAACCGTTCCAAAGGGTTCCCACCAAGGTCAAGTGCTACCCCCCTGCGGCTGCGACAATGAGTCTCCGCAGGACCTGGTGCACTTTTTATTTATCTGCCCCTTTTACGATTTACCTCGGAGGTTTTACCTAAAGCCCCTTCTAAAAAAACGGAACTTCACCCAAGTTAGACCAGCACTCTGTTACCTGCAATTGTTAAACTCCGAAAGTACATTATTTGTGATTGGTTTTCTAAAATCTGCCTTAAAATTTAGAAATAGCATGGAGGGTTAATTGCTTAGTACTGTTGTCATTATTACATTCGCCTAACTGTGATGGTTGATTTTAATATGTGTTTTTATACGTGGGTTGCTCTTTTAAAATCTGCATATCAAGTTTTACTTGGTTATTTATTAATTATCCTGTGCTTTTATGGTTGTTTCTGCTTGAATAACCAAATAAAGATTTTGACTATGACTATGACTATGACTCAGGACTGGGTAGACTTTGTAGATTGTGCTACTAAGGCTCTGGAAGGCTGGTTTTTTGGCAGCAAAATGACTGATTTCAAGGGATTGTCCCATTTGATTATGAGGGAGCAGATCCTTAATAATTGCCAAAATCAGTTTTTGCATCAATACCTGGTTGACTCTGATCTGACTTCTCCCCAAGAATCGGAAAAGAAGGCAGATAGGTGGCCAGAACGGTTCAGTGACTAAATATCGAGAGACACAATATAGAATGTCCAAAATATCGACTCCAAAATATCGAAGTACAGAATATAGAATCCCTATCTACAAACAGGTAAGTACTAAAATATCGAATCCAAAATATTGATTGTTAGCACCTTAGATGCGGCGCAAATATCCCTCCCCAGTGCTGCGCTGTCCATTGGAACTAGTGCTGAATGGACGTCCAATGGTCGTGCGCAGCACTGGGGAGGTAGTGCTGCCGTCGGCCAACGCCCCGACGCAGCACTTAAGAGGTTAAAATATAGCTAACTAAAATATCAATTTTTTCAATGTATTAAAAATAATATAATATTAATTAAATATTAAAAACAATCAAATAAAACATACTTTAAATAATGTAAAAAAGCTTAAAATGTACAAATAATAAAAGTAATGTAAAAAATAGTAGAGATTTTGTTGGATAGTGAGAGGGTAAAAAGTACTATTCCCACTCCAGTGAGTGCAACAGTAGGGAAAACGTTGGATAGCGTAGAGGTAAAAAGTACTATTCCCACTTCAAAGAGTGCAACAGTAGGGAAAGCGTTGGATAGCGGGAGGGTAAAAATTGCTATTCCCACTCTAGTGAGTGCAACAGTAGGGAAAGCGTTAAATAGCGTAGGGGTAAAAATTACTATTCCCACTCCAGTGAGTGCAACAGTTGGGAAAGCGTTGGATAGCGGGAGGGTAATAATTACTATTCCCACTCCAGTGAGTGCAACAGTAGGGTAAGCGTTGGATAGCGTAGGGGTAAAAATTACAATTCCCACTCCAGTGAGTGTAACAGTAGGGAAAGCGTTGGATAGCAGAGGGTAAAAATTACTATTCCCACTCCAGTGAGTGCAACAGTAGGGAAAGCGTTGGATAGCATAGGGGTAAAAATTACTATTCCCACTCCAGAGAGTGCAACAGTAGGGAAAGTAATGATTTATTATTAAAATAAGAACATTCATTTTCAATACAAATAAAAAAATTAAGTAAAAGTAATTACCAATTAATAAATATTAATTACAAAGTAAAACATTTAATTACAAATAATAAAAAGTAATTACCAATTAATTATCAATTAATAGTCAATACATATACATAAAAATAAATATTTACTTTATTACAATTAAATTACTTCCCACCCTATTCCCCTATAAACCCACAACCCACTCCAAATAATAAGTAATACAATTAACATAATTATCAATTAATTAATTAATAAAAATTAATTACCAATTAATATTTAACAATCAATTAATTATCAATACATATAAATAAAAAATAATATTTAATTTACTATAGTTAAATTACTTCCCACCCTATTCTCCTATAAACCCACAACCCGCTATGGAATTAAATTGCACAAAAATTAAATTACATATCATTCATTACTTTAAAAAAAATAAACAAACATTACAAAAATAATACATATTTGTAACACAAATACTACCATACATAACACAAAAAAAAATCGATATTATGGAAATCGATATTTTAAATTCGATATTATGGAAACCAATATTTCCTACCCCAATTTCAATATTCTGACTAACTATATTGTGGTGATTCGATATTCAGGCCTATCTATATTTTGGAGTTGATATTCTGCCCTGTCGATATTTTGGATTCTATATTTTAGGCGTTCACCGGCCTGAACCAGGGTGAAGCAGAAAACCCAGACCACAGGTGGTGACCAAAAGAAGCAAGATGCTAAACCAGCAGATATGGGTGGGGAGAAAGGTAAAGACCAGAAGTCTTCTTCAGGGCCCCAAAAACTTGCATCTGGTAGACACAATCTAACAAGGGAAAAGGCAGAAAGAAACCTTGGTGCTTCCTGTGTAAGGAGAAAACCAATTGGCCTAGATATGCCAATTGCCCAAGGACCAAGGATCCTCCTACCACCACGACTACCCCTAATGCAACTGTTCCCCCTAGTTCAGCTCCAATTGGTGGTGCAGGGAACAAGGGTATAGTGGGTTAACCCTGGCACCTGAGATGGGTTCTGGCCTAGTCAGAACTCCAGCTCAGGGTGTTTTTGTCTCTGATGGAGGCATGGATATTGCCTCCCTATTTGTCACTCCCTGTAATCTGGGCAAATACAGACAACAGCCTCTAATCAATGGTAAGGAGGCCATGGCATATAGGGACACAGGAGCCAGTGCCATAATGGTGACTAAGGATCTTGTGTTCCCTGACCAGATCATACTTGGTGAGATGTACCATGTTACCAATGTTAGCAATGTCAGGACAGACCATTACTTGCAAGGTGTAAATTTCAGCTGGGAAGGGGTAACTAGCCCTGGAAAGGTTGCAGTTAGCACGGACCTCCCTGTGCAATGCTTGTTGGGCAATGATTTGGAAACTTCAGCTTGGGCTGAAGTGGAACTCAGGACACATGCAGCAATGTTGGGCATCTCTGCAGATGTGTTTGCTGTGACCATGTCACAGGAAACATGTTTTCAATTGAATAGTCCCCGGATCCTGAAAAATGGACAAGGTGCCTCCCAAGAGATGGAGCAGTAGGGGTAAGGCAGTGTCTTCTCCCCAGACTCAGAGTAAGGAGCAATCTCCTGAGGAAGATGATTCCAGTCCCTGTGAAAGAACTGTCTCAGAGGAACTTGAACCTGACCATGTTGCGTTCCTGGTGACCAGGGGCCCTTTCAGGGCAGATCTGAGTCAGGAACAGCACAGCTGTCCCTCTCTTGAACCCTTCAGACAGCAAGCCGCTACGGAGGCTGCTGGGAGTGCCAGTGGGTCTCACAGGATCTAGTGGGATGAAGGACTCCCTTACTCAGAGCGAAGAGACCCCAGGCCTGGTGCTACCAGGAGGTTGGTCATACCTCTGAAGTTTAGGGGCTTCCTACTGACACTGGCACATGATATCCCTCACATGATGACACCTAGACCAAAGCAAGATTTGGGACAGGTTTGTCCCTCACTTTCACTGGCATCACATGTCAGAGGACACAAAGGAGTTTTGTCCTTCCTGTACCACCTGTCAAGCCAGTAGTAAGGCAGGTGGTGCCACAAAGGCCCCCTGATACCACTACCTGTGGTGGGGGTTCCTTTGAGAGGGTTGAGTTGGGATTGGCATGATTGGCCCCATGGATCCTTCAACTGCTTCTCTGCACAGATATATTCTAGTGGTGGTGGACCCTGCCACTAGGTACCCAGGAGCTATACCCCATAGAACCACCCCACTCCTGTGGTGCCCAGGGCCATCCTGGGAACTTTTTCCAGAATGGGTTTCCCTAAGGAGGTCATAACTGACAGAGGTGGAAACTTCATGTCAAGTTACATAACTGCTATGTTGAAGGAGTATAGAGTTAATTACAAATTCACCACATCCTATCACCCACAATGCAATGGGGTGGTTGAACATTTCAACAAAACCCTGAAGGGCATAACCATGGGCCTCCCAGAAAAGCTTAGCGAAGATGGGATGTCCTGTTGCCCTGCCTTCTTTTTGCCTACAGAGAGGTTCCTTAGAAGGGGGTTGGCTACAGCCCTTTTGAATTTCTGTTTGGACATTGAGTTAGGGAAACCATGTGTTTAGTGAAGGAGGGATGGGAATTACCTTTCAAACCACCTAAACAATACATAGTGGACTATGTACTTGGTCTCCCTTCCTGGATGGCTGAATACATGAAGAAGGGAACCAAAATCCTTGAGGCTAGTCAAGAATTACAGAAAAATTGGCTACACAAAGGCTGTACTGACTGTGTACCAGCCATAACAGACGGTATGGGTGTTGGAACCTGTGGCCCCGGTATACAACCTTTAGCACGCATTTTTTACAAGGCACTACCATTACAACGCAGGCATTACCACGCATACCATTACAACGCATTGCGCTGGGGGGCGCTCTAGGATAGGGAATACGTTTAATTTTCTATCCAACACCTTCCCTAGTGTCCACGGGGACTGGAGTTGGAATAGAAAATTATACTTACCACTATCCAGCGCCTCTAAGCGCTATGCGTTGTAACGGTATTCGTTGTAAATACCGCATTGTAAAGGTATGCGTGGTAAAAGTATGCGTGGTAACGTCATACATCCTGTGGCCCCAGCAGCTCTCCAGGATAAGTGGAGTGGACCCCATACCATTCTTGAGCAGAAGGGAGAGGTCACCTACATGGTGGACCTTGGAACTCCCAGGAGCCCCCATAGGGTGCTCCATGTGAATAGGCTCAAGCCATATGTTGACAGGGCAGATATAGGCTTGCTCATGGCTACTGATGAGGGACAGGAGGAAGAGAGTGATTCACTCCCTGACTTCCTCTCACAGAACCCTGATGATTGTTCAGTTGATGGTGTAGCCTTGGCAGACAGCGAAACTGAACAGCAATAGACTGATTGCAGGAAGATCCTCAACCAGTACAGACATATGTTTTCCCTGACTCCTAGTCAGACTACTTGGTGTACTCATTAAGTGGACACAGGGGAAAGTCTGCCTGTTGAAAATAAGATTTAAAGGCAACCTGACCATGTCAGGGATTGCATCAGGACTGAGGTCCAAAAGATGCTGGAATTGGGAGTCATTGAACCCTCAGATAGTCCTTAGGCTAGTCCAGTAGTCCTGGTGCCCGAACCTCATACCCAGGGAGAGAGAGATGAGGTTTTGTGTAGACTACAGGGGGCTCAATGCAGTCACTAGGACTGATGCTCATCCTATTCCTAGGGCAGATTAACTTATTGATACTTTGGCCTCAGCCAAGTTCTCGAGTACAGTTGACCTCCCTGCTGGATATAGGCAGTCAGACTAGCTGAGGATGCAAACGTCAAAACTGCATTCTCAACCCCTAGTGGGCATTATCAATTTATTGTGATGCCTTTTGATTTAAAGAATGCACCTGCCACATTGGTTGGTGAATAAAGTTCTCACAGGCCTGGAAGACTATAGTGCAGCTTATCTTGATGATATTACTATCTTTAGTTCCACGTAGGAGGAACCACTGGTCCACCTAAGAAATGTTCTGGGGGCCCTGCAAAAGGCAGGCCTCACTATCAAGGCCACCAAGTGTCAGATAGGGCAGGGTAAGTTTGTGTACCTGGGCCACCTTGTGGGTGGAGGCCACGTTCAACCATTGCAGAGCAAAATCCAGACCATCATGGACTGGGTTGCTCCAACTAACCAGACTCAGGTCAGAGCATTCTTCGGCACAACAGGAGGTTTGTCAAGGAAAATGGATCCATAGTGCCCTCCTTGAATGATCTGACCTCTAAAAGAATGCCTAAGATAGTTCAGGGGACAGTTAGCTGTCAATAGGCATTTGATGACCTGAAGCAAGCCAGGTGCATCCCAGACAGAAACGTTGATCAGCTATTGAGAGGGAAGCCCTTTCTGTGGTTTGGGCTTTGAAGAAGTTGAGGCCATACTTGTTTGGCTCTCACTTCATTGTTCAGACAGATCATAAGCCCCTGATGGCTAAAACAGATGAAGGGTGAAAACCCCACACTTTTGAGTTGGTCTATTTCCCTACATGGGATAGACTAAACAGTGGAACATAGACCTGGAGTAACTGTGCCAATGCAGATTTCCACTTAGAAAATGAAGACTCAACTGATCTAGGTTAGTCTCATGTTCTTTTGTTTGGTAGGGGGTTGTGTAGGAAAGTAGGATCTGCTTCTAATGGTTACCCCTACTGTTTGCTTGATGTCTCACTGTTTTTGACTAGTCTGACTGGGATACTGCTAATCAGGACCTCAGTCTATCTGCTTTCTCCTTTAAATTGCCATACATGTACTTTGGTACACTCCAGATTGGATACTGGGGCACCCTTATGAGTTCCTATTATATGGTACCCATGTACCCAGGGCATAGGTACTCCAGAGGCCTCCTATGGGCTGAAACATGTATTATGCCACCCATGAGAGGCCATGCGGAATGGAAATACAGGTCTGCTACTGAAACCTGTGTAAGCTGGTGCTTGCACCACTTTCTTTAGATATAGGTTCACTATATCTATCGGTCACTTAAAACTTTTAAGTCACCCCTATAGCAGGCCTTATCAATCCTGAAGGCAGGGTGCTGTGTTTTAAGTGAGAAGGTGCCCCTGCATGAGCAGAGCCTCTCTGCAGCCTTCGGAGACCATTCTCCCGGGTTGTCAGTGACTCAGCCAGACATATATATAGGACTTATAACCTCGCTGTAAATGCTATCTCGAAAACGGCTGCATAGAAACATATCGTGTTTGGTATCAAACACCTTGGAATCATACCTCTGCACCAGTAACTGGTGTGGGTGATATGATTCAACCCTTCAGAAGCAAGCTTTGTGGGTCACTGGTCTATCCGCTGCCAGACTTCTCGACCCGGACAGCACAAAATTGATGCTGCCATCCAGAGACACATTTCTGCCCTCCTGCTGCTGAGCCAAGCTCGAGCAGAGGAAGGTAGCACAATAGGCATCCTGTCACAGGGAGGTGTGACTACCTCCCAGTCAGGGTTTAGTGTATTGGGGCTGGGTGGGCACACTATGAGAGTGCCTGAAAATCTGCACCTGGGCCATATTTGGTGTCCTTGTGCATAGTCCAGCTCAAACCAGTTGCGGGAGCCATTGGCTCTTGCTCTGGCATGAAACTGGACAAAGGACATGGGTGTAACCACCCCTCTGTCCTGCCTCCCCCCTAGGAGGGTCCCCTAAATCTGTACATGCCTCTCACGTGGGTACAAAAGGGCTTACCTGGCTGGAAAACATTAAATTTTAGGTGGACAAGATACTATAAGAAGAAACCACTGACCTTTGTACGTCTGGACACTCTGGACTTTGCTGGACCTCGACTGGGCCTGACTTCATCATCCTTTCCATCCAAAGCTTAGTTTATGCCCTTGCTCCACACAAAAAGAACAATTGATGGACAGAATGCAGAACAATGTCCTACATTCACCCCAGTACAGAGATCTGGGCATAAATCCATCATACTTTTGCTCACCATGCCATTCCAGTTTGGACTCAGCCATATGCAAATCCATCTTGACCCTGCACCCAATGGGAACAATCCAGCCTGAACTGTCAGGCCATGTACTACCTGGCCTGGAAATAAGCATCATAGGACTGGTTTCGGGCTTTCAGCCCTCATCAGCCAGGATAGCTTGACTCCAGTGGCATGGAGATCACGGAACCCACGTCTGGGCATACCGTCCCACTCTGGGTGACAAATTCAAAAAAGAATAATTGATGGACAGATTGCAGAACAATGCCATATATTCAACCAAGTACAGAGATCTGTCTTGACCCTGCGCGCAATGGGAACAGGCCAGCCCGAACTGCCAGGCCAGGTCCTCCCTGCGTAGCACCTGCTCCATGCATACTCCGTGCAGGACCTGTGGTGCACTAAATACAACTGAACAATTTCCCTTGGAGTGAAGGAGTCACCCCCTGCATTCGCAGTCACGTTACCACAACTGAGGTGGATTTCTGAAGGTCCCTGAGGTCAATCTGCCCTCTCACTGAGTTTGAGGCCAGTATCCCTCATGTGGACTGCATAACCCTAACCCCTGTAAACAGCGTCCATTCATTTTCAGTTGCAAATGCTTGTTGGCGATTCCTGAGGTTGTACATTGGACTCCGTGTAGTCCTGACCCTGAGCAGTATGTACACCAAAGGACCCTGGACTCCTCACACCGAGTGCTCCATGGGCTGGTACTTTGCAATCTTGCTCGAGGTCCCCTTGAGGCTCCTGGTCATTCAGCCTGTGGGTCCTCCTAAAGGTCATCTTGGTTTCTCTTGGGCTTTCCTGGTTGCTTCAAACTCCCTATTGCTTGGTGAGTCCCCTGGACCTTGCTGGTCCACACCGTAACCTGTGTGGGTTGCTTTTGGCATGGCTTGTTGGTGTTGCCGCCAGACACCGACCCCTCAGCACTCAACATCCTTCGTGGGAAAGCTTGCATTCGGCTGCCTGTTGTCCTCGATGTCTTATGGACCTCGTGGCTGCAGAATCAAGCATCCCTTCTTCGCACCTGAAGCACCCAACATCAGTGGGCATTCGTCTGCCGAGCCCCTGGTCACTCTGAGACGACCCAGACTCTGTCCCCCCTGCTTTCAGGTTCCTTCCTTCCGGAGTTCAGGCTCTGATTCCACCGGACCCTTTTCACCTTCACGGCACCAGTACTTCTCCAGAGCCCTCCATTGATAACAACAGCAGTTTCCGACACCACTTCAGACCTATGCAACCGGCTCCTCTGGGATAGGTAACTCTCGTACTACGGTATCCACGGGTGGGATGGCTCTCTAACCTCTTAAGTTCCAATGGGTTTGATTGAAGTCCTCCTAAAAGGGTCCTTAAACTTTAAAATTGCAACTGAGACTTCCCCATAGTATTGTGCGGAGCCCACAGGCATGTTCTCACACTGCACCCGTCCTCCGTGGGGTTCCTGTCTACTCACCTTGGGTGGGTCCTTGGGGTTTCAGTGATTCTACATGTTCTAGACCTTGTCTTAATCTCATTCGTGAATGTTATACCACTATTTTAGTATATGTTTTGGTCTCACCCTGGAGCCCACTGTGTATTGTGCTACTTACAACTGTTCTATTGATCTCGTATTGTGTGCTTTGTGTTCTATCTCGTGTAAAGGATAGTAGATAGTGTAATAGTAATAAATACAGATTTTTATATAGCTACTGTGTGGTTCCCCTTCATTTGGTCATTCAGATGGTGATATTGTGGTAAAACAAGCTGCTTACATTCCTTCAAGATTAAGCCTGAAGGCTGCTCTCCACAGCTACCACTAGGACAGCTTTCTTAAGGTTATCTTTGACCTTATACATCATAAGGCTCATTTCGACTGGTGCAAGGTACTCACTTTAATTAGTAGACAGCATATACCAGGCCAACTTCTCACAATTCCCCCCTGGAGGATAGACGTCTGGCAGACCCCATCCCTGAAAAGGCGATCTTGACAATATACCGAAAACGTATGAATAATATTCCATACCCCCTAATAGCCCTCCGGGCAGCTTGGACTGACAATTTAGGTAAAATAGATGATGAGGAATGGATAGAGGCAATGCAAAGCCCCAGAGAAATAGCAATACGTACAAGATTCAGGCTGGTGCAGCTTAAGGTATTACACTGCATATACTATTCAGGCACACTACTATTCAAATGGGAGAAGTCACCAACAGCGCTTCGCATTAGGGCCTACCCAGCAGGAAGGCTTTTTTTTTCGATATCCTATGGGAATGCCCCAAGATTGTACAGTTTTGGCAAAGAATCACAACAACAATGGCAAAAGTGTCCGGTACAGAGGACCTAACAGACGCCAAATGGCTCTGTCTAATGATTAGATGGGAGGCAGAAAGATCCCCGTATGTCAGTATTTGGCTGGCGCTGGCAGCAGGTATTGCAAAACGGAATATCGCCAGAAACTGGGGGGCGCCCCAACCCAGTCAGTGACTGAGAGGGTAAGAGATTTGGAGTGGTGCCAACGAGCAGAAGAGACTATGTATAAAAGCAGGGGTTGTGTTGAGAAATGGGAGAAGATTTGGGCACCATGGCGCAGATACCGGGGGACATTATGACATCTGAAATGAAGTGAAGGAGTCTATCACCATTGCAAAGACTGAGAGGCCCATGGTGTGTGCACATTTTTAGTTTTTAGTAGAGTCTCCCACAGTAATATCATTGCTTCTGTGTTTTGCAAAATAGGTTTTCTCTTACTGAATAGATGATATGTAAATGTTTTTTTTATTGATTTAGTGATGTACATGCATAATTGTTTACGCACATATTGTCCTCTGAACCTGTTTAATAAAAAAATTCAATAAAAAAAAAGATTAAAAAACAGAATTTTCAAAGGCTTTGGAAAAAAGAAGGGACCTATCTGAAGGCACTAGGGCCCAGATGTAGGTGATCCGATTTTACCGATTCTAAAATACCGAATTTTACCGTTTCTATATTTTAGAATCGGATAATGGTATGTAGATAAAAAAATCGGTATAAAATACTGATTCGGTAAAATTCGGAATCGGACAATCGGAAATTACCGAATCGGTATTTACCGAATCGGTATTTACCGATTCGGTATTCCCCATTCATTCCTATGGGCCTTTTGGCCCATAGGAATGAATAGGAAATACCGAATCAGTAAATACCAATTTGGTAAATACCGATTCGGTAAATACCGAATCGGAAAGCAAACAAAACTGAAACTGAAGTAGGCAGTCAATCAGGTGCTACCACCCTCCCCCTCCCTACCAGGAAGTGGCTACACAGGCAGCTGCAACCAATTAGAAGGTTCAGGAAAGGCAGTTGGAGCTGAGCTGAGTCCCTGAGCAGCAGAAAGGGTTTTGTGCACTTTTAAAACTGCAAAATGGCAAGCAGCAAAGAAAAAGAGCAGTCTGAGAGGAGGAGGAAACTCAAATCCAGCAGCATGGAGCTGCATGTCCTTGTTGAGGAGGTGGTGATGGTGCACCAAAAACTCTTTGGCAGGGAGTCCCTCACTGTGGCAGAATCTGCCAAAAGGAAACTCTGGCTGGATATGCTGGACAAAGCTAATGCTGTTGGGGTGACTACCAGAGACACAGAGGACCTGAAAAAGCGCTTCTACGACCTCAGGAGCCAAACCAAAAAGAAATTGGCAGACAAGCAGGCATCAAAAACTGGTGGAGGCAAGAACTCAGCATCCCCCCTTACTGACCTGGAGGAGATGGTGGCCTCAACCATTGAACCAGACAGCGTCTGCGGAATAGGAGAAGTAGACAGCTCAGCCAGAGCTGCAAGGCAAAAAGGTAAGACAAATGCACGGCATTCCCCCCCCCCATACCATCATCCTTACCTGTACCCTTTGTGGGCAAGTGAACCCCAGTCCAGTACTGCTAGCACTATTCAGGGGCAATGCATCATGGTATATGTAGTCAGGAAATGTAAGAACATGTCATACAGCACACCAACCACAAAGTCAGCTAAATGATTGCATAGAGAATAAAGCTAATGTGAGAATATTTAATTGTAGTCACTGTGAGACGGTAGCGCTTAGCTAATGTACGCTCATATGTCCACAGGTGAAACGTCTCGCAGGCGTTCGCAGGAGACTGAAGGAACACCACCAGAGAGGGAGGAGAGTCAGGAGCCAGGTCCAACTACCCATAACGTACCACAGGACACAGGTGCACCAAGTAGCCATCCTCCTGCACAAGAATCAGAAATGGCTCCAGAGTTGCATGCGTCCCCTCGAAGATCTCAGTCCCCTCTGTTGCTGTCATCCCCTGAAATGCCATCATCACAGCATGATACAACACCTGCATCACAACCAAGCAGGAGGTATGTTGTGGTCCTACTTCTAGAAATGGAGTCATCAACAGCTGACATGGAGGGGGATGAAACACACAACTTGCCTGTAGATGTCAGCTCTGGTACAGCACACTCAAGTGCAGGGGTGGGCCATAGTGGTGCAAGACGCCGCAGAGTCCATGAAAGGCCAGCAGATGCACCTGTGGAGGGTCCAAGTGTGTTCCGTGATCTGGAGGGGAGCATGGTGAGAATACAGAGGATGCAGGGAAGAGCCATCCAGGCATGCCAACACCAAATGAGGTCCCTGAACAATAACATAGGAGAAATAGGGAAGGGCATCAATGAGCTTGTAGAAGTGAACAAAGAGATGGCAGCAGGGATGCGCGAAATTAGCCAATCGGTGCAGCTGCTATGCACCAAACTAGACACTGATTTTGAGGCAAGGTGCAAGGAAAGGCAGTCTGCTCATGGCCAAAATAAAGCGATCAACCGCCTGGCCACTGCCACATCCCTGCTATGCAGGAGAAGCAGTAACATGCAGGAGGCTATGACCCAAAACACCAATGAGGTCACTAGGGGCATGGGCAGGATGACCAGTGCTATTGAGGCGCTGTTAAATGCCCAGACTGCACAAACAGCTGCTCTGGATGTGCCTGTAAGTGAGGAGAGCACAAGCAGGAGCAGCATTGCAAGCTCCCTTGTCCCAGAAACAAGGAGGAGCAGGCGCCACACTGAGGCCACAGGCCAGAAAGACTGTGAGCACTGTGAGCAACAAACAAGTGGCACTGGGAAGCGTGGACGGAAATGACTATTACAGTTCATGGTGAAGTGAACCAGGACTGACATCATTCAAGTTAAACACTTTTTGTTGTCACATTTGTGCTTTTGAAACCTACATCATTATACTATTAAACTACATTGGGTGCATACTCCACCTGTCTGTGTCTCTTTACTTACTTAAAAGAAGTTGCGTGTGACCTCTTCTCGTCTGTGTCTGCCATCAGTTGGTGTTGCAACTCCAGATGTGTGTGGTTCAGGCACTGCTTCCTCGTCATCATGGTCCTCATAATCAGAGATATCAACTTCTGTGCCCTTCTTGACCGCAAGGTTGTGCAGCATTGCACAGGCTGAAATCATCTTGCAGCAGGTGATTGGTGTGTACTGGCGGACCCCTCCACTCTTATGGAGGCAGCGAAACCTGCTCTTCCACATACCAAAGGTGTGCTCCACAATGTTTCGGGTTGTTTTGTGTGCCCTGGTCTATCTCCTCTGACTTGGTGTTGTAGGGTTGAGGTAGGGTGTGAGGATGAAGGACCGGAGGGCATATGCACTGTCCCCTATTTGTAAGAAGAAAAAACATTACTCACATGCACACACACACATTCACCTACAATACGTATCAAGGGAGTTTCACACAGTGTGTTACCTAGCAAGTATCCTTCGCCGAATTCCCCCGCTGTCAGGCGTGCGTAGATCCCACTGTTTTGGACGATGTAGGAGTCGTGGGTACTCCCTGGGAATTTGGCTACTATGTCAGTGATCATGTACTTGGAATCACAGATCACCTGTACATTTATGGTGTGGGTGGACTTCCGGTTCCGATAAATGTACTCTGTGGCAGCAGGTGGGCATATTGGTATGTGGGTACCATCAATACACCCAATGATGTTTGGGAAATGCGCAATCTGATAAAAGTCTGTCTTTGTCCTTAGCAGTTCTGCATGCGTTGCAGGGAAGCTGATGTAGTAATGCATTCTCTGCAACATGGCGTCAAGCAATTTTTTTAAGAAACGGGACAGACAGCTCTGGGACACCCCACCTACCACAGCAACCACACTCTGGTAACTCAAAGATGCAAGCAGGTGTAGGCTGCACAGCACCTGCACATGGGGTGGGATGGCGTGCGCCCTTGGGGTTGGCTGGTCCAACAGTGGGTGGAGATCCCTGATAAGGTCCAGGATAGTTTGGGGGGCCAGCCTGTACCTCTGTAGGATATCAGGCTCAGTTAGCTGGAATAGAGTGATCCTCTGCCTGTACACCTGCTCCTCCCTCCTCCAGACCCTCTCTCTTTCTGCCTGGAGCCATAGCCGCCTCGCAATGACATAGAATGCCGCCATTCTGGTGAAAGTGGTGCATTTTGGGGCCTTTTTTATAGCCTGCACATGGTTACCACCTGATTTCAATCCATGGTAAATACCGACTCTTAAATACCGAATTTCATGCAAATTCGGTTTTTAAAAGGGTACCTACATCTCGAAATTCATTTTTTCCATTTCTTTTTTTTTTTTTTTTTAATTTTTGAAAACCTTTATTGTGCATCACATGAATACAGTTACGGGCCTACAACCATCTTGGCCGGCCTCGAAATCAATTTGTAGCACGTTCGTCAACCAGAAAGCACCTCAGTAGTTCACCATTACAACAAACTGCATATATCACAAAGAGCACTTCGAATAGACGTGACCACTGAGGTAAAGGATCAGATAAGGTTCATTTTAAAGTATATAATAAGAAGGATCAGTTGTCATACAATCAACCTAAGGGCACAGAGTGGGCAATGCACGCGTCAGGATGGCCACAGAGCTAATAATCATTATCGGAGTGCCGGTGCTACATTACACATATCAGGATGAAGGAATTTCTAATCACATTTCGCACCAGTCATCGGCCACCCCATGAACGCAAGACCACCTTAACAAAGTTAGCAATATCCCAAAGTACAGATATGACAAGAGGCGCAATACCTAACCTCCAAACTGACCCAAGAAAGGAAAGAAAGGATAAAGGAAACAAAGAAGAAGATAAGTGAGGGAAAAAAAGGACCCATAGAAACTAAGGAAGGACAAGAAAGCAAAAAAGAGGACCCCTCCCCCTACCCCTACCCCCCACCCTGCACCCCTGCAGAGGCTATGGCTTACCCCCCCCCCTAGCAGCGTGCCTGTCGCCCGTAAAAAGAGTACCCGAAATATAGTTACAGAAAAGAAAAAGAAAAAAACATTTATAAAACTGAAGGAGGGCCATCCATACTGGCTCCCGGCCACCCCCACCCGCATCAAACCCAGATCCCTCCCCAGAATACAATGCACAATTGAGGTCAGTCAATACAGTAAGAATTAGGGAGAATCTTCCACGTACCGCGCAAATAGCTATAGCAGAAGAACGCGCAATCCTCACCTCCGCCAGCCATATTAATATCAACATTTGGGGAAACATATTATCCCTGGCCTGTCCTTGCAAGTCCCCCTGGGCATGCCCGTCGATTTATTCTCTCAGCAGCCGAGGTAGTAACACAACGTGTCCAAGCAATAACGGAGGTCAGCAGACAAAGACAAAATGGACGTCGCCGGCCACCAACAGAGTCATCACCACTTGCGACCATCTTTCCAAAAACAGTCCCGGGACTCGTACTCCACATCAGGGAGGCAAGGACGAGAAAGGAGAGGGCAGGTA